>NC_084466.1:84412500-85612500 GCF_027409185.1 Cynocephalus volans | reverse complement strand
CCTGTCCTCAGGGTCTCTCTGGCACTCTCTTGTCTCCAAGGTGTAAGATGGAGTGTGGCAGGATCTTCTACAGCTGTCAGGGAGGACAGAGAAGGTGTGTCCCCACGGGCAGGCCAGGACAGGAGGGCAAGAGGGCAGGCTGGGCAGAAGAGAGTGGAGAGGGGATGCACAGGGCGCAGGGACAGGCAGGCTGGGGAGTGAAGGAGGCTACCAGCCTGTCTTACTCAGCCCGTGGGGGATGGAGTCATAAGCCAAAAGGGAAAGATGGATAGAAGAGCAGATTTGGGGGGTCCGTGAGCTTTGTTTCGGAGGAAAGTCTGAGGCAGTTTGGGGAGATTGAGTCATAGGAACTCACAGCTGTGAGTTTATAGAGTCATGAGAACTAATAAAATGGAACTGTCATGTATTTGTCAATTTCAGCTGGGCCGTGAACACGGCCTCATAGGTTTCACTAGTAAATTTACAGCCCAGCTCTGTCCTTTTCACACTGTGAACTGTCTCATTCCCCATCACCACTCTCTCCCTCCACGGATAACCTTGCCTCCAACTTCATGTCGAAAATAGAAGTGATTAGGGCTGGCCAACTAGCTCAGTGGGTTAGAGCACAGCCTTGTAACACCAAGATCACAGCTTTGGATCCCTGTACCCGCCAGCCACCAAAAAAAAAAAAAAAAAAAATGTTATTAGTCCCAAACTGACCACATCACCACCAGAAATCCCCGATTTTCACTAGTTCTGAAAGTGATCTGTCCAACCCAACCTCTCATGCTGTGCAGCCGTCAACAGGGTTATCCATGCCCAGGCAGAAGTGAGGAGGGTGAGAGCTAACTGGTGACCGTGCTAGTCAGGAATGGGGCAGAGAGAGAACAAGGGTGAATCCTAGCAAGGACCCCAGAGGTGTGTGTGTGCGGCCGTGCTTGGGAGCACCTTTGTAGTGGAACGCTCAAGTATCAAATGGCCAAGCATCAAATGTCAAGCCAGGGGGCTTTCTGAGTCATTTCTACCCATGCCCTTATTAGCTCTGTAACCTTGAACAAATTATTTTACACCTAGGTGTTAGACTAGTTTTTCTTTAAGGTTTCTTGTAGCTTTAAAATATTATGATTCCATTGAAAACATATCAGATGTGTGTGTGTGAGTTACAAACTTAAGCTAGACTTACATTAAAAATGTTGAAGAACTTGTTTTAATAATTTCAACTAACCAAAGGCTTGTTTAGTTCATTCTCCTGAAGTACGAAAAGTATATGTTGATCGTATTAATGAACACTGTCTGTAAATGTGAGCACAGATTGAATACATAACTTGACTAATATTTTTGCAAAGCCATCCTCAAAACATTGAAAAGTTCATTACAACAAAACCAATCTACTGGTCGATGAAAAGGCAGGGCCCTCAACGTGGAACCTTTAAGTGCATGACATTTCAGCCAGAATACTGAGTTAGGAGTTTCAAATTTTGACTTTTCAGACATACACTGATACAAAAATACATCTCATATCATTATTGTTAAATATATTAGATACTTTTGTTAAGAATTGACATTTGTACTGTAATTTGACATCTAACTGAATTGCCATGGTAGGAGAAATACTAATGTGTAGAG
The DNA here is from genome assembly GCF_027409185.1 of Cynocephalus volans. Lineage (NCBI taxonomy): Eukaryota > Metazoa > Chordata > Mammalia > Dermoptera > Cynocephalidae > Cynocephalus > Cynocephalus volans. The sequence goes on along the minus strand of NC_084466.1, from coordinate 85,610,895 downwards.
AACTCATGAGAGATATATATAAGTATCTTATAAGTGTGTAATTAGTTGAAGCTGTTTCAGCTTTTGATTTGAGGCCTGCAGCTGTTGGTGTGACAGCATCAAGTTTCAAAAGAAGTTAGAGTAGGAATAAACAGATGAAGAGAAAAGGTCCCTGAGAAGAAAATAAAATAAAAATGCAACACATGGATTATCACCGCATTGCTTCCTGTTTTCAAGGTTTAGTGCTAAACAAGTTTCAAATATATAATTTAGTCAGTTTAAACTCATGCTGCAAACCAGGCTACGTAAAAATAATGCAAAACGAAAGATTAAGATTATTCAGAAGTTTGGTATTCCATTTTCTTTACATCTTATAAAAATTGAATGATCAAATTATTTTTAAATAAAGACAAATTAAGATCACATAATTACATTCACATAATTTGTTAAGAATAGTATGAATATTAGTTTACCAAAAAAGATTGTTATAATTTTAACATGTAGAGTTTGTTTACCTTTTGTTTATTACGATCATTATTTGAGGTGTTCTCCTCAAATATTAAAGTTTGTCACTTAAGAGGCTTAAGGAAAGTAATTTTTAAAGAGTGACTATTACATGATAGAATGCAGTTTATTTGAATGAGAGTAGTATACGTGTAATAAAGTCACAAGTTCTAAGTGTCCCATGTCAATTTGAAGTGATTTTTCGTGAGATTTCTATCAACATTAGGTTCTACTGGAATCTAGTCTCAGAAGTTTTTTTGCTATTCATTTGAAATAAAGTTTATTTTAGAAAGTTATAATTATATAAGACTATCATAATTCAGGGTTTAAATGTTGTAGTGTTGGTTTTGTAAGACGGTTCGGGTTTTGTTTTGGTTTTTTTTCCCGTTTGGTTTGGTTTTTGGCATCCTGAGAGCTGTGTCCTAGAATTGGTTCCCAAACAATTTTAAGTATGGTATGAGCTGTTTATGTCACTGAGTAAAATTAGATTTGCTTGTTGCTAATACGAGGGGATGAAACAGGAGACGTGGCCAAGCACGTGAGAGCCTTTTCTTCCAGGCATAGTTGATGAAGCTTCAGTCCTTCACTTTTGTTCTGTAAGGAATGAAAAGTTTGAAACAATCTGTCTCAGACAGAGCTCAGGCCGGTTGTAGTTAATTCACCAGAGTGCTCTTCAACATATTTGAGGTAAGTAATCAGTTTTAACTTGAATTTTATATAATTACAATGTGTAGCTTAGAAACCAAAGTTATAAGGTTTCTCGATTCTTTCCTTATAGATGACATAATAGTTAAAAAATTAAATTTAAAATAATGTTGACTAAATTATCTCAAAATAATTATATGTTAGTTATCAACAAAATATAGCTAACTTCTCATTTCAACTGTAATTCTGACTACTAACATGTATTTTTAGCATAATCATGTATTTCTAATATTCTCAATTTGTAGAATATTAGTGATAGCTTTTCTATAATATTGGGCATTAAATTGTATACTGTAGTTAGACTAGACTAAGTATAATCTTAAAGATCACCTACTTGTAATTCGAATCTTAAACCTTTGTGGTAGAATTACATTTGCTCTACATTTTATTGATAGTTTTGTTATGGACATTAAGAAATAGACTAAAATTCATGAGAACAAAAGTCATGTAGTTTTATAAGTTAGGAATAAGCAAAACAAGATCAAAATATCAGCCTGTCTCCCTAACTATTCGTGGAGTAATAAAAGGAAGAATATTCTCTCTCTAAATCAGGAAAAAATAAAGTGTTGCTCAAAATGTGTATCAAAAAGTAAACATGCACTAATGCTGTGGCTTACTTAAATTGTGGGCTTGCCCTTTGTGTTTCCTAAGTTGGTGTGTAGCAACTGGAAAACATAAGTTGTTAAGGAAAAATGCATCTCACTGGTTGGAAGGTTTGCCAGCAGAATGGAATAACTCACTAGTGCAAGATGAACTGCAAAATGAACTATGTTTATTTTTTGCCTATTTCTTAGAAACATTTTGTAGAGACGGGTACAAAGAGGCACACTTACACGGAATTTCGAAACTCATGTTTTCAAGTTGGGGTAACTTTATAGTTTCTAGAATTTATTTAACATTTTCTGTTGAAGCCAAATGACAAGTAATATTTTCATGTAGATAGATACAGAATTCCAAAGACTGATAAATCTAAGTTTCCAAAAGATGCCGGCTAAGCTTGTAGCTAAAATGCTAAAAATAGAATTGTTCCTTATTCTTTAAAAATGCAGTTTCTAAGCTTCAAGGTGTTATTGTGATTGTTGTATCTTTCTTTCTTTTATTTGTTTATTTTATTTGTTTCTTTTATTTGTTTATTTTCAAAAGGAGGGAAGACAACTGAGGTTACCAGAGGTGGGAAAGGAGTCAGGGAGGAGCTAGTAAAGGGCCATAAAAACCAATTGCATCGTGGGATGGGGAATATACTAACTATCCTGATTCGAGGTTCCCATACTGCTCACGACTGTTGACACTCACCTCTGTACCCTGTAGACGTGTACAACCAATCATGTTTCCATAAAAAAATACCTACTTTCTAGTCATTACACTAAATTGCAATTAAATTTAATATGAAAATTACATATGGATTGTAAAGGGTGAGCGGGTGTCCGATTTGCCCCGGTGTTGTCTATTTTGTACAGCCTGTGTCCTCCCTCCGCTCCCTGTTCTGTGGCTCATGCCGTGGTCTCCTAGCGGGAAGGGAAAAACTGAGTGGTCCTGAGGATGACTCTGCTACCCTCCCCTTCCTTTGGGACCTGCCTCAGCCCTCAGGACACCTTTCTTTCCTCCCCTCCTTTTCTCTCAGCCTCGTCACATCTGTCTGGCTTTACTCTTCACTGGACTGACTGCAGAGCCAGACAGTTCTGTGATGTTCTCATGAGTATTGTAGAATGCATGACCAATATACTTGTCATTTCAGACGCCGGCTTCATTTTTAATTGTATATGTTGTGCAGAATTTTATGCGGAAATGGGTACAGGAATATTTAGTATTTGTGGATTTGCAAAGGTCTCAAGACTTCCCTCAGAACCCCTCAAAATGCCACCAAGTCTTCTAGACTTCAGTGTGACCAATGTGTGGCGTGCCACCAGGGAAGCAGGAGGAGGCTGCGATTAGGGAGGGCTTGCTTTTGCCCAGGCGTTTGTGATTCATCCTAAAGCAGCAGCAGGGAGTCACTGGAACATATGACACAGAAGAGCAAGGTCACATTTATTCTTTGGAAGGATGGGATCACTCTGGTGACCATGGAGAATGGATTAGGGGTGCTGGAGGAGGCAGTGAAGGGTACCTTAAAACCTAGCTTCACCTTTGTGACTATGTTGACTCTAGTTTTAAAATTCTCAGTTGGTTTTACTTGTGAAATGTCTTTGATAAGTAAAACATCAGTGAAGAAGCAATGATTAAGAGTTTAGGCTGTGAAGACACCACTTTCTACCTATACAACCTTGTGTGATTTACTTAATTTCTGTATACCTCAGTTTCCTCATTTGTAAAAGGTGGGGAGGTTAATCACAGCATTCACCTCCTGTGGTTATAATGAATAGCAAGTTCAATCCATGGAAGGCACTTAAAAGTTTCTGATTTCTTAGTAAATAATAGCTTTTATCATCATCATCATCATCATCATCAATCACAGGAAAACATATAGCCTCTTATCCTGACCTCTGCTGACGGGGCGTCAGGGAGGAACCTCAGGAGAGGGGTTGTGAGTGGCCAGGATCTCCGGCCTGCTTCTCCCGATGCCCTAAGAAGGTGCCATGAGCCCTGCACAGGCAGGAGACTGCAGGCCGAATCTGTTTCTGCTCCTGCAGAGACCGTTGTCCACATGCAGTCATGGCTCTGTGGAGGGCGTGTGCATCCCAAGATGCAGATAGAAACCCTCCCTACCGTTCTCTAACAGTGGAATTTATGAAGGAAGGAAAAAAAAGACTTTTAGGTTTCTCTTGAGAATTTTCCTTCCATTTCATGTAAATAAAAACTTTATATGAAATATTCTAAAATATTTCTTGGTGAAACTCTGAAGTGTCCTGTCCCCATACTGGAATGCATTTGAATGTGTGTATTTGGCAGTGTTTGAAAGTCACTTTAAATCACCCCATTCCAACCAAAGAAAGGATGATGCTGAGGGTGGAAGTGAGGGGTGGGCCTGGAGCTCTGTGTCTGGTCTGTGACTGTCAAGGCAGTGGACATTGCACATCCACGTTTGATAGGAACCATAGTTGTATTGACCTCAAGAATTCCATTTGCTTTAAATCTGATTTAGAGTCTTGCAACTAAAAGGAAGTTCAGCTTTGTTGATAAATTGAGATAACTTTCTTAAATTTGTCCTTAATTTTGCATGGATATTTTACAGAGTTACAATTTAATTAAATGTTATTTTTAGGGACTAGGCAAATTGAAAGTTTTTTGGGGTTTTTTTTTTTTTTTTTTTTTTTTGAGAGTGTTACAGTTGTTTGCCTGAAAATTTTAGCTTCAGTACAAAAATCAAAAGATTTAATAAAATAGATGATAGGCTACTTTATTCTCTGTTTTGTTAATACAGTTTTCATGTGTAATTTTTCTTTCAGAGCATTCTAAGCTCTGTCTTCCTTTGTAAATAATGTCACACTTAAGGGTCACGTACACAAGATAAGTGGTAGTGCAGTCTACGTGGGTCCCGCTCGCAGGGCCAGTACATTAACTGGAGAGTGTTCCCTTAATAAATAACCTGTACAGGAATTGCATCTCAGGCTTTACTTCTAGGGAACCTAATAAGGATAGATGAAGTGTTCTACTGAGAAATCCATCAGTGTATCTGATCACTTTTGTAAGTCCCAGTTTTGCCAACAGCATTTGCTTAGGCAGGTTCCCCAGGAAACAGACTCAGATTTGCATGCTGGCTTATTTGGAGTGCACCTTCAATAGAAGCATCTGGAGGAGAGCGAAGGCAGCACACCTGGGCACAAGGAGATGTGGGATGGCAGTGTGGTTGCAGTGGAGCTGGGTAGACCTTCAGAGTTGCTCCCAAATGTAGAGAGGGGTCTGGGCGCTTGCACCCAGCATGGATCAAACGTTGACATATGATTATCCAAGGGACACATAGCCTGAGTGGGGTGACTCAGTGCATCTCTCCTGGCAAATGAGGAGTGGGTGTCCTGGTTCTGAAGAGTGACCCGGTAGCACACGGCTGGAGTCCCCCTCTTGCATCACTCAGATTCTTTTGCTTTTGTGTACTTAATTTGGGAACAGCTCCTCTGGGGTGCTCATTGGTCTGTTCCTGAGGAAGCTCCTGGAGGAACGTGAGTGGGATGCGCCGCAGCCTCCACTTACGCAGCTGCTCTCGGGACTGCAGCCGATACGCACCATGTCTCCTCCTTCCTGCCCCCAACTGCCCATCCAAGACTCTCCCCACTGTCATCTAACCCCTTTGGTGGTCGAGGGAGCCAGCCTGGTGAGGGGACCCTGACGTTCACCTCTGAAGGCTTGCAGACAGATGCATTTCTACCCACTGGGGATGTGGCACATTAATGGCTGTTGATCTGGGTTGCACAGACTGCCTCCTGGAGCACCCCCCGTCCTCACAGAGCAAAGCAGGGGCCTCAGCAATGACTCTCAAGGACTGTCCCACCACCCTGTCAGGTGGCGATAAGAGCAGTGGGTCCCATGGTCATGTACCTTATGCCACACTGCCATTGCTGTAAAGAACGTCACTTGGTTTATTTCCACATCATCTAGGATCCCACATCAATGGATCCATCTAGGATCCCACATCAATGGATCAAACGCTCTGTAAGTCCTCATGCTGGCTGAGGTCCTGCAGGCAGAAAAAAACCCACACCCAACCTATGTGTCAGTTCCAGTCAACATGGTGTAATCAACTGGCTGCCGACTGGCCACTTGGCTCTACTGAGGAATGGCCTGTGTTCAGGTTTGGCATTGGTGTGTGTTGAGCAGTACCTAGGTCAGCCTTGCTGACGGGAGCCCTTGCTGCTGGACCATGCATGGCCCCCATCCCTGCCACCATTCTAGGCTACCCTGCATGTGAGCCCATCGTGGGAGCACGGAGGAGGGCGACGGTAGCTGGCCAGTGTCGGCCGGCTGAGTGACTTTGGTTATTTGGTGCTTTGTCTACAGTGAACGCTCTGCAGGGTTTTACTGTGGATACAAAGATCTTCCCCCTTTGTGCTCAATGGGCCCATCCACAAGCCTCTTCTCCAGACTTCTCTCTCCTCCCTCTTCTAAACTCTTCCCTTCCAAGCTCTGATAAACCAGCCAGGCCATTCACCACCATCCGTGAGAGCATATATATCCTAGCCTCAGGTGACTTCTGTTTCCACGAGAAGAGGAGCAGGTGCGCTGCCTGCTCCTTTGTGGGGAGGTTTCTGCACACCACAGTCTTTCAAATGGCCCGTAGTTCTCTGCTGCAGATGGCCTGGCCTTATTTCAAACCCTAGAGGTCTGTGTTGTGACTCTTCCTCCGCAGCTTGCCAGAATACCACTGGCATCCTTTCCCATCACAGACATGTCAAACCCCGCAGGGGTCCCAGGATGTGCAGCCTCAGCACTAGGGCTGCCTGCACCACAGCCTGGACCTACTGCAGAGCCCTGTCTGGGCCCCCCTGAAAGCTGTCAGCCTTCTGTGTCACTCTGTAAATGTGTCAGAGTAATTTTTCCAAGTGGAATAGACTGCTTCTAGAATCTGAAGTGGTTTAAGAGGCATTATTTTTTCTTTACAATGGTGGCAGGTGCAAGAGACAATCATTTTTTCTTTTCTTTACTTTTTACTCCCTGTATGCCCTAGAACACTGGACCCCTAAAAACCTCACTAACTTGACAGATCCCAGGATCTTGGCAGGATTTATGTCTCACCTTCTAGACACGTGTTTTACTAACGCCTCTAATATATTTACCACATTTGCTCATCTGGTTTAGTTAACAGGATATATGGATCTAGCGGACAAATGCTGTGTTCCAAGAATGTCTAAGATGCCCCAAGTCCCTTCTGAGTATAAGAAGGCAGAGGGCAAGAGAGTTAAACATAGCCATGGGGCAAGCAAGCACTGTAGTCCAGCCACGAAAACGTGAGCCACTTCTGTCCTAACTGTGAGCTGAACGGGAAAAGTGCGTCTGCCAGCTGCATGGCTGCGCCCACGCCCCTGGGGCCATTTTCATCAACAGGAAGGGGCGAGGATGTGTCCCCTGGCACAGCAGCTGCAGGGGACGTCTACTCGGCGGAATGCTCCTCTAGAATATGTCTGAGTTTTCTAGGGCCACCCTGGTGAGTTGATGGGGACCCCAGCCCGTGTCCTGTGAGAGGGGCTGTCATCTCTGCCATTTCTCCTGGGATGCGGCGGGCAGGAGAGGACGCCTCAGAGCCCTCCTCTGGGCCTTCCCCGCTGCAAGCGCTCTTATGCCACAGGCTGAGAAGCTCCCCAGGTGTGCATTCCTCCAGCCACCAAATGCGTCCCTTTCGCTTACGTGTCTGTTCACCAGGGCAATGACTACTTGGTAGTTCTGTGGACTCACTGTTCTTCGGTTTATCACCGCATGTGTCCTCACTGTATCAGAGAGGCATTGATGACTTTGGGTCTCTGGTATCAATAGTAGAGCTAGATTCCATGTCCAGTGTCCTCAAAATGTCAGGAATTGCTCTTTCCGCCTTGTTGGTAACTGAATTAAATGGTCTTTGTTTCCCTTGGAGAAGGGCTGCGTGAGTCACTGCTGTCTGGACTTTCTCTGGTGTCCCAGGGTGCTTCCTTCTGGGGACATCGCCTCTCCTCAGTCAGGGATTTCCAGGGCTGGAAACTGAGCAGAGGGTTGGGGTGTGTGTATGGGGTGTCCCTCATTTCTCTCGATGTGTGGGTCGAGTCACCGCCCATCCATCTGCAACTCTCCAGCTGAGTGTAGGCCATTGCTTTCTCCAAGTGTCCGAGAGCCAGCCTAGCAGCGGGTCAGCACCATCTTCCTAGATCCTTGCCACAGTGTCAAATCCAGTGTCATCGGGAGATGGTCCGTATTGTCAGTGCTCCTTTACCCAGCTTTGCATTCTGTCTCCCTTTTTCAGCCCTCAGCATCCGTCCCCTCCTTACACTGCCCTGTGCTCTGACAGTGCTGAGTAGGTGCTGCCCATCCTTTGGGAGTGGTCCCTCTACTCCCTCATCGGGCACCGCACTTCTCTTCCTGGGTTTCATGAGATTTAATCTTTGTCGCTGGCTGGGCAGCCGGGGGGAGGAGGTGAGCGTGTTGTCACCTCCTCAAGTGGGAGGGAGGAGAGGGTGCAGTGTGCCACATATGTTCCAGGGACATCTGGAGTTGTCACTTCTTGAGTACTTTGTTCCAGATGTTTCATCCCGGGTCTCAGGGTCCCCTGCTACCCTGTGAGGGCCCTGCTCCTGACAGCAGACTGGCCTGGAGAGAGAACTCCGTCTTCTCTGGCACCCCCCTCCTGCACAGTGCCCGGCCAGCTCCTGCTCATGCTGCCCCCATTGCAGAGGAGGGAGGCTCCCCCTGTGCTGCAGGGAGGCCCTGGGCTCTGCCAGTTTTCCCTGCCTCATCCCAGCCTTGCATCACCTTTCCCCAGCGCCTTGATGAGCCCAGCAGAACCACGACTCTACTGTCCTCCTAATTGTCACCTCGTCTGAGGCCCTCGAACACTGCACACACCATGCCCCAAGATCACTGCCTTCTACTGGTGAAGGCTTTAGCAGTGATGCCTCACTGTGTGTCCTGAGCTGTCCCTGCTCCACCCACTGCCAGAAATAGGGTCCTCGTTGCCAGTGACTGACAGGTGACCCAGTTCCAAACTACCATTTTAGATTTGCTTCCCAGACTACGTCTGGCCACCACCTCTGCTGCGTGGGTTTCCCCAGGAAACACTAAGAGACGGAGATTTGCATGTGGGAGGTTTATTGGGGGTGCTCTAAGAGCAACTGTAGGGGAGCTGAAGAAGCTTGAGTGGCAGAGGAAGAAGTTGAACTGTGAAGTGGTGACAGCAGGGGCCTAGGCCAGGACATGCGATGTCCTGGGTTAAGGAAGGGGCCCAGCCCTTGAGCTGGCATTGGCCAGTCATTGGCTGCCCGGGGAGCTCACCTCAGGCGAGTCAGCTCTCTTTGGCAAAGGCAGTTCGTGTAGGGAGCAGGCGTGAGGTGTGAGCAGGAGATAGGCCTGGCTGCGGGAAAGAGAGCTCCTGGTGACACAGGAAGACTGTGGCACCCTCACTACAGCATCTGCTGCGGCAGCCTTTCTAAAGTATTTGTGTTTTTATAACTATTTGACTTTTTCCTGAATTTTTAGGAAGTCATTTTCTTTTCTTGTTTTACTTCTGTTGGTATGAACAAAGTGTAATCACATAGTACAACAATTAAATATTGTGTTTAATGGAGATTTCATGGTTGATTTATATTTATGCATCTAGTCAACAAGAACTGGCAGGGTTCTAGGTGCTGGGACCAGCCTCACAGAGAAAAAAACCACCTTGCCCTCACAGAGGTGGGACAAATGATATGGGAAGAGAGATGCAATATTTTTTAGATGTTTCATCAGATAGGATATAGGATAAAGGAGAGAAAACTTTTATTTAAAAATAATTTGCTAAGGTTCAGAATTAGGGAAATAGGTTAAAGCTGCCAGCAGAACTGACCCTCTGCACTGTCCTATCCGGTCCTCTAGACCCCCAGCCAGCCCTGTGCAAATTCAACCTTAAATAGTGGTTACATTCAAAGAGACATGTCAAAGGACAACTAAATAATTGTCCCTTTACTCTGAGCATAGACAATTAGAAGTCATTATTATTTTGGTGACTGCTTTGATTAAATCATATTCTGCTATCAAAATATTTTAAGAGAACAAAAATAGAAATGTTTAAGTTTTTCATATATATCAGGAGGAATTAACAGTAAAAAGAATTTTTACATAATATCTCCGGTTTACATATTTTAGTGTGAGTATACATGGAACACACATAAACATAAATTATATAATAATTTTAGTAAATTGGTATTTCAGTCTTGATTGTTTATGTTAATGACATTATTGAGTTCTTCTAATTCGATGTGAGTAATATGTGTAGTAATAGTTTCCAGAACTTTGTCAAGATGCAGCATCATCATGTTCTATGAAATATTAAGATGATCTGATTCAGAGACATGAATCTATACTTACTATACAATAATAATAAGTACTATGATGCTTTCTCTGTAGTAACATTATTCTAGGAGCATTGCATTTTCCATTTGGAGCTACGATGACAAATTTTATGGAAATATAGGCCTCCGGATATGTAGGATACATAAATACATTGGGGAATGTATCACAGCAACTATAGGGTTAACTGGATTGGCTGTGAATGTTATATGTCCAGTGATAATAAAATGGCTTTGTTTGAAAGAAGTAATCAGAGGGATGATAATCTTTATGAAACTTATAATTCTCATGACATTAAGTCATTGTAATTTACCAGCCAGGTTCACAATCCACATGTTGTGAGAAAGACAGTCAGCAGCTACGAGGAGTCAGATGAACCTTAGGACTCTGGGAATCACAGCTGTGAGCTTCATTCACAGCATCACGGGACTTAGAAGAAAACTGTTGGATCACTCATGATAGCAGGAAGATCTTTATGATGCCAGTAAACAGCCCTGTGAAACCCTCATGTGTTAAAAAAAATTCCTGAATAACTGAATAATTGAAAAGTATTGTTATTGGATGCTACATTTTTTAGTTGCTATAGCTTTCAGGAAAATGATGTGCAATCAAATATTCCAAATATTTGCAGGTACTTTCTGAGGAATTTGCAGATAACTTCTGGATAACAGAACACAAAACAACAAAAACTTAAAAATATATAGTTTTCTAAAAGGCTACATATTAAATCAAGAAATAAATCATCTTTTTCATTTGATATTTAATTCAGAGAAGTATATATATTTAAAGGCAAAGAGATAAGCCAGGGTCAAATAAATCATGCTTTTATGTGCCACTTTTGTTTGGGAGTCTTAGTGTTAAGAAACCATAAGTCTCCGAGTAAATCTTCTCTACCATTTTCTCCAGAGTTTTAGGAGGACCTCAGACTGGAGTAGAGTTTGGGGAAGGAAAGGAAGAAGAGAAATGGCAAAGAGAACTCCAGTTGTTGACGTAGCAGGTGCAGATATCAGAAAGAGACGTGGTTCCATGGACCACTTCTCGGGCACGAGACAAGGTGTCAGAATGACACAGCCCTGCGGTAGAGCGTTTCAAATGTATTCCATCAAATGTCAGGATGCATCCTAGAAGTGAGGTGATCAGGAGCCCCCAGCTGTAAGGAGAAGCCTAAGAGGCCATTTGGGTTGACCAGTTGACAGAACTGATCATCATAAAAGTTTTCATCACAGCTAAATAGAGCTTGTCTTTAAAACTCAGCCTGGTTTATGTGAAAGAAAAAGGGAAATACCTAAGATGGTAGAGCTGAAAAGCAAAAGTAGAAGCAGTGCTTTTAAGATGCTAATCTTCCTCCCAGATCCAACCTATTCATCTTAAGAAGGTAGAACTTTATATGATCTTGAACTTTAAAATATGCCGTTCAAGACAGTGCTTATGGGCCAACTTGCATGCTAGAGAATGGAGGATGCTTGACCACTTCAGTGTGAAATGAGGGAAGTTTCAGCCTGTGAATTATGATATGTGCATCAATCATACCATTACAGCAGTAAAAGGCTCTGGAAAATAATATGTAAATGTGTCATTTTCCCCTTTGTTAGATGGTTCCAGTTCTTTTTCCAGCTATTCGTGGAGTTTCTATTGAAGTTGGTATGATCTCTGTTAAAGAATAGGTATGAGAAACATATGAAGTCTGGGGAAAGATGGAAAGATTTAGGTTTTTAATCATGATGCTCTATCATAGACACGGAAATCTGTTCCACAAATGCACTGTAAATGAGAATATATTTTACTCAGTTGCTTTTAACAGTTATAATAATAGAGCCCCTACTGTGTGCCAGGCACTACTCTGGATGCTAAATATATAATGAACAGAGCAGACACCTTTACTGTTCTCGTGGAGATAAGAGTCAACAAAAAGTAAACAAATAAATTTATCATTAAAATGTTATGGAAAGAACTCAGTGAGGAAATGGTTCCAGTCACTTGGAGAGATGGAGAGTCAGGAAGTTTATTACACTAGTGGGACAGAAACATTAGCGGGACCCAGGTGGACTCATGTCCTGAGATCCTGGAACCCTGGGTGTGGGGACAGCTGTAGTTATATACCTTTCTTGAGCAGGCATGCAAACCGTTTATTGGCCCTTTCTGTATCTAGGCAGAGTCACACAAGCAGGGGGGCTTCAAAAAACAGGTCAGGGGCTTCACTAAGCTGGGGTACAGAGACAGGAAATGTGTGGTTAAGTAGGTACTGTTAGTTTCAATCTCTAAACTTATCTTTGGCAAGCAGTTTCTGTGAATTTAGGAGGCTCAATCAGAGCCACGGAAACCCCAAGAGGCAGACTACTTGTTTAACCAACTCTCAGGGGTCCTTGGCAAACAAGCACATTCCAGCTGCAAAATTAAAACAAAAGGGGGGATAAAACATTTACACTTTGGGGTCCACTTCGGTGAGTCCTGAAAAGAGTTATGGAGGAAATAAACAGGACACAGTTGTAGATTATACAGGACAAGAGAGACATGGAAAGGGTGCTCGTGGAAGGCTGAGGACAGAGGTGGCAGCCACGTGGTATGGACCAATTTTCCAGGCAGAGGAAACAAGCTGTACAAAGACTATGATACAGGGAAAAGCTTATTCTGTTTGGGATTGAGAGGGAGCCACTGTTGAGAAGGGCAGAGTGGGGTAAGACGGATCTGAAGAGGCTAGATCATATGGAGGGGAATCCCCTCTGAAGTGCAGTGGGGGGCCACTGAGTGAGTTAAACAGGACAGCACGTGCTCCTGCTACCGGCTGTCATGTGGAGAACTGGATGAAGAGGGGCAGAGTGGGAGACCACCCGTGAAAAGCTCCCCGCAGGCACGAAGGAGGAGCAGACTTGGAGCAGAGCAGCGGGGAGGATGGGTCAAAGCTGTACTGAGGATGTGGTATGACAAGGCTTCTGATGACGTGGATGTGGTGGTGGCAGGAATCACATCACGGGTGGCACTCGTTTCTGAGACAATCAGCTGGAAATAGCTGGTGCCATTCACTGAGATGGCAAGAGAGACAGGGGAAGAGGAGATTTGGGAAGAGGGGTAAAGTGATTGGAAATGAAGTTACTTTTTTAAAACAAGTTCAGTTTGAAATACCAAGTGGGGAAGTCAGACAGGCAATCATCGGGCAATTTTGAGTCTAGACTTCAGAGATATTTTAGGTAGATGAGTAAATTTTGGAATCATCAGCTTATAAAAAGTAGTTAAAGACATGGTAATGAATAGGATCCCCTTGAAAGATCAAGGGAAGAGAAGAGATGGTCCCAGAACAAGTTCAGGCATCATCCAACATTTAGAGGCCAGAGAGAGAGAAGGTTCTGAAAGAGGCTGAGAAGCCAAGTCCAGGAAAGTAGAGAGTAAAATTAGGAGAACATAAGAAAACAAGGAAAGTGTTTTCGTGGAGGGAATAGCCAACTCTTCCAACTAAAATGAACAGCAGAATAAACAAAACTAGGAACATAAGCAAAATAAGCTTAGAAAAGTGAATATTGAATTTGGAAGCAAAGAGGTCATGTAATCTCTCTGACATTAACCAAAGGTAAATATGATGTAAGAGCTTTTTCAGGAAAAAATATCCTTCTGCTAAAGACTTCCTCGTGCTCTTGAAAAGTCAATTTGACTTGGAAAGATAACGAGTCAAAATAGTTGAAAGACGTTATTCACCGTGTTGGTAAAATTTTCTTACGCCGTGGCTCACCACTGTAAGCTTTACTGCCTGTGCTCTCCCTGTGTGTGTATTTTTCAGGATGTTTTAGGTTAGCGTGATAGAAGCCCAAGTCAAGGAAATGCAAGCAAAGATGGAACTTATTAACATAAAACACATCAGGCAGTGCTGAACTTAGGACCTCAGATGGTGATGGTAGTACTTCAGCCTTGCTCGCAGACCCTCTCTCCCTCTTTCATTCTTCCAGATTTCTTCTCTGGCAGAATCTCTCCAAGTGGTGGGAATGATGGATGTTGGCAGTGCGGTATTAGGTGGTCCACTGTCTTCTGATACCAGAGGCAGGCTTTTCTCTCAGAGTATCTATATCAATTCCAGGACAACTGACACTAAATGGCTTGCTTGGATCCTATGACGTCCCAGTGCCATTCACTATGTCTAGACTGATGATATACCCCGGCTGGTCAGCCTGTGCCACATAGAAACCTGTGACGCTGGAGATGTGCCCACATGACTGACAGCTGGACCACAACCACATGGAGCTAGAAGGGGTGAATCTGGGACAGACAACAAAACAGTAGACAGCTCCTATAACATGATACAGAAGTTGACAGTAGGCGGCCACTGTGATATGATAGAGAAGAAGACAGTAGGTGCCAACTATAGTACACAGAAGGAGACAGTAGGCAGCCACTATAGTATAGAGGAGACAGTAGGTGTCAACTCTAATATCATACAGAGGTAGACACAGGATTGCATCTGGGCCTAATGCAGTTCCTCAATATAGCACTTTGTCAGTATTAACTCAGCTTTCACTGCAGCCGCTAACTTTTCCCTTGTTGATGCACGCGCGCTAGAACAGAGGTTGATGGTAGGTACAAACCAAGCCAAGAACTGGAGAAAGTCTGGTACCAAATAACACCTGGTTCTACTTAAGAGGCCAGGTAAGCAAATGCCACAATCTTTGTGAGGTCCTTAACGTGTGCACTTCATTGGACAGGCACCACTCTTGCTTGGTGGCTGGTCTGTGTCTTGCTTCTGACGACTCCATTTCTGGCTGTTGATATTATTCCTTAGTCAAGAACTATGTAATGACACGGTAAAACTTCATCCAGATTTCTGAGGGTACTTGATAAAAACCAGGACAAAACATTGAGAAAAGTATAATATTTGAATTTCCTGTAAATATAACACTATGTTTAAGAATGGGCCTATGGTTGAGGTAAAATATGACACAAGACCACAGTTTTATAAGCTAACGTATGCATGCCAGTGGATATGTGCTTTTTTTTTTCTTTTAGTCATTTACTCATTTAAATAAAGGTTTCTTCCCTGTTCAGCTCTGTTACATATTTAAGGGCTTATCCTGTTGGTTTGGTGTATTTTGTAAAGAACTGTTTAAAAGGGCAGAGTTTGCCATTTTATTTTAAAAATCAGTCCTGTGGTAAAGAACAGAAAATGACTTGATGACCTTTTAATCTGGGTGTGTGTGTGTGTGTCTGTGTGTGTGCAGGCACATGTGTGAGCACACACATGTATATGTATTTATAATAAGGTAGGTGTGATTTCGAGAATTATGCTGATTGTAACTTTGAATTAAACTGATAATTACAGTCCATTACTTTGCTCTATTTAGGTATGCCATGATGAGCAATTTGACTAAAAGATAAAACAGAACTATTCTTGAAATTACTTGGTCATCCTAAATGTAGGCATAAAGCTGAGATGAGTATGGTATTATTAACTTTGCTATTAAAAAAGGAATATATATATCAATTCTATAAATCTGAAAAAATACAGAAAAATATTGAGGAAATGCTATTTTAAATGAAAGAGACAAATTATAGGTGGAAAATGAGTAACTACTTTTTAGTTTATAGTATGTTTTTCTATTGATACATATTTTGATATGTATACATTCTATCTTTTCATTTAACATTATATCACTAATTCCCTAGGTCATTATATGTGTTTCGAACATATTTCATATATATAAAACATTAATTTTGTAATGCTATAATAATCCAGTGAATTAAGTACTCTAATATTCAACCCTTCATCATTTAGTTTACAGTTTTCACCATTGTAGATAATGCTAAAATAAATATCTTTAAGCACAAATTCTAGTTTTTATTCCTAGTTGTTTCTTTGAGATAAGTTCCTAGAATTCAAATTACTATGTTTGAGGTTCTTGACAAATATTTTTCTATAGGGGTCATGTTAATTCTCACTTTCAACAACAGAATAGCATGTCCATTTTTCAAATGCTTTGCCAATATTGACTATTTTCAGTTTTTAAATTTCCTTCAATCTTTAAAAACAGTAATAGCAGTTGTGTTTATTTGCATTTCTTCTATTCATAGTGAAGCTGAATGTTGCCACTATGTTCATTAGTCATTTATATTTATTTCTTTGATATATGTGCATATTCGTTGCTTGAGTTTTATTGGATTTTTTGTATTTTTCCTTAATTGAAATCATTTATATTTTAAGGGCACTACATTGTCCTATCTTTAAGGTAAGTATTTTTCCCAATTGATCTGCTATTAAATTTTTTGTCATGATGTTACTTTGTCATACATCTACATGGGTAAGCACCTGCTTATTACTTTCATTTTCCTAATTGTTGGAGACCATTCAGAGTGATGTGAGTTATGCTGCAAACAGTGAGGCAGAAAATACATTGAGAATCGCTGCTACTAAATAACATGGGAGTGAGCTGTTTCTTGGGAGTTTAAAAGAAAGAGGAGATAAAATGTGTGCATTCATTGTCAGTGCTAGCATGACCTCGCCAGCTTTAATTCCATCAGCACACTAACTCGCTCCTTCTCTGCCAGCTGTGCCTCCTGGAAGAGTAACTTGTATATGTACTGGGTGTCTCTCATTTCCCACTGCTCATGTGCTCATTCACCACCCCTGTGTGTGGGCTTGTTTCTGGACCCTCTATCCTTTCTTTGTCTAGTTCTTGATCCTTCTGTCACTAGCTCATTTTTTTCATTACTGTAGCACTAAGCCATACCACCACATCCAGTAGAATAAATCCCAGTCCCTACACATTCATTTGTCCAACAAAGATTTATTGATTGCCAACTGTATGCACATACCCATACTGGTCATGGTGATGTAGTCACCTGGTTGATTTCTCATGTGGATGCACTGTCATTTTGGGGTATGATGCATCATGAGGGAAGTAGTTATATAGTAAGAAATTACCCTTCTGTATATTAGAGCTAAGTGACGTGGCTTATGAAAGACAATTTTTGAAACTGTGGAAAAACGATTTTCCAGGAGTTTTCAGATTAGCGTCTGGATGCTATAAGAGGTTTGCTAAGCCCCAGTCAGCAAGCCCTATGGCCTGCAGGACCTTACCCGAGGCAGGCAGAATTCCCTCCCTTACCCTCAGCTGAATCCCCCAGGAAGAAATGAGGGTGCTGGAAAAGCCGCACGCAGTGGACATCCTCCACCTCGTACCCGGGGGTTACCCTGGCTGGAATTAACTACTGAGCGTGTGACAGGAAAGCACAGTGTAAATCAGATCTGTGTCAGAGTGAGCATGACCACCAAGCCTCAACCCCAGCCCTCTGCAGCGCTGCTCCAAAGACTTTCAGGTTTTGTTTCATCCATCGCTCTGAGCTTCCAATTTTACTGTATTATGACTAGAGAAAAGGATTTGCATGAGATACATGCTTTGGCATTTCTTCACACTTCCTATGACCTAGTATGTTGTCCGTTTTGTAAATGTTCTACGTGTGCTTGAAAAGTGTAAGCGTTTCCCTGTTTGGGGGTAGTGTTCTGTGCCCATTTAAACATTTGTAATTGTATTGTCCACGTTTTCTCGAACCTTTTTCATTTTAGTGGGCTTGATCTACCAATATGTTAAAAATCTTCCACTAGGAAAATGGCTTTCTCAGTTTTTGCTTGAAGTACTGTCAGCTTTCATTTGATATGTAGAGATGAACAGATATGGAATAAGCATATCCAGAAATGTTGTTAGACGCATACACGTGTGGCTATTTTATAGCCTCCTAGAGAACTTATTTATTTTACAGCTACAGTGTTATAGTAATACCTCACCCCAAGACGTCCTGTAATCGTGGGAATACGGGCACAACATACGTGCCAGGCGGCTCCTGGCTTTTGCTCCTATCCCACTGCCAAAGAAGGAGTGGCTGCAGTTTTTATCTTCTCTGGGGAAAGGGCGAGCGGTAGTGCGTTGTGGTGAGTGTGTCAGGCTGGAAACACGCACCACCTGTGCATGGGGGTGAAGAGTGGGCCCTGACACCAGTGATGGAGACGGTCTCCTCAAAATGGGTCCAGGAAACAGGCTCCTGTGGACCCAGAGGCTCTGGGAATTTGTGCTCCTTTCTCCCTCCTTCACTTCCTCTTGGAACCGCAGAGCAAGCCCTGGGCCCAGGATCGTCCCCAGCAGGTGCCCTAACCCCACATGCAGTGCTGGCTGGGAGAGGGACGGGTTGGATCTCTGCCGGGTGCTGAGTCTCAGACGCAGCCTGTGCGTGCTCGCGGGGTGGCCTGTGCACGTGGCAGAGCTGCTCCACCGTCGCAGAGCTGAGGGCAGGACTCGCACTTGTCACCTTGAGGTGGGCTGCACCTGCCTTTATCCCAAATGCTGCTGTTTTGCTTTACAGTCTATTTTACCTTGAAATCTGCTCTGTCCGATGTTGACGTTAGTTCACCGCTTTTGATTTTAACGTTTCTCTGGTGCACATTTCCACCACTTTGCCTTCAACATTGCATTCACTCATTCAAAAAATATCTATAAAGCTGTTAGCTTACATCTGTTTTACTCTATTGAATTTTTTAAGTTTCTTTACTTTTGGTGCTCTCCAGATTCAGAGTGATTTTATTTAATAAATTTGAATTAATTTATTCTGCTCAGGAGTCATTATCTGTTTTCAACCTAAATTGTCTCCAATTATAGAAAATTCTAGGCAATTACTTCTTTAATCGTTGTCTTTCCTATATTTTCTCTAGATACTCCCACTGGCTCTTCAGTAAGACATAGTTAGACCTCACTCATCAGTCCTTTAAACTTATCTTCACATTTTCCACACTTTATCACTCTGTGGTATTTTCTAAGATCTGCCTTTCAATATACTGATTCTCTGTTGAGATATGTGTAATATGTCAGATATAGGGAAAACTGTCTTTTTATATTTTATAACTTTATATAATTTATTCTTTGAGTTCTTAAATATAATTGAATTTCTCATTTCTAAAGGGTCTATTTAATTCTTTTTCAAACCCACCTTTTTATTTGTTTATTTTTTATTGAAACATGATTGATTATACAGATTTGTGGGGTACAGAGTTGACTATTGGTATTTGTGTACAATATGTGGTGATCAAATCTGGATAATTAGTATATTCATCATTGCAAAATATAATCATTCTTTGTGTCCATTAACCAATTTCTCCCTAAACTCTCTCCCCTTCTCCCCTTCCCCTTTTGCACCTGTTGTAACCACAGTTCTGTTCGCTTCTTCTGAAGGATCAATGTGTTACCTTGATTGTCCGTCCTTCCTTCCTTCCTTCTTTCCTTACTTACTTCGTTTAGTTATTTATTTATTTTTATCTCCCAGTTACCAGTGATATGCATTATTTCTCTTTCGGTGCCTGGCTTCTTTCCCTGAACATAATTTTCCCTGAGCTCATCCATGTTGCTGCAAATGGCACAATTTCATTCTTTTTTGTGGCAGAGCAGTAGATCACATTTTCCTTATCCAGTCATCTATCAATGGACATTTAGGTTGGGTTCATATCTTGGCTATTGTAAATAGAGCTGCAATAAACATGGGATTGCAGGTGTCCCTTCGACATGGTGATTTTCATTCCTTTGGGTGTATGCCCAGTAGCGGGATTGTGGGATTGTTTGTCAGCTCTATCTCTACCTGTCAAACCCACCGTTTTGAAAATCACATTATATTAACTCCTTTTGAACATCGTTCATGTATTTATCATTGTATCTCAAACTACTGGCAATGGCCTATTTAGACTAGGCATGTCAATACATGTTAGTTGAAATAAACAGTGTCATTTAGCAACATTTACTTAGTAGACACTGTGTTCGATTCACTATGTTACATGCTATGACAGAATCAAAGAATGTAGAAGGCAAAGTACCTATCCTTAAGGTTGTTTTGCTTTAAATAACACATAGGGGATTATGAATTCAAAATCATATAAAAACTGATAATTTATGCAAAAACGTATATATAATGTTTCATGTCTGGAGCCCTATTCATAAAAGATTGATAACTATATTTGAGATATACGTTTAAATCCAATCAAAATGAAGTACAGCATCAACATACTTTGAAGGATGATTAACAGGGGAAAAGGTATAATTTTTTAATGACAACAACAAATTATTTTAGAAAATCAAAGAGTCTATAAAAATTAATTTTGTTCAAGATATATTAAAACTCAAAATTTCTTATCATGGAACGGACTTTAAGTTCTAATATACTTATTTCATCAATGGTTTCTTGCCAGCATGAATACCACTTTGCAGTTGTTTGACCTCAACATGCTGAAGAATTTGTATCCTTCCCAGTGCTAATAATAATAAACATCTGAAGGAAGCTAGCTGAACTAGATAGCCTATAAAGTGTCTCTTAGCAAAAATTTAATATAGTGTTTAATAAAAATTAAAGCCACTTGTGAGTTGTGAGAAATATAAACTAACATTATATGAAATAACGAAATCAACTTTTTAGAGAAATATTTAAGTGTTCCTCCTAGTCATTTCTGTTTTCCTTATCTAGAGTAAAGGCCTTTTTTATGCAATGCAGTTAAAACTGGTAGGTGGCAGATTAACCCAAAAAATTAGGTAAAGTGGGCAGTCATAAAACATGATATATTAAGAAATAGAACTGGTTTTTTAAAAAAAGACAGGTTTAGGAACAAATAGCGGTGGTTTTGGTAAATACTCGTACAACTCACATATGGGAGTACTAGAAAGCAGATCACAAGCCTCCGGAAGTCAGCATGTCGTCAGTGTGTTCTGCTGAGGACCTGGTGCAGCCGCTCACTGAAGCTGTCAGTGAGGCAAGTGCACATATGTGGGGTGACTCGTAAATGAAAGCACATTCCCCAGTTTCCTCTCCCCTGGGAGGACCTCACCAGATGATGGCAGCGTTGGCTGAGTCTCCTTCCCAGTAGACAACTACTCACACTAGCCTACTCCGTTGTGAGTAGGTTTCAAATTACAGAGTATAAGTTGAAGAAAGTCTGAAGTAGCCCTCAACTTATTTTACTACTCGTTGTACATTTAAGTAAAATTGGATGTTTTTCCATTCAACATTTGTGTTAAGTTTATGCACATACTATGCCAGGTACCGTTCTAGGTGCTGTACAATAAACTAATAAACAGTTGAAAATCTCACCTCTCAGGGCATGAGATGAGCTTTTACAGTAAAATAAATAGGTAAAATATAAAGTATGTCATGTGGAGCTATGTGCTTTGGAGAAGAAGCAGGACGGAGCCTAGAGAGCCCTGTGGTGGAGCTGGTGGGGTCGTCGTTTAAGATGATCAGGGACGGCCCCGCTGACAGTGATCTCTGAGCAGAGAGTGGAGAGAGGTGAGAGGAGCCACGCGGTTACCTGGGGGAGACCTTCCAGGTGGAGGAGGCCATAAGTCAGGAGCCTGAGGTGGGATCGCACTTGGGGTACATGGGGGGTGAGGCCAGCGTGGCTGGAGCAGTAGAGAAGTCAGGAGGGGCCACGTCCATCAGGGTAAGGATTTGGGCTTGTACTGAGTGAAACAGGAAGCCATAGGAGGCTTTTATGCAGAGGTGAAATATGATCCAATTCATGTGTTAAAAGGACCACTTCGGCCTCTGTGTTGGAAGTTGAATCAAGGTTGTACTGACAAGACCTGTAAATGGATTGGATGTGTATAGAGAAAGAAAGGAACTAAGAACGACTCTAAGATTTCTGGCTTGAGCAGCTTGAAGGGTAAAGTTGCCATTTAGTGAGATGGAAAAGATTTTTACAAAAAGCGGGTTGGGGAAAACAGTTTTGTAAAGTTTGAGGTCCCCGTTGGATATTGGAGTCTTGAGTTTAAGGTGAGTCTGAGCTGCAAGTATATACTGGGGAGTCCTCAGCTTAAAGATGCATCCAGAAGGAGAAAATGCTTATAAAAAAGAGAAGAAGTTTGAGGACTGAGCCCTGGGGCAGGGAGATGAGAATGGGAAGGGGCAGCCATCGCAATGACAAAAATGCCAGGTAGGAAAAGTCTTTCAAGCAGGAGGCAATGACTCTAGGTCACGTGAATGCACGTTCTGTTCAGCAGAGAGGAGGCCATCGGTGACTTTGCAAGAGCGAGTTCAATGCAGGGGCATGTCTGGAAGTCAGTGGTAGAGAGAGTGGAAGACACAGAATTGGAGACAGTGAGTGTGCTCAGCTCATCCAAGGAGTCTTGCTGGATGGAGAAGTGGGGCTGGGGCTGGAGACGCTCAGGAGGCACCTGCTGTTTGCCAGGACACATATCACAGCCTGGCAGGTCACCAGTCACAGGTCACCTCACCCCTTCTGAGACTGTTTTTTCAATCTTGTATGTTTAATCCTTGTTAAGATTTTTTAAATATTTAAAATACCAGAGACCTCATATTTTTATGTTATCAGTCCCCTTCCCAACATGTCAGCTCTGAAGACACTTTAACATGGACAGCATGTTTCATTTTTATCCACCAGTCTGCACCCCACTTGGGATTAGCTCCTCATTCACAATCATTATTTTAGAAGAGTGGCCACGAGTACTAAATGTTTTCTCCATGGGCTGAGCATGTTCATAAATCGTAGAGTATTTCATTCACTATCTACACCTCATAGGATTTACTCCATCTATCCAGCCCCATTTTCTAGAAGGTAACTCAGTATTTGTCAAATTCGACAGTTCATTCATTCATTCATTCATTCAAGGCATTTAATTTGTGCCTATTAGAGTAGCCCCCTCTTATCCACGAG
This sequence comes from Cynocephalus volans, assembly GCF_027409185.1. Taxonomy (NCBI): domain Eukaryota; kingdom Metazoa; phylum Chordata; class Mammalia; order Dermoptera; family Cynocephalidae; genus Cynocephalus; species Cynocephalus volans. The sequence goes on along the minus strand of NC_084466.1, from coordinate 85,588,097 downwards.
GGAATCGTTCCAAGCCCCCCCGTGAATGCCTGAAACTGCAGATCGCACCCAGCCCTACACTACATATATCAGCACTGTGGCCATAACTTCTGCAGTTTGAGACGTGACAGCAAAAATAGCATGAATTTCTTTTTCCTTTTTCACAATTTCATGGACAGAAGATCTGTTCTTACCGTAGACCTTAGCAACTTCAGCATATACTTTTCTTTCCTCAGTAAGTCAAGAGCTTTCACTTTTTCACTTAAAGGAAGCATTCTACAGCTTCTCTTTCGCATACCCGAATTGCCAGTGTCACTACTCTTGGGCTACATTATTCAGTCAAATTAGGGTTCCTTGAACACAAGGACTATAGTATGTGGCAGTCCATGTGACCACCGAGAGGGCTACTACACGGCTAACAGGTGGGTGGCGTCCACAGCATAGATGCACTGGACAAAGGGAGGATTCGCACCCTGAGCAGGACAGAGCAGATGGTGCGAGGTTTCATCGTGCTATATAGAACGCTGCACAATTTAAAACTTATGGATTGTTTATCTCTGGAATTGTCTACATAATATTTTTGGAGGGCGGTTGACTCTGGCTAAGTGAAACCACAGAACGTGAAACCGCAGATAAAGGGGACGAATGTACTTGTCAGTTGTACTAGTTTAGGGATGTGGCAATGAATCCAACAGAAAAGATTCACATGGAGTTTACGTTCTAAAGAGAGGGAGGCAATAAACCCGTTACAAGCGGGTAAAACAGGCGCCCGGTGCAGACCGAGGGGCAGTTAGGGGCATCCTCATAGCAGAACTGCCATCAGCCCTCCCTGAGCCACGACAGAAGGGTCTTAAGAGGGTCCTAGAGTTTCTCAGTTTTATGTAAGTGTGAACAAAAGCACACGTGGTGGACAGAATAACAGCCCCCAAAGACGTCAGTGTCCTCACCCCAGAACCCCTGCTCTGGTTACCTTACATGGTGAAAGGAGATGGAGAGTCTGTCTGTCCGTCTGTCTGTCCTTTACAGAAATTCTGCAGCTGTCACCATCATTGTAGATACTGATAAGCACTTGAAATAAATTTAATAGTGTGATGTGATAGAGAGTGACCGAGTGTCCGCAGAAGGCTTCTTTTAGGAGGTGACATGTGAGCTGCTACTGAAGGGTAAGAAGGAACCAGGAGGAGGAGAGGAAGTCACGGTGGCAGCAGTGGAAGGTAGAGAAGGGGACAGATTTGGGACACGTGTGAAGGCAGAGTAAGTGAGACTTGCTGGTGTGGGGCTTCAGGGAAAGAGAAGCAGCGAGGATAAGCTCCAACCTGGGCCGGAGCAACCAGGCTGGGGTGGGATGGACTTTCTGATACAGGGAAGACTGAAGGGGTTCGAAGAAATGAGTAAGTGAATAATGCCCTCATGAAATCAGTAAACATTTAGGTGCTGAATAATGTAGGTTGTCAGTCCTGGGTATTGAAAACACTGTATGGTAAATAGCACAATTTTATATAATCATTTAGAACATGGGAAAATGCCTATTGTTAAATTGAAAAGAGATTTAAAGAGTTATTTCAGACCATGACTTGTTTGTAATAAGGACACCTCCAAATCATCCCTAAAAATAAATGTACCACATAACCTTTGCATAAAGCATCCCAGAGAAGAACATTTTATTTTCTAATTTATTATTTTACTACATTTACAATCAGAAAAGTATTTGTAATCTCTGATTTTCACTTTATAGCTTAAAAAACACTTTATTTTGTTCCATATGTAAATGAAAAAATGAATAATTTTTTAAACCTCTTCATGGAGTTGGAATTGTTGCTGAAACTCTTACTCTACATAAAACAATGAGTATTTGTACACATTTGTGTAAACATTCTGATCTTTCTTAAGGTAGGTCAGTACTTAGGAACTTTATTATAGGCAAAGGTAAGTGTGGTGGGTAACTTGTAAAGAGCATTTTTAATTCTGAATAATTTAGTAGCTAAAGAAAGATGTAATTTAATCATTATGAGTGTTGGAGTCTCTCTTTTTTAAGATATACAGGTACCAGTCTGATTTCCTCCCACTGAGTCTTGAGAACTTGAGAACTTGATTATTTTAGGTTCATGCTTCAATTTCAAGTCTGACCCTGCTGAATTTTGGAAGCTGTATACATACATACATATATATGCTAATTTAAATTTAGTTATTTAAATGTATGTTTATTGATTTAAATTTATTGATTAAAATCTGAAAATATGGTCACTGGATTTCATATGAATTTGTCATATCTAAAGTATTTTAAATGGCAGATTAAATATCTCCCAGTGGTTGAAACACAGTGGCATGTTTCAAAGTAATATTTAGTTATCTTTTTAGAAATCATTAATTTTGAAAATCTATTATTGGAGTAAAACTATTATTTGGGGGGTCAGAGTAAATCAGTATTGACTAACAAGTTCTCTCCCTCCGCCCCCCACCTGCCCGCTGTCCCTGCCCCACGCCTGTCCTGGCAGATGGTCCGTGAACAGTACAGCACGGCCACGGACGGTGCCCACATAGAGAGGCCAGAGGACCAGGACGTCTACAGCATCGGCATTTACGGCTGGAGGAAGCGCTGCCTCTACTTATTTGTTCTTCTTTTACTCGTCATCCTCGTTGTGAACTTTGCTCTTACAATTTGGATTCTTAAAGTGATGTGGTTTTCTCCAGTAAGTACTATTTTTTTTCTGGTAAGCATGTTCTCGTTTTGTTTGCTGCATCACTTCATCTGTATTGAAGTGATAGGTTTCCTTTAATATAATTAATGTGTGTTTCTTTCCCATCTGGATCAGAATTTTCAGTAGCAAAATGTATATATAGCATTTACTTTTTTCCACCCTTTTTAAAATCTATGAACTATATACTGTGTTGGATTTCTTTGTTTTTACTGTAATTTTCTTCATTAGTCATTATTTCTATACAGGTGGAAAACTGTAATAATCTTGAGTTTTGCATTGATTGAGTCAAGATTGTTTAATGGTTATTTAATCAATTTTTTAAAATCTATAAATCATCTGTTTTCCTAATCTCGTTTATTTATAATTATACTATTTAGATGCCACTCTCTTATTTTTTAAAAATTTCATTCTAATATACAATAAGTTGATGTGCACACTTCAGCATTTAACAATTTTAGTAAATAAAATACCAGTAGTTCTAAGGAACTCATATATTTTTTTAAACATCATCATGTTTCAAAGATAGCTGTGTAGTTTTATATGCTCTGATAATACTTAGTGTACTTTTTAAAAAAATACTCATTTAATGTAGAATGCCTTAATTTTGCAAGATAGCTACAGTGAGATAAAAAATACTGCAAAGAGCATCACAGATGGGTCAGTCTGTTCCTCATATGTACCTGTAGGCGTGATATATGCACAGGCGCTTTCCAAGAACAAGAGTTGTAGTCCTTTGGTTTGATACACCTTCAGCTAGATGGTATCCTTCAATTTCTATGCAATTATTTCCATTTTGCCATAGTTCTATAGCCAGTAGACACATTATTTATTTTGTCTATGTAATAGCTATATTTTCACATATGCAAAGAGGTACCAATCAAATCAAAATATATCTTGAAATGTGTGTTTAGTGTATTTAATATATTTAAGTATATAATACATTATACATTGTGATTATTATAAATTATATATAAATAAAAATATATTATAAATACATATAAATGAATATATAAATATGCTATTTATTTATTTAATTTTTATTGAATCAAAATTGATTATACATATTTTGGGGGTTCCATGTTGAGATATGTTAGTCAAATCAATATTACTAGCATATATATTGTTACACATCATACTTATTCTCTATGCCCTTGTCCAATCTCTCCCCATCCCCCTCTCCCTCCCCCTCCCACCACTGATAACCCTAGATTTCTTCCCTCCTTCTGAAAGAATAATTGTTACTCTGTTGGTTTTTTTGGCCTAGATGATCTGTCCAATGCTGAGAGGTGTGATCAGGTCCCCCCAAATTATTGTAGAGCAGATGCTTTCTCTGTCACTCTGGAATGGGCTTTGTGGAGAGAGACATCTTCTTTTCTTTATCTCTGCTGGTGACTATCCTTGTGTCAATGCACTCCAGTGGCTGGCGGACCATCTGCGTGGTGGTTGTGGCGTCTAGCTGCTTTTGCGGCAGCCATGGTTGTTGTGGTAGTTGTGGTGAGCCACCCACATGCAGGTGATGTTTTTGGCATGCTCCTTGGTGCTGAAGGTGTGCATGGTTATGGGGGGGTCCGGTCCCTGGCTCGATCCCTCTGGTCCCTGAGGCACTGGCACAGTGTGCCTGGTTTTGGAGGTTCCAGTCCTTGGCTCCAGACCTCGGGTCCCCGGGTAAGCCCCAAGGTTCTGGTGTGGTGTGCCTGGTTGAGGGGAAGGGGGTCTGGTCCCTGGCTCCATGCCTTGGGTCCCTGGGGGGGGCCCCGAGGTACTGGCATGGTGTCCCTGATTGTGAGAGGGAGGTCTGGTCCCAGCTCCATTACTCAGGTCCCTGCGGGTGGGCACTGAAGTGCTGGTGCGGTATGCCAGGTTGTGGGAGAGGGCTTCGGTCCCTAGCTCTATGCCTCAGGTCCCCAGCTGGGCCCTGAGGTGCTGGAGTGTGTGCCTAGTTGTGGGAGCAGGTTCTGTCCCTGGATCCATACCTCACATCCCTGGGCAGACCTGAAGCACTGGCCGGAACTAATTTTTTGTATCCTTTGCTTACTTCTAAAGTGGGGGAACTTCCTGTGGGGACCAGCACTTGAGCTCTGTGGTTGAGCTAAATTGCTGCTTTTCTGCTGCTTCGCTAGGAAAGGCTTTTTGTGCAGCTCAGGTTATAATGGTTGACTTTATAGGTTCTTCTGGCTCTCCAGAAACTCGATGCACCTGAGTTGTGTAGAAATTCTGATCTGGGCCTGAGTCTTTTCATCAGACTGCACCACATGCAAGTCTATATTCCTGACCAGTCTCCTCTGAGTGGTCCTACACCGATCGGGGTGCAGATCAGCTGTCCTTGCTGTGCCCCAGTGTTCTCCCAGTGGGCCCGTCTCCTCCACTGCCCATACTGCAAACACTTCCCATGGGATGGGCTGTGTACCAATCCCTTGCGATGACTCACTGGCCTCTCAGTGGCTCCATTTTTTCAGTTGTTGTGGCTCCTCGCACCTATGTGGGTCCATGGGAACCCTATTAGTGGTCTTGGTGGCCTGGAGGCCACCAAGGCCCTCTTGTCCCCTGCCACCTCCAGGCAACTTCATCCAAAGGGCACAGATGCAGCTTTTGCTGGCTCCTGCTGCATGGCTCAGCAGTTCCAGCCTTAAAGCATCTGTGGCATGACATGGTCAGAGACGTTTTTTCTTCCTCTCATCGTGGCTTCTTCCACCTTCATGCACTCCGTAGGTCTCTCCTCCTCTTCCCCTGAGCTCTAGCAGCCCGAGCTTGACTGTTGTTGCTTTTTTACATAGTTGTAAATTGGTTGATTTCTGGGAGAGAGTGATGCTGGGGACCTTCTATTCTGCCATCTTGACCCAGAATCTAAATATACTGTATTTAAATTAGCCATATTTAAGTTGTGAATTCTTAAGTTAAAATTTATAGAAATTATATTTCTACAGCATCATAATGGCATTTGTTCATTGGACAGATTTTGTTCATGAAAGTAGCACAACATCCAGGATGCGTGTTTTTTGCACACCATATGCATTTTAATGTGTATACTTAAGAATTTTTATTTTAACATTATTTAGAGACAATCAAAGTTGAAGTCCTCAAGTTACATACTGTGAGATTTGTCAGGGACACTTACTGAATAGAGGGCCCTGCATCAACCTGCCATTAGCTTCTCAGATATGCAGGGTGTTAAGAGAGAAAATTTACAAAGAATTAGGCTCTAGAAGGGCCTGGGAGAAAGAAGCTGTCCCACAGCCCAGCAGGTGCTGAGTGAGGCCAGACTTCATCTTGAGTGAAGGAAGGTGTGTGTTATTTTAGAAATATTTGTGAATTAATCAGATTACAAATTAACCTTTGTAAACTGCATATCAGTGTACAGTATGTCTACTTTATGCTCCTGTCATACTTTGTAGCACTTAAAACTACGTTTAGGTATTACAGATTTAAATTGTGCCAGCAGCTGAGTCCGGTTCACCAGTTTGGAAGCACTGACCGCCGAGCTCAGCAGGACTCTTCCTGCCTTGCTGTGGCTGTTCTAGCCTGCCTTTTCTAGTGAGACGTGGTCATGAGAATGGCATTTTCTTCAGCCTAAAGAACCTGTTGCTAGTTGTTAGTGAGTATTCAGGATTCTTTAGTGCTGCACTTTAACAAAATAAGAAAAACTACCACTAACATTTGTGGGATCAAAAGCACTACCACATGGAAAGTGCCAAGCCTTAATCAAAAGATGTTGGGTAGATTTGGGGCTATTATTCTCAAAGCAAAATGACATAAATGATGTAATTCTCATATGTGTGTGAGCTTGATTCCTCGCTTTTGTAAATCTCTCATATGTTAGGAGGCTGTAAATTGTAAATTAATTTATGCTTTACTTTTTTACTCACTTGAAAGATCTCAATATTTAAGATTTCATCTTTTTTGGTTTATTCTTTAAATTTTATTTCATTGCAGTAAGTACACTTAACATGAGATCTACCCTCTTCACAAATTTTTAAGTGTGCAATACAATATTATTAACAATAGATACAAATTTGTATGACAGAATTTTAGAACTTACTCATCCCACTTGACTGAAACTTTATGCCCATGGATTAGTAACACCGCATTTTTTCCCTTCCCACAGCCACTGGTAACCACCATTCTACTCATTGATCCCATGAATTTGACCATTTTAGATACACATACTAGTTGAATCATGCAGTATTTGTCCTTCTGTGACTTGCTTGTTTCACGTAGCATAATGTCCTCAAGTTCACCGGTGTTGTCCCACGTTGCAGAATTTCTTTCTTTCTTAAGGTGAATAATATTTCATTGTATGTAAAAAGGTACTTCAAAAAGTTCAGGGAAAGATTCATATTATCTTTCAATTCTATATTTCCATGATCTTTTTGAATTACCCTCATATATACCGCATTTTCTTTATCCATTTATCCTCCATAGACAGTTAGCTTGTTTCCACACCTTAACTATGATAGTGCTGCCATGAATATGTGAGTGCAGATATCTCTTCCAGATCCTGATTTTCCTTCTCTTGGAATAAACAACAATCTATCTGAAAAGAAAATTAGGAAAACAATTTTACTTTCTATAACAACAAAAAGAGTAAAATATCTAGGAAATAAACTAAGGAGGTGAAAGACTTGTATACTGACAACCTTAAAACATTGATGAAAGAAATTAAGGACACGAACAAATGGGAAGACAGCCCATGTTCATGGATTAGAAGACTTAATATTGTCAGAATGTTCATAATACCCAAAGTGATCTACAGATTCAAGGCAATCACTGTCAAAATCCCAAATGCATTTTTCATAGAAAACACAATCCAAAAACTTACATGGAACCACAAAAGACTCCAAGTAGCCAAGTCAGTCTTGAAAAAACACAAAGCTGGAGGCATCACACTTCCTGATTTCAAAATATATTATAAAGCAACTTTAATTAAAACAGTATGATACTGGCATATATATAGACCAAAGGAACAGAATAGATACCCCAGAAATAAATCCATGTATACGTGATCAACTGATCTTTGACAAGGGTGCCAAGAATATACAATAGGGGAAGGATAGTCTCTTCAACAAATATTGTTGGGAAAATTGGATATCATATACAAAAGTATGAAATTGGACCCTTATCTTAAACTATACACAAAAATCAACTCAAAATGGATTAAAAACTAAAATGTAAGGCCTGGAACCATAAAACTCCTAGAAGAAAACATTTGGGGAAAAGCTTCATGACATTGAACTTGGCAATAATTTCTTGGAGATGACTACAAAAGCACAGGCAATGAAAGCAAAAATTGACAAGTGGGGCTACATCAGATTTAAAAGCTTCTGCACAGCATAAATAAATAAATAAATAAATAAATAAAGGAAATAATCAACAAAGTGAAAAGGCAACCTACAGAATGGGAGAAAATATTTGCAAACTATATTGAACTTTCTGAAGTACCTTCATATATAAGGAACTCCTAAAATGCAATAAAGACCAATTAAAAAGTGGGCAAAGCATCTGAACAGACAGTTCTCCAAAGAAGACATATAAATGGCCAACAAATATATGAGAGGATGTTCAGTGTCACTAATCATCAGGGACATGCAAACCAAACTCAGAATGAAATATCTCACACCTGTCCAGATAGCTAGTACTAAAAAAAAAAAAAAAAAAAAGACAACAGATGTTGAGGAGAATGTGAAGTTGGGACCCTCGTACACTGTTGGTGGGAATGCAAAATGGTGCAGCCTCTATGGAAAGCAGTGAGAAGTTCCTTCAAAAATTAAAAATTGAACTGTTGTATGATCTGTCAGTCCCACTTCTGGGTATTTATCCAAGAGAATGGAAATCATTTTTTAAATTTTTATTCATACATAAACCAGTGTCATTTCTTGAATACACGCAAAGGAAGTACTATGACTATAAAAGAACCTTTTCAGGAGCTTCGGCTCAGAAAAGGTAAAGTTAGACAGGGCTTTGGGCATTTGCAGAGAGCTATAAAATCTTGAATGTGTAAAAATTACCATGTAATTCTCTATCCAAACTCAGTATGATAGCCATCTATCACCCATACAGTTTTTAGTCAGGATACAGGGAAAACCATAATTTTCCAAATTAGCTGAGCTTAGCATGGTCTCCTCTGCTCAGACCCCCAACAGTGTAGCAATGGCATGTTTATTATTTTGTATGTATTATTATTTCACCCTGCTTTCTTTACCTCTTCATGCTTAAATAGTTCACTGTAGAAAACAGTAAAAGTAACTACCAATAATATGTTCCAAAATGCCAAGATAAAATTAGGGAGGAAAGCAAGTAAAACATCACAAAATGAAAACATAGAGATACCAAAGAATATTGATGCTTCAAAAAGATAAAAGAATAGGAGACCTGAGTACAATGTTGACAAGAGAACTGATCTCGGAGGAGGCCGAGCCTGGTTTTATCTGCCTGGCTGGAGTTACAAAGAACCAAAAACACGAGGATCTGCCAAATTCAGTTAGAATTGAAACTTCATGTAAGAGAAATTTACATAGTTTCTGTAAAAGACATCTGTTGAATATAAAGTAATATTTAGGAAATTGTAACAACGGATGCTGAGTGTAAATGTTCTAGAATATTCTGTCAGCCATTATAATAGTTAAATCAACTAGTCAAGAAAGTGGACATTAAAAAAATCAGTGCAATAAAGTGAACTATTATGTTTTTACTATGTTTACCTTCCAAAACTAATATGCAATATTAGTCTAGTTACAGTGCTTATGGGTATAGAATAATATCCATGAGTCATATCTGTATGTTAAAAAAAGGCATTTTGAATTTTTAATGACATAGATTTTTTTAAAACCTTTATAGTTATCAATATTTGCTAGCATATAAAATATTTTAGTGCATTTAATGAGTGCAACTTTAGCAAGGCAAGATTAACAATTCTAAGCTAACTATATTAACCCTGGAAGTTAGATTTTGGGGGCACTTGTATTTGGGGAAAAGAGGATGTGAGTAATCAAAGCAGAATTATAATACTGAATGTTATAATTAAGTTTATAGGTCTATAAAATACATCACTGATAAATTCTGTTTGTTTTCATATATGATGGTAAAAGGTAATATTGCTGCTTTTAGGAGGTCAAAAACGCCAAGTGGATTTATTTTTAAGAACAATTTAAAAGTAATTCATTTTGGAAACTAGCAATTAGATATCCATCAAGGATGTTCCCATTAAAAATCTTTTGTTTAGCAAAAGAGTAAAGCCTTAGTAGACAGTCTTGGTGGATATTTCCTTAGATAAATGTTTTGTCATTAAGCAGGCAGTGGTCATTCATAGGAAGCTGGGGAAAATGGTATTAGATGGCATCTTAATGACATTTATTTCAGTCCTGTGATTATAAAATCATTTGAAGAGGATTTAAAAATTCAGCTGAAAAAGAATGCAGATATACAAGGGACTACAAGCTGTCTGTGAATGTACCGTGGTCATGTAAGGTCATTAAAATATCACTATTTTTTAGTGATATTTCCTAAAATCTCCATTTGCATCTTACGAACTCAAAATCTGAAAATCCTGTCTGTACTAACAACATACGAAAACTTGAGTACCGTGCTTATCTCATGATATTTATTTTCTTCATCTCTAAAATGCTTGATTTATAACAAATGATTCTGAAGTCCATTCTGATGTAATTTGATGATATTATGTCTAATATACTTTATTCATGGGTTTTAGGCAAGTATTACTGTCTTTTCTGGACCAGGATTCCTAATCTTGTAAAACTTTTGTTGCTTTGGGTAACTGCAAATGTAGTATTGCGTACTAGCTCCATGATAACTTGGACTGTATTATGAAACCTTAATTTGATAGTAATAATGATAATCATTAAAATGACTTTGTATTGTTAACTGTCTCTATTTTATCTTTAAAACTACAGCTGATCTGTGTTTGTGGCAGAATTCTGAGCAGGCCCCAAGACCCCCACCCACTGGAGTTGGGTCCTGTGTAGCCCCTCCCCTTGGGTGTGAGGTGGGACTGTGATTTGCTTCTAGCCAATAGAATACTGCGAAGGTCATGGGCTGTCACTCCCTCCATTAGGTTATATGGTGGAGGGGTTTTGCAGATGTAATTAAGGTTCCAAATCAGTTCATTTTGAGTTCATCAAAAGGGAAATTATCCTAGTTGGCTCTGACTTAATCAGGCAAATGACCTTAAAAGTGGGACAACCCTTTCTAAAGAGGTTCTCCTGCTGCCCTTGAAGATGTGGCTGCCATGTTAGGAGAGGGTTCGTGGGGAGTCATAAGGCAGGTAACTGAAGAGCTGCTAGGTGCTGAGGGTGGCCACCTGCTGAGAGCCAGCCAGGAAACCGAGACCTCAGTCCTATTCCACAAGGAACTGAATTCTATCCACCCACAACCACACAAGCTCACAAGACCCCAAGCTCCAGAGCAGAACTCCAGAGCCTGGCTAACACCTTGACTGCAGCCTTGTGAGACTCTAAGCAGAGGACTGAGCAAAGCTGGCCCAGATTCCTGACCCACAGAACCTGAGATAAAAATGTGTAGGGTTTTAAGCTGCTAAATTTGTGGTCATTTGTTACATAGCAGCAGAAAACTAATACAATGTTACTAAATTATGCAAAAAAGTGTTTAATTTCCCTTTTGCTAGACATTAAAAAACAAAAAGAAAATAAAATAGAAAACAAAGAGCAAAAACTCTTAAATTACCTAAATGAACTTACCCAATGATTCATATTCTTGACCATTTATTAATAGAGAAATATTTAATATTCAATCTTTATATTTCTAGATATTGATCTATTTTAAATAACTGGGAAAGCAGCAATAAGATAAAACTACTGTATTTTAGCCTAATCTGATAGTGTACATCTTAACCGCTTACTACCTAGCAGAGGCCCAAGGATCTTTCAGGACCCAGCTGAGTCTGGGTTGCAGAGCAGGTGTGCAGACACGCCGCCTCAGGGTCATCTGAAGTTTGTTACTCTTGCAGCCCTTTCCCCACATTCCACATTCTTTCCTATGCAGTCCTTTGTCCTGTTTCATGCTGACAGTGCTGATATATGTATAGCGGCATTCTGCTCCTTAAGTGGTGAAATGAAAACAGGAGGAGGAATGTTCCTGAATGAGCTCATACATTCAAGATGTGCAAGCTTTCTGTCAGCAGCAGGCCATCTCATTACACACATCTCCACGGTGGTCTTCCTTGCAAATACATTCTCAGGATACAATTTATAAGAATTATGATAAAAGATGACAATGTAAGCTACTGAATTTATATTTGTGTCAATTCTCACTCACTTACTGAACTTAAAAAGACCAAATTTAGCCAAAATAAAAGTTACTTCTACTAATATATTTCCTGTTAGAATATTCAGTGTTTTACAAATATAGGTTTTATCAGATTGGGTAGAGATTTGTTTTGAGAAGACCTTACTGCATGGGTTACGTGAAAAGGTAGAACTTTTATCATATTTTAAGCGACTGTTAGTTTAAGTTACCTTTGCTCATCACCTACTTTGCTTCTCTTCATCGCCGACAGGCTGGCACCTCGCGGGCGCCCTACCCCTGCCACACGATGACAATCCACGGGTGACAGTCGGGTGCTAGGTAGTGTGGTTTTGCTCCATTCCCTGGGGCTCACTCCTGCTAAGAGCGGGCAGTGTCTCTTCGGCTGGAGGGATGCCTCCAATGACACAGGTTGTGAAGGGATCACAAAGGAACACATTCTCCAGCCAAGGAGGGCTGGAGTGGAAGCAGTCCAGTTTTATCTGGCACATGGGCTGAGGAAGAGATTTTTACTTCTCTTCTGTACCCATGTACCATGTTTGACACCTCCATTTAGCACTGATTTGCCCCTGGTCTGGCAGCCTTACGTAGGCCGTGCTGCTGGTGGAGATGCACCTGGCGCCGAGGACAGGCCTGTCCCTGCTCCTGCCGGTCCCAGCCCGCGCCTGCATGCTCAGCGCTCTGCCACTCACGCCCAAGTGGCCTGCTGCTCCTTCCCATTTGCTTTTCAAACTAATGGAAACTATGATTAAAAGAAAAATATGACACTGTGGCATTTTTAACCAGTACGTTGGCATTTTTTTCAAATTATTTATATCTTTCTAAAGGTATTCTATTGGCGCTTTCCAGTCTAAAAGCCAAATTGAAATTTTTGATTTATATGTTACTCAGAATGGGATGGAAGCAGAGGTCACAGACAGTAGGAACATGTACTACCTTAATGACATTTTCTTTCTGAGAAGACAAGATGTCATTAAGACCGAGTTTGGAGGAGGAAGATAAACCTAGAGCTATTCCAAGTGCAGAGGAATTTCATTGTCACTGGCACCCGTGACGCAGACTCTATTATGACTGCTGTCTGCAGAAGTGGATAGCACGTACTTTTAATTTTTATCCCAGGGATATGCCTTCAATTTTCCCTTTTATTGTAATTTTTTTATGTGTGATTTAACCATATTATAACAACTGGGAAATGAAGGCAAAGACACACGTAGTCTCTAAACCACAGGGTCTTGCTGTGAGGAGCGACGCTCTTCAGCTGGAGCTGGAGCTGTGCTGCACAGTCCTGTCGCGGGGCCGTAGGATGCGATCGATGCGCTTTACACGGCAGTCTATTCGCTCTCTTCCCTTTCCCACCAGTAATATAAAACTGTGCGTGTCTCTGCTCACATATTGGTTTTTTTCTCACAAATGCTAATGAATATAATATCTTAGAATTATAAACCAACCTAATCTCATTTTCTTGTTTACATTTTATTTTTAAACATCTACTTTAGAGATACTGTAAAATAGTGGAAAGAACATTAGCTGAGGAGTCAGACTAGGTAAAAATTGTGGCTTTAACTAAGATTATGTCAAAGCTATGATTCTTCGATAGCATGTACACATCTACACACAAACAGGATCGTTTGTGATTATGTTAATTAAATGCTCGGTTTAAGGCTGGCACAAAATTATGAAGTCCCTTGGCAAAAGTTGTTCTTTATTTTATTATATTTTTACTATAACATGAAAGTACCTGCCATCCTGTTAAACTTCTCATTGTAAAAACAATGTGGAAAGTCACACTCAGACAAAAAAAAACTGCCCCATTAGTAAAACATGGGTCTTGGCATAAATGATTTAGTAGGTGTTAGTATAATGAGCTGGGAGTCAAAAAAATAACTAAAACAAATACATATTTTGTCAATAGTCACCATTGCCATGTAGCCATAAGATTTGGACTATATACAACTATCAAACAAGGAAGTCAGACCAGTTTCAGATGTTCTGTCTGCCTAAAATGTGAAATAGCAAAATTCTGAAGATAGCAGTACTCAAAAAAATTAGATATATGGAAGAAGATAATTATCTACCTTTTGTTAGCAATGAAGGACATTAGAATTTTGAACGTGTTTCTCCAGAATAATCTCTTCATGACAAGGTTATCATTGAGATTCCACTAAACATCTAAAACTCTCTAAGGACTTACCTTCTAGCTTGGCCCACCGCAAGTCCCACACCCTCCAAGAAGCATTCTCCAAGTTCTGCAGCACACATTAATCAGGCCCTATTCTGAACTCTTGAATCTGTCTACACTGCTGGTGTACTTATTTATGTCAGAAAAACTTGGGGACCAGTAGAACCAGGTACTTTTTTGCATCCACCGCCATATTACAGTGCCTTGCACATCATTTGATACCTAATAACTATTTTATGATTCAAAAAATGAGTAAAAATGAACAATGACTTTCATAGGTGTATGTATGCATATAAAATTAACAATGACCAGGAAGGAATAACACAAATTTAGTGCTAGGTTAATACCACAAAATTACTGTAGGATTTACAGATAGGTTATGGGTCCAGGATTACTGTCAAAAATTTGTTCATCTACTATTTTGTTAATAGAATATGACTCTTAATGAGCCATGATATTTCCTCACAAATTCTTCCTTCTCTTTGCAAATGCACTTGAGTGAATTGTTCTATAAAATATATATGTTCTTAAAGTTGTTGCTTCCCAAAATTTGCTGAAAGGTATATATTGTTGTCTAACATTGACTTTTCTTTCTATCCAAATGTCCAGGTGAGTGGCAGTAAAAGCACCAGTCATTCTGTAATACAGTTTTCAGCTGTTAGTTGCATGAAATGATATGGACTAATCAACCTAGTGCTGGCCATCTGGTCTCTCTTACTTTAATGGCAAAGCATATTATGCTTAAATTGTATGGTCTGGGAGCCACCACACTATTGGTCATATATTGAGAAGCACATTCAGATACTGTGAAAATCTGTTTTTAATTCTGAGTGTTAGTAAATGATGGGAATCATGGTGATGAGTGTGATGATGTTGACAATGGGGACCTTGTGGTGTGCTTCAGAGTGTGTAAAGCATTACCACTGTGCGTGTGTGACATGCTCCTTACAATGCCACCTTTTGCAATCAGCAAATCAAGAGCCTGCCATTCAGAATATTTTATGGTATTTTAAGAGGAGAGTTTCTAATTTGATTTTTCTTCCCAAAGAGCCAGGTTCATGAACACCATTTATTGGGTAATCCTATATTTCCCCATTAGTCATTTTGCATTCTTTATCATATAATACATGGTTGATCTACCTGTTTGTTACTTCTTTTACCAGTGTTTTAGAACACAACGATTCCAATTATAATAAATGTATTACTGTTTTCATATATACAAAAGAGCAAGTACCTGTTTTAACTTTCCAAGTGTTCTGAGCACTGTAGCCTGATTATTCTTTTTGTCTTTGCGAACAGTCCATTATGAAAATTTTCAGTCATACATTTGAAAATATGAAATTCTTCATGAGGTTGCATGTCATTCTTATAAGGTGCCACACTCATCTTTCCTGATTTTCCCAACTGTATCATTCTATGTTGTATATTGTATTGTGTTATATTTCCTATTGTATTATATGTACTGCTAAATGAACACACCATCTGATAGTTCTTGGGCTTTTTCTGTCCCTTGGGTCTCCTCCTCTCTTCCCTGGAGTCGTCATTCTCCTGTGGTAGGTCCTCTCCTACTTCCTCCCTGCATCTTTTATTAGCCCTACTTTACAAGATAGAAAAGCAGCCTTACCCATGTTTATTATTTTTACCAGCACCTAGTATACTGCTACCACATAATAGGCACTCAGTAAAGTATTGGTAGACTTTAATTGAATTGTCAGAAATTAAATAGTTTTCCTGAGGTCACATTGCCCAAAAAATGAGATTTAGGGTTTGTATCCATTCCATTTGATTTGAAATCAACCTTTGTTTCCACTCAACCACCCTATATCATAAAGGGTGGCCGTTAAAAAAAAAAGTAGTTGACCAGTATACTTTCCAACCATGATAAAGAGTATTTACAGCAAACCAACAGCCAAAAACATACTTATACTGACAACCTAGAGGCATTTCTGTTGAAGCCAAGAACAAGAAAAGTATCACTACTGTGATTAGCATTTTCCTGAAAGTTTGACAAATGCAATAAGACAATTATTAAATAAAGAATAGAAGTAGATAAATAGCAGATGATTTGAGAAAAAATGTACTTGCAAATAATTTTAGTGTTGTCTTTTAAAATCCAGGAGAATTAAGTGAAAAATTGCTGAAGCAAATAAGTTTACAATATGTTGAGTATCAAAACATGTTAAAAAAAAAAAATCAGTGTTTTCTATATACCTATATTTTGGTCCGAACTAGTTAGAAAATGTACTGGTAAGAAAACTCACATGTCATATTGTAAAAAGTATATAAATTCTTAAGAACTTCTCAATTTAAAGGAATCCACTTTGCTGGTAGTACCAAAAGGAATCCTGAATAAAACAGGATATTCCATAATTCTAGATGAAAAGACTTAATACTAGCTTTATTCATAAGAAAGAATAATAAGGAAAAACTTGCCCTAGCAGATATCAAAACAGTCTATAAATCTAGAATAATCCAAACCATGTGTCACATCAACACAAATCAACCAATAGAACATAAAGAGATTTCAGAAACGGTGGAAATAGAAATTGGTAAATTATGTACAGTTACAATTTGTTCACTTTCTGAAGATGTTATACTTCATTGCCGCTCTATTTACAATAGCCAAAATATGGAACCAACCTAAGTGTCCATCTATGGACGATTGGATAAAGAAAAAGTGGTATATATACACAATGGAATACTACACAGCCATAAAAAAGATGAAATTCTGCCATTTGCAGCAACATGGAAGAGTCTGGAGAAAATTATGTTAGGTGAAATAAGCCAGACAAAGAAACAGAAATACCACATGTTCTCACTCATAACTGGCTGCTAGGAAAGGAGGGAAGGACGGAGCAGGGGAGGGAAGGAGGGAAGAAGAAAGGAATGAAAGAAAGAAAGAAAAGACCACAAAAATATGCTGAACTTTCAGAAGGAGAAAACAGACCTAAGGTCACTAGAGATGGGGAGGAGGAAGGGGTATTGGGAAGTGATAGGTCAGGCAAAGAACATAAAGAAATACCACAATTTGTAAGAATATCACAATTTGTAAATTAAAAAATGGTGATGCACAATATTGTAAATAACTAATGTCACTAAATTGTACACTTAAAAATGGTTAAAATGACAAAGTTTGTTATATGTATTTTACAACAAATAATTGTCTCTGTTTAAAAATTTTTTTTAATTAAAACATTAAAAAATGTTTAACTATTAAATTAATAATTATGAAGATAATATTAAATTAATAAATTTAAAAAATTAAAACTTGTTGGAAAAGGATAGTAAACTCAAACATATTCTATTAATTTTAAAATTATTATTGAACAGTAACCAATATTACTACATATACTTGGATAACTGTGGATTAAACAAGATTGCACGTCATATGTGTGTGAATTTCCTCACATGGAAAGTACTGTGCTGCTTTTACTGTACAAACATGTCAGTACATTTGAATGACGGTTGCTGGGGGCAACATTACTTTGTTAAAATTAGTGTGTCAGTTTGAATCTTGGGAAAACTAAAAGATATTACTGTGCTTTTAGATATTGACAATTCTACAGTGGAAATATGAGTCAAATTAATATATATACTGTAATTTTGCCAGGATATTTGTATATTTTCACTTACAGGTTTTTTATTCAGTGGTATTTTGGATCATTCCTAGGATTGTTTTTAATATGTGAATAGAGTTTGTAATATTGTGAAATATGCGTTTGGTCTTTGTCCCTGTTTCCTGGCATAAAACTCCTAAAATCCTTGGAATCTTCAAAATTATAAGTGTCTTTTTGTATGCTAAATGAGTTGACTTGTGACTGACAGCCCCTGGGTAACTTTAGGATGGGGGCTGGTCCCCAGAAAGACCCAGGCAGAATTAGAGGGTTGGGACTTTCAGCCCCAATTGCCAACTTCCAGGAAGAGGAGACGGACTAAAGGTCAAGTTGATACCAACAGCCAAGGATTTAATCAGTCATGCCTGAGTAATAAAGCCTCCATTAAAGCCCGAGGACTGGGTTCTGTGAGCTTCCAGATGGCAGAACACGTGGAGGTTCCTGGAGGGTGGCATGCCCAGGAAGGGTTGTGCCCCTTCCCTTGTGCCCCACCCTACACATCTCTCCATCTGTATCCTTTGTAATGTCCTTCATAAGAAACCAGCAAACGTAAGTAAGTGTTTCTCTGAGTTCTGTGAGCTGCCCTAGCAAATGAATCGAACCCAAGGGGAGGCCTACAGGATCCCCAATCTGTAGCTAGTTGGTCAGAAGCAGAGGCCAAACAACCGGGGGCTTGCGACTGACATCAGACGTGGGGCTGAGTCCTCAGTCTGTGGGATCTGGCGCTATCTCCAAGGAGATAGTGTCAGAACTGACTGCTTGATTGCTGGTGGGGAGAAATCCCCACTCGTTTGGTGACAGAAGTCTGCATTGATTGTGGCATTTACCTCACCAGAAAACAAGTTTTCTATCAAATGAATTATTTGGAGAGAGGGATTTTTTATAGCTGCAACTGTATTAAAGGGATTTTTCTTCCTCTAGGAGAAGAGAATATATTTTTAACTTTTTTCTGAAGGTCAATTAGAAGATATCATTCTGTTGAAATTAAATCTGCCTCTATAGTAAAATGCTGGGAATGAGCAATTTCATTAGATGAAATATACCCAGAACTGGTTTTCGTACATATTTCTAAGGTCTCACAAATTCCCACTCTTCACAGTTTAGATGATCAACTCACCCAATCTTTATCCTCTCTTATGTATAACCGACAAGAAAATTCAGTGTCCAACCCTCTTTGTGATTCAGAAGATACAAAGATCAAAATCTCACAAGTTGCTGAAATTACTATCAGAAGGGAAGTGAGAAATGGGTCTCTCTGTTGGAAGAAAACAGATGAGACAGTCACTGACTGTTTCCAGAATCCATCTTTAAACAAATCACACTTTAACCTTCCCACTAAATTGTAGGAATCCCTCAACTGCAATATGAACAGCCAGGATCACTGTAAAATTGAGAGGAAATTTTGTAAAAATCATATCACTGAAGAAGATCCATAGCAATGTTTTAGAATATTTAGACAGATAAGAAAATGTAAGCTTCCATTCATGCAGTCATTCTTCCTGTTTCTAGAGGGAAAATCTTATGAACTAGAACAACTTATATCTGATGCCTAAAGTTGTTACTAGCATCCTAGGAAAAAATGAAAGTTGTTTAGAAAACTACCAGAAGTGACTAAAAACACAAAAACCTGAAGCAAGCAAAAAATAGTAGAATAATTAAAGATAAATAAACTTGGGATTGATTTGATTTGATATTACCTACCAATGTTGGCATGAATCTGTGGAAGCATAACAAGGTTAAAAGTGATCAAAATCTCCACTGTACCACAAACTAAACTGCACAGTTGCTTACTATGCACTATTTATCATCCTAGGCCTGGGAATTGTGAAATAATACCAGTTACTAACCTACTATTTTTAAGTGTATTCTGAGCGCTGATACAAGCCATGGGCTGTGTATTATGGATCTTAGAGCTGCAAGGGCCGTTCGGTCAGTGACCACATTTCGTTAGGTTGTGTGTAAGGCTGGGTGCTACAAATACAGACCAGGTGTACAAAACCCACATGCAGCAGAGCTGGGTTCACATGAAACGGGTGGTCAGATTCTGTGGGAATCCGTGGGAGTTGTGACGCTTTCAGGACGTCAGAAAAGCCTTCACAAAGGACTTAGATGATGTGGGGACGCCGTGTAAGGGTGACGAGAAGTTGTGGAGTGAAGAGCTGACTGTGCCTAAAACACAGGGCTCAGCAAAGAGGGGCAGGAGGTGCGGCTGTGGGGACAGCCAGGGGTCAGGTGTGAGGGGGCCCGTCCGCCCGTCACTCACCTGTGCTGATCCTGTGCACCAGGTGAAAGCCATCGGAGGGTGTCAGAGGGAAGTGCCCTGTTTGATTCGCTCTTAGGGACATTCTTTGGGGAGCACTAAGGAGGGAGCCCTGACATGGAAGATGATGGGTTTGAGTGTTTATCGCATATGGAGTGTGTGCTCTGCCAGGGCTGGAAGCACAGGAGGACACCGTGGAGAGGTAAATGGCAAAGGAACAAAGTGGGGATAAAACAAATAATACTCTCCAGCCTCAAGGAAGGACAGGGTTGAAAGTTATGGTTTAGTCAGCAGTCAGATGCTACAGAATTTTCTAGTACAATGAGCACTGGAAGAGGACATTGGGACTTTATGGGGAGCGATTTCAGTAGAGCGATGACAGGGGCAGCCAGGTCGTGATGGGTCAGAGACTGAAGGGAACCAGGGTGGTGCTGTGGGCCGTGGGCTCTCCCAGGGTGCGAGGCAAGCTCCGTGCACGTTCCCTTCCACAGACACCGCCGGTCTTTCAGCTCATGCCACCCCCTGTGCGGGCCCAGCTGTCCCAGCACCGCAGCCTTGCTCCCCTCTGTGTTCGCACCTGCATTCCTCTCACCACTCATTTACTTACTTATTCAACCAATCCCCTCTCTGCTTCTACTCTCTCTCTGACACCACCCTGTCCCCAGGTCAACGCCCTGCCCTACATGGGCTCCAGCACACCACCCTGGGGGGCTTCGATGCTGGAAGGGCTCTACTCACCCAGGAGTCACAGTGACTGTAAACATTAAACTCTACTATTAATAGACATTATCAAATCGATTTTTAAAAAGATCATCTATATGCTGCTTACAAGAGACACAATTAAAACAACTAAAATTTTTGAGAAAATAAAGCTTGAAAATTAAAGAAGGAAAAAGCATACACCGGATCAATACTGACTAAATGAAAGCTGGTGTGAAATAAAAATAATATCACTTATAATGGCACCAGGAGATATGAAGTATTTATGCAAAAACTAAGCAAAATATGTATAAGATCTGTGTACTGAGAGCAAAAAACACTGAAATTAATTTTAAAAATTAAATAAACGGAAAAATAATGTTCATGCATTAGAATATTCAATATTGTTAAGATGTCAATATTCCCAAAATTGATACTTATATTCAGCACAATGACAGTCAAAATTCCAGCAGGAATTTTTGTAGAACTGATGAGCTGATTCTAAAATTTACATTTAAAGCCAAAGGAACTAGAATAAAGTGAAATAAGTGAAAAAAGAGAAAATATTGTACAATTCCCACTTGTACAAAGTACCTAGAGTAGTCAGATGCATAGAAACAGTAGAACGGAGGTTACCAGGGTGTGGGGAAGGAGGTCCGGGGGTCAGTGTTCAATGGGTACAGAGTTTCAGTCTGAAATGATGAAGAGTTCTGATGAAGTGTTGATGGGCGTACAAAAGTGTGGATGTACTTAATGTTACTAGACTGTACAATTAAAAATGGCTAACATAGATCTTGTTATGTATATTTTATCACAGTAAAAAATGCTTAAAGGAACTAGCCAAAACAATTCTGCAAAAGGTAAAGCTAGAGAACTCACTATGTGTTTTCAAGACTTGCTGTAAATTTGGAATCAATACAGGAAAATATTGGCAAAAGTCTAGAAAGCTGAACAGCATAGAGAGTCCAGAAGTAGAACTGCATGTGGCTGAGTAATTGTCAGCAAAGATTCAAAGGTAATTTAATGGAGAATGTACGAATTTTTCATTACGATGGAGCAAACGGATGTTCATATGCAAAATAGTGAATCGCTATACCTTGTACCATACCATGCAGAAAAGTTAACTAAAAATTTATTGTAGACCTAAAAGTATATACAAAAACTATAAAAATTCTAGAAGAGAACATAGGAGAAAATCTTTATGTCCTCAGACAAATTAAACTGTTTGAAAATGAAAAACTTTTGATCCTCAATAGACACAGTTAAATAAATACAAGCCACAAACTGGGTAAAAATATGTGCAAATTATGTATCAACAAAAGATTTGTATACAGAATATATTGAAAATTCTTAAACATCAAGAAATTAAACGCTCAATTTAAAACTGGGTTAAAAAAAAAAAAAACTAAACAGACATTTTACCAAAGGAGATATATGGATGGCAAAAACATGTGAAAAATGTTTAACTCAGTTATTAGGGAGATACAAATTAAAACACAATGAGATACCAGCATACACTTGTTAGAATGAGGGAAAACTGACAGCACCAGTGCTGACAAGAACGTGCAGCAACTGTAGCTCTCGTACATGCTTATGGGGATGTAAAATGGTAATGGCCACTTCAGAAAATTAAACTTTGGCCATTTCTTGTTTCTGATACAGTTAACCGTATGCTCCCATGCGACCAGTACATAAAGGTTTGCAGGAGCCTTCTTCACAATCATCAAAACCCAAATGTCCTTCAGCTGATGAATGGATAAACTGTAGTTGAGTATTCATCCAGTGGAATGCTTCTCATCAATTAAAAAAACAAATTACTGATTCATATCAGTGGATTAATATCAAATGCATTTTTCTCATGAAAGAAGGCAATCTGGAAAGGCTACATACTGTGTGATTCCATTTATTTTATATTCCGGAACAGGCAAAACTACAGGGACAGAAATCAGACCGGTCGTTACCAAGGAAAGGGAGCGGGGGTGGTAGGAGGGCTGCCGAGGGCACGGGCGCAGCTGCTGATGGCCGGAGAGCTGTTCTGTATCTTGATCGTGTTGGCGGTTGCACAACTGTATAAGCCTGTGAAAACTCGCAGCAGTGTTCACTTTTTAGTGAAATTTTACTTAGGGTAAATTTTATTGTTTATAAACTGTTTATTAGTCTGTTTCTGTTGCTTATAACAGAATACCTGGAACTGGGTAATTTGTAAGAAAACAAAATTTATTTATTGCAGTTTTGAAGGCTGGGAAGTCCAAGGTTGAGGGTATGTCTGGTGAGGGCCTTCTCTTGGTGGGGATTCTGTACCGAGTTCTATGGTCATGTGGGGTGTCACACGAAGGGGGGTGCAAGAGTGAGCAAAAGTGCTTCTTCCTCTCCTTACAAAACCCCTAGTGCCACTCCCATGATAACCATTCATCCATTAACCCATGGATCCATGAATGGATTAAGGCATGTGCGAGGGCAGAGCCTCCATGGTCCAGTCATCTTTCAAACACCATGTTGAAGACTGAGTTCCAACATGAGCTTTGGAGGGTCATTCACACCAGAGCACAATCTGTACCTCAATATATCTGGCTTAAAAAAAAAAAACAACACCTAAACAAAGAGCTAGGCATATTCTTTCGTTTTCAAGCATTGCGTGGTAATTTGTTACTTGCACAAGGTTATAAATTCACTTATCAAAATCACAGAATACTGAAGGTGAAAGGAGACTTACATCAGCTTATGTCAATTCCCTCATTTTTTCAAATAAAGTAATGGCCAGAGAAGGGAATGATACATGACAATGAACAATTAGCTGCGGCAATCTGATTATGTAAATTAGCTACTTCAAAGGCTAGGATTAGCGTTAGGGTTTTTTCCTGATATAACAACATAGAGTTCAGAAAACTGCTGGTATCCGTTCACTTGAACCCAGAAATTCAGCAGCAGATTTTCAGATTAGAATTTATAATTTTGAAATTCCACTTTATAACATAAAGTTCCTAAGTTTTAGGACATAAAATTATTTTAAGACATAAAATTCTACTTTAGAACATAACATTCCATTTTAGGACATAAAATTCCACTTTAGGACACACAGCTCCACACTAGGACATAAAACTTCCAGTAGAAATGTTTGCTAAAAAATGACTACTTATCCATACATTATGGATTTTATAATAGTTCTAATGTTGGTTTAATTTCATAAGCCATGTCTTATAAATGCACTGTTGGATCATGTGAGAAACTCTAAAATAGTGGTTGTCAAATTTCTTATGCTGTGAACCCCTTCTTCAAAACAAATTATCCACTGAACCACACGTGTGAAAAAGACTCTGGAGCTCGTCTGCCTGGATGGGAAGTGGCCCATGGGCAGTGTAAGGGGCTTGCACCAACGCAGAGCTAAGACAGCTGTCCCCGTTGGGAAGAGGACTGCAGTGGTGGTTCATGGATAGAATTCCACACAGAAGAACCACACATTGAATCTGGCTCTTGGTAATGGGGCTTGTCAACAGATGGAGTCCTTGAAAGAAGTCTGCGGCTTCTTATTTCTGTCTGGGAGTTCACCTGTCACTGTATACAGTGTGCTTTAATGTCATTTTCTGGACTGGACTGCTTTCCTTTTTTTTTTTTTTTTTTAATTCTGTCTATTCTGAGGGAAGAGAGGAAAGATTGAAATTCAATTTGTTGAATTTAGGTGCTTTCAAGACATTCAAAAGGGGGAGGAGAATCAGACAATTGTTTATATGGGTATTGAGCTTAGAAGGGAGAATCTAAACTGCAGGTAAAAATGAATGCGTCTTCCATTAGGATGGCTACTATTAAAAAACCGGAAAATAACAAGTGCTGGAAAGCACATAGAGAAACTGGAACTCTTGTGCATTGTCAGTAGGGGTGTAAAGTGAGCGGTGCAGCTGCTGTGGAAAACAGCATGGTGGTTCCCCCAAAATTAAAATTAAATTGTTCCAGCAACTCAACTTTGGGTATATACCCAAAAGAATTGAAAACTGGGTCTTAAAAAGACACTTGTACACCTATGCTTACAGCTTCACTGTTCACAATGGCTAAAGCATGGAAGTGACCCCAGGTGTCCATCGACAGATGAATGGATGAACAAAATGTTGCTATAAATACAGTAGAATATTATTCAGGCTTAAAAATGAAAGAAATACTGACATATGTATAGAGTGGATGAACCTCAAAGATGGTATGCTAAATGAAATAAGCCTTAGTCATAAAATCACAAGCATGGTATGTGTCAGTCTGTTTCTGTTGCTTATAACAAAATATCTGGAACTGGATAATTTGTAAAAGAAATGAAATTTATTGCTCACATTTCTGAGGCTGGGGAGTCCAAAGTCCAGGGAATACATCTGGTGAGGGTCTTCCTTGGTGCTGGCTTCAGCGACACAGGGTATCGCATTGCGAGATGGCAGAAGCAGAGAGAGAAACTCTCGCGTGCTCTTCTTTTAAAGCCCTCAGAATCATGCCCATGACAATTATTAATCCATTTATTAGGGCACAGTCCTCAGAATCTAATCACCTCTTCAAGGTCCCGCCTTTGAATTACCGTAATAGGACCTTCCACCCTCAACAGTTACAATGGGGATTAAGCTTCAATACATAGAACTTGAAGAACACAATTCAGTCCACATCCTGGTGTGGTTCCGTTTCTATGAGGTACTTAGAACAGTCAGACTCGTAGAGACAGAAGGTAGAATGGTGGTTGCCAGGGGAGGGGAGGAGAGGAGAACGGGTAGTTAATGTTCAATGGACACCAACTTTCAGTTTTTATGTCATCTACACTAAGTGAATCATTGCATAGTATATGCTTGTACTGAAACAACATAGTGCACCCCACAAAGATGTACAAGCAAATGTTAAAATTAAAAAAAAGTTTCAGTTTATAAGATAAAGAGTTCTGCAGATGGATGGTGCTGATGGTTGCACAACACTGTGAATATACTTGACACCACTTAACTGTACCCTTAAGAATGGTTAAGACGGTAAATTTTATGTTATGTGTATTTTACCACAATTTTAAAAATGGGAAAAAAAATGGATGAGTCTTCCGTGCTGAGATGCTCATGGAAGCCGAGTCACAGTGAATGCAGGAAAGGGCCGAGGACTGAGACTGAGGAAGCCAGAGGTCAGGGGCTGGGACTGAGACCGAGGAAGCCAGAGGTCAGGGGCTGGGACTGAGACCGAGGAAGCCAGAGGTCAGGGGCTGGGGAGGAAGGACGATCAGGTAAGGAGGCTGAGAAGATGGTTCCAGAAGTGGGAGGAAACCTAGGAGAGCACAGAATATGGAAACCCAGAGAGGACAGTGTTGCAAGAGGAAGAGGTCCAGTGTGCAATGCTGCTGAGAATGTAGAGGGGGGAGGTTGAAATGCCCACGAGACACAATAGCGTGGCGGTCACTGGTGACGGCAGAATTATGTCTCCTGTCCTGTCTGCTAACTCTTTATGGCTGTAAACTCCTTGAGAGCAGGCACCTTGAACAGATTTCTACATCCTTTTACTACTTAATGAACTCACATGATACACTTACAGTCTTAAGGGATTTAGGGTATTTTGGGAATTGTTGGAACTATTTTGCATCCTGACTGTGTTGGTAGCTACACAAATGTATACACATGTTAAAACTTGCAAAACTGTACACCTCAAAAGAATCCATTTTACTGTATCTTAATTAAAAATTTTAAAAATAGCAATGGCGATATTTTTTTTTCTTAATGGTGATGTGCTCTTGGGTGTTTGTTATAAACTGATTCTTTAAACCTTATATGTATTTTCTCAATAGTCCTTTGTATTTACACAAGATTTAATAAATATTGAATATTGAATAAAAACAACTAAAATTTTAAATATGAGGTTACTTGAAAAAGTTCATGAAAAAATAGAAGTAAAAGATAACATGAACCTTCCCATGAACTTTTTGAAGTATCCTCTTAAGGCATTTAGGAAAAATACAGAAAAGTTGGTAGGAAATGTGTGGAAATACTTGCACAACTTAAGTCAATATTAAGAGAAATGAAAGACAGCAATAAAAAACTCTGTATTGTTTCTTTTTTTAACAGACAGGAATGGGTCACTTGCATGTAACACAGGATGGACTTCGCCTGGAAGGGGAATCGGAATTTTTATTCCCATTGTATGCCAAAGAAATACACTCCAGAGTGGTAAGGAAATGATAAAAGATCTAAATAATTTTACTTTATGAAAAATAAATAATGGTTAAGCACGGAAATTTAATACATTTTGGAGGGGACTTCTTAGAGCAGATGCACACGCACGCCTTCATGATGAGCTCTTCGTAACGAGCTTGGCTTCCAGGTGGTGGAGCTTATCTCTGATATTAAATTCTAAAAGAACTTTATTTTCCTGTGCTTCAGACCTGACTTTGGTGGCTTCAGCAATTTAGAACATAATAAACTAAAGGTTTTGGAGATGAAAATCTTCACCCAAAAAAACTTAAATTTCTTTGCCTCAGTACAAGTCACATAAGCACACTTATTTCAGGGCATTCAAATTATCTGAGAAGCTTAGAAAGAAACTGGATTTATAGTAGTATGTTAATTATACTAATACATAGTAGTATATTAATTATACTAATTACAGGTTATGATCCTGTAGGATTCTCTGTAATTAGATTCAACATCACCATTAAATAATTGTGTCACTTTAAAAGTCAATCAGAATTTTCTTCATTTACCTCAGTGGAATTTATAAGACACATAGCCAAGAATAAAATACAAATAAGGTCAAACAATTTTTGTAATAAATCCTATTTTTCTGTATGTGATACTGTGGACTTTATAGTAGACATAAGCATTATTGCTATATTATTGCAGTGTTATCGATAAGTGGCGTTACTCCACCCAAATAGTTAAAACCTCATCCAACTATAACTTACCAGTTATTTAAGGAGCGCGTTCTTCATTTTCCTTCCATATTTCTGGATATGAAAGGATATTTCAGTCTCTCCTACCTGCAGAGGCTGTACCACCTGCTATAGGTGAATTAGAAAGGAGACAAAAGACTTACTACTAAGTACTAAGAAACACGAGGTCTTGTTAGAGAGGTAAACGTACTCCTGAACTAGACACTGGAACATTCACCAAGCTCTGCTACCAGGTACAGAACGATACAGCATAAAACTTACACATAAATACTGATCACAAAGGAGAAGTCCTAGTGACTGCAAAGCATGTAAGTAGTCATGGGCCCTGTTGTTTCTGGGAATATCTTATTGGTGGAAGGAGCAGACAACTGACCTTTAATATCATAGGCGGAGGCATGCGTGATTATGATTCTGTGAACTTATTCAGGTAACACACTTCCATTAATCGTGATGGCATTTCAACATGTAAAGTAGCCTTGTCATACAGGAACGTGGGGAACTAATGCAGCTTTTGTAAAACGGGAAGTATTAGAACTAATACTTTTCTCCCCAGAGGTTTGTTACCTGATCCCCCACTATATTTTTGGAAAAAATCAGACTGGTAAAATGGCCTGGTGCTGGAAATCAGATGACAAGATCATAGGAAATTTAATATTCTGAAATTAATAATAACTTTCAGTTATAGTTTATCTTACCAGACATTTCATCTCCAGTGTGCTTTAAAAAAAAACAGGGAGGAAAATTACAAAAAATATTTCAGATAATTGTAAATTAAAATCTCACAATGTGGCATTAATGAGGATGTCAATCAACATATAAAATTATAGTAACAATTTGAATATTATGTGATAACAGCTGTACAGTATTTTTTAATACGGCTTTCCAGTAATAGCAGTCACGGGACAAAACTATGCCTCATGGCTTCTATATGCACTGATACAACTTCCCTTTTCAAAGATGAGTCTAGGAAGCAATTTTCCATAAAATTAAAGAAAAGAAATTATTTTATGAATCTGTAAAATTTGACATGTAATTCATTTATCAATATTTCTGGGCTGAAAGAATTTCTTAAATATAATTCAACATGGTGATTTGGTCTCTAAAATCTGAATAATCAGTAACCCTTCAAAAGTAACATGAGGTCTTGCCAGGATTATGCTTTGAGTTCATGGTTTAAGCTTATCTGCCCAGCCCATTAACCCAAACATAGAGCAATTGTTTCTATTTTTTTTTTCTTTTTTTGTAATGATAATAAGAACTACAATTTATTTAAAATCTACTAGTGGTCAGACACAATATTTTGTGCTTTAGTTATAGGTTTTTTAAAAATTTATTTATTTATTATTACTATTATTTCTTTACATCAAAAGATGTTGTTGTGTAGTAGTAGGAGGGGCTGGTGGGAGGGCAGTAGGGAAACAGGTGGATGGGGGGCAGGGCCGGCCTGGTTGCAGAGGGTGGGGGGGCATGGCTGAGGCCAGTGGACTCCCCCAACTCCAGCTCAGGAGCCTGGGGGGTTTCTGAGAGTGGCTCGGTTGTTGCTGGGCTGGATGTGAATGTTGTGGAGCGTGGCTGAGGCCCTTGGCCCCCCCCGACACACACACAGTTATTTCTGATAAAAACAAAAAAGTTTATTTAAAAAAGATAGCCATGATCAAAAACAAAATGAAACAGAAATACACAGTAGTAAAGCTTTATTTGAAATGATCATCTGCAGTGCTCACAACCCTAAAAGAATCAAGGACTGCTTACAGCCAGAGACCCAAACACTCCTACATGGAAGGGAGTCCAGGCAGGACCATTGCATGAGACAAGGAGGAAGGCAGGACATAGCTGCAGCTACTGCTCGGCTTGAGTAAAGCTGCATCTCTGTGGGGAGGAGGCCAGGACTTGAATATCACTGAGGACAGGAGCCCTAAGCCACCATTAAAAGACAGGGAGGCCCAGAAGTCTGAATGAAAACAGTAGTAAGGACTTTAGACACCCTGGTGAGAGCGGGAAGGAAAATATATCCACATAAGGGAGGTTTAAAACTGAAATTGCAAATGACAAGAGGAAAAAAAAATACATACATATATATCCAATAAACTTTACAGAAAAGAGGATTGACATCCAACTAAATAAAAATAGTCAATCTGAAAATGCCTAGAAAAGCATACTTAAGATTGTCAAAGAGATAAAGCTCTTTTTGAGGAGTTTTCACTAAAAAAGCAAAAAATTATAAAATCAAAACAAATTATAGGGCAAAAATAATTGAATAGATTTAACCTCCTGCATTAAATACCTAAAAATTTTTTTTAAAATACATGAAACTGTTTTTCAAATATTGGAGAACAGGCAGCTCAGGAGACAGTGATCCCTGAGAGAAAGTAAACAAAGGCTGAGCCCTAGGATTACCCCCAGGTTACTGCCTGCAGAGAGTTTCCAGGCCTCAGCCAGGGAGGGGAGCCAGTGCAGAGGCAGGTGGTCTCCCTGAGTTGAGGGGACAGGATTTGGAGTCCAAGGAGACCAGGGCAGCTGGAGGTCACAGGGTAGCTGGAGTGCCACAGAGGAGGGGGCTGTTGCACACTGACAGAGCTCCAGAGATGGCAGAGAGCTCTCCCTCCCTCCACCCTGCCCCACCCCAACCCCCACTGAGTCTGTGGGTAAGAACTTCTCAGTGCATGTGTGTGAGGAGCCTACCTGACCCTGGGGAAATAACCACTTGAAGGAAACAGGTGAGTAACTCTGGAATTCACACAGGGTTGGGAACAGTTCGTGTTCCCACTGGCCACAGTGGAAAAACTCATCAGTCATGGGGCATCAGGTAGAATACCGAAAGGCATTGGCTCAGTAGTGACACCAGATCAATACTAGAACTAATGCTGCTCTGGTCCCATTTAACAGAGCTTCACAGTCAGCCTTGAAAGCCTCATGCTTTTTCCAAGTGACTTAGTGTGTTCCATCTGTGCACAAATCTCAGGGAAAGCATGACTGTGTGCAGGAGAGACACAAACGATGGAGAGACAGAAAAGACCCAAATCAGTCTCCTAGAGATCAAAAGTATAATAACTGGAATTTTAAAAAGTCA
The DNA here is from genome assembly GCF_027409185.1 of Cynocephalus volans. Taxonomy (NCBI): domain Eukaryota; kingdom Metazoa; phylum Chordata; class Mammalia; order Dermoptera; family Cynocephalidae; genus Cynocephalus; species Cynocephalus volans. The sequence continues at coordinate 85,557,441 of NC_084466.1, read as the reverse complement.
ATGGGTGGCATTAACAGATTAGCAACAGACTGGACACCACAGGAAAAAAGATTAGTGAACATGAAGACAGCAATAGATACTCTCCAAAATGGGACACATGGAAAAGAGACTAAAAGATATAAACAGAGCATCAATGGACCGAGGGACATGTCACGGGGCCTTACATGTGTGGAACTGGAATCTCCAAAGGAGAGGAGAAAGAAAAGAGGACAATATGTGTGACAAAAACTTTAAACCCACAGATCAAACATGATCAAAGAACCACAAACAGAAGAAACAAGAAAACTCCATCAAGGCACATCATAATTAAATTGCTTAAAACCTGAGATAAAGAGAAAATCTTATAATCAGGCAGAGGAAAAGGACACGTTACATACAAAGGAGTGAGGAAAAGGATGACACTGGACTAGTCAGGAATAATTCAAGAAGGCACCGAGGCAGCAGCGTTAAAGCAGTAAAAGAAAAGGCCGGCCTAGAATTCTATACCTAGCAAAAATATCTTCCAAAACAAAAGCCAAAATAAAGACTTTTTCAGACTAACTAAAGCTGAAAAAAATTCACTCTGGCAGGCCAGCACTGCAGGAAATGTTAAAGGAAACCCTTCAGGCAAAGGAAGTGTAACACCAGACGGAAATCTAGATCTTCACACACCAAAAAGATTTAATACCAGAAATGTAAATATGTGGTTAAACAAAAAATTATTTTAAAACGTTTTAGAAGATACATGACTACTTAAAGCAGAGATAATGTATTTTGAAATTTATAACAGAATAAAAGTAAATGTTTGACAACAATGAAGCAAAGACCATGAGGAAAAAAATGGAAGTCCTATTATAACGTTCTTATATCATGTATAGAGTGGCAAAAATTACCTGAAGACAGACCATGATAAGTTAAACATGTATAGTATAAATCTAAGGTAAACACACAAAATAAAAAATATAGTTAATACATCAACCAAAGAGATATATATGAAATCATAAATACGAATTAATCCAAAAGGAGACAAAGAGAAATGAGATAAATAAAAAACAAATAGCAACTTGGTAGATTTAAACCATCTTTTATGGGTTGATTTGGGTAAACCAGCCCATATCAGCAATTACATTGTTATAAACATCCCAGTTGAAAGACAGATTGTCAGATTGAATGAAAAAGCAAGACCAACTATACGCCGCCTACAAGAAACCCACCTTAATTATAAGAACACAAGTATGTTAAAGTAAAAGAAAGAAAAGATATACTATATAGCACTAACAAGAGAAAGTTGGAGTGGTTGTAGCAGTAGCAGGCAAGGTGGATTTCAGAGCAGAGAGAGAAAGATTTCAGAGGTACAGAGGGTCATTCAGATAATATGAAGTAAATTCATCAACATTGATATAGCTAAACATTTATATACCTAACATGAAGAGCTTCAAGATACTTGAAGCAAAACTGACAGAACTATAAGAAAAAACAGAAATACCCACATTTGTAGTCAGAGATTTTAACATTCCTTTCTCAATAATTGATAGGACAAATGATACGAAATCAATAAGGATTTAGAAGACTTGAATAACGCTGTCGACCAATTTGATCTACTTAACATTTACAGAGCTGTCCACCCAACATCAGCAGAATACAAGTTATTTTCAAATGCACAGGAAACGTTTATCAAAATAGACCATATTTTGTACATAAACTGAAAAGTATTCAAGAAATACAACATATGTTATCTGAGCACCATGGATTTAATGACAACAGCAGCACAAAGATGTCTGAAGGTGTATTAGTCAGGGCTCTCCAGAGAGAGAGAATCGGTAGGATGTGTTATGATTATATGAGAGGGATTTATTAGGGGATTAGCTCAAGTGGCTGTGAAGAAAAGTCCCAGGATAGGCCGTCTGCAAATGGGATGCTGGCCGTGTGGCTCAGTCCACGTCCGAAGGTCTCAAAACCAGGGAAGCTGACGGTGTCCTTGGTGTTAAGTCCTGGAACCCAAAAGCTGGAGAGTCTCGAGCTCTGATGTCCATGGACAGGACAGAAGAGTGTGTCCAGCTCCAGCGGGTCCGGGAGAGATCCAGCTCTTTCCTCTGTCTTTTGTTCTCTCCCAACCCCCAGCGGATGGGACGGTTCCCACCACACTGAGTGCGGGTCTCTCCCACCCAGGCCACTCAGACTCTGTACTGGTCTCTGCTGCAAGCGCCGGCACAGAGACACCTAAAGAGACAGCTTTGCCAGGTTCTCCGCGTTCCTTCATCTAACCAAGTGGACACCTAGAATTAACCTTCGCAGAAAGTTCTTCAAATATATTTGGAAATTAAATGGAAGATTTATAAATAGCCCATGGGTCAAAGAAGAAATCAGAAGAGAAATTAAAGAGTATTTAAAATGAAAACGAAAAAGAGAAAAACAACACGTGAAATTTGGGGAATGAAGCTAAAGCGGTGCTTGGAGGGAAACTTGCAGTGCTGAACGCCTGTGTCAAGAAAGGCAGCCAGTGACTGCAGCTTCCTCTTTGAGAAGCTGGAAAAAGAACAAATTAAACCAAAAGTAAGAGGAAGACATGAAAGAAGAGCAGAAATCAACGAAATAGAAAACATGAAAACAACAGAGAAAGCCAATGAAATCAAAAGCCGATTCTTTTAGAGGATCAGTAAAAATTGATAAACCTCCAACCAGGTTGATCATTTTAAGAAAAGATGACGCAAATTAGCAATATCAGAAATGGTGGAGGGGACACCCCTATGGATCCCACAGACATCCAGAGAATGGTAAGGGAACACTATGCATAACTACATGGCAGTAAGTGTAGTTTTTCCGTGCACTGTTGGACACACATGCCTGCAATGCTTCAGCGACTAAATCAGTCTCTGCCAATCCCTTATTGGGTTCAAATCTGAAGTAGTTAATTATGCATATACGAGCATATGAAGTGGCCACAGGGGATTATCAAGAACTGTTATGGCAGCTTTGATCTATATTTGGGCCCGACCAAATACACCCTTATAATGTTGATGGTCTTTTCGTGCACCTCTCTCATAGCTCCCTGTATAGGTCACACACGGTTGATAAAAGACACCAGGTCCTGTGACTCTTGTCTACTCCCCAAGGCTAAATATAGTGTGAGTGACATGCCGTTTGTTTCAAATAAATACGTTGAGAATTCAATCGAGATAAATGGAAAAATAAAATTATCTCTTTTCTGCCTTGCTATGATTCTCTAAATGACAAAACAAATTTTAAAAGGACATCACTAGCTAATTATGAAAACTGAAAAACTCATTCATAATCTGCAGACTCCAGTTTCCTCATCTAGAAATGCAAGTAATACCCCCGTACCTCACAATAACCACCACGATTGCTTTTCTCAGGTATCTGCTGTTTAAAAATGTAGACTAGATAGCAAGTGCAGTTCAGTATGAGCTTTGCTGAGGTAATACGGAGAGTGTGTGCGTCACTTCGTTGTCCTGTAGACACAGCAGCTCCTGGCCTGCCACTGTCTGTTGAGTGCTTTGCACTGTGAGCGGTGCAGGCCCAGCTCGCGGTGGCGGAAGCTGGCAGGAGCTTGACTCTCGGTAACCAGAAGCCGGAGGGATCAGCGGCAGCGTCAGTGCCGCTCTCAGCAGTGCCGGGGCCAGCGCCCGCCCCTCGTGGTCACTGGACGACAGCTGGGCCGCAGCCAAGGCATGTACTGGGAAACGTGTGGCACTGGTGCACGCGTCCCTTTCACCAGGAGAGCAAAAGCTTGCCTAGAAACCGCCCCCCACCTCCTGCAGATCCCAGCCTGCATCTCATTGACCAGAACTGTGTCACTGGAGTAGCCCTTGCTGCAGGACAGGCTGGGAGAGCCAGCGCCGAGCCCTTCCAACCCTAGAGTGGAAGGCAGAGCAAGAGCGCTTGAGAGTGCCTGCGGGTCAGACACGCAGAAGTGAATCCCGAATAGCTCACTTTGTCTAGGCTTGGGGTGGATCTCACAGATCTAACCTGAGCCCTGTCCTCCCACTCCAGGACTGTGGTAGGAAAGAGCATGGGAGTGGCATCTAAAGATAGGATTCCACCATGGGACTGTCATTTGCTAGCTGTGAGTGACTTCCAGCTGTAATTTAAATTCTCTCTGAACTCAATTTCCTTATTATGTCCATGTTAAGAATAAGGTCCCTCCTTTATAATGTGGAGGATAAAATGAGCGTATTGATACTAAAATTATTCGTGAATTGTTAACTCTTATTGTCATGTTAGTTATTTTCTAACAGTGCAAAACAAATATTAACGTCACACCATAAAGCAAGTTGGAGAATCTCTGACATTCCCAAGGGCTCTTGAAACTTCTTTCCTTCTGAAAAAAAATCACATTATTCCCTACCACTTTGGAGATATTTGGTTTTCTCTGAGTGAACCATAAACCCATAAACCCATTTGCATCCAACAACCAAATTACTGCATTAACTTTGAAGAAAATTTTTTATATAAAAGCAAGCAATCATCTGTAATACAAAACCACCCAATCAGAATTATAGTAACCCAGAAATCACTTATGTGTATCTTCCAACAAAAAGTTCAAAGACATAGGCATCCAACAAATATTAAAAACTTTTTTGAAATTGCCAGAAGTCTTTGCGTCTTGAAAATAACAGCATATTCCTTATAGAAGAGTTGACCATTCTCTAATTTATCTTCTTAAAATATATTTTGTTGTGAACATAAGTAACAAAAACTGGAACTGTAATTCCTTTAAAATGAAAAGGCAATGATTAAACCTTGGTCATTTTAGATCTTTACCTTGAGAACTGACTTGGCACATTGTAAACAGTATTCACAGACACTATAAACCCGTGGTATTATTATATTTTCTGGGAAAAAAATTAATACCCTTTACTCTCTTAACATAATCCAGAATTTTTTGATAGCCACAAATTTATAGGATCCCAGGATCTGTGATTATGAAGAAATTATTTTATATAAATCCTAAACTTATATACAAGTATAAAGATATAATCATTTGCAATAGTATATGTTTTGCTAATTTTGTAAATCCTTTTTTAGGACTCATCTCTGCTTCTACAGTCAACTCAGAATGTGACTGTAAATGCGCGCAACTCAGAAGGGGAAGTCACAGGCAGGTTAAAAGTGGGTGAGTCCAACTTTGTCACAGTGGTTTGAATGCATGCAGTCCATGAGTAGTGCTAAATGGATGCACTGTTTTTCTTCTAAAGAATTCAAAGCCTTTTATGAAGAAAGTATGAATTTTCTAAGTATCATGCTGTGTTGACCACAGAGAGTAGTTAGCACTGCGGAGGGGGGTGGGGGTGGGGGGATACTCTGAAGTGTTTTAATTAAAGTTAGTTTGGTTCCAAGAAATAAAGGGCCATTCAAGCTAGTGCAAGAAACAGAACATTTGCTGCCAGATACAAAAGAATCTCCCGACAACCAAAGGAAAGGAAGTAAAGCAGCGGCCTCACGAGAGCAGAGAGCAGGCATGAGAGTCGAGGGTAGATGCATACTCCGTCCGTCCCTCCTTCCTTCCCGTCCTCCAGGTCTCTCCCCCCACTCTGTCCTCCCTTGTCCTCTCTCCCCCTTCCGGTGTGTCCTCACCCATCGTTTTCACTGGGAGACAGGGCTTCTGACTCCACAGGACCTACAGGTCCTATAGGTCCTCGTCTGCCTGGCAGTAGTTCCCAACACCAACCAGTTCAGTCTTCAATTATGCAAATTATAAATTCCCACCAGAAAACTCTACTCAGCCCAACTCACCTGTTCAACCAGCTGCCCTTGGGTCAGCTGTGCACACCCATCCAGTCAGCTAAGGCCAGAGAATAAGGTCACATGGGAGTGAAGTCACACGGAATCTTGCAGAGGGAGAAGAGGATTAGTAAGAAAGGATAAAGGTGAAAGAAATAAGAAAAGAGCAAAGCAGCTGGTGGAAGGTAGGCGTAGTCTCCACGCTGTCCACGTTGTGTAGGTTTGCAGAGTCTAGGGAGTCACATGGCCCTCGTGGCTACTGGGAAAAGATGAGAGGTGCAGCGCCACCACAGACTGGTGGCTTGGGGCCTCTCTTTTGTAACGGCTGTTCCCACAGAGCATTATAATGCTGCGTTGAAAACTACTGATGACTTTTTCAATCATACTAATACAAGATGTTCCATATTTTATGTTCTGCTTTAGTCCTTATAACTTACTCTGGATAATGACTTATTTCTCTTTTGCTTAGAAGTTTTGTTTGAACACTCAGTCCAGTGAAATTCTCCGTGGGCCTAGAGATGAGCCTGATTTTATCCAGCATGCATGTTTTTGAAACTTGTCTAAATCATTTTAACCACCGATAGCTTTTCAATGTTTGAGGGGATTTTGCCCATCATTTCTCATTCGTTCAACAAACATCTGTTTCTATACGCTGTTAAGTAATAACACGTAAAGAGCATATAATTATTTCTTATGAGCTTCAAAAGTAGAAGAACCTTTTTATACTTTTATGAGAATAATTACTACAAATATTTGTTTACTTGTTTATCTTTTTGTTAAATGCAGATTTTCACATACCCTACAAGGGAGTTTAGACATGATATAAACCTGCCTCTCAATCTGTAGGTTAAAAAGCAGAAGAGCTGAAATGCTAACTTGCTGAAGCTGGTTAAGTTGAAACAGGAGCAGGCAGGACGTGCTCCCCTCGGCCGGCCGTTAAGTTGAAACAGGAGCAGGCAGGACGTGCTCCCCTCGGCCGGCCGTGCTCCCACAGGCCCTTCTCTCTAATCAGATTTCCTGACATTGTGGCAGCAACTGCTCTAGTTGCTGCAAGTGTGGTTCCCGTGTCTGTCACCAGGATGCTACCAGGGATTATCCAGTTAAAAAAAGTTACCCCTTGAAATTGGTTTAAGCTGTTGACCTGAATCTTTAGTTTTAACCTTGTTGTCTCATGCCCGATTAAGTGTTTAAATAGGTGATTTCCATTAAACCTTTGGTTGGAAAATCTCTGTTATATCGAAGACCTTGAGCTAGGAAATATTGCTCAGCTCACCAAATTCAGGATTTTTGTCAGTCAGTGAATTCCCACAGTTGCAATCCTCCCAGCCTCACGTTTCCTGGAATAAGTTAAATTTAGCCAGTTTGAATATTAAAATGTAATTTAAGTGTTCTAGCCAAATTAATTCCATTTAATTACATGAATAACTATTTTCTACTAAACCACCAAAAAAATTGGCATCCCATACAAACAAAACCAAAAAATTATAATTAAATTCCAGAGTAAATGAAATATTAAAAAGTGAGCACTAGTAAATAGCATTTCAAATCTTTGAGCTAAATGATATCAAATCATAAGCAACAACAACAGAATCTTACTAGTGATCAATACAGCTCTGGTTATTACAGCTCATTTTCTTTTGATTTCAAATAATAGATACCAGTTCTGCAGTTCTGGTTTGCTTAAAAATAAGAGACATACCCAGAAGTATGAAAGCTGTGCTTGAATGGATTGGCGGGGCATGGCAGTCCGGGTTTTCTGAGAACCACCAAACCTATGATGCAGCAAATGTGTCCTGTGGAAACAACACCCAGCTGCCCAGCAACCTGCCATAGGTACAGAATGATCTGGTAGGACCATTGGCTTCTACGTCAGGGAGGCTCTACAGCAGTATAATTGCTACAAGTCCAATGTAGAGATTTTCAAATTACAACCAAATAAACCCACTGGGGGAGTTGGTGATGTTTATGGCACAAGTTGGTCACTGCCACCCAGACATTGATGTCACTTTCCTCAAGTGCTAAGCCATCTACTCTGCTACAGCCACAGTGTTGTGGATCCAGAACTACAATGACATGATGCAAAGCTTTGATCTTGCAGAGAAATAAGAATCTCATCAGTCCATTGAGTTTGCAAGAGTTCTTTGAACTTCTGTATTCAAAGAATTACCATAAGCTTCTGCGAATGACTCATACTCTCAGTGTGGCTGATGTCACGAACATCAGTATAAAACACGAGAACAATGCAGTGAATATGGCGTCACAGAATTTTATGTACCATGTTAAGAGACAACGGTGCAACTGCAGCCAAAATAGCACTGGCTGTGATGACTGAGCTCGATGGAAGAATCCTGTGGAATGAGGCCAGAACTCAGCGTTATCCCGAGTGCGGGCTTCTCTAAAGTCACCAAGACACGAGTGTCGGCTGCTGCTTTGAAATCCTTCCTAGAGAAACAGGAGAAAAGAAAAGCAAAATGAATCCATTTTCCAGTTCCACAAATAAAAAGGAGGAAAAAAAGAGCTTTATGATAATGTGTTACAGCCAGAATGCACAGTCAGAACACAGGTGTCCTTCAGAGAAAAGCAACCAGCCCCAACAAATGTACTTTTGTGGGGTGGAAAAAGAGAGAGAGAGAAATAGAATGAAACAACTTCCAAGCAAGTTTTACATTCCAAAGATGCCCTTTACACTCCTTTCTGCCCCCTGCCCCACGTGCTACCTCTTGCCCACCCACACCCTGTAGACAAACAGTCTTTTTAGATTCAGGTTTGTCCTTCCTCCATTTCCCTTGTGAAAATGAGCAGATACATTTACGTTTTCTTGTATCCCCTCAAACGAAGGCTACAACAGGTGCTCGTTTTTGTTTTACTTTTTTCACTTAGTATGTCCTGGAAGTTACTCCAGATCAATCTATAGGTATTTCCTCAATCTCTTTTACAGCTGCATAATACTCCACTGTGTGGATTCACCAGGATTATTCAGCTATTCACCCACATGTATGGGCATTTAGGTTGTTCTCAATACTTTGCAATTATAAATATTGACACAAAGAATAACCATTACACATGTATTTTATTTTGTTGGAGGTATGTCCTGAGCATAGATTCCTACAGGTGGGACTGTAGGTATGTACATGCTTAGTTGTGTTAGATTTTGCTTAATTTCACTGTAGAAGGTTGTGGCAATGTGGATTCCTACCAGTAATGCAGGAGAATTCCTGTTTCCTGACGCCTCAACACAGAATGTGTTATCATATATGCCTAAATTATTTCCAACCTGATAGGGGAGAAATGGTATCTCAGTGTTGTTTTAATTTGCATTTCTCTAATCATGAGTACATCTTGATGAAAGAATTGAAGCAGGTTCCCAATCTCTACCTCAGGTTGAGCCTCAGGATCTCAGTGTCGGCGTCTTGTTCTTAAGATGAAGATGGAATGTGTCTAGGGCTGGAACACGCTGGTTAATGTGTAATTTACTAACTGAAAGCAGTCACCTCATGGTTTTAAATAGCTGAAGCATGATGATTTCTTGCTTGAACTGCACATAGACATTTTTAACTTTCTGATGTAACTTGCAACCCGTGATTGTAACTTCTGTACTTGGCCCACCCAGGAGAATGGAATAACTCCACACTGAGGTGGTCCCCTCCCTCCGTAACCTTCCCTAGAAAATCTCTGGTGCTTGTAACAGACTCCTGAGCATACCCCAACTCTGTTGGCTGGTGGCTCTGGGTCGATTCTCACACTTGGTTCCCAATATACTTTATAAAATTATTTTGTCTTGATGGTCTGAATTTTGCACAGTAGTTTGAACATTTTTTTATAAGTGTGAGGTCCATTTTTATATCTTTGTCATGAATCGTCTGCTTGTGAATTTTTTTCCCATTTTCCTATCAGATCTGTCATCTTTTGTTCCTCAGTAGTTAAGGATTCTTCATATATCAGGGATCTCAGCTCTCTGCCCGGGTACGCATTGCTAATATTTCCTCCCAGTTTTCATTTGTTGTCTAACTTTATCATGCATTTTTAATCATGTAACACTTTTATTTTTATTTTTTATTGTTATATAGTCAAATATAAAAGCTTTCTTTCATTGCCTCTAGATTTTGTGTTATGGCTTGAAAGACTTTTCTACACCAAAGTTACAAAGGAATTCACCCATGTTTTCTTCTAGTGTTTGTGTGGTTTTATTTTTTTACACAGAGATCCCTAATCCATGTGAGGTTTATTATTGTGTGGTATGAGACAGGGATCTAATTTCATCTTTTCTAAATAGTTACCAAATTGTCTCAACACCATTTATTTAAAAGTCCATCTTTAAACCAGTGATATCAGATGCTATTATTATCAATTACTAGATTCTTTATGTATTTGGGTCTAATTACAAACTTTCTATTCTATTCCACTGGTCTATTTGTCTGTCCACGCCTGACTTTATAAAATATTTTAATGTCTGGTGGAACTGGTCTCCCTTGTGTTTTTTTTATTTGGTTGGTTGGTTTTTTCCAGGCTATTCTTATATATTTGTTTTTCCATAAGAACTTTAGTATCAATTCACTAATTCTATAAAATAGTTTGTTGGCATTATTACTGGGATTACGTTGAATTATAAATTAACTCTGGGAGAAATGACATCTTACAATGTTTAGTCATCCTATCCAAGAACATGGATGTCTTTCCATTTATTTAAGCATCTTTTAGGAGTGTTTCAAATTTTTCTCATATATGTTTTACATATTTCTTATCAAATGAATACCTCAGTATTTTAAATCATCTTTGTTGTTATTGTAAATGGCATTTTCTCTATCTTTATGCATTTAAACTTTTGTTTGTGTATATTGTGTGTCAATTTTATAAACTACTTTGCTAAATTTTTTGTTGGTTGAGCTGTAGTTTTATCAGAGTCTCTGGGATTTGTCAGGTACACTATTGTATCATCTGCACATAGAGACAGTTTTACTTCTTTACTCAAGCATTGATTTTACTTTTTTAGTTACGTTGACTAATAGCTCTAGTGCAGTGTTGAGTAATAGTAAACATAGTGGATATCCTTGCCTTGCTCTCAGCCATAGTGGAAATGCTTCTATTCTTTCTGCATTAATAAGATATTGGCCTCAAGGTTAAGGTACATCTATCTTACCGTGTTAAGAAAGCACCCATCACTGCATATTTTCTTGAATGTTTTTATAATAAATGTGTGTTGAATTTTGTCAAAGACTTTTTCAGCACCTGTAGAGATAATATAATTTATTTTTATTAGATTAGTTGATATTAATCATTTCCTCACATAAAACCAACCTTGCATTTCTGGAATACATCTCACCTAGTAATGGTATAGTATTTAATTAATTAATTAATTTTGGCAGCTGATGGGTATAGGGATCAAACCCCGGCAGCACCATGTTCTAACCAGCTGAACTAACTGGCCAGCCCAGGAGTTTTCTTAACGGGGTGTTGGATTCTGTTTTCTTCTTCTACTTAATTTAGAGTTTTTCATTCATGAGTAATACTGGTTTATAGTTTTCTTTCTTTTTTGCTGTCTTTTTATTGTTCAGGTATTGATGTTAAACTTACTTCTTAAAGTGCTTTCAATACTGCGGAATAATTTAAAGAGCACTGAGACTATCCAGTCTTTGAAGGTTTGTTAAAATTCTCTTCTGACACCATCTGTACTTAGTGCTTTTTTGTGGGGTAGTTTTTTGTTGTTGTTGTTGTTTTTCAAAATATTTTAATATTTATTTGTAAATATTTGTGGGATGTAGTGTTTTGTTTTAATAATACATGTCCTACACAATGATTCACTTAGGGTAGATAGCATAGTTTTGTTTTTAAATAAAGTTGTCCATTTCTTCTATGAACACAGGTCTGTGTAAACTTTCTAATTTAATGGAATCCCTTTTGGCAATTTCTATTTGCCTATGAAATAGTCTATTTTATCTAGGTTTTCAAATTCATCTGCATAGAGGTCTGCATTGTAGTCTCTCTTTTTTCTTAATTTCTTCTATTTCAATGGTTATTTCCTTTTTTTACCCCCAATGGTTATTTTCCACTTGTCCTTTCTCATTTTGTATATGTGTGCTTTCTGACTTTTTTTATTAACTTAGTTAGTAGTTTATCTATTTTGATAATTTTCTAAAAAAAACCCAGAATTTTAACTTATTAGATCTGCTTTTTTATACTATATTCTTCCTTAATTTCTGATTTTATCTTAATTATTTTCTTCCTGTGCGATCTTTCGGCTCCCTTTGTTGTTCTTTTTGTAGGTTTTTCTTTAGGAACTTAGTTCATGTTTTTATTGATAAAGGTATTTCATAAATTTTCCTCTATAACTGCTTTTCATGCATGTGATAGGATTCTGAACTGTGATGTTTTCAGTGTCATTATTTTCTTTAATCCTGTAATTTCTGTTTGTATTTCACCCAGAAGTTATTTAATAAGAAACTTTTAAATTTCTGGATGAGTGGACCTTTCTGTCTTTCTGTTTTTATCAGTGAATTCTAGTTTGATTGCATTGTGCTCAGAGAGTATTTTTGTGATCTTTCTACTTTATGTAATTTACTGATATTTTGCTCATGACCTAATATATGACCGGTTTCTGTGAGTGTGCCAGGGGCCCTTGAGAAGAATGTGTATTCTCTGTTATCAGGGCTTCAGGTTTAATATGTGTCGACAGACTTACCTTGTCAATTATGTTTTCAGGTCTTCGGTCTATTTCGCATTCACTTCCTCCAGTACTATCGTCATCCTTATGTGGCCCTTCACTAATGCCCCTCCTCTGTTTTCCTACAGTCTTCTCACTATGTCTGTGTCCACCACAAAGCCTGTGATGGGGCAGGACTTGCAGCAGGTTTTTCTCCTAGGACCCATAGTTATTTTGCAGCTTCTCTTCAAGTAATGCCAAGGGTGTGGTTTGTGTAGAATTTTTATAGTTGTGAAGCTCTTCCATATATTTTGGGGAAGAGCATTTTGGGAAGTTGATTACTATAAAGTCACCACTGTCATCAGCTACCCAGAAGTCCATCATTTCCAATTTCATAAAAATAACTTCATAGTATTATTTCAGTGGCTATGTAATATTCTAATGGATGAATATATACATAGATTATACATATGTGTGAATATATATATTATAACTTGGTTAAACAACATTAAAATATTGGGTTTAGATTTTTCCGTTTAGCTTATGCCACAATTCCTAATTCAGGCTGCCCTTGTAAAGGTAGTAGGTATTCAATAAATATTTGTTGGATGAATAAATAGAAGAATGAGTGGAAGATCGTGTAGAGCGAGATGGGCCAAGAAGCCAGTCTAAACTTGGGATAGGGTTCCAAGAGATAGGATGAGGTGAGACGGCCCGGCCAGGGTGGTCCAAAGTGGAAAAAGCTTCAAGTGCGAGTTTGAGCCATGGCCTTAAGGGATTTTTGGTCATGGAGAGGATAACGAATGGGAAACAAGACGGCAGAACTGCAACAAAGCAGACCAGGAATAAGAAAAGGGGGTTCACCTAAGGTGATCACAGAGAACACCCTAGGGCCCTTGCCTGGTCTTGGTAGTCCATGAACTCACAGTACATGGATGTGACAGACTGGCCTAAAGAACCAAGTCATGCTATACTGGTGTCAAAAATAAACCAGATCAAGTTAAAAATTTAAAAGTTTACTATGCATACAAAAAAATAGTTCTTGAACCAGGAGACCTCAAACCAGAACTGGTAAGAGGACGTACATAGCGTAGAGTTACACAAGGGCTTGTAAAACAAAAATGAAGATGTCGTTTAACCTCTGCAATGATTGGTTATTACTGTGCGGGTTTCCAGACAGCAGAGGATCGGGCAAAAGTGATCATCTTATGCCATTTTTGGAAGGTGACTTAAGTTTTGTTTATGATTATTGAGGCATTTACAAGAAATAACCCAAGTTTCACTTGCATGGCCTAACTGGCTTTGTCTGCTCGGGGAATTCTCAAGTCTGGTCTCCATTTTATTTTATTTTATTTTATTTTATTTTAACACAGATAAGGGTCATTTGCTCCCAGTCCAGTACTTTTTCTATGATACCATATTTGCAGCAGCAGAATATGTTCCCTTTTTTTTTTTTTAAGAACTTTCTGATATTTATTTTTAAATGATACTATCTTAAATTAGAGATATCATGAGGGAAAAAAAGATTGCTAATGAGACATATTGTATGAAGAATTTGATGGTATTTTCATTAGAAAAACCTTTAAAAGCCAATTTCAAAAACTTAGTTAGATCATACAACCTTGACTTTTCCTTCTTTGTACCAAAGTCTTTCATTAAAAATGGTATTGTACCAGATTGGTCTTTTCTTATCAACAACATAGAATTTGAATTTTATTTCTTAAAGATCTCTGCTGCAAAAAAATGTTACTTGCTCAGCTCTAATCAGTGACCAATGAGGTTATAAAAACCAGGAGAATGCTAACAAAAGTTAAAAGATTGATTACAAACTCAGTAATTATGGGCTTATCACTTGGAGAACAGTACAATTTCCTCTGAAGTGCAAACATATTTAAGCAGTCAATGTCTACATTTCTTTAGTGAAGTGGACATGGAAGGGTATTCACCTCTGTGCCTTTGCTCAGGTGGTTCCCTCTACCTGGAGTGCCCCATTCTCCCTTCAGCAGGGAGCATGAACTCTTCTTCAAGGTCATCTCAGATATCGTCTTCCCCTGGATGCCATTTCCAAGCCCGGGGAATGGACCAGGAATTCCTTGTCAGGACTCTTTCATGTTTATCACATAGCACTTATCCAATTGTCCTGAAACTAGGCTTAAATTCTTTTCTCTTTAGTGGATCATGAACTTCTATATGTTGTGAACTACGTCTCACTCACTTATATATCCTCAATTCTTAGCACGGTATGTATTCTTGTACATAAATGGCATGCAGTAAATTTGTGTTGAATGGAACGGACTCATTTGCTTTGAATAAAGGCTTATATGGCTTTGCTGCTTACACATAATGTGCAGCTGAACTCATTTGTTGGCTCTTTCATCAATGCATATTAATAGTTACAGGAAAATATTCATCATTTAGTGTAACCCCTTACCCTTAACAAAGCCTCCTGGAATTGTTATATGAATCTCCAGTGAACAAAACAGTGAAATCTTACTAGATAAATTATTCCAGGATTTTTCCTCAATTTTAAAGTCAGATAACTTCATATTCATCATTAAATGCTTATATAATAAATATGTATCAGTGACCCAGAAGAGGTAAACAGTGACCCTGAGTCTCAGAGGAGGCAAAAGACATACAATTATCAAAAAATAAAGTAAGGTTTTCTTAAGAAAAAGGTAATATAACATAGAGGAAAAAATGGCTTTCCTTTATAACTGCCACTTTCATCAAAAGTATTTATCTGTTTACTTAAATGAAGAATCATTGGAGGCTATTGAAGTACAAATTTATAAAATTATATAAGAATATATTGGTGACCATGTCCAAAACTGATTAATACGTTGATTAAAAAGGTTTATTTAATTTCTACCAGGCACCCAACAGTCTTGATGTCTACTTTGAGGAACACAGAGACACACACACACA
The DNA here is from genome assembly GCF_027409185.1 of Cynocephalus volans. Classification (NCBI taxonomy): domain Eukaryota; kingdom Metazoa; phylum Chordata; class Mammalia; order Dermoptera; family Cynocephalidae; genus Cynocephalus; species Cynocephalus volans. Next base: position 85,542,155 of record NC_084466.1, on the reverse strand, counting down.
AATTTTAAGAAATGACCCATTTTCTCAATAACTTTACTTTTATAGACAAGAACATAAAGCTAACATAAAATGACAGGGGAACTCTTGTAGTTTCTTGAGCAAATGATGAAAGCTGAGTTCTAGAGAGATTAATCCATGAAGCGGCCTGGGTTAGCAGGATTGGAAGAGAAATTAGGAAAGACACAGGATGAATATTGGGATCTGTTTATAGCTGAGTGTGTGGGTGAGGCTAAGAAACTCAACGCAAGCCCCGATGCCTGGGGGCGGTGTGCCCAGCACCCAGCACACAGTGAGCACCCAGCAGTCGTTTGCTGAGTAGATGACGAGTTGGAAGGCAGTGGGTCCAGAGCTCAGGTGAAGGGATTAAGCTTGGAAGTGAGAGTAAAATAGAAAGAAAGAAGGCGTGAAGAAGACAAAAATTTCTCAGGAAGAAGGGAAGGGCAAGACCGTGAGTGTTCTTCCAGGGAGCGTCTGTTCCTCATGGAGAAAGAGCTGGGGGCCTGCTGAGAACAAGGCAAAGAGAACTGCAGGGTAGGATTCACCTTCTGGGTTGACTCTGACCACTGATGTGAGCCATTTGTAAGATTGTCTTTCACAAATCTCACATCTCAGGAGGCAAAATCCTTAGCTGGTTAATAACCAAAAGAATACATATTTAATTATGAGTAGAAGAATTACATTATTTTTGTTAATTAAAAATCTGAAAAAATAAACTTTTAAATAATTTATCCATATATATATTTGATATAGGTTAGCATATGTTTGACATTAATTTTAATAATATGAAAGATTTAGGCTTAAAACTTGCAAAGTTTAATCATGGTATCAAAAATCTATTGGTAAATCCTAAATGTTTAGTTATTTGGTATTGCTAGGTGACGTGTGTGTGTAAAAATAGAGATTTCAACTCTGCTTATCATAAACACTTTATAATAAATTGTTTTAATTAATCCTTCAGGTCCCAAAATGGTAGAAGTCCAGAGTCAGCAGTTTCAGATCAACTCCAAAGATGGCAAGCCGCTCTTCACTGTGGATGAAAAGGAAGTTGTGGTTGGCACAGATAAACTTCGAGTAACTGGTATGTAGTAACTCTTGAGAAAAACTCTATCCCATGGAGAGCACTTCTGCAAAAGCAAATTGTACTTTTGGCGAGGATGCTCTGGAATCATTCAGGCAGATGAGAAAAGGTAGTTTGAATTTGTCAACTTTTCTTCATGGCATTTCTTTTGAAATTCTTTGTTGCCCTCCTGCAAGAATGAAATCCTCCTCACAGATCTTTGCCTGTTCTTTTCTCCCACTATGTCTCTTTATCTTTTATCTTTTATTTTATCCAGTATCTCTCCGTCAAACATACAATTTAAGTACCTGTTTTTCAAGTTTGTTATATTCCCATTATATCAGGTACTTGGATTCCCTCTATTTCTACAAAAAAAACTTTGCTCTTGTTCACTAATGGCTGAACAGGGTTCTCGTAGGACTCATTTTTAGGACTGAAAAGAAGAAATTTTATGAAAATAAGTTCAGAACATATTCTAAATTCATTTGCTGAGCTTCTGAAAAGACTAGAAAACATAAATAGTCAGACACTTGTTTAATCTATTTCAGTACTTTTCTGTACTGGTCTGAAAACCAATAGCAATGTGTCCCTGGTTTTCTTACTAAAATACACTAGGAAATCTAATTTAAAGAAATTGATTATTGCCTAATAAATAACAGATGAAGTAGCCTGAGTGCCTTTGTCATCAGAAATCCACTGTTGTATAGTATGGAGAATTTGGGCTCTGTTCTTATGTCAACAATTACTAGCTGCATGATCTCAGGCAAATTACTTAGTCTCTGTTGGCTGTTCCCTAACTTTTAAAACTGGGCTGGTAATATCTACTGCACTATCGTTGCTGGATTAAGTGGATAAATGTGCGCAAAGAACAGCTGAGTTCTTGGTAGAGTATTATTTGACAGCAGGGCAATAAAATGTGTAGGGAAAGCAGTCTAAGCCATAGCCCAGACTGCTTCAAACCCAAGTCACCCTTCACAGAGAATCAGTCAAATGAACCTTATCCTAGCCCAGCGCTCCTTTTAGGCCATGAGGTCATTAGTGGAACTGGTGAGAAAAATTGGTAGTCAGCTCTGTTGTTTATTACCCACATGTGCACATCAGAACACCTGCAGGGTTTGTCAAAATATCCATTGCTGGGCTTCAGCCCCGGAGCTTCTGATTCAGCATCAGGAATGGGACTTGAGAATCTGCATTTCCAGCAGGTTCTCAGGTGATGCTGACGCTGCAGCCCTGGGGACCACCCTGAGAACTGCTGCCCTGCAGACTTGCCTGGATCAGCGGGGAAAGCAGCACCCACCAGCACACAGAGGCTCACTCTCCAGCACATACGTGCAAGTTACCATTTCAGAGACAAGTCATTTTCTGCTCTTTTGTAATTTTTTTTTGTTTGAGGCACAAATTTTTCCCAAACTCCTCCTTCTCTCCAGTGATGATAAGTAGAGCAAATATACTGCCCTCTAATGACTGTACAATTTCCTTGTCATTAAGACATCACAGTAGGGCCGACCCCGTGGCGCACTCGGGAGAGTGCGGCGCTGGGAGCGCAGCAGTGCTCCCACGGCGGGTTCGGATCCTGTATAAGGATGGCCAGTGCGCTCACTGGCTGAGCGCGGTGCGGCCGGTCACAAAAAGCCAAAAAAAAAAAAAAAAAAAAACACATCACAGTAATAAGTAATACAGAGTTGTTGCCAGGGCAACCATGAGTGGCAAGTGTATGAACAGTGCAGTTTTGACCAGACTTTAACTCATCTCAGTTTTCCAATATGTTCTCGGCTTTTTGAAATTTTGTGAAAACCCAAAGAATTCCACAATATTGACTTTTCTCACTGTATCTCTCTATCCAAGGCCTGGCTCTCTCTCTATACCACGGTACTTTTTAAAGTAGTGTCTTTTTATTTATATTAAAAGACAATGCAAATGTTGGCATGAACATTTGAAGGATTCTCATATCGTCTGACTCAGGCTTTCTCAGCCTTAACATTTTGGGTCGAATAATATTTGTGGTGAGGGCAGAGGCTGTCCCATGCACTGCAGGATGTTCAGGAACATCTGTGGCCTCTGCCCCCTGGAGGTCAAGAGCATCCCCCATCCCACTGGTTGTGACGACCAAAAACATCTCCAGACGTTGCCATAAGTCCTTGTGGGGTGGGGTGTGGGGTGTAGGTTGAGAAGCACTGGCCTGTCTCAAACCTATACTGTTTCTCTGTAATTTATTAACATTTATTTAGTGTTTACTGTGTGTCAGTAATTAAGCTGAATATTTACAGTATAAAATAATTAAGACATGCTCCCTTTCACATGACACTTATATTTTGAGATGGAAACACAAGTCAATTTGTTGGATACAGTCTGGTAAAGACAGTAATAGCTGTTTGGGCAAAAGTCTGTAGGAGCAACCTGGAGAAAGGGGGAAGTTCTTCCAGGGTATGGTAGAAAGAGAGTCAGAGTGGGTCAGAGAAGGTTTCTCAAGGAGGGCGTCACCTGAGCTGGTCCTAGACATATGGGTGGAAGTTTAACAGGAAAAAAAAAAGTAAGGATTATCATCCTACAAAGAGTGTAGAGCGTGAATGGATATTAATAGACAATTGCTAAAAATAGCAATGGGCAACTTTTTGAGAATCAGACTGAGCTCCAATCCCAGCTGCTCCACTGGGCAGGTGCATGGCCTTGAGTGAGTATTTAACCTCTCAGTGCTTCACGCTACAGGTGTAAACATCTGTACCCACTGGGCTCTCACTGATGACTGAAGGATATTGTGCAGAATCTAACAAAGCAGACACAAGCCGGTTATGAAATTAAATTGCAAGTTTGCAAAAGATGCAGGGATTCAGGAAGTCAAAAATAATGTAGAAACACTGGAATCACTGACAGAGACACCAACAAAAGACATGAAAGTTAGATTTGCCAGCAACTGAAGAAGAGAAAATCAGCCATGACGGTAACATGACAGGCACTTCAAAGAGCAATAACTTTAATATCCCAAGATTGACATTCACCCTGGCGATAACTGACAATGCCCCTCAATTTGACTGTTGTAGTTTTACTGCCAATGTTAAACATTGAGCAAAGGGTTTCATGTGCCACTGTGGCAGGCAGAATTCTAAGGATGACCTCCAATGACCTTTGCCCATGTATAATTCTCTCCCATCTGAATGTGGGAGGATCTGTGAATGTGATGTGATTTCACTGCTGTGATCATGTTATTTATATGGCAGGAGGAAGATAATCTGGGTGGCCAAATCTAATCACATGAGCCCTGTACATGCAGAAGGTTTTGTTTGTCTGTAGCAGAAGGAGAAATCAGAGGAATTAAAAGGTCAGGAAGGTTTCACTGCTCTGCTGCTCTAGGAAGAGGTAGGGGTCCCTGTGATAAGGAACATGGTGGCCTCTAGAAAGCAATGGAGACCCTTGGCTCACAGCAAGAAGTGGAGCCTCAATCTTACCACTGCAAGAAACTGAATTCTGTCAACCACCTGAGAGAGCTGGAAAATGATTGGGTTCTTGCTCAGGACCTGCAGAGGTGAGACCCCCCCCCCACCCGCAAGTGGCTGCCATCCTGTGAGACCCTGAGCATAAAACCCAGCCCAGCCCATGGCATAAGGCTTGGGACCTCGGGACTGTGAGCTAGCAAATGGGTATTGTTTTAAGCAGCTGAATTTATTGTAATTTGTAACACAGAAATACAAAACTAAATACAATTCCAACTATGTTGGAAAATTTGCACTAGAAAACAAAAATATGATATATTCTTTGTTTACTTCATGTAATTGCATAGTTATTACAATTATGATTAAGTTTTGTTAAACATAAAATACGATAAGAATCTTTTTATAAACTTTAATTTTCAAGATCAATTCCCATTTAAACTTTTCTCCACTACTTACTATAAAAGATTGGTGCCTATTTTAGGTGAATTGACTCCAACTAGCCTTTAGAGTTTCTTGGACAGCACAGTCCACAGCAGTTGAAAGAGACAGAGCGAGACTCTCTCTACAGACTGGGGTAGAAAACCAATGCTTTCCTTCACTTTCCGCCCCTCTGGTCACTTGCACAGCTGCCCTCAACAAGGGCAGGATGAAAAGGCTCCTTCCTTAAGGTGGTGCCCTTCAAACTCCTGACTGCACTAAATCCTGATCTTGACTTGGATAAAGAAGCATATTTTTGGCATTGTGTTTGTCTTAATTACTTAAAGAATAAAATAAAACCTCTCTATTCTTAAACAACTTCCATATAGACTTTGTCACCTAGGAAACTGAAGAATAGTTTTGAAGTCAAATTTATGGAAGAGATTAAACAATTTCACCACCTCAGTTTGAAATTAACCTAGTCCTTTAAGTAGGCTCATTTCCCCTCTCAAAAATAGAATTGGTCAGCAAGTGACCAAAGTTAATGTCTCTCTTTTACTAACCCCAGTTACAGAACATATTATTGGAATAACATCAAAATGTCTTCAAAAAAATATTCTGCACCATTGCCAGAACTGACTTTCTACAGATGATATATTGTTAGTTTGGCTCCCCAAATGTATTTTTGCTCCTTGGCAATGATTTGCTAGGCTGGGTCCATTCCCCAGCATTTTTAAAAAAAACAAACAAACAGGGTTCTGAAATAGTATCCAAGTCTCACCACTAATAAGAAAAATAATACCTAGTGATAGTGCCAGTTCAATTTCTGTGCAGCTAAGTATGATTACTACATAAAGTCAAAAGTGACGGGGTAGAAATGCTGGAGTCACCCATGAAGCCAGTGACAAAAGAGGACCAGAGAATGAAGGTTTCAACTGAAGACATGAAAATTAATGAGGATAAGTCCAGGTCCCACACAAAGACATGAAAACAGGTATCTGGAAGGTGCTTAGAGATCACCATCCCCTTCAAGCACATATCGGGGGTCACAGCACACTGTGTGAAACAGCTGTGTAGGCAGGTGACGGAATCTGATACACCCGTTAACAGTCTTTCAGCTGAAAGGAACCCAAGACCCAACTAAAACTCACTATAAAGACGCATTTTCTCCCGTAGAAGTCTGGAGGTGGGGTAACTCCTAGTTAGTTAACTTAGTGGCCAAGTAACGTTTTGCTGCAGCTGCTCCTCTCTGCAAGTATGTGGACATTCCGAACCTTTTTGTTTGCAAAATGGTTTCATTAATTCCAGTCATCACCTCCCTCCGCAATGACTTCTGTAAACATCTGTGAGAGGACCTCGATGATCTGGCCCCATGAAGTTATCCTTCCAGCCTAAATTCTCTTCATATTACATTACTTTCATTTCTTTTGTAAGTAGCCTTTAGCTGGATTTATCTTTTTAACCCGTTCTAACAGACTTTGATTTTTAACCAGGAGTGTAAAACATTCACATTTATTTTGATAACTGCTCTATTTGGGCTTATCTGTGTCATATTATTTCATGCTTTTTATTTTTTAATCTTGTTGAGTTTGAATCTAAAATAAGCCTAGTGTTAGAGGAGATAGAAGGGAACTAGATTATGCAGAGACTTGGCCATTATAAGGATTTAGGACTTGTTTTAAATGCAACAGAAAGACATTGAATTGTTTTGCACAGGGTACTCCTTGATTCACTATACATTTTAAAATCAATTTAACCATTACAAAGGAAAAAAGATTGTTTGGAGAAAAGTATGGAAGCAGTAAGACCAGTCAGGAGGATGTTAACTGTAGCACAGGCAGTCGACAGTGGTGGCCTGGGCTAGAGGGAAGCAAATTACTCCAAATTAAGATCTGACATCTAGAGACTTGCCAGTGGATCAAATGGATGGCAGGCATCCGGGGAGAGAATCGTGATGGTATTTGTTTCTGGGTAATGGAGAAGCCTGAGGAGGACATGAATACATTTGCAGGGCAGAGAGCATCAACAGGTAATGTTTTAGATAAGTTGAAAATATCCACGAAACAGCCGATCACCTATGTCATGTCAGCTCTTAGGTGTGTGAGCTATTCTCTTGCTCAGAGCAGAAGTCTAGACTCGACACATAAGTGTAACATAGGCGTCATCGACCAGCTGACCTCACAGAAATGTCGACATTCGAGGGCAAATAAGAGTAGCCACAAAGGAGAGTGTGAAGGGACCGACAGCGTGGTGGGAGGAATATCACAGTAGCCATTTTCCTGGTGCCAGGAGAGACTGTGCTCCCAGAATTGGGGTCCAGGAAAGATGACAGAAATTGCCATTGGATTTATCATTGTGGAGGGTCATTGCAGTCTTAACGGGAGCATTTTCATTGGAGGATTAAAGGCAAAAGGCAGTTTGGCAGTTTGAAATAGTGACAGAGTAAATAGAATGAGACGTAGTGGAGACATTGCATGAAGTGTTGCAGTGAAGAGGAGCAGTAGAATTTTTTTGCCATCACTTGAAAAGTCTGTTTCAGTCTATAAATGCCCAGTGAATGAATGGAATTAATCTTATTTATCACTGTAGGTACAAAAATCTAACAATGTCTGGGTATGTATCATCCACTGTTTGAGCAGAAGTATTAATGTTGGGTTCTACGTATGTCTATGACTGAAGGAACCTAGAGACAGCAGCCTGCTGGCAAGGATGGAGCAACCTGGAGCGATTTGCCGTCCACATGCTGGGCACTGTCCATGAGCTCTTCACCTGCCTTCACCACCTATTCAGTACATCTCGTAGCACAGTCTGCGACATCTTCACACGAGTATCACTCATCGTGAAGTGCTCTAGGACCAGGAGAGAAGAACGGTGTCATCCAAATACCACTACTTCACAGCACAAACGACCAGATCATTTACTATGTCCAATCTCGATGACACGTTCTTACAAACAAAAATAGTTAACATTATAAGTTTGAACTGTTTTTGTTTTGTTCTGTTTTTTTCCTTTTTGGCTATACTTTCCTGTATAAACAATGTATATTATACAGGATCATTTTAATGCATGATTTATATAATGATATTTTATAGTGGAACATTCTTTCCCCCTCTGAAATTTAAATTATAAAACCTCAAACAATGTGTTCTGTTTTCCACAAGGAACAGGTGTTATACCAATTACATTCTTTATATAATCTTGGCTGGGAATATTTAAATATGAATGCGAACATAAAGGGAATATAATTGCATCGGAGATCAACAACCACTTCCTAAGAATCGTTTTATGAAAACCATCTAGGAAAATTCATTTATTATATGCAAATAGGTTCCGAGAAGTATTTACTTGGATACTGAATAGTAATGATAGAATCCAGATCGTACAATTTAGGCATGGACAATTTCAATGATAGAGAAACTGCTGCTCTTATTTTAAAATAATACATAGCCCTTAAGAGATTTTATACATGCCTAGGAGTACATCACCATAATCACATGTCAATATAATATCACTTGTTATGGTCAGTCATATTAGAAGGGAAGTAATTGCCGTGCATTTTAAAATAATTATTGAGTTAGATTTCCCTGTAACACAAAATGAAAATAGTGCCACTGACACAATAATTTCAGCTAAGGGGAAAAGAATTGAAGCTGCGCTCAAATAAAATTTCCCTATGCGACTGGAATGTATCGCACTTTCTAGCTTGGTTTTTAAAAGGGTATTATGTAGAGAGAGTAAAATGTGTTGATGCTTTTTTTCTCAGTCATCGTATCATTTTGCTTATATAAAAATAGAGATTAAATAGTTAGTTACACAAAAATTATGGCCCATGTTCCTTTTGTTTCTGTTATCTTAGCCATGGAAAGAAATCATTATTTTTAAATGATTAATGAAGCTCTTCTTTGGTTCCTGTAACAAAGCCTGTTTCAACAATGCAATGTAAACCACAATAAATCTCCTTATCATATGAAACTATACTTAGCATATCTCTACTTGTCTTATTAGTGACTGACTTCAGGTTTATTTTTCCTGACTTTTTCTTTCATATTTTGCATATCAGGAGAAGCAAGGAGGGGGAAAAAAGGATAAAGAGAACACAAGTATCATACATTTTACCGTGTTAAATTATTTCCTGCTCTACGGCAAACAGGAAAGGTTGTCTGCACTTCAGGCAAACCAGACATTGCACTATAAAATTTGATCAGCGCAGTTTATTGTGGAAACTCCAGTACTTAGTATGGCCTCATTTTACATAATGGTCCCCCATTATCGTTTAGGTTTGATTAAGTGATATTTAAGAAGATGTGACTTGTTACAGCATGTATGAGGATCTGTTTCTCATCTGAATATAATTTGCATGAATTATAATATAATTTTCATGATTTGTTAACTTTCAGTTATGTGTGTTCCTTTATTTCAGTTGATTATAGTTTTTATGTAAATTGTGTTACTAAATCTGGTTGTAACTTTAAAATTTCATTTCATACTAATTTAAGTCCCTTTTACTTATATGCCACAAGCTATTATTTCTTGAATGAGGGCTTTCAATGTGGGTTTTTGTCATGTCTTTATATTTAAACAAAATTACTAAGGAAGCAGTAATTATAATGATGAAGCTAATATAGTTAGTAATATTGTGGGGGAAATGTGAGGTTATTGCAAATTGCTAAATTACTAATGGCTGCAGACAAGCCTTGATCTGGTAAACTTTCACCCAGGCAGTTTTTTTTCAATACCTAGCATCAAAACTAGTACAAGGTAGATAAAAAAAATAAATAAACATTTTAATTTTTTCAGTATTCCCTAAAGAGGAAAGTCTGCACAGTGTGAGAAAGACTCCTGAGATCCTTTTGGAACCAAGACGGAGAGATACAAATTACTTGCAAGCTGCATCTACAGCCGCTAAGCCAGGGACATGCCCCAAGCCAGGGGTGGGGGCTAAGACAGGCACAGCCGACCTAGGTGAATCATGGTGATGTGTACAGGCAATGTGGTGCTACTGAAATCTGTGTGCTGCCCATAAAAATCAAGAGGAGAAATATTTTAAATATAATATGAAAGATAAATGTTTATGTCCATGTTGAATCCTTTCCTTTTCCACTGAACTGGATTATTCCTTTCCTTGAAATCCTTGCCACAACCTCCATATGTTCGTAAATGTCTATTTATTTTAAGACTCAGACCCACTGCATTTTCCTATCAGGTCTTCTCTGCTGCCTTAAAGTAATTCTTCCCACCAACGACCACCAAAATAACTTAGTTGCACTCTATGCTACTGGCTCACTGCTTTCTGTCATACTGTTTGTGTATGAGAAACCTTATAGTGTATAGATTAAAAGTGTGGGCCACAAATTCAAGTTACAGCCCTGCCGTTTCTCAGCGTGTAACCTAGTCCAATTAATTAACCTTTCTGTTCCTCAGTTTCCTCTTGGGTAAAATGGGAAAATATTACCATCGTGGTAGGGCTCTGAGTGTTAACAAGTTAGGACCCATCAAAGAGCACGTCACTCTCACCTGTGTCCCTGCACCCGCAGGGCCTTGCATACACAAGGGTGCTTCAAAAAGTTCACAGAAAAATAGAATTAGAATGTACACAAATCTTCCCATGAACTTTTTGAGGACCCCTTGTAATTAGGTTCTCAGACTAATGAAACTGGGAACACACTGATTCCTAGAAATTAGAAGATCCGGGAGAGGGAGCAGGGAGGGAGGTTTCGGTAATGGGCCACAATAATCAACCACATTGTATATTGACAAAATAAAATTAAATTAAAAAAATAAAATAAAATATCAAACTTGATTTTTCTATAAATATCCTGACATGCCTTAGAAATCAATGGCACAAGATAATAATTTTTACACATAAAATCTAGACAATTGTCAAATTACTATTACCTAAAATATATGAACCTATGCAATTTTCAGCAGGAGTTTTTTCTTTTTCAATGGGAGGGCAATTTTGCTCTTCAGTTTTAAAATAAGACCACTGATTCGTAATTGCTCCGAAAATTATATTCTGTTGATAGGAACCTAGTGAAATTGTGGCATTGTCAGAAGAACAGAGAAACAGTTGGGCCTATTTTTCTCCCTGCAACTCAAACACCTGCACTGACTAAAAGAACAAGATCTACTTGTGCTTTAATATATAGAATAAATCCTGAATTTGTTTAGGGCCACTTACTTTACTTTTGTTCCTGACACATCTTTGGTTTTGTTTAGGGCCTGAAGGAGCACTCTTTGAACATTCAGCGGAGACACCTCTGGTCAGAGCCGACCCCTTTCAAGATCTTAGGTAAGAATTTTTGTTCAAATATAAAGAAACTCTCTTATAGAAGACAACTGGATATGTGCTGGAATATTGTTAGCAGTGACGGCCAGATTGTTTCTTATTCCATTAGTTGTCTTTATTTTCAGAGCATTCCACTTATAACTAGTTTTTTTTTTCCTTTTTTTTTATTATACATACATGTGGGGTACAATGTTGATTTTCAATAATTGTGTACAATATGTGGTGGTTAGATCAGTACATTTAGCTTATTCATCATTACAGTACACAATCATTCTTTGTGTCCAATGAGGAAATTGTGGTGTAACTAGTTATTTATTAAAATCCAGAGTAGATCCAAAAGTCCGCCTGAGTCAGCACCCTGTCTCTGAGCTCCTGCCTCTCCACTCTGCCCATCCCCACCGCTGCAGCGTGCTCCGTGCTCCGCCAGCAGCCCATGCCTGCCTCCAGCTGTTCCTCTCCAGTCTGCCCTTCACAGTGGTATCGGAATGACTCTGCTAAATGTACACGATTTCAAATGCTTCACCGAGCCCACATCAGGCAGGATTTTCCAGAGTGCTCCACTTGGCACACCAGGCCCTTCTCAGGCTGGGCTGTGGCTGGCAGCCACCGCTCCCTTACCAGCACTGCCAGAGCAGTGGCTGCCGTAGCCTCCCACCCCACATTTTTGCACAACTTTTTCCACCTGACTGGGGTGCCCCTCTTCCCCTCAAAGACCTCATAAAGATCTGCTCTCCCCTCAAGTGTTAATTCGGATGCCATAGGGATGTGATTCATGTTATTTCACAAACTCATCGTTGTAAGCCTAAGTTTCCTGAAATTTGCTGCAATTCTTAATACAAAACATGTATGAACTTATGTTATACTATCCATTTCTACACCATCTGCAAACAAGGCAAAACTTTTGGACCTTTTAGTGGGGAAGAATGATGCTCTATATGGACCTGGAAGTTTTCAAAAGACATTCTTGAAGATGTCAAATTACATTTACATTAAAAAACCAAGTGCATAGTTAACCCATATTTGCAAAAAAGCTGGAAAACTTTGGTTTATCTCTCTTTTTTTGTCTGTGGTAAAACACACATAACATAAAATTGACCATCTATACCATTTTTAGTGTTAAGTACCTTCTCATCGTTGAGCAACCACCACCAACATGCATCTCCAGAACTCTCTCCATGTGGCAAAACTGAAACTCTGTCCCCATTAAACAACCCTTCATTCTCCCCTCCCCCAGCCCTTGGCAAACAACCATTCTACTTTCTGCTTGTATGAATTTGACTACTCTAGAGACTTCATATAAGTGGAATCGCACAGTATTGTCTTTTTTGTGACTGGCTTATTTCACTTAGCGTAATGTCCTCGACCTTTGGCATATCTTTACATAATATCCTGAATATATCAAATCACCCAGTTCCATATATAAATTTATTCTTTTTACAGAGTCTGTGTGCCTTTGTGTATTTCACCATATCACTAGGTGATACTGAATGCCATTTACTGCTGTAATTGTGTTTTCCAATAATAAATACATTTGTATTTTATAACAAAACCAAATAATGGTTTTTTAAAACAAATGGGCTTAAAATCTGAGCTTAAAGTATATGCAAAATAATTAACATAATTAATTATGTATAATAGGAGAGACAAAGTAGAGTAGGAATCCCAGCTTTCTGCACACAAGCCTGGTGATCTTGGCCAAACCTTTCTAGACTGTTTTTTCTCATATTAAAAATTACTGATAATACTTCTTACCTCAGAGCATTCTAGGAAAACTTTAATGAGATATTATGTTAAAAGTGTTTTGTATACTGAAAAGTCAAATATAAATAATCAGTTTTATTATTTTTATTATGCTAAATAGATGTTCACACCAAATAGATTAGGATCTAGGAAATTCAGCATTTCTCTTATCCTTAATGTCTACTTAAATATTAATCAAAACCAAAAAGTTCAATTTATCTTACCCATTTAAAGAACGTTTGTAACATAGAAATAAATTGTGGCTATGACTAAATTATAAAAATGTTCATTAATTCATAAGATCAATATTAAAGAATTTTTATAGTTAAGGAAGAACATGATTCAGTACCTTTCAGAATCATCTGATTCAGACCATTTTGAAATTATAAAATTATATGAATTGTAGAGATGCCAAACCATTTTTTTAAGTGAATTTCAGTGTTTTAAAATGTATAGATCTCAAAATTAAATAATTCATCTTATGTTGTCCCATTAGGACATAAATCTGCTCGCTTATACAGCAGGCATTTGTAAAAAAGAAATGGCACAAGAGTATTTATTCTTGAGGGAGGATTATGGAACCCAAGTGTTACAACCAAAGTGACTGAGAAAATAAAGAAGCTGTCAGGTCTTATTTGAGAAACATGGTATGGATGGAAGGTGTACACTAGCATTTACTGAATGCCTTTGACTGCCAGGAACTGTGCTCAGTGCCTTTAAATAATTTTTCTCATTTAATCATCAAATGATTAGCAATTTTATCCCCATTTTATAAAGAAGGAAACTGAGACATAGATAGTTGCATGCTTTAAGTCACAAAACTAAAAATGTAGCCAACTCATAATTCAAATTCAGTTCTGCCTCCAAAACCCATGTACATTCTGTTTGCCATCTCCCCCATCCCAAGTGGTTTCTTAAATGATTTATTCTTTTATTTACTCCCTGGACACCTCTGATTGATTATATGATAGTCATATTTTCTTCTGCTACTTCTTACCATAAACTATGTTTCACTTTTTATTTCTGGGTCCAAAAGCATTCTTGGCCTGAGTACAGTGAAAAAGATTCTAGACTATCCTAATTGACCTATATAAACATTTAGTGTGGATTTTGTAGGGTTAAGATCATAACACATTTACAAATATATCTCTGAAGTATGCATGTTTATCACAATTTAAATTTTGATATTTTCTCAAGTGAAAGTCATAGGAGATTGACAGTTATTATTTTAAGAAAGATAACTAACTTGTATTGAAATGACTTAGATTTTTTATGGCAAAGTCACTTGCAAGAAAAATACAAACTCTGACATACTGCCTTAAGGCTACCTTTCATTCATATATGATGTAATTCATTCTTTTAAAAAAATTTAGTAAAAATATAGTAGAGTGTTTATGTGCCAGAATCTACGGTAGGTGCTGGCAACATGGGATAAAAGGCATGGTCCCTGACCTTAATGAGTTTACAGACTATTGGAAAAAGAAACATGGAGATGAGTTAGAACAATATAATTAATTGTTGTGATGCAAGTATAAATTCTATTGGGGTCATAGGAGAATAGGCATAACATACTCCCAGGGTAATCTGGGATGATATCCCAGAGAAGGAAGTGTTTGAATACTATGCAATCCCATAGGGATAATGATGTCAATTAAGTAAGTTATTATTTGTAAATTGCTGGGAACAATGCCTACCACACAGTCATTAATATATATTGTCTTCATTAGATAAGTAAAATGAACAAACATGAAGACATTCACTCCTGTTGCAAACACTTGTAAATACTGAAATTTACTCAATAATAGTTTGTAAATATTAAGCCCAACTAGAAATCAAGCAAGAGTAATTCCTAGGTTCCAGCAATAAACTGGAAACTCACTCATAGCCAGAGCAGAGTGGGAGCTAAGCCAAGGTACTCACAGAGAAATCAGAATCCCATAGAGACCAGGACCTGGAACATTAATGCTAATATGGGGACCAAGAGTCCAAGCTATAGCCCAGTGTGCAGCCCAGTCTGAGAAAGCTCCTAATCCTGGCCTCCAGTGAAGCAGGTATTTCAAACAGTGTGCCCAGCAGCCTAAGGATGTTGCAAGAAAGATTACTGTCTTGGGCCATGGGTTGAAAAAAATCACCCAACAGAAATCATGAGCTACAAGTCTTTGCCTGGCCAAGGGAGGAGGACCAAATCTTTACAACCTCATAGTCTATGAACTCCAAGCTGGAAAATTAACAGTAAAACTGCACCAAAGTCTGTGAAACCCGTAGTATAAGAACAACAGAGAGAAACTACACTGAAGAAACTATCCCATTATCCATGACATAAAGACACCTATGGAAAACAACCCCTGCCAATGACAAGCTTGCTAGAAGAAAAAAAAATAAAGACGAACGGATAAAAAATCTGAACTACCATGGGGAATAGTTAGCAGCTGGTGCAAGTAATCCCCTAACACGTAAGTAGCAGAGCACAGTGAAGAGATTTTTAAAACAGGTACGAATAAAATTCTCAGAGAAGGAGGGAAAAAACAAGTAGAAATGCAAGGCAAAGACAAGATAGTTTGAAAATGTTAGATTTAGGGAATAACAAAACAGAAATTTTAGAAATAATATATCAAGTAATTAAAATAAAGTCAGTGGCACCAAAAACTTGGTTTCTCATATCGTTCTTCAATAAAATTTGCCAGGACTCCTTGGAGAAATGGCTGATCCCAGGGCTGGGGTGGGGAGTGTTCAAGACGCATCTTGAGCAGCTTGTACTGCCAGGAAATATTAACCAAAGGCAGTAGGTAGAGCGATACTAATAGCAGACGGAAGGAAGGCGAATTAAAAAATAACATTCATAGGACTCAATAGAAATACTACTCAATGATAAAAGGAAATATTTAACAAGTCAATTGAACAATTATTATCTTTTACAGCTTTAATAACATAAGCACTGAAATACAGAAGTGTTAAGTGACACAATTGTGGGGAAACGGGCAAATCCACAGGCATAGTTGGGGAATTTATTATGTTTTTCTTAGAATCAGAATTAAAGCAGCACAAAAATTATCAAGGATTTAAACAAATTACACAATTAATGAACTAGATCTAATTGATACATACATGAAATTCTACAGATAATGAAAAGACAGTTTATGTTATCTTTCAGGTACACAGAAAGTCACAAAATTGGCCAAATACTAAGTCAAAAAGCAAAGATTTATACATTTATAGTGAATTCCAGTAATCCATCATACTTCTGTTAGATGGTCAAAAGTTTAAATTTCAAAACAAATAACAAGGAAAAACTATAGAATATATTTACTAATAGTAGTCAAATTGGATGTCACCAGTAAAGAGATAAGTAATAAACACGGCTTAGAAACTAAAAATTAACTCATTAACTAACCTATGAGTTGGGAGGAAATGATAAGAGGAATCTTGATCTTTTTGTGTCTGAATGACAATAAAGATGTTAAAATATACAATGTAAAATGAAAAACTATTTGAGGGAAATGTACAGCATATTCTCATATATTTTATTAAAAAAGAAAAGACTAAAAATCAGTAAACTGAGCATTCATCAGATAAAGTAAAAAATTGGGGACAACCAAAGAAAGAAGGGAAAAAAATACTAAAGATAGAGCATAAATTAATGAGTAGAAAAAATTTTAAATACAACAGATTTCATAGTGTTGAAGAGAAGTGAAAAATATATTTTATAACTTTTAAAAGAGAGGTAGACAAATTTCTGTATGGCCTGAGAATTACTTGTATGACCCTGAAAATATATTTATATTTGAACAAAAAATGTTAAATTTGGCTGTGTTAACATTAAACTTTGGTTAATGAAACACATTATAGACAACATAATATAAATATAATAGGAAAAAGGTTAATATTTATAATATATATATTTTAATTCCTACAAATTCATTTTTTGAAAGTAATTAAAGAAACAGAAGATGAGTCAATTCATAGAAACAACAATGTCAGTAACAAAGTAAAAGTATGCAAGATTCTTAGCTACACTAGTCATCAGGGAAATGAAAAATAAAACCACACAATATAACACTCATCAGAATGAAAAAAATCATCAAGTCTGGAAATGCCAAATATTGGTAAAAATGTGGGGGGAAACTGCTCATGGGATTAAAAATTAGTACAACCACTTTGAGATGTACTTTGATCAGATTTGGTAAAGTTGAATATGTTTATACCGGAAACCCATACATTTTAGTACTTGGTAGAATAGGTAACCTAGAGCAGTACTCTTTGGAGTCATCCTAAAAGAATTTGTAAAAGCTATGAACCCATTACACGTTTTAAAGTTAACATCTAAATGTTCTGTCATAAACTTAGGTACTTGCAAAAGACATAATTTCTGCCATATTATGAACCTTGTCATTTCGAAGTAAAACTCTTTCATTACTTTTTAAATGTATCTCATGGAAACTAAAAAGCATGAAAATTTGATCCCACCATCGATGAATTGAGAAATACACAAACAAGCTCTTCTTGAAGAGTCAGAAAAGTTTTATTTTTCTCCACCTAATATTTCCAGTTCACTTCCCCACAATTGTTTCCTAATGTGCACTATTTAGTGACTGACAGTATTTCCTTGATCATACTATCTTATTTCTCCATAAGAAATATGCATATACATTTTAAAAATTAGTTACAGTGACCAGAGAATTTTTTTTTAATTTCGTTTGGTTAGAGTTATAATGTAAGAAGGAAACAATTGATCAGAACAATATAACTAATAAAATTTTTTATAGCAACAAAAAGTAAAATTGTATGGAAATGCATCTCTTAATAAATGGACAGAGCTTTGAAATTTTTGACAAATCTGTCAATGACTGTAACTTAATAGGAGTCAAGGTTAGGCATCAATCCCTTTTCCACTTTTTAAATAGATGTACCAAGAAACCTTATTCACGCAAATAAGTAGATAGGAATCAACAAAGTTTTATTTTAAAAAAAAAAAGAAGGTCACTCAGTGTTCCAAACCTTTCCAAATTGTATGATATCAAAAGTTATTCGTAATGACTAGCAGCTGAAATTTATTAGGCCCTTCTTCAATGTTTGTTGAAAGTAAAGGATTGGAAAGCACACAACTTGCCAAACGATTATCTCTGCCATCACTAGAGTCATTCAACTTGTCAAAACCCTCACCAATGTTTTAAGTTTTCCCTTGCATATTACCCTGGAGGTATTTATACCTCAAGACAATGCGTGGTAATAGATTCCAAATGGATGAACATACGTCTTTCTTTTGTAAAGTAGGAGAAGGTATATTGTTAAAGGGGAACTGAAAAGGGGAACCTCTGCAGTGTCCCACATGTCAGTTGCAGGCAGAGTCTCCCTCTTCCCATAACCAAGTGACTGTGACTGTACTTGCCATGTTGGGTAAACCACGAGAAAACTTGACATGTGATATGAAACAACTGTTTTGAGACAGTAGAGAGCAGGCAGTGAAAAACACAACAGAAGCAAATGAGGGGAGCCCTATGTCCACCCAAGCCTTCTGCCCCATGGTATCTTTAGGATGAGAGCACAGGGAAGGGGAATCCAATCAGGGCCTGGTAACCTCAGGGAGTGGAGGAGAAAGAAACCTGCCATTGGGAAGGCTGAGGTGCATGGAATTTGGGGGGCAGAGAAAGAGCTCCGGAAATCTGCAGAGGTCCCCGCATGTGGATGTGTCACAGATCACTCAACCACGCTCCTAAGTATGGGTATTTGATCTATTTTGACATTTTGTAATCACAAAAAATGTGAACAGGTATATTTTCATAGTTTTGGAGATGTATCTTCAGAGGAAATTTCTAGAAGAGGATTGTTGAGTCAAAAAGGTAAATTGTGTATATCATTTACTCAGATAATCCCAAATTCCCCTTCCTGGGACTTCCTGTCCATTGGGGTGTGCCAGTTTGCACACCAGCATTGCTATGATAAAATCTATTTCCCTATTCCCATGGCACACAACAAAATGTGTTTTAATCTATTTTAATTTTTGCCAGTCTGATAGATTAGAAATTATATCTCAACATAGTTTGCATTTCTTTTAAATATGAGTAAGGTGGAACAACGTTTCATATGTTACAAGGGCCATTTTTATATCTCTTTTTGTGAATTGTCTATTTGTCTTTTTCTATTTGGTTTTTATTTAGTTTTTTTCCTCTCAATTTTTAAGAGATCTTTATATATGGAATATTAGCCCTTCATCTCTGCTAC
Organism: Cynocephalus volans; assembly: GCF_027409185.1. NCBI lineage: Eukaryota > Metazoa > Chordata > Mammalia > Dermoptera > Cynocephalidae > Cynocephalus > Cynocephalus volans. Next base: position 85,523,005 of record NC_084466.1, on the reverse strand, counting down.
ATATTTTAAATAATTTCCCCCAGTTTTTAGTTGTCTTTTGACTTGTTTATGGTACTTTGTCATGTAAACTTTTTAAAATGTTTGTATACTCAAGTTTTTTTAATCATTTCCTTTATTGTATCTGGATTTTTTTTTTTTTTTTTTAAATTTTATTTTGTCGATATACATTGTAGCTGATTATTGCTTCCCATCACCAAAACCTCCCTCCCTTCTCCCTCCCCCCCTCCCCCCCGACAATGTCCTTTCTGTTTGCTTGTTGTATCAACTTCAAATAATTGTGGTTGTTATATCTTCTTCCCCCCCCCCGGTTTGTGTGTGTGTGTGTATGTGTGTGTGTGAATTTATATATTAATTTTTAGCTCCCTCCAATAAGTGAGAACATGTGGTATTTCTCTTTCTGTGCCTGACTTGTTTCACTTAATATAATTCTCTCAAGGTCCATCCATGTTGTTGCAAATGGCAGTATTTCATTCGTTTTTATAGCTCAGTAGTATTCCATTGTGTAGATGTACCACATTTTCCGTATCCACTCATCTGATGATGGGCATTTGGGCTGGTTCCAACTCTTGGCTATTGTAAAGAGTACTGCGATGAACATTGGGGAACAGGTATACCTTCGACTTGATGATTTCCATTCCTCTGGGTATATTCCCAACAGTGGGATGGCTGGGTCGTATGGTAGATCTATTTGCAATTGTTTAAGGAACCTCCATACCATTTTCCATAGAGGCTGCACCATTTTGCAGTCCCACCAACAATGTATGAGAGTTCCTTTTTCTCCGCAGCCTCGCCAGCATTTATCGTTCAGAGTCTTTTGGATTTTAGCCATCCTAACTGGGGTTAGATGGTATCTCAATGTGGTTTTGATTTGCATTTCCCGGATGCTGAGTGATGTTGAGCATTTTTTCATATGTCTGTTGGCCATTTGGATATCTTCCTTAGAGAAATGCCTACTTAGCTCTTTTGCCCATTTTTTAATTGGGTTGCTTGTTTTCTTCTTGTAAAGTTGTTTGAGTTCCTTATATATTCTGGATATTAATCCTTTGTCAGATGTATATTTTGCAAATATTTTCTCCCACTCTGTTGGTTGTCTTTTAACTCTGTTAATTGTTTCTTTTGCTGTGCAGAAGCTTTTTAGTTTGATATAATCCCATTTGTTTATTTTTCCTTTGGTTGCCCGTGCTTTTGGGGTCGTATTCATGAAGTCTGTGCCCAGTCCTATTTCCTGAAGTGTTTCTCCTATGTTTTCTTTAAGAAGTTTTATTGTCTCAGGGTGTATATTTAAATCCTTAATCCATTTTGAGTTGATTTTAGTATACGGTGAGAGGTATGGATCTAGTTTCATTCTCCTGCATATCGATATCCAGTTATCCCAGCACCACTTGCTGAAGAGGCAGTCCCTTCGCCACTGAATAGGCTTGGTGCCTTTGTCAAAGATCAGATGGCAGTAAGTGTGTGGGTTGATTTCTGGATTCTCTATTCTATTCCATTGGTCAGTGTGTCTGTTTTTATGCCAGTACCATACTGTTTTGGTTATTATAGCTTTGTAGTATAGCTTAAAGTCAGGTAGTGTTATGCCTCCAGCTTTATTTTTTTTGCTGAGCATTGCTTTGGCTATTCGTGGTCTTTTATTGTTCCATATAAATGTCTGAATAGTTTTTTCCATTTCTGAGAAAAATGTCTTTGGAATTTTGATGGGGATTGCATTGAATTTGTATATCACTTTGGGTAGTATGGACATTTTCACTATGTTGATTCTTCCAATCCAAGAGCATGGAATATCTTTCCATCTTCTTGTATCCTCTCTAATTTCTCTCAGCAGTGGTTTGTAGTTCTCATTATAGAGATTTTTCACATCCTTGGTTAACTCAATTCCTAAGTATTTTATTGTTTTGGTGGCTATTGTAAATGGGCAGGCTTTCTTGATTTCTCCTTCTGCATGTTCACTATTGGAGAAAAGAAATGCTACTGATTTTTGTGTGTTGATTTTGTATCCTGCTACTGTGCTGAAATCATTTATCAATTCCAACAGTTTTTTTGTAGAGTTTTTAGGTTGTCCGATATATAGGATCATGTCATCTGCAAACAGGGACAGTTTGACTTCATCTTTTCCAATCTGGATGCCCTTTATTTCCTTCTCTTCTCTGATTGCTCTGGCTAGTACTTCCAACACTATGTTGAATAGAAGTGGTGAGAGTGGGCATCCTTGTCTAGTGCCTGTTCTTAAGGGAAAAGCTTTCAGCTTTTCCCCATTCAGGATGATATTGGCAGTGGGTTTGTCATATATGGCTTTAATTATGTTGAGATACTTTCCCTCTATACCTAACTTATAGAGGGTCTTTGTCATGAATGAGTGCTGAACTTTATCAAATGCTTTTTCAGCATCTATAGAGATGATCATATGGTCCTTGTGTTTGAGTTTATTAATATGGTGTATCACATTTATTGATTTGCGTATGTTGAACCAACCTTGCATCCCTGGGATGAATCCCACTTGATCGTGATGAATAATTTTTCGTATGTGTTGCTGTATTCTGTTTGCTAGTATTTTAGTGAGGATTTTTGCATCTATATTCATCAAGGATATCGGCCTGTAGTTTTCTTTTTTGGTTATATCTTTACCTGGTTTTGGTATCAGGATGATGTTTGCTTCATAGAATGAGTTTGGGAGATTTGCGTCCGTTTCAATCTTTTGGAATAGTTTGTAAAGAATCGGTGTCAATTCCTCTTTGAATGTTTGGTAAAATTCTGCTGTGAATCCATCTGGTCCTGGGCTTTTCTTTGTTGGGAGCCTTCTGATAACAGCTTCAATCTCCTTTATTGTTATTGGTCTGTTCAAATTTTCTACGTCTTCACGGTTCAGTTTTGGGAGCTTGTGTGTGTCCAGAAATTTATCCATTTCCTCCAGATTTTCAAATTTGTTGGCGTATAGTTGTTTATAGTAGTCTCGAATGATTCCTTGTATTTCAGATGAATCAGTTGTAATATCGCCTTTTTCCTTTCTAATTTTTGTTATTTGAGTCTTCTCTCTTCTTTTTTTTGTTAGCCATGCTAATGGTTTGTCAATTTTATTTATCTTTTCAAAAAACCAACTTTTTGATTCGTTGATCTTTTGAATTGTTTTTTGGTTTTCAATTTCATTCAGTTCTGCTCTGATCTTAATGATTTCTTTCCGTCTGCTAACTTTAGGATTGGATTGTTCTTGTTTTTCTAGTTCTTTAAGGTGAAGTGTTAGGTTGTTCACTTGCCATCTTTCCATTCTTCTGAAGTGAGCATTTAATGCAATAAATTTTCCCCTCAATACTGCTTTTGCAGTATCCCACAGGTTTTGGTATGATGTATCATTGTTTTCATTAGTTTCAATAAACTTTTTGATTTCCTGCTTGATTTCTTCTTGGACCCATATGTCATTAAGTAGAATGCTGTTTAATTTCCATGTGTTTGTATAGTTTCCAGAGTTTTGTTTGTTATTAATTTCTAGTTTTAATCCATTGTGGTCTGAGAAGATACATGGGATAATTCCAATTTTTTTGAATTTATTGAGACTTGATTTGTGACCTAATATGTGATCTATCCTGGAGAATGATCCATGTGCTGATGAGAAGAATGAATATTCTGAGGTTGTTGGGTGGAATGTTCTGTAGATATCTGCCAATTCCAATTGGTCTAGAGTCTTGTTTAGATCTTGTGTTTCTCTACTGATTCTTTGCCTAGATGATCTGTCTAATATTGACAGTGGAGTGTTCAGGTCCCCTGCTATTATGGTATTAGTGTCTATTTCCTTCTTTAGGTCTAATAGAGTTTGTTTTATAAATCTGGCTGCTCCAACATTGGGTGCGTACATATTTATGATTGTTATGTCTTCTTGATGGATCAGTCCTTTTATCATTAAGTAGTGTCCCTCATTGTCTCTTTTTATGGTTTTTAGTTTAAAGTCTATTTTGTCAGATATAAGAATAGCCACTCCAGCTCGTTTTTCTTTTCTGTTTGCATGGTAAATCTTTTTCCATCCTTTCACTCTTAGTCTGTGTGAATCTTTATGGGTGAGGTGGGTCTCTTGTAGGCAGCATATAGTTGGGTCCTGCTTTTTGATCCAGTCAGCCAGTCTGTGTCTTTTAATTGGGGAATTTAAGCCTTTAACATTAAGAGTTGTTATTGAAAGGTGTTGATTTATTCCTAGCATTTTATTGGTTGTTTGGTTGTCTTAGGTGTCTTTTGTTCCTTGCTTTCTGATTTACTGTTTGGTTTCTTTGTTTGTTGGTTCCTTAGGTTGTAGATAGTGTTTTTGTTAGCTTGTTTTCTCTTCATGAATGCCATTCTTATTGTACTAGCGGGTTTAGATTTTTCTTAGGTTTTTATGGCAGTGGTAGTTATTTTTCAGGAACCAAACCCAGTACTCCCTTGAGGATTTCTTGTAAGGGTGGTCTTGTGGTAGTGAACTCCCGCAGTTTTTGTTTGTCTGAGAAATATACTATTTGCCCCTCATTTCGGAAGGATAGCCTTGCAGGATAGAGTATTCTTGGCTGGCAATCTTTGTCTTTTAGTATTTTGAAAATATCATCCCATTCCTTTCTAGCTTTTAGGGTTTGTGATGAAAAGTCTGATGTTAACCTGATTGGGGCTCCCTTATAGGTGATTTGACGCTTCTCTCTTGCAGCTTTTAAGATTCTCTCTTTGTCTCTGAGTTTTGCCAATTTGACTATGACATGTCTTGGAGAAGGCCTTTTTGGGTTGAATACGTTTGGAGATCGTTGAGCTTCCTGGATCTGAAGATCTGTGATTTTTCCTATACCTGGGAAGTTTTCTGCCACTATTTTGTTGAATATGTTTTCAATGGAATCTCCATTTTCCTCCCCTTCTGGAATACCCATGACTCGGATATTTGAGCGCTTGAGGTTGTCTGATATCTCTCTCAGATTTTCTTCCATGTCCTTGATTCTTTTTTCTTTCTTTTTGTCTGCTTGTGTTATTTCAAACAGCCCATCTTCAAGTTCAGAGGTTCTCTCTTCAACTTCGACAAGCCTGCTGGTTAAACTCTCCGTTGTGTTTTTTATTTCGCTGAATAACTTCTTCAGTTCAGCAAGTTCTGCTACATTTTTTTTCAGGACATTGATTTCCTTGTATATTTCCTCTTTCAGATCCTGTATACTTTTCCTCATTTCATCATGATGTCTAGCTGAGTTTTCTTGTATCTCATTCAGTTTCCTTAGAATTATCACTCGAAATTCCTTGTCAGTTATTTCAAGGGCTTCTTGTTCTATAGGATCTAGAGTATGAGATTTATTAACTTTTGGTGGTGTACTTTCTTGATTTTTTGTATTTCTGGTGTCTTTTTTTTGGTGTTTATTCATTGTGGCAGGGGGTTTCACAGTCCACCGGTTTGAGACTAATGACTAACTAGGATGTTGCTGTGGTTGCCAATTTGGTATGGCTCCCGCCGTGACTGCTCAGTTGGCCTCTAGTGTCTTGTGTGTGTGGTTGCCTCGGGTCTTGGGCTTCTCCGGGGATCCACCTTTCTGGTCAGCTTGTACTCTGCTGGGCTGGTGGATCACGCACCACAGGGTGTGTGATCTCTGTTGAGCTTTCACTTTCTGTACAGGACTTCTCCCCGTTCCGTGTGCTCTGGCCCAGGCTGTTAGATCGTGCAGTGGCGACCCCACCGGGTGTGTGGTTTCTGTCGAGTCTCCGCCTCCCTGGCCGCACGTCTCCCCCCTCTGTGCACACTGTGCTGGGCTGGGGTGTGTCTTCTGCACCCCTCGTCTATCAGCTGGGCCTTCAAGACCCTGCTCAGCACCGCCTCGCCCAGGAAGTCTACCAGGTTTCTGCTAGGCACAGACGACCGGTCTCTCTGGGTGCCTTTGTAGCACTGTGTAGATCTTTCTCGGGTCTTGTTCACCTTTGTATCCCCCCGGTATAAACCGAGTCTAGTGTCCGCCTGCAGCCTGCTCTCCGGCAGGTTCTAGCGGACCTGGGAACTCTCCTACCACACTATTCCCAACCAGAAATTCGTTAGGCTTTTTTCCAAACTGGTGGTCGCAGAGATGGTATCTGCCTCCCAGTAACAGGAAGTTTACCGGGCCGGAGTCCAGGGTGTGGTGGAGTGACAGTCGGCCCGCCCGTATTTCCTAGCCCTCCCAACACTGGTCGGGACGCCCCACACCCCCAGCCCCGCCAGAGAACCACGGAGGGAGTGGGAGAGGAGGCCGGCCCGCAGGGTCCGGAAAGCCCCGCGCCAGGCCAAGCAAATGGGCTCAGTGATGGCCGATCAGGGCGGAGCTGCCCGCACCTGGGAAAATGGAGGCAGCACTGGGGCAGTGAGTGGCCTGGTGGTGCAGGCGGGAGCCGGGTGGGCAACCACCCCCCGAACAGAGCTGTGCCAGGGATCACTCACAGTGCTGTGCCAGGTCGGGCGCTCGCTCTGTCTCTGGTTTGTTGCCTTCCGTGTTCTCGGCGCTGCCGCCTGGGGCTGTTCAGTCGCGGCACCGCTCGGGCGCTCCCAGGAATCTTCTTTAATGCCGGCCTGAAACCTCGAATCCTGAATAGGGCAGCTGGCCGCCTTCAGTGCGGCCCCAGCCTCCGGGATCCTGGCTGCATCCACAGCAGCCCTGGCGCCGTGTTCCCTGTTTCAAGACTCGCTTTTGCAGCTAAGAATCAGTTCTTTTCCTGCTCCACACTTCAAAGCTGTTGCCGGTAAATGAGGCAGCCTCTCCTGCCGGGGGCAAAGTGGCGTTGAGCCCCCACGACCGGCCAGCAGCAGCAGTCCTTCCTTAAGAGATGGCCAGAGGAAGGTCCACAAGTTTCCCGGCTGCCTGAGGCCCAGTGGCCACCTTTTCCACCTCAGCTACTCCGCGCCAGCCGCCGCAGCCGCCGCCATCTTGATGTATCTGGATTTTAAGTCTTAATTTAAAAGATTTTCCCTGCAAAAAGAGGAAGTTGTCACCCATGTTTCTTGTGTAGCTTTATATTTATAGTTTAGATCCCTGATTTATCTCTGAGGTATGAGGTATAAGGTGCAAGATCTGGGTCTAATCTTATCTTTTCCAATTGGCCAACCAGACATGCCAGCAACTAGACTATTATTAAAAACTCTACCTTTTCCCTTACAATTTGAAATACAACCTTTATCATATAATAAATTTCCCCACGCACTTGGGTTTATTTCTGCACTTTCTGTTCTATTATGTAGTATCTCTATTTCTGTGCCAGTACTAACTATGTTAACTAAATAGTCTTGCAAAGATATTTTAATGTCTGGTAGGGCTGAGGCAAGAAACAGAGCATGCCCAGGGTCTTAAGCAGGAGCTGAGGGCAGCGTCCCCCACCCAGAAGCAGGCGAGGAGCACATCGAAAATACCACTTCCACACAGGTGGCCCACCACAGCCACCACCACAGGCAGAGCCACCATGCAGGCAGCCCGCCAGATGTTTGATGGCAGTGACACAAGGAGTGTCACCAGTGAAGACCAGAAAAAGAAGAGGGCATCTCTCTCCTCAAAGCTGACTCCAGAGTAATGAAATAAGCAACTGCTCTACCAGATGACAAGACATCACTGTAGAGATACTAGAAATACAAAAATCAAAGAAAATATTATACCACCAGAAGAATACAATAATTCTTGAATACCAGACCCTATAGAGCAGGAAACCCTTGAAATGACTGAAAAGGAATTCTGAGCAACAATCGTAAGGAAACTCACTGAGATACAAGACTCAGTTAGACAACATAATTAAATGAGAAAAAAATCCAGGATATGAAGGAGGAAATTTACAGAGATTAACACATTACAAAAGAATGTAGCAGAACTCATGGAACTGAAAGAGTCACTCAACAAAATAAAAAACACAACCAAGAGCTTAAACAACAGGTTAGAACAAGTAGAAGAAAGAATTTTTTATCTTAAAGATAGTTTTTTTGAAATAACCCAGGTGGACAAAAAAAAAAGGAAAAAAGAATTTTCAGAAATGAAGACAATCTAAGAGACATGGCAGACAACCTTAAGCACACAAATTCAAATCATGAGTATTCCAGAACAGGAAGAGAAAGGAAAAGGGATGGAAAACCTATTCAACAAAATAATAACAGAAAAATTCTCAGGTGTAGGGAGAGACATAGCCATTCAGATCCACGAGTTCAAAGATCCCGAGACAGATTCAACCCAAAAAGATCCTCTCCAAGACACATTATAGTCAAATTGGCAAACCTCAAAGGCAAAGATAGAATCTTAAAAGCAACAAGAGAACAGCATCAAATAACCTATAAGGGAGCCCCTATCAGACTAACAGCGGACTTCTCAACAGAAACTCTACAGGCCATAAGAAAATGGGATGATATATTTAAAATACTAAATGAAAAAAAAAAAACTGCTAGCAAAGAGTATTATATGCAGCAAGGCTATCCTTCAGAAATAAGGGAGAAATAGTGTATTTTCCAGACAAAGAAAAACTGTGAGAGTTCACCAGCACACGAGCAGCCCTGCAAGAAATCCACAAGGGAGTCCCGAATCAGGAATCCAAAAATGATAATCACTTATCTTTCTAGCTATAGTTCTGTTCAACCTCTTTGTTTTTTTCATAATTCAGTTTTGGCAGATGGCATGTTTCTAGGAATTTATTCATTTCATCTGGAAGATCTAATTTGTTGGCCAACAATTATTTTGATTTCTGTAAATTTGGTTGTAATGATCCCTCTTTCATTCTGATTTTTATTTGAGTCTTCTCTCTTTTTTTTTTTAGTCCATCTAGGTAAAGGTTTGTCAATTTTGTGGATCTCATCAAAGTACCAACTTTTGGTTTCATTGATTTTCTCTATTTTTTTAAATTTTCTATTTCTTTTATCTATTCTGTAATTTTGATTATTTACTGTCTTTTCTAGGTCTGGGCTTAGCTTTCTCTTCATTTTCTAGTTTCTTAAGATGCAAAGGTGATTGCTGATTTGAGATCTTTTTTATTAATGTACACATTTACATTAAACAAATTTCCCCTTTAGCAAAAATAAATAATTTAATTTAATTTAATTTAAAAAGTAAATAAAATGGTATGGAATGCCAAAAAAAGTGTTTGATAGGGCTAGTCACACACACACACACACACACACACACACACACACACACACACACACACACGCCCTCATGACTTATCTGTTTCACCATTTTTCTGGCTATTCTTCCTTGCTTATTTTTCTGTATGAACTTTAGTATTAACTTGTCTAGTTCAAGAAAAGCTCATTTATTATTAGGATTATATTAAGTTCATAAATTATCTGACAGAAAACTGACATTTTTATATTTTTGCCCAAGAACATGGGATGTCTTTCCATTTGTTCAAAGCTACTTTTGTACCTCCCAGGAACATTTAAAAGTTTTTTATATATTTTTTTTTCACATTTCTTGGTAAGTTTATCCCTAAGCATTTTAGCTCATTATCTTTGTTGCTGTCGTACATGGGGTTTTCCTCTACCATTATATCCTCCACCTGTTATTGTTTTGGATATGAGGGCTGTTGATTTCTAGATGATAATTTTATATCTCACTATCTTGATAAACATTTTATTGTTTGGATCTGTTCGATGATTGATTCACTAGGATTTTCCAGGTATACTATCATATCATATGCAAATAGATGTAGTGTTACACCTTACGTCTCTAGTTGATGTCTCTTGTCTAATTGGATTTCCCAATATCTTCAATGCAATGTGAGAAAGAAAAGGAGATAATGAGCACCTGGCCTTTTCCCAGTCTGAGTGAAAAGCCTCTGGTGTTTCTCCATTAAGTAAAATGATGTGAATGTGTGCTTTATGAAGAGAGCAAATATTAATTTTTATTTTGTACTGAATGGGTGTTGAATTTTGTCAGAGGCTCTTTACCACTTATGGAGATAGTCGTGTATGTCTCTTAGATACATTAATATGGTGTTTTATATTAATGGGTTCTCTAATACTGAACCAATCCTGCATTCTGGGAATAAATCCTACTTGAACATGGTATATTATTTTCTTAAAGTAGTGTTAGATTGTGTTTGCTAATATTTTATCTAGCACCTTTACATTTCTGTCACTAAGTGATATTGGTCTTTAATTTTTTTTTTCCTTTTTATGTGCTATCTTTGTTTAGATAACAGTGTTATTCCTGCTTCAAGAATTAGGAAGTTTTTCTTCATTTTCAATGTTCTGGAATGATTTGTGGAGTATTGGGATGCTCTGGTCTCTAAAGATTTGGTAGATTTCTCCCTGAAACCACATGGGCCTGATGAAATTTTTAAACAGAGTTTCTGAATAGTTTATTTCTTCCTTTATGAAAATTTGTCTCTTTAAGCTTTCTACCTTTAGTAGGGGTCCATTTTGGTCTACTATATTTTCCTAGGAAATTATTCATTTAATCTCAATTTTCAAATGTATTTGTGTAGTGGTCTGAAAGTAGTCTCTTAGGGATTTTTTAGTTCCGTCTGTTTTAGTGGGTTTTTTTAACAACTCATTGATAAAAATCAATGTCTATAAATAGATGATTAAAAGTAAGGCATTGAATTGCCCTGACACCATTTGCATAAACACATCCTTAGTTCTGAGTATTTATTTTTAATTTATCACAAGTTATTATCTCAAGTCTTAACTTTTTTTTCAAGTCTACTTAACTTAAACAATGAAAACAATTTATGCCTTTCCGGTAGCTGACAACTTATGGTGTGGGTATTGTTTCCCTTAATTCTAGCAATTCCAAGAAAAAGAAAAAAATCATAAAATGTCAAAAGAAAACAACAGTAAACTTAGTTAATTCAAGAACTGACAACAGTTTGAAGAGTTTAAGTTTCATCCCATCACAAAATAGCAAAATCAATACTCATATCAGGATTCACTGAGATCTCTAGCTTCTGAACTGTGAAGTGCTGTTTAATCAAGAATGTGAAATATATGATGTAAAAAACCCATATTCCAAATGTAAATTTATAACTTGCCCTTTCAGGAAGGGCTTATGAATATATTAGTTTTAATTTTCTTTTAACTAAAAGGAATCTTTGAAGATTGAATATTTTTTCTTAACAAATAGAAACTTCTTTTTAAGATTGACAGATAAGATACAAAATACTAACCAAAAGTACTGAACTTGAGTTCTTAAAGATGGCTGTAATTTATAGTCCACTAACTCCTGCAATAAGTAAAAGTATGAGGCTGCCATGAAAGATTGAATTGGGCATGTCACAGATGGCTTAATTATAGCCATCATATCCAAGTGACATTCGTTATCCTATAATGCAACAGTCTTTCACAAATTTCTATTCATTGCAATGATTTTAGAGATTATTAGTATTTTTTCTATGAAGTACAGTCTTAATGAGTTTAGAAGATGATTTTATATTTTTCATGAGTTGAATTATTTATATATATACATATATGTTCAAGACAAAAGCAAACCTTTCAGAAATAATGAAATCACACTAATAATTTGGATGGTTATGAGATGGTGCCAATATTGATGGTGGGTGGCACTTAGTTCATTGCCATGTTATGCATCTTTTAAGAGATATGTTCTATGGAACTGTGTGTGTTTTCTTCTAAGTTGTAATGATAGGTGATCCAATTCAAATGAAAATATTTAAAAGGCAATAATGTTAATATCAGTGGTTCAAATTGTATCTACATTTAAAAGCATAGTTTCTATAAATTCAAGTGAAATACTTTAATTTCAATCCTCATACTCTTCATAGATCATAATGAATATCATAAATGAATATGTAACTATTAAAATGCAGACACTTGTGTAAACACAACACCATGTATAAAAATCTCTGTGTACAAAAAACATTAGGTATAGTAATGAGAAAGTAAAAACCTGTATTTAGATCTCCATAAATGTAAACATTATATCTGCATGGCGGTCAAGGCTGATGAGCAGTGGATTGACAGAGACTGGGAATGTTTAACTTGTTAATCATGCATTTATATACATTGATTTTTTCCCTGGGATGTATTTGACTACTATTAAAGTTAATTTACCCTGGTGGTATTTTTTAAAAATAAACCTTTAGGAACTTGGGTGTATGAGAAAACACTGCTTAGGCATTAAGGAGGGAGTGAGTTATTTTGTTTTTCCTATGTAGGTCTTTAATCCAACTAGTCCTTCTTTCTTTTGCCCTGATTTTCCTTTTTCCAACATTTTATTTTCTGTATGTTTGCAGGATTATGTTTCAGTTTTTTCTCTATCGGTAGATTTCTTGATTTGAGGTTTTCTTTTAATAGGTTAATGTGGCCCGTTTGTACTCATTATCACTGATTTATTTGCCATATTTCTATCATTTTGTGTTTATGTTTTATTTTCTGAGCTTTTTCTTTTCACTTTTTCTCACCTTTTTTTGAATTAAGAAACTGTTCCTTATTCTTCCCACTCATTATTCCCTCTAATGGTTCTGCTTTTATTCTTTTAATGATTATTATTTGTTTACCTGTATGAAAATGAATTAATACTTTCTAATCAAGGTGGTTAATACCACTCTCTTCATGAATAATACAAAAAATTTAGAAAGTTGTTTCCATCCAAACTTTCCTTCCCGTGGTTTTATTTCAACGTTGCTTTTCCTTAGGCCCCTGCTCTACTTGTTCGGGCGGTACCTGTTTAGCTTCACCAACACATTTTATTGGTTTTCCTGATGTCCTTCACTTTTTGCAAAATATTCTTCTCTTTTGGTTTTAATTTTCACTAGTTTTTTCAGTGAGATGGTAAACTTTCCCCTCTCTGAAATGTGAGGTTTCCTGCACATTCAGAGCTGAGTGCTAGTTACACTGGGCTGGATTCACATTTTTTCGGAGACCTCCGCCTTTTCCGAGCAGCACTGACATGGCCTGAGCAGCTGACGTGCCATATTCACAATAATTTTACATTAGCATTTTTAAGATAGTCATTAATTAGCGCCCTTTTGATTCCTTGTAAATACTCCACTTTTCATTCAGAATCCTTCTAAGATTTTTTCTTGTTCATCTTAACGATCCGCAGTTTTGCCATGAAGTGGGTGTTGGTATGTTTTAACCTATATGTGGTTATTGGTCAACTTCTAAAGTTTGAGGAACTCGTGTTCTTCTTCGGTTCTGGAAAATTATTAGCCATTCCTTCTCCATATGTGTGTCTTCCTCATTCTCTAGCATGTAGGGGTTCTTAACCTGTGGTCTGTGGACCCCTCAGGGACCCTTTTAGGAGGAAAGACAGTAGCTGCCTCTTTCCCCTTGATGAGCAGGGAAAAGTCACTTTTCCTCATCCCTTGCCTGTGACATGTCCAGCTACTGCTGCAGGACAACTGACTTGATTCCCATCATATCATCCTGGGGGTGAGGATGCGGGCAAAGAGGGGCTGACGTGCATGACACAGGGTGAAATGCTCAACAAGAAATCTCTCTCTGATCCAGAAAACCTCGTGTGTGTATTCAGAATAAAGTTTCTGAAGATGAATGTTGAAAACCCAGCAGTTTCTAAATGATGCAAGATCATCTTATAATTTGCTTTCAGTTATCTGCGTATCTAATTTCTCAAATTAGAAAAAAGATTTTGTAAGTGAAATTATTTTTCTTTCTTCTCCAGCCTCTAACCCACCACTGTGATCTTGATCCTTGATAGATCACTTAGCTGACAGCTTTCAACTTTTCTCCTCCCCAGTTCTAAACTTTACTCTAAATTTGCATGTTTCCTTTCTTTTACACAATCTTAGAAAGAAAAAAAAAAGAAAGGCTTTTTCAAGGCTGTGCTTGTCACCTAATTAAGCCCTTAGTCCCATCCCCCCTCATCCCCTTGATTCTGAAATCCTAGGCCGTTTGTCACTGTCCATGTCTGTGTATATAGGAGCTGCTTCTTTGCCTCCAGATAAATCCACATGCCCCCAAATGAAAGAATGACAATTTATTGCATCTGGTTTTATACAGATTTTATATTCATAGAATCCCTTCTAGTAGCCTATCGAAGAGAAATCTCTGTAAGCTAAAATTCCTCTTTTAAATTCAAAGCTGTGAAAATTCAACATGGCAATGTTGTTCTCAATGCCAATTTATAAAAACCCATGAGATGTTCACTGCTCAGTTTCAAAAAGCCTTATAAATTATTTTCCTGAGGAGGAAATCTGGTTAGTTTTGGTTTTTTGAAAACTAGAAAGAAACAAAATTTTAAGAATAATTGTATTTGACATCCATTATGGAAAACAGTGTGGAGATTCCTCAAACAACTACAGATAGAGCTACCATATGATCCAGCAATCCCACTTCTAGGTATGTACCCAAAGGAATGGAAATCATCATGTGGAAGGGACACCTGCACTTCCATGTTCATCGCAGCTCTGTTTACAACAGCCAAGACATGGAACCAACCTAAATGTCCATTGACGGATGACTGGATAAAGAAACTGTGGAATATATACACCATGGAATACTACTCAGCCATAAAAAAGAATGAAATTCTGCCATTTGCAACAACATGGATGAGCCTGGAGAAAATTATGTTAAGTGAAATAAACCAGACACAGAAAGAGAAATACCACATGTCCTCATTCATAACTGGGTACTGAAAAAGAAGGAAAGAAAGATAGAAAAGAAGGAAGGAAGAACAGAAGAAAGAAAGAAAGAAAAGACCACAACAATATGCTGAACTTTCAGAAGGAGAGAACAGACCTAAGGATGCTAGAGATGGGGGCGGGGAGGAAGGTTCGGGAGTGATTGGCCATAAGAATCATTACAATTTTATTGTAATTTAATAATTACAATAAAAAATTAAGAATAAATAAACAATTTTGAAATCATAAACTTTTCACCAAGATTTAGAGAAACAACAACAAAAAATAAAAGTTGTGAAATCCAAAACAAACAAAAAAGAATAATTGTACTTGAAGCCTTGAAATAAGATTTTTAAAATATGTATTAAGTGTGGAAGTGTTAATCAGTTTTCATTTCTGAATATCATTTTAATAGCTGTACTTATAAATGTGGAGCTATTTTGTATTAAGTTGTTTTTCCAAATGTTACATTTGAAAAAAATGATGGCTCCAAAAAACACATATAAGGTAATTTGGAGAAGTTTCTAAAGAAATATAAAATCATGTTCAGTTTAGTTTTAGTGCTGAGTACATTAAGTAGATTTAAATTTTTGGAAAATTAGAAATTGTGTGAATAGACAAGGTACCTATTCTTCAGCCATTGATAATTCCATGAACTTTTTTTCTCCCAATGAAAGCCTCGGTTTTCTTATCATATTTGTATTCATACTTCCTGATTTTTCATCATATTTAAAAAATTGGGGCTTAATCTAAACCTGAAAAGGCTTAAAATTGGAGCATCATTCACATTTTTTCAGTTTTCCCCCTTTTCTGAGTGGCACTGACATGACATGAGCAGCTGACACGCCATATTCTTAAACTCAGTGAATGTGGGCAAAGCATTGGAAAATTACTGAGTTCTATTTATTTTTATTTAAAAAGCAATACAACTGGCAAACTAAAAATAACAAAAGACAGAAAAAAATTAAGTTCTTTTGTCTCTCAGTACTCTTTAATGTGTTCATGGAAATGTATACTTCAGAGCAACCTAATCACAGCCCTTCAGTAAAATGTGTCTCGGTCTGGGTTGAGCTGAAATTTTTCAAGACTGGAAATGATGCAGAGGGTAAGCAGTCTGCTCTTCTAGAAGCATCCTCTTGAAATATGGTTAAACACTAGCGTTGGAGCTAGAATGTGACATCGCAAAGCATGGCACCTTGGCAGCTGAGCACTTTGAGCTGATGGACATCGGAGGCCTCAGGAGCAAGGCCTCTAACCTGCCCACCTGTCTCCTGCCACCTTTTCTCCCCCAAAGTGAATCAAGGTGGGTCATAGAAACTAGACCTCCTGTTCCCCAAAACAAGCTGTAAAACCTAGAAAGGTCACTCTCTCCCCTCTCCTTTCTCCCTTTAGGGGTCCTGCCATAACCTGGGGAGGGAACGCTGCACCGAGATGCCAAGAATCTGAACAGACAGCCTTGCTGGGTGCCCCCTCGGTCCTTCTGTCTAGTCACATTCATACACGGCTGTCCATTCTTCAGCAGAGCATAAAGACAGTATTCCCTGGTCTTTGGGTCTTCCTTTCTGAAGGCTCCCGGTCACATAAACTTTAAATAAATAAAGTTTTTATGCTTTTCTCTTGTAGACCTGTCTTTTGTGGTAGGAGCGTTGGCCATGACCCTTAGGATAGGTGAGAGAAGGGATCTCACTTTCCACCCCTGCAGAAGTAAATGATCGTATTGAGGTTACTTTTGTTGTAATTTAATAACTGATCTTGGAAACAGACTCCTTTTCACTAGGATCTCTAAGGTCACAGGTGGTTTGCCCAAAATGTGCCAGACCTCTAAAGGTTGCTGTGTGTTCTTTGGAAGAATGTAGGCAGTTAGCAGAGGTAGCACACAAGGCCGGCAGCCCCCAGGCCCAGCGCGTGCAGATATACCAACATGTCCCCCCCAAAGTAAGCCCAACCTTATTTGACCAACGAATTTTATAAATGTCAAGAGTTTTCTCATTTTCAAGGGAAGTGTTTAAAATGGGTAGAAGGTCAAATTTTACATGCTCAAATATAGGTGAGAAAATGAAACATTGTCTTCTGTAACAAATGACAGACAAAAGTCTTGCCAGTTAAAGGTGGTGATCCATAAATTTTAAAGTCTGTAAAGTAAACATTCAGTCACTTTGAATGCAAACTCATCCTCAGAGAACTCCCCCCTTAAGCCATCCTCTTCCTCTCTTCTCCCTGCTGCCCACCAACTCTACACTGCAGTGGGTAGGATTTCTGAATTTCTGAATTACGTGTCTTTTTCTATCTGTTCTCCTTCTTCTTGATCTGTAAACATTTTAGTGAAGTCAGCTTTTCAAACTTTGGGGCTGAGTAGCTGAAACATCTTTCAAGTGATCACAGTGTGCCATCTGGTGGAAATTCGGTCTTTTCCGGGCAGAGGCAAATAAGAGAATTTTTCTGGTCCCTGTATTCCTGGTTCTGTTCCTAGGTTTGGCTTCACCACAAAGAGATTCTGATAAATTTTACAAGCACAGATGAGCTGAGGCCAACCTCCATCCTGTCTATCAACTCTATCAGTCCAGTATTTTTCCAAAAGCAATCTTTCCATCTGACCTGCAATCTTTCTAAATTAAAAAAAAAAAAAAAAAAAAAATGCAAATAAAACCTAAAGGCCAAATTTACATTGTCTCATGACCCCATAACAAATGCATGTGTTGTCATTAAATCTGTCTTTTTCCCCAAACGAATTTGTTTTAGCTAAAAAATAATTCTGCAAAGTTATTCACAAATGGTACTTGTTTCTGGTGTGGTATGCCAGAGTGCTTAACCATGCCATCTGAAACTGCAGCACGGGCCTGGGGCTGTCTGATGTTTTATCTGTTGTAGAGGATGCTAATTTCATAGGCTGTCATTGATAGGGAGTTTATTTCTTCACTACACATTATTTCTGGATTTATCAATGAATAATGCACAATATGCTAGCGTTCAACAATGAGTTAAAGATTCTGTATACGTTATTAATTATGTTTCTATGCTAAGCCATTGGTTGAGGGATTGCTTGGGGAGCTTTGTTAATACTATTTTTTCTTGGCTTCTTTTCCTCATTTCAGGTTAGAATCCCCCACACGGAGCCTACGCATGGATGCCCCAAGGGGTGTTCATATTAAAGCTCATGCTGGCAAAATCGAGGGCCTTTCTCAAATGGATATCATTTTTCACAGTAGTGATGGAATGGTGAGTTCAGTAGATCCAGCTCCTATCGTATGTCTCGGCGATATTCCTGAGTACCATGTCCATTAAGGTATTGGTATATTAAATTTCTGGTAATTTGTAACAAAATGTTATAAAATGCAGGGAGTAGAAAATGTGAAAGGTAAGCAAAAGACAACTTAGCATTGAAAGAAGGGCCAGGAACGTTAAAATGATTGATATTAGGTGCAGACAGCTTCTTCAACTGGCATTTGTGCTGTGGTCACTTATTTTCAACTTTGAGAAAGCACTACAGAGCTTACAGAGATGATCAATTTTGCCACTTCTTGGTGACCCACCTTCTCTCAGTGTAGCTGTCACTAGGCGTTCCCTGCAAGTGGCAACCACCACCTGCTGCTATGCAGAGTGCTGTGCGTGCTCACACAGAATTAAGTTTAAGTGAAAATGAAAGGTGAAAAGCAAGAGAGATTTTGACAAGCCAACTAAGGATAAAATCTGGGACTTCACGTCTAGAAGTGGAACATCACTGATACAAGCCAGAGTGACGTGAGGCAACAGAGCACATGTTACTCAATATCATTGAGTACCCTGTTTATTTAAAAAAGAAAAAAGCTCAGTTTCGGTCAGCCAGAAAACCAATCATGTTAGGGATATTCTTAAATGCTCTAGAAGAAAAGCAAGGATTGGGCTTATAGACTGATTCCAATCTTATGATGCGACATTATAGATTTGTACAAACAACTGATCTCCTCTTCTCCCAGCCTACTCCTAGCTTTTTCATGTATATTAATTGCTCCATGAATTTTCTTTTAAATAGCTCCATCTTAACAACAATTTGCAGAGAGTGACATGGGTTTAATTGTTTGTTCTGCTGTTGCCTGGGTGAACATGCTGGAATAAATGTCTGTGGAAGCCACCTAAACAGTGAGAGGGCCTGTGACTTTCAAGCTCCTGCCCCAGCCTGAGCATGGCACCTGTGGCAGCACACGGACCCCACGCAGCAAACATGGTGCAGTGGCAGAGGGCTCGGCTGGGAGTCAGGAAGCCCGGGTCCTAGGGCTAGGTCAATTCTCTCACAAACTGTTTAAATTCAGGAAAGTTAAACGGCCCTCTCTGGGCCTGTCTCCTCATTTTTCAAATAGGGAAAACTTTGCTGAACTATGTCATGGGGTTTTGAGACACTAATGTGGTAATATGGATGACATCTTGAAATTACATGAACATTAATAGGAAGGTGTAGTTGAAATGCATGTGCACCTGCTACCGTCACCCAGCAGACTACGAGAGGCAGCTGCTAGAGACGATGGACAGGACCCGCCCAAGGGCTGCCTGCTAGTGGGACATCTGGCATCTGGAGCAGCCACTGCAGGTTGTGACTTATGAAGTTACAGTGTGAGGAACAAATAAATGCAGAAATGGAAATCAAGATTATGGAATCGCACTACTAAATCATAGTGTCACTACACACTTAAGGTGTATTACCTTCAAAAAATTAAACAGATTTAATTTTAAAATGATATTACTTATTTCCATGAATTAGGCATCATTTTTACAAGGAACACACAGCTGGAACCATAATTAAAGCTGATATTCCTTATTACCAGGAGCTAGTTCAAAGTAAAGAGACAGATGTCCAGCCTCTCATCAAATATTGTCTCATCAAGGCAAATGAAGACAAGCAAGGAGGCGGTATGTGGACTGCCAGTGGCTGGAGTCTGCTGGAAGACTAGGAGAATAATTGACCAATTAACTACAATAACGGGAAGAGCCACCAAGTTAAAAGCACGTCAGGGAGAAGCGAGTACTTACAGAGCCCAAGGCATTGGGCGGTAACCTAAAGAAATTCTGCTTTTTAAAAAGTCATGCCCATTTGATTTCCTTTAGTCTTACAATGTGCCAGGCCACACAGGGTACAGCCCTGCCTGTGATGCTGCTGGTACTGTCCCCCGCTGCTTCACATGGCAGGGGTCAGCCTCCCAGGAGGGAAGCAGCTTATTAGTAGACTGGAATTCATGGGTGAGAGCTACATACAATAAAGGATCTAACCTCACCGCCAAGAAAAAAATTATACCTGCCCACAGCATATTTTAATTCCTTCTAAAAAGTGAGTGCCCTGGGATGGGTAAGGTTTGGCTGCTCAGTGTGATGAGTCTTATTTCCTTACGTTATCAAAAAGATTTCCAAACCTCAGTCAATGGCTATTTGTTTGCATTTCAGTTGAACTAAGTTATAATATGACCAGAAAATCTAGCTGCTTTCACTTTATTTTCACTGGCGTTCGTCTGTGTGTCTATTGCTTTTCAGCATCTAAGAGAAGGCAGTGGAGTTTCAAATAATATTAAAAAGTTAGGGAAATGGTTGATAGCAAATAGGATGAATTTAATCATCAATCTTAGGAAAACAAAATCACAAATAAAATCAGGATAAACTTTAACATTCACAGGAAAAAACTATTAAGACAAATTGATTTCTGTGGACTATACTTTATCCTAATGGAGAGGAGATGACTTGGCATAAAGTCATAGTGGACCACAAGATAAATGTGAATTGGCAAAAGGATTCTATTATTTTTGTCAAATAATCCTGAAAGGCATTTTTAGGAGTTTAGCATCTTAAAACTTAAAAGCAATGCAGTTTATTGAACACACAAACTGCAAGGGCAAAACATGGTTTCACAATTGGTCATTTTCCCCAGCTGGACTAGCACAAGGGGCAAAAAAAAAAAAAAAAAAGTGGCCTCCCTCCAATTTGGAAAAGGAATTATTAAGCCCCTGCCTACATGTAAAATAGAACTAGGCTTTTAAAAAAATCAGTTAATTATGATATGACTTACATAAAGTCAGATGTCTATTTCACTTTCTATAAGGAGAACAAACTAATTTGTTTGAAGAATTTTGAGATATGAATTTCCTGTTGGTCAAGTTCATTCCTCCCCTAACATCTCATCTCTCATTTTCTCCCAAACAGCTTGTACTTGATGCTGAAACCGTGTGTTTACCCAGGTTGGTGCAGGGGACTCAAGGTCCCTCTGGCAGCTCGCAGAGACTCTATGAGATCTGTGTGTGTCCAGATGGAAAGCTGTACCTGTCTGTGGCTGGAGTGGGCACCACGTGCCAGCAGCACAGCCATGCCTGTCTCTGAGGAGCGCTTCAGCCTTCCCACTCGCTAAGGGGCACGGTGCCCACCTGTAGACCCAGCCGGTGCAGGGGACAGAGGACACACTTGCCAGAGGGACTGAGACAGAAAAATGTACCAGGGAGTGTTTGGACAAAACTACATGACCTCAAAATGGCACGTGGATGTTAGACACAAAAGTAGAATATCAAAAGACTGTGTTCATTCCACCGCACTAACTTTCTTCAGAATAATTTCAACTTTTCCTCACCTCCCTTCCATCTCTTGTACATGTCAGCGTACAATGAAATGCTGAGTTGCTGTGTGGAACTAATTTATGATGTTTGGCTGGGAATATGTAATGCCCTGTAAAAGTAGCACTAGTCAATACTAAAATGCCCCCGAAGCTTTGTACAGTGTTTGCTTTCTGTCACGCAGACCTCAAGTCCTTCCTTCAGTTTAATACAAAGTATGTCAGGTTTCACAAGAAAATCTTCAGGTTTTGAAAGGACTTTGGGGTTGATCTGATTTTTAATATGTAGTCAAAGGAATAAATTACACAAAATAAGTCATGCTTTCTATATATTATATAGTCAATGAGCAATAAAAGTCAACCTACATTTTTCACAGACTTCATGGTTTGAGTGTCTTACTTTCTTTAATCATCACAACAACCTTTCGCTAGGTATTATTTTTCCCTAAGTTATTGGTGACAAAGGCTCAGGACAAGTCACAAGGTCACATGGTAACCACTGAAATTAAACCAAAACATGGCGCATGAATTTGCATAGCCCTTTTCATTTAGAAAACTTGATATGCTGTCTCATTCCATCCAGAACACCAATGTATGTGATAACTGTGCAGATGAGATGAAACTTACTGGAAAAATGGAGACACTGAAGCCCAAAGAGGCTTTATTTTCCACCAAGATCAGACAGCTAGTGAGTGGTGGGACCCCTTCCTGCTCAGCCTGTGCCCTAACCTCTGCACGCACGACAGATTAAAAAGCTGGAGGTAACTTCATAGAACTAGACTCTCACCATCTGTGAAAATATGTTGAGTGCTAACTGGTTGTATAAGTTGCTATTTAAATCAAATAGGACACCCCAAAACTATGAAAAGTTACATTGTGTGTAGGCCACTTACCTTGTAAAATGCCCTCAGTCACAAAAAAGTCGTAAGATTTGTTTTTGTTCTATTATTTTGCCACTTGTTAAAATAAAAATCCCCAAACAGCTCAAGATATAGTCGACCAACAGCAGTGCAACTTTCAATTATAGGATTTATAACTATAAATACAAGTTCAAATTCATTTTCTGCAGTCTCATAATCAAAAGTAGAAAGTGAACTTTTTACTTTTAATGCTGTTTTAATAAGTTGTTCATTTAACAGTGTAGCCCACTTACAACAAGACCCCATCTTTTAAATTGCTAGCGTGCATAAACGTTGAAACTGCAAAATAAAAATACAGTGCTTTCTAAGCAGCTGAGAGAGAACTCAGCTCTAAACATAATGCTCCTCAAGGTTCCCAGGAGCCTGGGTGCTTTTCATTATAAATTGATATTCACCTTTTCCATTTAGTTAAATCCTGATTTTTAAAATCAATGACTGCTTTCTTCCTGTGACATTCCCATTGTATAGTACATAGTTCTGTTGTTTTGCCGTATTTACCTCCCGTTCCATGTTTGTGTGAAACAAACATCTTCAAGTCCAGTTGACATAGCAGGATCACCGAACACTTATAGATTAGTTTGGTTCTCATAGTACATATCCAGAAATGGTGCTTAAATGACAAATTGAGGTCAAAAAAAAGAATCAATAAGAAATTATGAAGAATAAAACCTTTTGAATAAAAGATTTATTTTTTTTAATTTTTTTTATTTTTTGCTCCTCAGCTATATGGATCATCGTGAAAGAAGTTATGAATAGCTAATTATTCAGTGATGAGTTTATCCTTTGTTAGCATCAAAACATTTAGATGGGCTGTATTCTAAAATGTACTACATAAATCTGTCTTCTTAGACACATTATACAATGTAATTTAAATTTTCATCGAAGGTCCATGGTCCATGGTTATGAACATACCTAATGAGGTATACAGACTGATATTCCTATTAACTAAGACTATTGAGTGTTGATATGTAAAGGATCCAAAAATAGCACTCACTTTTTCAATTTATGAACTGAGAAGTAGACACGAGTCAAAACGATGAAGATCAAAACATAAGCTTTAATAGTAAAGACATTTGATTTGCAGCAAAATGGACTTCCTAATACTTTACAGCTAAATAAGACATATGAACCTCTCCAGTCACAGACAGAACTACAGACTCCCAATTCCCATAGCTTACTACATGGAGGAGGCAGCCAAATTCGATTTAAAAGGGTCGAGCCACACGTGTCAGGTCCTTCCCCCCAGTTCACCCATCAGGTAAGTCTCTGGTTTTGGGGGAAATAGTGAACGAGGGTGGAACCCCTCACACTAAGGTTTTTAAGTTGTTCGTTTTTTGTAGTTTTTTTGTCTCCGTCTTTCCCTGATATAAAACATCACTCCTTTCTTGGCCTTGGCAGTATTCCCCATATTTTAAATTCCACTTCAAATTTACTGTGGTTTGGGAACTAAATAAACTTTGTATCAAGTATATACAGAGGTTGAACATGAGGGCCTAAGATGCTGCTAAGTAAAAAGCATATTTTTAACTGAATAGACAGTGCAACTTCAATTTTGTCTTCTTAGAGGCCTGGATCTTGTATCTAGAGTAAGTGAGGGAGTAGTACCCAGAGCCACTTATCAACTGTAAAGGAGAGAAGCATAAATTTTTAACACCTAACACATATTTTTTAGCTTTAAATAAAATTTAATTTGCTTTAGTATAAAAGTAGATTAATTGCATAATAGCAGACACTTCACACCACTGTGGTTTGAGGGAAACCCATAGGCAGGATGGAACGTACACCACCGTGTCCTGACACCTTACGTGATGATGCCTGCACAGAGTGCTAAGAGGTTTTATTTAATATGAATGAATGACACTCATTTAAGCCATACCTCTTAAAGATAAATGAAAAAAGTTTTAGAAGCCAAAGTTTAAGGAATCCCACTTGCAAATTGCAGCTTCAGCTCCTGTCCCTTCAACTCCTGCACCAGCATTTCCAGCCTGTAGGCCTGTCCAATGGATTTGGACTTGCCAGTCCTCACAATCACTAGTCAATGCCTAGAAATAAATCTCTTCACCACACTCACACACTCGCAGGTACTTCAAAAAGTTAGTGGAAAAATAGAATTATGAATCTAGGAACTCTTTGAAGTATCCTTGTATACATGAGTATGTGTGTGCTACTGGCTCTGTTTCTCTGGTAGAACCTTGATTGATACATGACTAATTAAAACCTTCTATAATTGCTACATTTTACCTGCACCACAAATGTTATCCTTGAAATCTATAAAACATCTAAAGTACAGAAAATGTCAGCTGGCACTAACAGAAGAGGTAGATCCTATCCATCCCCATATTAGACTGTGAACAACTCTATTTTGTTAACACTACTTTAGCATTTTACCCAAATCACTCTTGGGCTCTCAGCACTCCCTGCTCCCCAACCTGCTTTAACTAATTGTACTGTGCAGGTTTTTCACTCATTTCCTCATGGAGACTATGAGGAACTGGGCCATGCTACTGGGGATGTGCTGCCTGCTCAGGAGCACAGGGGACTGCTCCTGCCCTTCCCAGAGTGCGTGATGCTCAGGAGCAGCTGCTCCACACACCAGAGGAGAGTTTCCCTTGTCTTCTAAAAAGAAAAGCAAAATGTGGGGGACAAAAAAGCATAAAATAGTAAAATACATAAATTAGTTCACGTCCAAATTTCCTTACCCTCAATTCCAAAATATAAAAGTTCACAAAAACGAAAACTTTTCTAAGTATCTGCTGCAGACTATTAGTGGCAAAACCTGACCTGAATTCACATGAAGCTATTTATCAGGTTTAGTATTCAGCTCAGTGTGAATATTCATAGCTTCATTACAGAAATATTAATGTGTTTGATTACAGGTGCTGCCTGACCCTGGCCGGAGTGTTTCATTAAAAAGTTATATGCAATTGCATTAACTTTCTCAGCACCACACTCTCCCGAGTGAGCCACGGGCCGGCCCAATTGCATTAACTTTCTAAAATCAATTCTGAAACATCTGGATCCAAGGGTTTCATATAAGTGATTGTGAACCTGTATGTTTTTTAAGTCTAGAAAAACACCAAACTCCAACTAGATCAACTATTACCAAGGCCAGACAAGGTTTTCTGAGTAAATTTTAATATTCAAAAGTAATAAAATATATTCTAAGTGCTGAATCTGAGCTTCAAGGTAGAAAGCACTTTTTAAATAAAGCTGAAGACCCAGTATTTGGGCAGCCTCAGAAAAGAACACTTAGCCCTCATCTGCCTATCTTTGAAGGCTTGTGCCTCAGGTATTATAAAGATAAACATTTCCTGTCTGTCAGGGATCATGTGTGAATTAGCCCCAGACATGCAACTGTCTCCTGAGGCAAGGGAAATACCAATTCATTCCCTTAACTACAGGAAGAACATATTTAATGTACCTAGTTCCAAATGCATTTATACACCATATACATCAACTAAGCTTACTCCCTGAAAAAGTGAAATAAAATAAACTCTTAACCAATGAGCACCTAATAAACTTACTACATACCAAGCACTTTAGTGAATCAATCATGAAAAAAGAAACCTACTAAAATTCCAGCATAAAAATATATAAGAAAATTCTAACCTCGTATTTCCAATAAACACACACATATGCACATCAAAACTTAATATAGGAAGATATTAAGCTTGACTTCCAATGAACAATTTCTCAGGAAATACCAGTAACAATGACTTCATATGTACATTTTGCTTTATTAAAGTTATGGCACTTAATATAATAGCAGAAATAATTACATGATTTCACATCCAGAAGCAATATAATTATGGAGGCGCAAACATTCCTTATTATCAATAAAAGTAAAAAAGTTTTAACATGATCTGTAAGCCCTTAATTGCATAAAATATAATATTTAGCATCATTTACAGCTAGGCCACTTATATATAAACTAATTATCATTACCTTTCTTTTACATTCTGCAAAAAAAATATGCTAAAGTAAATAATATGGTGGGACACTTGAACATGATGAAAATTAAATGTCAGTTCTGAATCACTCAAGGGAAAAATACAAGTTGATAATTCCTCTTTTATAAGCTACTGGATATCATCACATTAATTTTAACAATATTTAAATGTTTTTAAAGTAAAATGCAAAAAAAAAAAATTAAGTACCATATTAAAGACAAGTTTTTTGGGGTTTGTTTTTTTTGTTTTTTACTGCAGCACCTTTAGACAGCAAAAGATTGCATACTGTTCAACCACACTATAAATTATGACATCTGTGGGAAATATGTACCCACAGACATAAAGCAAGTGTTCCACAGTTGATAGACATTGTTTTGGTAAGCAGTTTTCACAAACAATATCAATATCTAATAATAAGAACTGCCACCATTTTGAGTTTTCCATATGCTATCTTCATCAAATAGGAAGTCTGTAAACATAAGGCATTTTAAAAACACTTAAAATAAAGATGTAAAGTGCACCCAGTGCACCCTAAGAAGTACTACCTTCATATTCTGAATCAAGTAATATTCAGGATTAAAATACTGTACCATTTTTCAAATGTACTGAGTATTTAAGATGTAAAATTGCAACAAATTCACAATCAGACCCAGCTGATAATAATGCATCCAAGCTATCCACTTAAATAAAAAAGGATAAACTCCTAAGACTTAATTCCCCTTATATGTTTAAACCAATGATATGTCCAGTGTTTCATTAGCTCCTTCCAAAATACCATGTTAAAAACATAAGATTAACTTCATCCTAACCAGAGACATATGTAGACTCTTATTTAACAAACTGCTAAGCTTTGGTTATATAAAGTGCAGTTCAATAATGTGCCATCTCAATCATTCACATCTACTAAGTCTGCAGTCACCTCCAACTCAAAATTATTTTCTTTTAGATTCAGTTAAAGATTTTCTGTTGAAATTCATGTTAATAACCACTCCAAAATTCTTCAAGAACAATCTGCAATGTGCTTCACAATTTCTAGATAACTGGCAATGAAGCTCGATGAAGTACATATTTGTGCTACGACACATTAAAGATCTAGCTTTTTTTTTTTTTTCTTTAAATACTTTCACACTTTTTGTTGTATAAAATTTTCAAGTTTTATTATGATACAGGCAGTACATTCCATCACCCTCAAAGCAACCTCAGAAGTGAACCTGTCATTTGGGATCTGTGGGAAAGGAAGCAAATCAGGATATCTTGTTTTTAAACTGTCTACACCATAAGCTTCCAATGTGTGAACATCATTTGTCAGTCCTTCAAGCTGCTGACTATATTCCTCTATTTTCTGTGCAAGTGCAGTTGGTTTTACATCTTTATCAGACTTTCCCCTCACAGCATAGTCAGCTGCAATCAAAGCTAACTTGGTAGAAAGGTAACATTTAAAGCACACCCATTCATTGGCATTTTTATGAAGGTCATTCCTGGCAGCTGAAAAATTCGCTCTGGCTTGTCTTAACCATCTCCGTGCTTCAACTGGATTACCAACTGACTTGAAAGTGGGAGGAACAAAGAACCTTTGAGAGTAAGCTTGTCCAGCTGAGGGAGGGCATTTTTCTTTATTTTGTTGTTGCCTTTCAGATTTATGGCTCGTTGCTTCTTGATTCCACGAAGTATAAAATCTTTGAAACGAGTACTTGTCAGACTGAAATCGGGATGTTGAGGTTGAAAATGTTCGTCTTGAGGCCCTGTCTGCATTTTGATCTAGAAAAGCCTGTTTTTCTAATCTGTTGATTTCATTTTGCAAATGCTTAAAAACTTCATTAGCTACGTCATGATTCTCTGGATTTTTGTCAGGGTGCCATTTCAAATACAACCGCCTAATAATCTTCTTTCGTTCTGATTCTGGAAGTTTCCAAGCTTGCTCCACCACTGATGTCACTTCTTTTAAGATTTCTGGTAAAGAATTAACCTTAAGCTTTTTGGGGGAATGATGTTTTGAAGGTGAAGTCTTGTGGCTGTCTCTACCAGAGAAAAGAGGAGGAATGCTTCGCAGACCAGGGGCAAGAAACTCTGTAGGGCTGGTTGGTGTAGAAGGAGCACTGTCTCTGCTTTGAGAGCTTTCATCAGGCCTTGAAAACTTATACAGGTCAAGAGAGCTAACTATTTTATATTCACTATAACCAATATCAATCTGATATATCTTTCCTAGAAAACTAGAATTGTCAGCATCTTCTCTTTCAACTTCTTGTACAATAATTGCATATGTATATGTTGGCTGGTATGATCCATAGATATCACCACCTTCAGCATCAACAAGGTACCCAACATATTCTCCTGGGTAAAAAACATTCATTGGGTCCATAAGCAGAGTGTAATGAATTTCAGAAGGTATTGGTGTGCCTGGCATTGGAAGTTCCAGCTTTGATGGTTCTGTAGAGTCATATTTTACTCCTAAACTGTCAAGTTTCTCACTGATCCTATAAATATCATTGCATCCTAGCATAGCAATTAGATATGAGGTGTCAGAAATCAAATTGTCAGTTGCTGATTTAAGTGTCATTGCTAATGCTAATAGGAAATTAATGTCTTTACTGTCTGAATGTTGGATGTACAGCAGGATGACTGCATTACCAAATCTCTTCAAAAAAGCAAAAGTTTCACTTCTGCTGTGGGGAATAGGATTAAAACCTTTAACTCTTAACGTTGTTTGAAGCTTCTCAAAACAGGACACTTTCAAGCCTTCTCTTAGGGCTTTGCAAAGTCTTACAGCTTTTTCTTCATTGGCCAGGAAAGCGTTATCATTTTCATGCTTCATAATCCTAATTAGTCCCGTAATGAACTGTTCAGAAGATAAGAGTAACTGCAATCTTCCCTGAAGAGAACACAACGCTCCAAACTGACAAACTTTGGGAGTCTCTTCATCTAACTGTTCTTCAAGTATACTGCTCAATAAACGAGGTCTAAGTTTTTGAGGAAAGAGCATTATCAACTTAGTGTGAAATCCATGGTCTTTCCCTAAGTAGCACTGGCTGAGATCAACCAACATCTGCACACCAATATTCCCCTGGATTCTGCTTTTATAATGTGGTGCATCATCAAACACTAAGATGCTTGACTTTACCAACCTACCATCCTGGCTTGGAAGGTAAAGTGCAAGGTCTCGAACATTTTCAAGATCACTCCTCACCTTGACTGAATCATTCTGCAGACTCTTGAACAGACCAGAAACCACTCTCTTAACTGTGCGCATTTCATTAGGATCTAACTGTTTTCCTTCAGAATTTTTGAATATTCGGCTCAACACTTCAACATACTGCTTAGTTGAAATAATATCTTCAGTACCTAAGTGTTTGAACAACTGATGAAATGTGCCAAGTTCTAAAGGTAGTTTGTACAAATAAGGTTTAAAATCAGATTCATATTCCAGGTTTATCACTACCTCCTCAGGCTTCAGAAGTTTCCAACCATCTTCTACCATGACGAAAGCAACCCCCCGCAGCTGAAAACGGAACTCCCTTTTTTCTGCACTGAGAAATTCATATATACTCCTTAAGACTTTTGCTCTAGTTTTCACCATTTCTTCATCCAAAGTTGTTATGCTGCATATGTTTCTGCAGTTATTAATGACCTTATCAAGAGGGGGATCCAGGTTAACATTAAGCATATTTAAAACTTGTTCAAGCTGTTCTTGAGGACCAAGGTCACTACCTTCTTGTTCTTTGATACTCAAGGGTGTGGCTTTCTCTGGAAGAATAGGGCAGGATGTCCATAACAGCTGGAGCACATCACACTGCTTGAATTTCGGATTTACCTGTGCTCCATTGAACTTTATAAGAGGAAGTGTTCCGTTTACTTCTTGATATTGAGGGTGGAATCTAATGAATTCAGCAGGGGCTCGCTCAGGACATAAGAATGGTACTAAAGACAGTTCTTTCAGAAAATTTCCAGATAACAAATCCATTCGTTCTTGGAATATATGATGAAGAAGGATATCAACTGTATTTTGCAATGTTTCTTTAGACCAGTTTTCAGTATTAGCTCTCACACTGATTTCCTTAGCAAACTGTAACAACTGCTGCTGAGAAAGTATGTATTTTAGTCCAATATTTCTTAAGAATTCCACCCAGGATGTCATAAATGCAATGTGATTTTTTGGTTTTATAAGTTGTTCCAATTTTTTAAAAAAATCCTTAGGAATAAACAATTTTTCAGGAAGCATAACTTCAAAAACTCTCACAGTTCTGTCATAGAAATGTTTTGCTTGCTTTAGTCGACTGTTAGCATCATGGATTATCAACAAACTTTCCAGTTTTTCAAAAAGTTGTTCCTTAATCTCTGACAATTCCTCAATACTTGATAATCTATTCTTAAGATAGATCAAGTGCTCTAATTTTGCATCAAAAGAGAGATTTTCAATTTTTGGTAAGAGGTGTTTCAAATATACCTCAAGGTCATCTACAGGTACACAACCAAGCACTTCATACAGTTCCTTTAAGTGTATTTTTTCTTCAAGAAATGCAGATGATGATGACTGTGTCCATTTTTCCACTTCAGCTGAAGGGATATTTTTTGTAAGTACGTAGCATGTTCCAAATTTTGCAATGCTCATATAGCGGCCACTGATGGATTTGTAGCATGGAAGTGACTTTAAAATTTTTACGTCATCTTGGGACATCAAGTGACTCAAATTGCAGTTGAAATACATCAAAAGTGCTTCAAAGTCATTTTCTACTAATTTTTCGGTTCTAAATGTTGAAGTTTGGACCATATAATGTACAGCCTTTAAGATGCTTGCAGGGCTTTCTATGTTTGCTGTGTGACGTGACAACAGAGGAACAAATGCACTGTCTTTGGAGCAGATTTTGTTCAAGGCAAGCTGAATACAGCCAGCTTTCATCAGAGCATGAAAAGCTTTATCACTCTGGGCATTTGGAAAAACTGCAATGTGCATAAGGCTTAGAGGAAGCAGAACATCACCTTCAGGAACCACAAGCTGATTGGCTGAAACAGTAAACTTTGTTCCTGGAAGCAATGCCCAGTCTTTTAGGATATCAACAATAATATCGAATGTTGGTTTTATTTCTTCCTGATCTTCTTTCATACTCACAGATTCACTGATAAAATGCCATGTATTCTTAAGCCAAGACTCACTTGCAAAATTGTCTTTCCATTTTGTACAATTTTTGGTCTTATATTCACGAGGCAACACAGAGGGTAACAAGTCAGCAAAGCTGGAAATGTCAAACACTTTTGCAACTTTACAGTTCAATAAAATGTTACTGTACTTCAAATATAATGTATTCATAAACAAGTCTTTGCGGGATGGAATCAATTCATGGTATGTTGTTAAAAACTTGGGTCGTTTTGCATCAAAAGTTTGCAAAACACTGTCCAGTGTAATGAGAAGGGGCAGACCCTCAATTTCAATCTCATTTTCTTCTGTATCCTTAAAACAATAATCGACTAAAAGTTTTAAACTATGAAAAAGTTTTAGGTTAGTCTGCTGAAGACGACAAGGCAGCTTCCCAATATGGCAATTAGTGTCAGGAGAGGAAAATGTCATCAAAAAAGATCTAACATCAGCAGGAGTCACATAACTAACAGGAATATCTGCATCGACAAGACAGTGGTAAAGATTAGCAGTTTCATCACAGTTATAAACCAAGTTGAAGCCAATTTCTAAAAGTAGGTGTTTCAGTCTGTAGACATTCTCTGCTACTGTTTTGCGTGTTGTGATATTATAATCTGTATTTTTAAGGTGCTGTAATTCATCCTGTAGTAAATTGTCAAAAAATGGTCTAGTTTTACTTGAAGTAGACATATTAATCCAAGTAATTATCACTGCAGAGTGCAAATCAGAGCCATCAATATTTGGAGCCCGAACAACTGGTAAAAGACGTTTCATGTCTTCATGAATACAACTATAAAGTGCTTTCACTAGACAATATAAATCTGGCTGTAGATCAAGCCTGTTAACTGGGAAAAAGGACAAAAACTTCTTTAAAGTATCCTTTACAATATGAATAGGAGTGTTCTGTAAAACTGATAATGTTGGGTCAGAACCAGGGAAATATCGTTTTTTTAATTGGATTAGTAATTCAACATACGCAGGAGCTATTAATGCTGTCATTAAACTGTTATTCCAATCACTTCGAACACCAACTCCATTATCATCACGCCACAGGTTTCTTCTGGCTGAATCCAGTGCAAAGTGGCCATTCACATGAAATGGCAACCCCGTCTCCAAAGAAAGAGGCAAAAAACAGAAGGCTCTATGGGGTTTTTTATAGTTGTGAGTAATGCAGGCGGCCACACCACCACGTGGAAAAAGTGTAATATCCTGGTTCTTGTGAGCTGATATAACACTCTTAGATACTTTGTCCATACTTGAAAAACCCGATCTATTACAAATTAGCCATGTAGTAAGATTTCCTTCGGAGTCCTCTGTATCCATAGTATAGGTTATTTGCTGAACTGGAATGTCTTTGAGCTGCCTCTTTTTAGTAACACTATCAATTACAGATGCATGAAACTGTTTCCTTTTCAATCTGTCTCCATCAGTGATTTTGCCCTTTACTGAATACAGCACATTTAGAGCTCCAGTAGCTTTATCTATTTCACAAATAGAAATTTTTTCCATGTGGTTAAGAAACATTAGAAGTTCTGCCCCATCTGAGTGCAACTTGTCCAAAAGATTCTGCACCATTCTGTCTGATGATGGAACTGAGGAAATTTCTGAAACTTTTGCCATTTCTGCATTACGAAGAGGAAATCTAAACATTGTACAATTATCCAGTTTAAAGTGTGTTCCCAAATAAAGATCCAAAACATCTGAAAACTGTGTCCTAAAATCTGCATCCAAATCCCTAAACATGCGTCCAGGACTAACGGATGTGGCTCCTGGTGCGTATCTGGCATGAGGATCAAAAATGCACAGGATGTCATTGCCAGAAATAAAAGAAGGGCAATCTGTAATATGATACACAGAATTGAATCCTATTCCATACTGCCCGGTTTTATAAGGATTTCCTTCTTTGGTGCCTTTTCCAAGATTCTGAATTCCTCTAACATCGTCTTCTGTAAAAGGTTGGTTGTTGTACACACAGAGTGCTGGCCCTTGCAAAGGGGCCCACTTATCATCAAATATTCTATCAACTGGATGCTGTCTAGGGTCAAACACAAAACAGATTTCTGTGGCCTTTGCATCATCAGCATTTTGAAGAAGCTCTTTCAACATTTCCTTTTCTGACGGATAGGCATTAAGGATGCTCTTAATTCTGCTCGTCAATTTTTCTTTCTGTCCAAATTCCGTGCCAAGTGTTGTAAAACAGATGTTGGATGCATACCTTTCTAAGGCTTTGTGTCGCTTTGGTACTGCTCCTAGTTTTACAGCGACTTCTCTGGGTATATCAGCATGACAATATTTTACAGTGGTGTCTTTTACTTTTATCCAGGGACAATCATTATAGCATAATGATTTAGCAGGGAGGAGCATAAGATTAGTATCTGGCAATAATATTTTGCCATAATTTTTCTCACAAAATTCTTGTTTCTTTTCTCTAATGAGACTCCATATTCCTTCACTGATTATTCGTCGGCAAAGCTGAAATTTCTCTTCTGTTATTTGTTTTGCTCCTCTTTCTTGATCAACAGATTCCAAAACAAGTGCGAAGTCTTCAACAGTAAATGACTGTCTCACACCCATGCTTTCAAAAAGTTCACGGAAATTATTTTTGTATTTATTAGGCAACTGATAAAGGTATGGCGCTGCTTCAAAATTCAAATGAAAAGCAACTTTTTCTGAGTCAACATATGCATTCTCAACCAGAATGAAGCTAAAAGGTTTTAACTTTTCAGTAATTGATATCTTAACAATTTCATTTTGTATCATTGCTTCATGAAGGTATTTGTAGCAAGCATTGGTGATATTCTCCTGGTACAATGTAATTCCATCAACTGATTTTGCAACTTCTTTCAATTGGTTTATAACCAGATCCACTGTTGGCTTCTTAAGTAATCCCAAAAACTCTTTAACAGCCAGTGACACTGAACCACAGCCTCTAAAGGAATGGGAATTTTCATTTAGAAGTGGTTGCAAAAGACAAACTATATCTTGATGCTCAGCTGTATAAAGGTCAGTTGCTGCAAACATAGTTTCAGGCTTAAAACTGTTACCTTTCCAGTCCAAAGAAAAACCTGCTGGTTTTGTTAGAAATGGAAGGAAGGGGATTGTTTGATATTTTGCAGCAAAATCCTTTGCTCTAGGATCCCTTATTTTCAGTTTCTCATCAATAAGACTTAATAGGATACTACTTCTTAGACATGCAGCAACATGGTCACTTTTATTAATTTCAGCTACTGACTCTGCACGTTCTAGCATGTCATCCCATAAAATATCATCTTTTGCCATACCTAACTGAACTAGTTTAATCAAAATAATAGGATTGAGATAATCCTGAGTAGAACCATAAGGGAATCGCCCATCTTTAGTATCAAATAACTTTGCCACTCGTCCTTCAGGGTGGATTAATCTTGATGGTAAAACCAAAGGATGCCCCTCCAAAGAGCAAGGAATACATGGAGTAACACGAAGAATTCCTGAGAACTCATCAACTTTTTCATTTAGAACAAAATTCATTAAAGGATCTCTAAGTTCTGCTTCAATTTCTTGAATATTTGGAAAAAACACTTCTGAAAAAAACTGATGCTCTGAAAATGTATTTTCAAGCAGTATCTCTTTGCAGCCAGCTTCTTCAAATCCTAATTTTACTGAAGAAGGAAGTTCAACGGCACAAAGGTTTTTGGACCCAGTCTTCTTGAGGTATTTCAAAAATATCTTGAAGGCTGCTGGACCAACATCTTTCCTTTTAAGTATAGAGTCATCTAGAAATCTCACATTCTTCATGGAAACCCAAGTAGATCCATCAGAGAAGACTCTGGTAAATTCTTTCCCTTTTCCGTGAGCTATATCTTCATAAAATCCTTGACAAATTACAGAAAAATCATCATGAACTAAATCAGGATCAGGCCACACTGCATAGTAAGTATAATCAGTTAGCTCCCCACCAGTGGCCAGGTCCCGTAAGACACTGAGTGCCTGTAAATAAGCTTTCACAATAACATGTCTCATGAATATGGTATTCCATCGTCCTTTTGTATCTGTCTTCCAGACTTCTTTTCTATTTGAGGTAACAGCAAAGCACCCATTGATGTGAACGGGCAAGCCTGTTTTTATTCGTAAAGGTAAATAGCAAAACACCTCTCCCATGTGTGGTTTCACAGTCCACTTCTGGTCCTGGGTTTCAGAGAGTAGAACTCCTACTGCCCCACAAGGAACCAGTCCTAGTCTTCTTCCACTTTCACTCAGGGAAAACTTTAGAGCCTCTCCTGTATCCATGCAGGTACATATAAGCCACGTGGTGCACTCTACTGTTTTTTGTGACAATTCATCTGATGGCTTTTTTGATTGGCCAGACTTAGCCATTTCAAAGAGAGCAGCTGGGTCATCATCTGGACCTCTAAAAAGTGGAGACTGTAAATCAGCAATCCTTCTGAACACATGGTGAAATTCTTCAACTGTGATCTGAAGAATGCATGATGACTTTGGTGCATCACTAGGAAGCTTTTTATTACTGCCACTGCAAGTCTTCATAAGCTTAGCAGCTTCTTTTAAAACACTTAAGAGAGATGCACTCAATGCTTTGGAAGAGCAGGATTTTTTCTTAATTATTATTGTATCTTGTGCTAAGCTGGGATTGGTCTCCTCAATTTTTAAGTACTTCAAATACATTGAGTTTACACTCTGGGTGAAAATGACTAGCCTGTGCCCACAGAGACTAAATTCATCCACAAGAGAGTAAATATCTGCTGTATTATAGCAGGTACTACTGACTTCACTCACTTTTGCTTCCTGTTGAGTTCTAAAGGACAGTCGGAATAGAGTTCCATTGTAGCTGTAAGGTGCTTCTACAGTCAAAGGTAACTGACAGCCAAATATGTCTATAAATGGTTTGAACTGATTAGGAAATTTCCTAAGTCTTTTCTGTTGTTTACTCCAATTAATTTTGATCCCAGGATTAGATTTGTCTTTAATGTGTTTACTGATATGGTTTATGTTTGGATCAAACATTATCATGAATTCTCGACTCATAATGATAGGAATGTCAGTGATATGGTACACAGAATTAAATCCCAGACCAAATTTTCCAACTTTGTCAACTTCTCCCCTTTTTAAAGACTCTCCTAACCTAGTTATGTTCACAAAATCGGAATCTGAGAATTCAGAATTGTTGAATGACCACAAAGCAGGTCCATGGCAAGCCGCCATCCCTGGGTCTAGGAGATTCTCTCTTATGTCCATGTTTCTTCTCATATCAATCATGAAACTGCACTCTGTTGCATTTGCATCATCAGCATTTTGAAGTAGTTCTTTAAAAATATCTGACACTGAAGGGTATTCTTCCAGAATGTTTTTAATTCTTACAGTAAGTGGTTCTCTTTGTCCTGACTGCTCAAATCCCATGTTTTCAGGATTGATCAATCTTGTACTAAGACATGGAACTTTTAGCCATTCTGCAGTTTTCATGGGTATGTCCTCATGCACCAAAATGATTGGTTCCACTGAATCTTCAAGTAAATCATTAAGGTCATCGACTTTGATGTCACAATAACAGCATTCATGAATTGGCTTCATGATAAGTTTAGAAGGATGTTTGCTATGATGTATAGGAACTGGTGTATTAGGACTTGCTGGAATCTGATTGCTATACAGCCATCTGATAATATTCAACATAAGATGAAGATTTTGTTTGCTTTCTTGTTCACTGAGATCTTGGTCACTTTTGAGATATATCTTCTGAATGACCATGGAAATATGATCTGATGTCAGCTCCTCAATTGAACCACAGACCTTAAACAGTTGGTGGAATTTTGCCATGGTTTTAGGCACATTATGCAAATAAGGCTGAAGGTCAAGATCATGGATTGGTTTAATCACAGCTTGGGCAAGGGAACAAAATTTTTTGCCAGTCCACACCCATGGAAATTTTAAGCTTCTAAAGGAATCCTTCCCTTCATTTAAATGATCATGCATGAATCCATAAATTTCAAGCAAAATATGTTGGAACTGATAGTAGTCTTCATCACTAAAGGTTTTCGAAGTATACCAATCAACAACAATTTTAAAGTGTTTTAAGACTGCACTGATGCTAGGTTTTGTAAAGATACCTAATGCTTTTTCCAAGTTTACATGGATACTTTCAACAAGAGGAAGTGCTGAGCCAACTAGAATTGCATGGGCTACATCACACATGTCTGGTGGTGCACAAAGATCACAGAGATCGCCTTTCCAGACTAAAGAGCCTGGATAATTTGGAGGCCTCTCCTTGCAAGCTGGAACCCATTTTATTTTCTTCAACGTCATCTTTCCTTCAGATGACTGCAACAGCGTGTGATTCTTATTTAAAACCAGTAAGAGTGTTTTTGCTTTCTTCAGAACATCCCGATTAGGACAAGAACTGACCTGTAAGGCTTCAATTTTTTTTGTCACTTGCACAACATCTTTCTCTTTGAGACTGGCTTCGTTTTTTAAACCAATCTGTCTTAAAGAGTGAAGAATATCTGGTGAGGTAAAAACTGAGGGTGGAAAACAAGTTTCTTCTTCATTATAAAAGAGATCCTTTAGTACTTCTATATCAGGATCAAAGAGTTCACTAGCTGATACCATCTGTTCCTGTGAAATCTGAATAAATTTTAATGGCGTTAACCAATCAAGCACATTCGGATTCTCATTTTTAAGAGAGGAAAGATTCTCAAGAATCCATAACATAAGGTCTGTTACCTCTTCAGGTGAATAAAAGGCATTTTCAACATCTTTTAAAACAAGCTTTAAGCAGCTAGTAGTCTTTAACGTCTCTATTTTCAACATATTTGCCAAGCGAATAGTAGCTTCATCACTACTATCTATTATTGAAATAGAAAGTCGCAGATCTGGTGGAAGTTTGGCGGTATGGTGCAAGACTTTACAACCTTTCAATTTTGTATAAGAGGAAATTCCCTGACCAGATGAATGATTAATTCGTTTGAATATCATCAGTTCTTGAATTATTCTTTTCTCTCTTTCACTAGTATCAGTTAAACTAGCCAAGAACTTCCTCAAAGCATCTCTGTGTGTTGGAAGTAGCGAAGCTATTTGATTACACAATTTTTGCAATGGCATCTTCTCCATTATCTGCAAAACAGCACTTGGTAATGGCGAATGAATGTATTTTTTAATAACCGGATGTTGTATAGAGGCATCCAATTTTTTAAGGACAATCCCGCCAAGTTTTTGTACAATGTCTGCTAAAAATTCTGGAAGCTGTACTTCAGATTCATCATCTAAAATGACTAATGATGGAATCCTGAGTCTAATGAGTTCCACACATGTCTGACCTTCCTCTAATGTAGTTCTGGGGATAAGTGGCATCTCATCAAATAAAGTCAAATCCTCTGAAAAATGTATATAGAGATTCTTCCAAACCATCTTAAGCCATGAAACAGATGGGTGTTTTCTGTCTTCATCAAATGGATACCACTGAACGATCAACTCTCTGCCAGGCCAGAATGTGTTCACTACTTCTTTGATAAGACGTGCAAATCGTTCTGGATTTAGAAGCTGCAGCTGAGTACATGGTCTTCCTGTAAATAATATACAGAAATGTTATAAATATATACAATTCTACTGTAATAGCTTTCCATTCTCAAAGATAAGGTAGCACTAGAAAGTTGTCTTAAGTTTTAAGAACATGCAAAAATTCAGCATAAATGGGATAAATAATTTTTAAATAATAATGATAGAGAATCTGTACATAAATCATACTTATAATAACCTACGGGATAAACAATTCTCTGGAAAGTGCTTATTTTAAATAAGTACATAAAACACATTTAAATGTGTTTTTCAAAGTATCCTATGATGTTCTGTAAATGTAATCAACATGGAAAACAATGTTTAGTGTTTATTTGCCTACAAATAAAAGCATCAAAGAAAATGAAGATAAAGTTTACATATTTAAGGATAAAAACTGATAAGCAAACCCAATATGAATACCTTTTGTTTTACTTTGTTTCCAGGAGCCATTTGTCTACATGGGATAAAGAGAAGGGCAGAAAGTAAGGGCACAGAGATTGGAGTCTCAGTCTCAGGTGACCAACACTTTCTGTGGCTGAGGCAGCAAGGACACTTACATAGTTTCCTCTCAACCATTAACATGTGTAATTCAGGTGTCATTTAATCTTTCTGGGACTTGAATTATCGCCTCTGGAAAAACAGTGTGGACGAGGTTCTAGGTCTAAAGACCGACCGCTCGCTATACATGCCCAAACAAGGAGCATATCTACAACTTTTTCAAAGTAGCTTTTAACTAGCTACTTATTATCACTTATTGAAGTGTGTTCTTCAGTGCCCTGAAATGCTCCAGAGCAGGCAAAGGGGGCAAGTGGGGCGGTGCTGTTTGTGCCAGAGCTGTCTACCCTTAAAGCAGCTCTACTTCTGGATGTTTTAGAAACCTGGAGGCTAATAAGATTTTTTTTTTAAGGTCGGGGGGAGGTTTTTGCTGATTTTAACCACTGGTCTAGAAATTAACATTTTCTTTCTAGGTGCAGTCTGTGTTTCAGAGTATTTATAATATTTATAATACCATAGGAACAAAGTGAAAAAATAACATTATATACCTATAGGTATGTATTGTACCACAGGAAATAAAAGGCATCTCAATTTCAATCTTGTGGAAACTAACACTGGATTTCCTTCCTATGTACTTACAACTTCTAGACCCTTAAAGAGAAACTTTAGAAAATGTTATAAAAGGGGCAAACCTCAGACCCTAGAAACTTAAATTGCATTATTTTTTAACCAAGGAAGGACACCCTTATTTCAGAGGCCTAAGCTTTAGAAAGATGACTTTACCTTCTACCAAGAAATTACCCTTCATGTTACAATAAGGCATTTTAAAATTACCATCATAGAAATTTAAGCAAAAGCACACTTTTGCAACTTTAGGAGGGTGACAACACCCAAATTCTGAGTATTTTCATTTTCTAAATTGTGTGATTCAGGGTAATTCAAGTAGTAATATTTAAGAAATTATAAAATATTGCTAGCAGTCTGACTAGTGTAGCCTCTTTAGTCTATGAGTCCCATTAAAATATAATTTTACAACAATGTTCTTAAAAAATACTTACTGAATTGAATTAACTATAACAGAATATCCAAGTCATAACTAAGGCAAGGATATAATACTAAAGACACAAAAAAGAGTTAGAAATGAAAATTCAGAACACTCAGAAAACGAAAAACCAAATGTGCACACTTTTGTGTTCTGTTAATAATTACCACATGACATGCATTCTGTAGATAATCCTACCCAATATCCTTGCGTGAAATTTGGCACTACATAAAACATACCTACCTTCAGGAAAATTATCTGATATTAATGTATAAATAAAATGCCATAAAACACACAGCACACCACATATAGCATGCAACTAACACACCAGTCATGCTCAACTAAAAAACATGATAGAAAATAAAGGAGAGAGAAAATGTAGAAAGATACAGTGCTAAGTACGTTAAATCAATTCAATCTGAAGTCCGGAGTTTTATCAACTTCGTACTTAAGACATTTAGCTTTTAACCCTAAAGTATAAATGTTAACACAGAAAAAAACCTACGTGTCCTGGGTTAGAAAGCCATCAAAATTTTAAAGCACCTCTAACAGGATCTGCAATATAATTTTTATGGCATTTTAATAAATGACTTGTGTTTCTTCTGGTCTTAAAAATTATCAGCACTGTTAAAAGAGATTAAACTATAGTACTGACATTATTCCCAGAGACAGAAAGCTTTTAGCCAAACTATTACCAAATATGATTATTTAATTTAGAAGAAATAAATCAGTTCAATCCCTTATATGTTAAAAAAGAATAACATCAACACAATAAATCACCATTCAAAGATCTGACTCAGGTTTTTTATTATTTATATTTATTTATATATTTATGTTCAGTGCTAACTTTGAGAATAAGTTTCAACATGGATGGAAATATTATAATCTACTTAAAAATTTACTTAGCCAAGAAATCTCAGTCTGAATATTTTAACTAACTGGAAGTTTACTACAGTTGACCAGACTCTCTCAGAGCAGCACCCAGCTGGCAACAGTGACGATTGGAGGCTCTAAGCACAGTGACGGTTTCTCATACTTTTCTTGCACAGAAAGGGTCAGTGGCAGCTTTGATAGCTGATGAGTTCTACCAATGCTCCCCTGTGTAGAGAGATTCCAATCTCTTTGTAAATAGATATGCGATAGATACACTGAAGGTCCAAATAAACAGCATACTACAGATCAGTCAAATCATCAAAGAAACAAAAAGGAAAAGAAAGTTAAAAAAAAAAAAAAAGGAAAGATGAAACAAAAAACAGGAAGGACAGGGTAGCCTGCCTGCCCACTAAGACTCTAGCCAGCCTTCCACAATCTATCAGCGGCACTGCAGGCTAAATTTCTTCCCCCAAAATTAGCATTGACACCCTGCTACTGACTTCCTAGCTTTTGTCTTGAATAGATACAACAATGGGTAGAAAAAGCCCTGACATAGCCCAGATGATCCCTAGGGCAGGTGTTCATTATGCAGCTACTTACTTACATCAAGACTTTGCTTCCTTCTTTGATTATGCCTTACACAACATTAAAATATATTGATAAAGCTTTAAGAAAAATACAGCAACTATGAATAATGAGCCACTTTTAATGTAAGCCAAAAACAAATTTAATATTTATACAAATTATCAGTATAATAATGAGTTGGTTTCTAAATCAATTTTAGTATATATGCAGCCTGCTCCAAAGAATATTTATCATAAAAACAATTTGCATAAAGCAAATTTTGCATCTTCTAACTGTCCAAGTGAAACATGAACTTGGGGAAAACAATACCACAAGTTGATTCAAATTTTTTTTTATTTAAAAAAAAGGCCAACCACGAAACATCACTATAGGCATAAACAATCAGCCTACTGTTCCTAGTAAAAGCTGGGTCAGCCCCTGCACTTTTACTTGGGATGGCCAGGACAGAGTTTCCCTGCTGTCACTAGCCTCAGCACACTAAGCCATTCTCCAAAACGCATTGCCTTGAGGGCCTCTAACATCATAGTCACAGATGCCAGAATTCACTCTATCCTCTTTAAATCTGATTATTTACTTGCATGTATTATATAATAGAGGTGCATTCACTATCACACTTTCTCATTAAACAGCACAGCTTAAAATACAAATTTCCCCACAATTCTTTCATTTGAAACTCAATGTTCTATGAAATGAATGTTTCCAAGTCATTTAAATATGGCTTTATTGTGGTGTTTGTAACAATGGATATCTGTAATAGTATAGTTTCCTCTCTCCTTTAATAGTTATTACTGCAAGAAAAAAAGAATTTTTGACATAATATCTAGCCACTTAGGTAAATGAAAAAACAGGATTCAAAGACCCAAATTAACAAAAATATCAGGCTTCGAATGAACACAACATTCAGTCAGTTATCCTACCTGAATATCCCCAGAGAAGTTGTTGTGCTAGAATATAATTAAATCCAATCTTAGAAAAGGACAGAATTGTAACAGTTTTCACACAATGGCTACAGAAATTATTCTGTAACTTAAGATACTGCTATTTGTAGAATCTTTACACATCATTTTGTAAAAGAAAAGCCATAAACAAAACTCTAAACATAGAATATACATTTAAGATTTAAAGATGTATTTCAATGCAAACTAAATCCAAACTACATAAGGGTCAGAAGTCTCAGTTCAGAAAAAAAGCAAAGAAGAAAAAAGTACTTTATATATATATAAATTACATTTCATCCACATAAAATGATTTGATAAGCCACCAATGGAATTTTTGCATAGGCTATCATCATATAATATTCAGATTCTAGATAAGAACTGAGAAAGAGAAGAAATCTGGTTTTTAATAAGCGTCAGGGTATCTATACAAAGTAAGCATACAATTAATTTTGATTTTATGACAAAGAAAGGGAGATTCTTATATATTTCCACTGCTTATGGTAACAACCAATATTTATAAATTCTAAGAACTGTTCCATGGACATCTAACCCTCCTCTGCCTAAAGCAAGTCATTTATTTGATCAAGCAGACTGCTGCAACTCTAAGATGTTTGTGTATTTGGGTACCTTAGGCTAAACTTGGCAGCTAAGACAGAGACCACAGGTCTACCCAAACAAATTTAAGGTCTTCTAATCTTAACATCCTCCAGTTACCGGACAGGCAGGCATTCTGTAAGTCAGGCAATACTGACTGAGTGCTAGAGGGACAGAAATGAACTAGACATGATCACAGGCCTTGTCTTACATCTGATGGGGAAGGCAGGTGTAGATAAGTATGGCCGATTACACAGGCATAGATGTGTGAGTGCCACGGGAGCACATTCAGGTGCATGAAAGTGAGTCCGAGGCAGAAGAGGAAGGCACTGGCAAAGAAGACCACCTGCACCACACCTGAGAGAGGACAAGAACAAGCTGTCTTTAAGCACGACAAAGAACAGGGGAGATGACAAAACTAGGAAGGCGAAGAATAATAGAAAACATTTATGTAACCTTTCCATGTAGCAGACATCTTTACCATACCCGAGAAAACTGAGCCAGGCCATAAAGAGCCTCAGAGGAAATGTTAAGGATTTTGGCCTTTATGTAAGGAAAAAGGAGAAGCATTTAGAAAAGACTTTAGATAAGAGGTGGGAAATAATATTTCAGAAGGATAATCCTGGCAGTACTGTGTTGAATTAGCTAGAGAAGCAAGAATGGGGGGGGAGAGATTTTTGAGGTTATCTCCACATTCAGGAGAGTTGATGGTTACGGGAACAAGGGTGAGAGCGGCATGGGAGGAGAAAAAGGATCCTCCTGAAACTTGGTTCTTCTGCCCAACAAGTAGCTATGGAATTATAGGCCTGAACATTTTTATGGCACAAATCCTGCACAAAAATCTTGGAATTCTGCTATCTATCCACCTGAGGCTGGCACCTAAAAATGCTACTTTTTCT
Source organism: Cynocephalus volans (assembly GCF_027409185.1). Lineage (NCBI taxonomy): Eukaryota > Metazoa > Chordata > Mammalia > Dermoptera > Cynocephalidae > Cynocephalus > Cynocephalus volans. The sequence goes on along the minus strand of NC_084466.1, from coordinate 85,478,966 downwards.
AAGGATTTCCATATATATATATATGCTGTGTAATAAGTACTGTAAATCACAACAAAGTTGTGTCAAAGTGGACACTGAAAACCTGTTCTCCCTCCAGCCTCGAAGTCTGCAGTCTTCCCCTGTACATTCAAGATTGAACACAAGCCAGCTCTCCCTGACTTGCCACTACCCCTCCATGGACCCAGTCTGCCCTCAGTATTTGATAAAGTACCTGTCACACTACATGACAGAATTGCTTTACACTGGTGTCCTCACTCAGCCGTAAGCTTCCTCAGTTTTACTCGTCTTTATATTAATTACATTTAGCATGATGGCTGGCATGTATAGGATATTGAAACAAATGTTTATTGAAGAGTCTTTGGTCATGAAAGGGAAGAAAGCATGTGACCACATCTAATAAATATGAAAATTTTTTAAAATATCAATAAGATCCTGGTGCCAATCTCTTAGGCATTTCTGTCACTTAACTGCTTTTTTTCTCTTTATTTCATCCAAAACCCATTTACCTGCTCTCTTATCTATTCCCCAATTTCTGATATTCACCTATTTACTCACATAAATTAAAACAGAAATTATCTAGACCTGAAAATTTTTTTTAAAAAAACCAAAACAATCATAATGGTAGTTCCAACTCTGCAAATTAAGCAAGTCATTTAAATCCTTCAATTTCTGTGAGCTTCAATGTCTCCATCTCTCAAATGGATATAATAGAGGCTCTACTATCTTACGGTTGTGGAAAAAAAACACAATAATAGAAGATACTGATTTGAAAATGAAATACTTAATTACAGGCACAATGACAGGACACAATGCCATCCCTGCCAAGCCCAGAAGACGGAGGCATTAACATGACCAACTAAATCTGTCAACCAGGCACTTGGCCAGACCCTGAGAATACAAAATATAAAATAATAATTGCTCTTGCTCTCAAAGATTTTATAGTCTAGAACAGTAAAAATATGATTGTAATAAAGCAAAGAGGATTAAATGGACTGGGTTCCCAGAGCAAAAGAGAGACTTTTACCCAAGACTTGCACGGCAGGGGTGGAGGTGCAGGGAGAGACATCAAAGAACGCTTCTTGGAGGTCACTCACGAGCTGATTGTTAGAAGATGAACAAAAGTTAGTGGGGCAAAGTGGAAGATGGAAAGAAAGTATTCTAAGCAAAAGGAACACTATGTACAAAAGTACCAATATGAGAAAACCTTCCTTCATTCAGGAAAAAAGCAATTACTCAGCACTTACCTTGAAGTAGGCACTGTGCTACATACTGATGATAAATCTGACAGGTTTCCCTGCTCTCATGAAATTATGAGAGCATTCATATTTATCGACCTACAAGTGCTTGTATGACTAGATCAGAGAGGGACCTTGAACAAATCAGCAAATTCACAATCATGGAAGCAAGTTTGTAATCACGGAAAAGTTCACAATCTGGGAAAGCCCTCTAGTCCATACTAGCAAAGCTAAACTTCTCCTAATAGAATCAGTATCCACTGGAAAACCTGAAGCAGGGGAGTGACATAATCAGTCAGCTGAAAAGGAGGCAGGAACGTCAATTGCAAGGGTGTAAAAATAATGTCATAAGAAATGATAGGACTTGTACTCTGACAATGGCAGAGGAATGAGACAAAAGCACTGATACAGAAAATTTCTGGAGACTGATCAACAGAACCTAGAAACTGTGAGGAACAAAGATGACGAATTGAGAATTCATTCTTGAGCAGCTTCGTGGATATTGTGTCACTCTCAATAGGATCACTCAAAAGGAGAAACAGATTTGGAGAAAGGATGAAGACTAAAGTCTTGGAAATGTTGATTTTCAAACACTTATGGAACTCCAAGTGCAAAATAATAATAATAGCTGCTATTTATCAGTATTTATTATGTGCCAGGTACTGTGTTGAAGTATATATGTAATGTATACATCATCTGATCTTCACAGGAACGCCTGCTATGAGTAAAATATTACAATAAAGCTTTCCAATAACCTGCCCTGCTGCAATAATGCAAATCTGGGTAAAATTCAATTGGTAAGATGTGAATGCTACCATTTTCCATTCAACTCTTACTCTCATTTCATTAACCTTGCAATAAAGCAATCCTGCATATTATGTAATCAAATCCATGGGGCCTCAAATATACCCTTATGGAAGGATGTTACTGTATTAGCATGTTATTAATGAGGAAACACAGTCACAGAGAGGGTGGGTAATTTGTTCGAAGTCACACAATAGAGGAATGAAGTTTGAGCCCAGATTTGTGTGACCACAAAGTCCAGGTTTTTAATTGCTACACTACACGACCCCTCTTGAGACTGGGGTGGTAACTGAAGATATATGGAGGTGACTAACACATGCATAGGAGTGCATGAGAATACTCGAAGTAAGGATCAAAATGAAAGAACTGAGAAAGGATCTCCCAATCTTACCCATATTTATGGGGTAAAATGAGGAATACAAGTTCACAAATAATTCTGAGGAGCAGGCAAAGAAGTAGGAAGACAACAAGAAAAAATGGTACTGTGAAAGGCTGAGAGGCTCAAAGACAGAGTGATAAGTAGCATCAGAGCTTCAGGGAGATCAGGTAAAATGAACAAAAAAGACCACTGGACTTTTTAGCACAAATCATTAATTGGTGACCTCAACCATACAATTTTAGTGGAATGATAGTTGAAGCAGAAGGTTGTTTGCAGTGACAATGAATGATGAAGATGTACAGACAATAAGACTCCTTTTAGAAGCTGGGCCATGATAGAAGATAAGAAAGGAAATGAAAGTCAAGATCTGTTTTGTTTTCCCTGAAATGCACAATACTGAAACATGTTTAATTGCTAATGAAAAAGAGACAGTACATGCAGTAACTTAATATTTGACTAAGAATTTTAAATGTGATACAAGTAAAAGGTAAAATTATCAAATAATGAGACAGATTTCGTCTGAGCTATAAAATTAGAGAAGTTCCCATTGCAGAGAAAAAGGATCACATTTCAATTTTATACAGCAGAACTTTCAAGATTGGCCAGTCAGTTTTTACCCATCACTCGTAAACAGAATTCCATAATGCTTTGTGTTAGCAAAACAATGGAGCAACCATCATTCAGAGCAAAAAGTATCAAATGTTGTTATATATTTGTGATGTTTCCTACCACATGAAGGGAGCTCCATAAACATAATACTCTTGGCCTCTCTTCTCCCATATTCACTAATAACCTCCAAAGGTCCAACACCACCAGGAAGTGGAATGACTTATACAATTAGTAAATTTAGAAAGAAAATCTGCACATGCTCAGTAAGCCTCTTAGGGACAGCTCTTCCATGCCCTATGTGTTGTAGGGGCAGGCCCTGTGTAGGGAAGTCTGTGGTGTTCCAGTGCTGCCTTAGACTAGATTGGTGAGTAATCCACTAAATTCTGGGTTCAACAGTTGAAATCCACTGGCTGCCATAAGCCATAATCTCCAATAGCAGAATGATCAGTGATGGGGTGACGTTTACATCTATCTGCTCAGCTCTTCTCTGCTTATGTCTTCACTAACTCAGATCTCAGGAAAGGAAAGCAAGGGTGCCACTTTCTGGGTCCCTCAAAGTCCCCACATTATCACACTCCCAAAACATTAAAACTATTAAGGGCAATAAAGCTATATCAAAGACTAATTTTTGTCTCGAACAAATAGTATAAAAATAATCAGGAATATGCCCAGAAGGCAGTTACCCATCATCCATATAATCAGTTAAAAATATTGAAAATGCTAGAGATCAGGGTTATTAAATAATCATGAGAATGGTAGCTTAACACTTACACTGAGATAAAGAAAAGTGACCATGAAAACAATTTCTACGAGGATGGAGCCACACATTGTGGGTGACAAAAAACACTAGACAAATACTTACTGTAACAGTCCAAAGAAAATTAAGCAAAAAACAAAGATAAAACATGGTATTTATAGTATGATCCCAAAATAACCAACCAGAATCCACAGCACATGAGAAAATGAAAAGACATATAGTGGGAAGACTCAACTTTGTAAAGATATCAAATTACCTAACAATTTATAAATTTAACTCATCCACAAAAATATAACAACAGGTCTGTCTTCTCATACACCTAGGGCTAGAAAGCAAGTTGTGGCCATGCTCTGTACCTCAAGATATTTGAAAAGTTTTGAGCAAGAGCAGTTTTACTCTATCGGCCTTCTATCCCTTTCACCTGATCTTGTTCTAAATAACTTTTGGCTGATTTCCAAATCCTTATCCACCTGAGAAACTACTTGCCAATAATGAAAATATTCTCTTCAAAAGAAAGCAATACATCACACCATGAAATACTACAGTAATAAGAAAATATGATCTATAGCTACACAAAACAATCTGGATGAGTCCAAACCCAAAGTCTACTCCTTTTATAGAAAGTACAATAGCTAGCCAAATTAATCTATGCTGTTAAAACCCAAGATCACGGTTACCCTTGAACAGTGTGACTGGAAAAGACAAGAGAAAAGCTTCTGGTGCTGGTGATCCTCTGTTTTCTGATCTAGGTTACACAGGTATGTTCAGTTTAGGTACATTCAGTTTATAAAATTCCACTATGCCTACATTTTATGATATGTGTACTTTTCTGTATGTACCTTATATTTCTTTTCCTTTTTCGCAGTTGGCTACTATGGGGATCTGAACCCTTGATCTTGGTGTTATAACACCATGCTCTAACCAACTGAGCTAACCTGCCAGCCCTGTACCTAATATTTCAATACACAGTTTTAAAACAAGAATATAATAGAGAATTCGAGAGAAAGAAACAAAAAAGGAGTTCCAAAACTTTGGAACAAAGAATGGCAGGGTTATAGGAATACGTGTTCAGAACCCCAAAAAGCTATTTTGAAGACGACAACTCAATTAAATGAGTAATCTAGATGTTGGAAAAATCAATCTCACAGTTACTATCTCCGTTACAGATCCCTTATGGTAAGCAACTTTACATGTTCATTTTCTTTTAATCTCACATTAACTCCAACCTAATTTGCTTTCCCCATTCCAATTCCTTTCACTTATATTTCAGTGAATAAAGATGTACAATTATTAGCAACTCTTCCTGAGTCACTGCTTTTGACAGAAAAGCACATGCTATAAAAGACATATCACAAAGACTATGCTTTCCAATGTTAACCAGTGGGACAAACACAGAATTTTTCTGGCCAATATTTAGCTCAGAAAAAGTTCAGGCAACAGTTTTGTAAGTGAAAAGATGCTGGCAAAAATTGAAAGATAGTATTAAAGTTAGAAACATGATGACTGCTTCACCCAAATCACTGTCTTTTTCTAGAAAGAATTCTCAGTAAAGGACACCATCACTCACCTAAGACCCCAAAAGTTGACGTTGTTCATTTCATCTGTCCATGTTTCCCTAAAGCTGATCACATCTAATTGCAAACCCAGCAGAACCACATAAAACTGTGGAGGGGAAACAGTTGGGAAACAGAGCAAAGACAACAAGGTGGAAGACCTGATCTCCAGGCACTCACTTCTAACAACCTCGAACTTAATCCTTCTCTCCTCACCTGTGAAATTTACTTAACAATCACCATCCTCATTACCACAAAGGCTACGAGGTATGAAGATGGGAGGCTCAAATGAGGAAAGCAATGGAAAAGCACTGGAAAAACTATAAATAAAGCACTATGCAGATGTAAGACATTGTTCTTGTAAATATACACCATCATACCATGACAGGAGCAATGTTTAAATACAATATTACCCTTGGATTGTTTTAGATGCCAGAATAGCTACTGAAACATCTTAAAAATATAACAATTATATTCGGTTGAACAATATGAAACTTTATTTTTAGGCCTAAAATGGGTAAATATTAATAGAAAACTTATAAAAAGTTTTATATTAAAGTTTTATATTTTTAGAAAGAGGTTTATTTTTTAAAAAATACTAAACAATTATAATACCTCGGGTTTGGGCAGCTTCCTTTAAAGCAGCTAGAAGGTGAGGCTTCAAGTTATCCAAAATAAATCTTCCTTCAAGACCTGGAAAAAGGGACCTAAAACATGAACGAGACATAGCCGGTTATAATAATCTAACAATTCTAAGAATAAAAAATCAATCATATATTTTCAAGCCAGTTAAACCTACTATTTTATTTTATATAAATTATAACACACACATCAAATCAAATTGCAATATACTTTTTGATCTAATATTATCTAGGCTTTGCTTTAAAGTATAAGGGTATCATGCACCATATTCAAATTCAGAAATACTCTAAACACCTTAGAATAAAATTAACTTTGTTTTCTGAAATGTCAATACACACCCTCAGGTACAAAGATAATATGCTATTTTAATTAATTTAAATTAAATTTCATCAAAACAATTCATTAGTGACTAATCTGACTTAGTCATTACTAGCATTTTATAATTACTGCTTTCAGTGTTCTGTTATTGAAATTTTAAAAAAAAAACTGCTTGGATAACTTTTTAACTAATAAACATTTGAATGCTTTATCACTTTAGAACATAAAATGTACCCTTCAATATTTTAACAAAGTATTTCTGCAAAAGTCTTCCTAACTATAAAATCTATATAGTTAACTGATGAATTTCATAATAAAGGAGTCTAAGTGTGGACAGGGTGGGAGAGCCCCTAAGAAGACACAAGCACTTTAAAAGAGTGATCTCTACCTTGGGTAATCTTCTGAGGTAATATAAATAACATCTTGATCTGATACAGATGAGGAGAAGGGGACAAAATGTCCATTTTGTAAGGGTAGCAGCTCCAGCCCAAGCAGCTCACTATAGGCCTGGTCGGAAAGCACGAATTCTAAAAGGTGAAGCTTTTCTTCAGCACTGCCCAGGTGTGTGCACTTCCTCAGCACCTGCCGCACCCACACGGGCGTCACCTTCCTCACAGGCGTCGCACTGGAAGCAGCAGTGAGCTGAATAGCAGCAGCCAGGTTCGCTGGTACTTTGGCGATCTGCTTCCCTGAGCTCTGGAGGTAGTTGAGCACAGTTTCTGTGTATTCCAAACTTTCATCAAGTTCTGAGAAGTATGCCTGCTCCAACGTGACCCAGTCATTGCTAACTGAATAAATCACTGCATTCTGGAACAGCTCATTAAACAGAGGCTCCAACACCAGCTGCCAGTGCACCTTGACTTTGCTCGCATCAGGCCAGAGCTTGTAGATGACGTCAACCGACAAGGGGAAATCAGAGCTCTTTTCTGTCTCCAGACGTTTTATTGAATCTAGGATCAGAGTAGCATAAGCTTTTGGGACAACATTCACAACAAGAAACTCATTCCATAACGCAGCCGGGTCTCTCCACTGGTCTAGCTCTCTCCATTTTATGCTCCTGCGGTTGTCCGTCAGGCCAAAGAACCCACTGATGTGAACAGGGAGTCCTGTTCTGCTTTCCTCACCAGGTGGTAAAGGAAGGAAACAAAATGCTTTTCCTGAGAAATCAGATACTGCTCCTTTTTCTTCATCATCTCTGCTTGATAAAGGCATGGCTATTCCAATGATTGGGACAAATTTCAATTCATCAGCTAGAGAGTCAAGTTCACTACTAATCCCTCGCCCACCTACACTGTTACAGACCAGCCAAGATGTCTTTTGTATATCCTTAGCACTCTCATCTTCTAAAGCTATATTTATATGATATGTTACACAAGTGATGCTATTGCTTGGAATCTTTTTACAATAGTTACTTATAGCAGTTCCCAGAATTTTTATAGAATTTGGCCGTTCATGTTTCAGGGCTTTATTCTCACTTGCAGTCACTCTAAACACCAGTTTCTCTGTTCCATCAGCCTCTCGGACATGTAAGGAGACATCCTGCACGCTTTTCAGAAAGAGCAGCACAGTGTCTGCATCTGCCCTAAAAGATTCAAACAACTCAAGAACTTTCTGCTTATTGTAGAGGTTGTTACTAAGCTGGGAAGGTTGCAGGCGAAGAGGGAAACGGAAAAATGTTCCTGGAAAATTGCCATCTACAAATGTTCCCTTGGTGCTTCCAAAAATGCCAATAAATGGTGCAAATTGGTCCGAAAGTTCACTAATTTCTTTGCTGTCATCTTTGAGATTCCAACATTGCCCTGATTCATGTGGACCAAAAAGTGTTTGATGAGGATCTAACATTCCAATCTGGTCACCACTAAAGATGCAAGGAACATCTGTAAAGAATACTTTAAGTCATGACAAACTCTGAAATTTAATGGACAATTATAATCACAATTAAAATGAATAATTATAATTACCATCAAAACATTACATATGAAAAAGATGAACCATAAAATGACTCAAAAACAAATTTATCTAAAAACAATTTAGCTTTGGAAATGTAATTCTTTGAATACGAAAAATAACAATTTCCCTTTTGATTCAATCTAATAATAAGTGCCAGGCATAAGACTTTCCATGATTATTGTCAAAACCTAGGATATATCTTCAAATACTCATTAAACACAAGCTGTAAAGAGTGTCTGGATTTTTACACTCAGCCCCCACAGCCATGTGAACCCAATTAAACAGAACAGAGTTGTATCCTATGCTCAAAAGAAAAACACCCAACTGTAGACTCTGAAAAAAGAGGGGCAGAAACACAATGCAGGAGATTCTGCCCCCCGAGTTACTCAGTAAGCACATGCCCTGCAGCAAGTGTGAAGTGAGTGTCCTTGCTTGGTCTTAATCCCTGTGCCTCTTGGAGGAGAAGTGCTTCTCACCATGCTGAGCCTAATTATAGTGAGGAGGGATACACACTGTTGTATATATAGCATGCCCCCTAAATTGATACCAACTGCTTCTCCTGTTCCTCAGCCAAAGACAGAGCGATATTTCAGCACTGACAGAAAAACAAGATGTGACAAACTCAGAGTGCTGAGAGAAGTTCCCCACCAGGTGCCTTCCTGAGGGCTTGTCACGGTGGTTCGAACATGTGTTTTGCCTTGCATGCTAGCTTTAGCACCTAAGCTTCAGGCATGATGCAGCTGCAGTGAAGGCAGCCTTTAAAAATCTATGGTCATCAACCACAGGTTCAGTTGTCACAGTCACCAGCTCCTAAGCTCTAAGGTACTTTAAGTAGCAAATGTCAGGTCCACCAATCCCATGGCTAAACCCATCAACACTGTGTCTGGGACAGCCCGCCCCTGCTAGACGGTGCCACACCCCCATGACTGAAATCAGGCCAAAGAGACTCCTGACATTGTAAAAGTATGACCTACAACCGTCTCAAATCCTCAGGTTAGAGAGCAGCTCCCAGTTAATGTCCCACATAAATGTGCTCATTCTCAGCTAGAGAATAAAATGACACTGAGATGCAGATGCTGGGCAATCAGCTGGTTTCTAACATCACAGTTCATTCCTACAGAACAGTCTCCTCAAATGTGCAATTCACATCTGTGCCCAACAACATTTACAAATCACTATGTGTTGCAGACCCGAGGGGTAACTTGCAAACAGGTGGATGTGAGAATATTAATATTCATGGATACCAGTTATATGTTCTGATATACAATTTAATGTAATTTTATTTTATAACATAGTCAACATTACGTAATATGATGTATTAACATTAATGTAACTTCCATAGGCTTACTAAAATCTGGCTATAGTTAGGATGACCCTACTTCCCCCTTGCCCAGGGCAGTCCCAATGTAGGACAGTTATCTGTGAGAATAATGACACCCTCTTTCACTCTCAAACATGTTCCAATTTAGACAATAAATTTTATGGTCACCCTAGCTATAGCTATAGCCCTGCCTAGTCATTACCTCCTTCTTCTGCAAAACACACTTAGAAACTAAATCATAACAAGGACCAATTCAACAAAAGAATTTTTAAGCACAAAACTATGAACTTTGAGTCTGGAAGAATAGCCATATATACTCTTAGAGATGTCTACACTAAAAGTTTCAAGTATTTCCCATCATAGCTATGAACCAGAAACCTCATAATCTTTTTAGATTCAAAATATGACTTCAAAGTAATCTTTAAAATACCTGTAAGTCTAAGAAGAGTAGAATTTTTATGAGAGAACAATATAGATACCAGAACTACTTCAAATATCTTCACTTTGTCAGTTATTCAATACCATTAGATATTATACTTTCCTCTTTAATATTCTGATATTTGTACAAGAAAATCTGTGATAATCAAGTTTGTTTGATTCTTGAAGACTTGTGGTATAAAATTTTTCAGAGTAACAATTCTGTGTTTTAGAAACTACGTTTCAAATCTCACAGAAAATGACAATATATTACACTGATTCCACTGGATTATGATGACTTTAACTTTTGGCATCATATGACAAAGTAAAACTTTGGTATAGTTACCATGGAAATTTTAGGAAATTCAAGACACACTGATATTTCACTGACATACTTCTTGCCATTGACAGAAGAATTTGGTAAAGATGACTTTAACACAGTATCATCTCTGAAGTTAACCAAATAAATTACAGAATACAAGCTAAAATATTTTCCAATATTAAGACTGAAAAGAAATACTATACCTGTTAAATGGTAGACAGAATTAAACCCAATTCCAAACCTCCCAACCTTCGAAGGGTCATCCTTTTTCCTGCTTCTCGCTATTTCTTGAATGCCGTGCCAGTCCTCTGGAGTGAAAATCGCATTGTTGTACACATAGAGAGCTGACCCTGGGTGTTAAAATGCGCAGGTAGGAATTCAGAAAGAGGTACACCAGAGTGTTCAGTTCCATTTCAACAGCTTTCTCTATACAAAATCACTTATGTGATGGGAAAATGGACAGGAGTGAATGGAGTAACTGAACTCTACACTATAATTCTAATTTTCTTCACAATAAAAATAAAAATACACATTAATGGTAAAAATTAGCAGCAGAAGGAATATGGTATTGTTCGCCAAAAATACACAGAGGAAAATTAAGGGTGTTATGGTACTCGGACACCTAAAACACAGGGCAAACAGGGAATTAATCAAAGTGTACTACACTTTGAGAAATTTGTTCTAAATAGCATATTTAAATCATTTTTTTTGTAAATGGAATTACCTGAAAATGTATTAAGGAGACTTGCTATCTAAAGAAGTTATGTGAGATGATGAATATGTTAATTTGTTTCACTATAGTAACCATTTTACCATATGTATCTATCTGAAAACAAGTTGTTTACCTTAAAGGTACACAATAAAATTTTAAAAAATAAAAATAAAGAAACTTTATTAATATATTATTTCATGAGGTAAAAAAAAATCCGCACAAATTTATAATTCTGCACAAATATTTCGGGAACTCCATTTGGAGACATATCTTCCGAAGTTCTAACATTCTTTGAATATATTCAACTAAATTAATTCAGCATACTTTAAAGATGATTAACGTTTTTCCTTAAAAAGTTATTGAGGTATAACATACATACAAGAAAGTACAGAGATCTTAAGTGCACAGCTCGATGAATTCTTACAGTGAATCAACCTGTGTAAGCTCCATCCAAATGAATTACATGGAGCGTTTGCAGCACCCCCAGAAGTCTTTCCTCGGGCTCCCATAAATTCAAGCACAGATATGGGGATGTTGGTCTAGTCTGTTTTGCACAAATGGCATGACTACTATTTTTGAAACAGTCCAGGCCAGGATATGAAATTAGTCAAGGCTGCAAAGGCCTTTTTGGAAAGGACGAGCACAGCGGTGAGGGTGGACTCTGGAGTCAGATGAGTTTGGATGTCAGGCCCAGCTCTGCATACTCAACTGCAGCACTTCAGGGAAACACAAGCCACTAAGGCTCAGTTTCTTCACATGTACAGTCAGGATGAGAACCAAATCTACCCACAAAGAAGTGCTGAGGATCCAGTAAGACAATACAAAAAAGGCGCTTGGCAGTACACAGTGCCCAGCACAGAGCAGACACCTAAAAATGTCAGATATCCTCACTGTTACAATCATTATTAGCATATGACACTGTCAATCTCTAATATAATACCATTAGTCTTCACAGAATATAACAAAATAAAATATGTAATTTGCATAATAAATATTACAGGAATATTTATAAAATAAATATCTTGTGATTACCCAACAGCTAAATATAGCTGGTTTAAAATGGCATCTAGCAAGCAGTATCTGGGTCTGCCTGTTCCAAATATCCATTAAAAATTCCTATGAAGACACAGAAAAAATGACCACAAAAAACTCACAACACTGAACACCAGGCCTGAGAGTGAACCTCTTGCCAGAATCTAGAAAGAACTCACATAACTACCAGATCTGTGGAATGGAATTAAGAAATCCAAGAGGTGATACATCCACATAACATTACCAGAATGTAGCAGACCACCAGCCTAAAGGAAGACCCACCTTCCTTCTCGCTGTCCATCCGAAAACTGGGCAGCCAACCCTTTACTGCCTATAGTGAAATTACAAGATAAAAGACCCTTGTTTGGACAAATTAAAATAAAAAGTATTTCATATGAAATGGTGAGCATGGTGAGCGGGCGAGCCAGGTTGGCTAAATGCATTACTTCTCAGCTAATTTCTGCATCTAGCAGGAAGAACCTATCATCTAATGCTGTAATCAAGGTACAATTCTGATCATACTCAGACTGGAATGAGGGAGAAGCTGAATATTTTGCCTTTGCCCCAATTCACTTGGAGTCTCACTGGCTCACCACCTCCATCACTGAGATCAATTTAAAAATACTCCATATCTATCCTGATCAAAAGGGTGTGCTTTTGATTCTGATGGCAAGATGAGAAAGGAATAAACAATCCTGAGCAAAGAACAAAAAGGTTATCTGGGAAGGAAAAGGGCCAGCAGCAGACCTGCAGTCGATTTTCTCCCTTTACCTAGGGAATACCCAAGAAAGAAAGAGATGACCCAGCCAAACTTCCTTCTGGGCAGACACTCTCAGAGCATTTACAAGGTGGGGAGTCCTTAGCTACTAGATTCTTTCAGAACCTGGAATTTGTACATTAATGAGGCATAATTCCCTTGAAAATGTCACAAGCTATATGATTATCAGAGAAAAACATGAACATGTTTCATGACTGAAATATCTCTGTAAAACGACAGTCGGCACACATCACAGGAGACCAACTTCACTGAATCCAGGCCAAGGTGTGTCCTAACGCAGCACAAAAGGACCTGGGGGACGGGGGGGTGCCAGGAGTCCCAGACTTCTACATGCTTCCTTCACCTGTGTGTCTTACATCCTTGAAATCCTTAGTAAAGTGTGATGCTGGGTAAGAACTCTTATTCTACTGCATCTGTGTTGACATTCTGAGCCTTTTGTTATGTCATTAAATAGAAGGGAACAAAAACAAGTTCTCATCTGCAACACTAAGTGCCAGTAAAGAGAAGAAACTGTGATCCAAGAAGATGACTGTTCACCTCTAACTGCAAGAGAAAGACATTCTTCACTATGCAAGAGTGTGAAGGGCCCTCAAATAAATGTCGTTAAATAAAGACATCAAAGATCACTGCCACCTACTTTTATGTCCACGTTTATTTTAAATTGGCTAATCCAATATCACTTTTAAAGAGCCTATCTATAAACATCCTTATGCACAAACTCAGTGAAATAAAATTGTTTCAAATATTTTTTAAAATGAAGTGAAGCGAAAGGTGGATGGAAAAATCCTAGACAGGAAGAATTCTGAAGTAAAACACTTCTATGATTTCTTTTATACTCTCACCTTTATGGTTCCACAATACATACATAACAATGAACACCAGTATGACACCAGACATAAGACATTACACATATATGATCTCATTTTATCAAAATAACTGAGAGAAAGATTTTTCTCTTATTACCATTTGAGCAGTGCGTAAATATGACAGAGCTGCCACATGGTGCACTTGTTTGTAGAGCTACACATGGGAGTCCTGTGTAGGACCAGGACTTAACCTGAAGTCCTTTGAATCCAAACTGGATGTCTTTCCACAATGGCTACAGTAAATCAAAGACTCTTAGAGTCAAGGAACCTTACAAACTAACCCTGTCACTATAAAGATGACCTGACCTCTAAGGCAACTGACCCCAGATCAGCAAGGTGGCAGTGGTCGGGACAAGAATGCAAGCCTCCTGATGGTGCTGTGTTCGGATCACAAATCTAATCTAAGAACGACTATATTAGCTATAATAAATGCTAAATATTTAATTAACAATAATCTTGATTACCCTCCTAAATCATAAAACATCTTTTTAAAATATATGATTTATATCTCTTTAAAAATGTCTAAAAAAGTCTGAATTAATCCGGCGTTTTCTCAATAACTTTCCATCACATATAGGCATTCATAACAATCATCCTCTTGACTTTGGAGCTGCACTAAAAGTCATGAACCTTCTTCACAACACAATTCAGAGCAGGAGTGAGATATCAGGAGTTGACTGATAATGGTTCTCTTCCCGTCTTTCCTTTCATTTTCCTTATTCCCTTCCTCTCCTTCAATCTTTCTTCCACCCCACTTCCAAACCAGGGTATCCCTGAAGCAGAAGATAATACACAAATGCACAGCCTCTTATAGCTTCTTTCCTAAGGTTAAGAAAGCATTACATATATGGAAAGAGTGTCCCTTTGTCTTACTGATGATATAAGATACAAGCTGACTGAATAGAGTAAGAGGCTTATGTAACTACATTGCTTTTTAAAATTTTGAGTTTTGACATTTTTATTCTTTATTCACTAAAAACACTACCTGGCAGAGAAACTTTCCCACCAAAACCAGAGAAAAACATCTAAAGAAGTGGAATTAAACATGCTAAGAAATGAAGTACAAATGATATTAGACTGTTTATTAAATGGAATTCTGCAAATCATTAAAAATCACCTGTTAGTACATAAAATAAAACTTGCTCCTAACTAATTATTGATTCTTACCCTGATATTGCGCCATATCTTTTGACCAAAGAGTCTCCGTTCCATATTGAGTCTCATCATATAAAAATTTAACTTCTGTGGCCCCAGCATCTTCTGCATTCTGAATTAATTCCTAACCACAAAATACACAAAAAAATAATATTTAATAATCTAGTAATCTAGTACTCATCTTTGTATGACCTACAAAATTTAAAAGGTAAATATATTTAAGTAAAGGAAGCCTACTATTTGCATCATTATCTTTTGGATCTGGTGAGGTTACTACTGAAAGCTAATTGTTACATACAAATGAGAGTATGACTGAAAAGTCCTTCTTCAATCATGTACACCTAAGATTTGGCTTTTAATTTTTTATCACTTAGCCTCTAAATACAAATCTGGGGTCTATTTGCAACTCTGTCTCTTATTTACAATCTACCCAAAGCTTTCATTCAAAAGAAATTATTCCATTTCCAAAAGCTGCACATATTATTTGTGGGAGGTACCTCATGCTTGAGCAGTTACCAAAAACAGAGCTTTATTTCACATTCACTTACCAAACTTACTTTCTCTTAGAAAAAAAAAAGAAAGCAAATAGTTTCAATCTATGTGCGCCCTTAAACAGTCTGCATTCTTGAGAGCTTGAGATATGAACATGTCTTTCTCCTATACTAAGCTGAAAGCTCCTTGATGGTCAGGATTGACTCATTCCTTTCATAAGGGAGGGAGTAATATTATTTGTTTGAGTGGATGGGTGGCCAGACCCCTGTAATGCAGAAAGGAAAGGGCAAACTGCAAGATTTACACCCATCAGGAGCCACAACACAATTTCCAATCCTGGACAGTCACAGTCACTTCTGCTCAACTACCACAAACACACTGAGCTCTAGTAAATTTGAAGGGAACTCTGGACTCTGAAATAAGATTCAACCCTAGAGCCAATCCCATCATCATCAAAACTTGCAATGAACTCCAGAGATAGTATCCCTAGCTTATTCTGAACCTTGCCTATAGTAAGGAAAACAGACAATAATTTTCTGAATAAATTCTGACTTAGAACAAACCAAATCAAGGACTTATGTTTTAAATGAATGGGTCTTTAATACAATAAATCACCCTTTATCATTAAACTAATGAACTTCTAACTTTGGGGAAAAAAACTTTTTTACTTCTCCAGAACCCTGGCAGCACTAAATTAGATGTAGGGATGGGCAAGAATTGAAGAGACCTTATATGGACACTGCTACATTCCAACAGTAATTACTTTATCGGAGTAGAAAAGGGATACAATGTCCACATGAAATTAAACAACTATAAGGAGGCTGAGGGAATAGTACAGAATCAAAGAGCTAGTTTTGAGATCAGGCTTTCAGTTTACCCTGAAAAGGTAGGGTTGGGTGTCTTATCCTACCAGCTGTCCAAACCCAAACATAAACATTTGAACCATACTTTCTACTGCCTCCTTATCAGCTACTAATTCCTCCAACTTACGCAACTGCCTTTTTCTCATAGGATTTTCAATTTTTTAAGACATATTCCTACCCTATTCAGTTTAACAGAATCCCCAGAAACTAGCAATCTTATTTACATTAGGATATTATAATATAAAAGATGAAAATAAGAATTAAATAGGTAGTAAAACACAATTTAACTTACAAAATAACAGCACTTTGGAGGTTGGATCTTATTTTCATTTAGATATCTATTTGTAATTTATTTGTATTTTAGGGAACAGAGATAGAGAAAACATAAGATAAAATCCCAAGTGCCAGGCTCCAACTATCACTTGCAAATTAAGTAAAAATAGAATAGGTAGCTTTTCCCCTAAACTGTAAACTTCAGGGGGATTGTTTTTTAAAATAATTCTCAGAAGCAGAAGCAATAAATTTTACACTTGCTCTTGGGCAAGTCACTACAATACCTCTGACCTGTTTCAGCAAACCACAAAAGATGGTGGTATAGGCGATTAATAAGATTCCTATTAAATTCAGAATGGTAGAATTCTATAAAATAGCCAAGGAACAAAGATTATATTGATCTGCCTACAATACAAATATACACAATAAGCAAGGTAGAAGGACTAACCCTCAGCTATTTGACAAAGGTTCACTCATACCACCATTGTCTGGTTTCTTAGGATCCCAGCCAACATATCTTCATTTTAAATTTATTCTATTCACTTCTCTCTACCCCCAAAACAACCCCATAACCATACTCTTCCCATATTCACTTTCCTAATAGATCAATATAAAAAGAGTTTTCAAATTAAACTTATGTGAAACACGTGCCTGCTCTGAAAGGACTTAAACTGCTCCAGTATCCCATATCGTATTACAATCACTAAAGATATAGCAATCCTCAGTTAGTGCCTACCCAAGCATTAGTATGTAAGATAAATAAGTAGAACAGACTCAGTCCTTATTGTCTAAAAATTTAGCATCTAAACTAGAAAATATAATGAGGGCTAAGACACTGATGGTAATAAACACTAAATAAGTTAATGAGAAGAAAAATGCATAATAATTGATCCACTTTTACAATTAATTAAGAATGTTCCTTATTAAGCTTAAACACAAAATCTAATTTCGGCAATATCTTCCTGTTGCTTTCTTTTATGGTTATTCAATTTTTTGTTTTATTTCTTAATGAGTATATTCATACTAAACAAATATATCACAAATAGAAATAAATAACTAAAATAATTTTCCTATTAAATAAACCCTCCCAAAAAGGCAAACCTCTAAATCCAGGAGTCACATGGGCATGTGTTAGTGGCCTCAGCATACGGACTGTGTGTTTGAGTGGCTGGTTGATTGGATGCTGTGTAATGCCCCTCTGCACAATGTTCTACATAAGGCATTCCTGGAAAGACACTGTGCTTGATTATAGCACATAGCAGCTTAGTGTGTTCCTTTACCCTGGAAACTCTTGTATTTATAGTGACTGAATTCTCAAACCCATCCCATCCAGCTATGCACTGCAGCCACGGAGATAAAAAATACAGCCACTCAAATCTAGATGAAATTTTAAAAATTTAAACACTAACAGGACCTCTAAGTAATTTTACTTCATCTCATTTTTATCAAAGTAAATCACACATAAACGCAAATATGCCCCACCTTAAGAATCTGCCCTCCTTCTGGATATCTTCTTAAAATGTCCTTGAGAAAATCAACCAGTGGTGGAGTTGTTTGACCAAATCGACCTAAAATACAGAATACATTTTAAATAATTTAGAAAAAAAAAATCCCATGACCTATCACCAATGTGTGATCTGGTTTCAAGATAGTACAACTCTACAAGTTATGGTTTCAGACATCTCACTGCAGCACTCTGGTACAAAAATTGATCTGACTAAGCAATTAAATAGAAAGTAAAGCAGACTCAATTTTATCAAATCTCAGCATATTTAACTGAATTATAGTTAGGTTTCAAAAAATGTCAAAAGATTATTATATTCAAAAATAAAGAGCATGGGGGAGGAAAGGCAGGGGGTTGCTATTTTCCAAAGCAAATGAAATAAATGGTGCTAGTTTGTGGGTGCCTTGCCACTAAATAATAAGTAACATATAGTTATGCCTATTACACATTTTTAATAGTCGCAAACTCAACCAGTGTTCTCACTGTTATGAAATTCGGTAGTCACTGTCTCAATGGCTATCCAGTGCAAGTACCCTTAACCCTTGCCTAAACTAGATATTCTTACATCAGCTGACCAGGTCACCTTCAGATAGATGACAGGAGGGTGAAGGGAAAATGGAGAGAAGGGAAGTAATTCCTCAGATGCACATATAAGAAAATCTATATAGGAGTAAAAAGATATCTGTGCTTAAAAAAAAAAATCATCACGTAAATTTATTTGCATTATTTTGGTACAACTATCCACCAAGACCAAGCCCAAACAAGACTCTGTTTCCACAGACTTCTACCCCATTCATTTTCATAACCCAACTAGCTCCACCACCCTGTTGTCCTCAGGCCTGAGTATCCCCTCATTGCATCCCAATGTTACATGCTTTCATTTCACTTCTAAAACACAATCTTTTTTAACCACTTTATTGAGTATGATTGACATACAAAAGCTGTAGATATTTATGTATACAACTTCATGCATTTGAAGAGAAGTATACACCCATGAAACCATCAAATCATTAATTCACACCATCAAGGCCATAAACTTATCCATCACCTCCAAAAGCTTCCTCCTACCCCCTTTGTTTTTGTTTTCCTTTTGTGGTAAGAGTACTTAATATAAAATCTATCCTCTTAGAAAATTTTTAAGAATATAATACAGTATTATCAGTCACAGGCCCTACATTGTACAGTAGCTCTCCAGATCCTATTTGTTTTGTATAACAAACCTTACACCCTTTGACCAGCACCTCCCATGTCTCCCTCCCTGCAGCCCCTGGCAACCACCATTCTACTCTCTGCTTCTTTGTTAAAATATAATCTTTATGCAACTAAACATGGCACATACTCCTCATGAAGTCAATATTATACCTCCCCCTTTTAAGCCTTTTGATTGAAGGTTTACAAAAAGATGACAATTTTTCGAAGTCAGATCTCCAATCCTGATCCAGTCAGATAACTGAAAAAAAGAAAATAAAAAGTATTAAAAACAATATATTCCCTAATATTATAGATTCAAAACTTTACCTCAATTTTTTTTTTCACTTAAGAAGTATTGTTTGTTAACTGTTCTTATCAGGAAGTTAGTTACTCTGGAGAAATGAATATTTCAGAGAATAGAAATTTAATCCAAAACTTGATTTAAAAATTTAAAGAATTTAAATTTAAAGGGTTTAAGGATTCTTCCTTAAATAATGACATATGATTAAAAATACATATATTTCTGCTTTAATACAATTAAAATTTTTTAATGATAAATCAGGATCATTAACATAAATAAAATCATTCTTCTGATCATTTCCAAAGTGTATTGCTCAGAACACAGAGCTATAGAACCCCAACAGATATAAGAACACAAAAGAAATTCTGCTTTTAAATTAGCTGTAATAATTTGGTTTTTAGGACATTTAACATTTATATGTATGGCAATTTAGAAAGGATTATACTAAGTGATATTTCTCAAATTTTAGTAGGAATACCTTTTTCTCTCATTTATTTTCAAAGAGCATCCTATAGTGTTCTTAGAAATACACTTTGTAAAATACTGTTACAGATGTTGCTACAAAGAAAGGTGTGATATGGAAGGAAGGGACAAATGAGGTTTCCAACCCCTGAAGTTGCTTGGTCTGTAACTACTCTGAAATTAGCTTTCTTGAAAAATGCCTGGATGTTCACTTTTCTTTTGGCGATTTTTCTGTTCCTCATAAAGGCTGGATGCATGTGTTACTATGATCCACAGGAGCAGTGTAATAAAGTGCCTTTTCTGAAAACTAAAGTAAATAATCCCAAGCCAGATCAACTTTCTGCCCAGTGATCTACTCCTAAGTGTTCGTAGGGAGTGATCTCTTACAGGTCAACAGTCTACACAACCTTACTCAAACGCTCTCCCGAAGGACCACCTGTCTAACTTACACTTCATTGACAGGGTATGAAGGACATCATTTACCAATTCAAAACTTCAGCATTTCCAACTGTCTACCACACATCTCACCTGGATATCCACCAAGGTTCTCAAATCTCAACCTGTCAAAAGTGAATTCACTAGCTTTCCTTTCAACAGTTATCCCTCATCTAGATTTTATATCACAATTAATGGTGTCACCATACACCTAGTCACATCAGCTGGAAAGCACAGAGAAAACCTCTCTCTCCAAACCACATGTCCCATCAGCCTCTAGGTCCCAGCATGTCCATCCTCCTCCAATCTCTCTCAAATCTAACTTGCTGTTCCTTCATTTCCAATCGTACAGGACTTTCAACATGTCTTGAACTTTTTATAACAATCTCTCACCTGGTCTCCTTACTCTTACATCATCCTCATTCTAGTCTCCATTTCTAAAATACAAATCTGAGCATGATGTTACAGTTCCCAGCTTATAAAGCACTTTTATGTACACATTCCCACTAAATCTTAAAGCAAGCCTGTAAAAACTAGTTAACTCCTTGCACAGGTGCTTCTGGAAACACGGATAAGAATATTCATAGCAAGACCACCGCTAACAAAAACAATACAAATTCTGTGACTATTAATACAGTGGGATATTATACAGCAATGAAAAAATGAATTAACTAAGCTGTACACAAATTCGGATGATATTAATAACATAATATTGAGGGAAATAAGCTAGTTCCAAGTTACTACATACAGAATAATAAGCTTCTTATAAACTTCATAAACAACTACAGTAAACAGAACATTGTTGAGGTTATATATTTAGGCTACATACACATGTGCACATAAACGCACAAACATATACATACATACATATACGTACATATACACACATAAAGATGCTTAAAAACTATTAAAACAAGTACAAAAAAGGCAACAGAATAATAAACACAAAGGGGTAAGGGAAGAGAGACAGGCTATAGGCTGGGGAGAAGACACAGAGATAAATATAAACTACTGACGGTGTTCTAATTCTCTGGTTGGATGATGTTATTATAAATGGCCATTCCATTGTTAGTTAGTTAATTAATTAATTATTAAAACAGAGCCATGCATGAGCCACGGATTATTAGTCTAAGTCAGTATAGCTAAGATACATTAGAATGAAGAAAAGCAGGAAGAGAGGAAGGAAGGAAATCTATAATGCAGAAGATATTTCCAGTTCTTAAAGAGGACTTGAAAAGGAAGACAACACTGAGTGGAATCAGTTAGTAAAATCTGGCTACATGGATCTGACAATGAATACTTTCAGCAGATCATAATCCATGACCTGGGAAATGCAGGGAAGTGATTTTCCAAAAGAGCAATCAAGCAGCACAGTAACTCAGCAGTGCTATCTGCTTTCTCCTCCTGCGCTTGCCAAGATTTGAGGGTTTTGCTTGTGCCTCTTCCTTTCCTGGTCCCCAAATCACTCCAACCAAGCAAAATAACTTTGGTCCTCTTCATCCCCAGATGCAATTGGCCACAAGAAATCTTAAAAGCTGCCCATTTCAGTCTTTCTATTTTGTTTTTAAAACAGGGTGATTATAAAATAATTTGAACATCTGGGTCTCTGTCCTTGCCAGCCTCACCCTCCTTTATAAACCTCAGAGGTGCTCATCTTCATTTGCTAGAAAACGATAACTTCAAATTATTAAGCAAACAACAATATTAATTGCAATCTTGATCTCCCAATGCTTCCTCCTTTGTTCAGCCATCAAAGACACAGGGAGATGCTCAAGATTCAAAAGTTGGGAGGGTGGGCATTTGTGATCAGTTCAAAAGAAAAGTTAAGTAATACTTCAAACTTCCTGGTTTGAGGCTCAAACGCATTTGTTAAAGAAAAAAAAGGATCAGGAAGTGGCACAGCTAGAGTTTATAGATTCAGTCTCTTCATGGAACTGGAGGTAAAAAGAGGCACTTTACAAATTCCACTTCCAGACCAGGAAAAGCAAAACAGAGACAAAGAGAAAGAAGATTGTAGATGATCCAGAAAGACTGAGGCCTATGTAAGTGCCTACTGCCGACTAAGTCCAATACCAACCAAGAGCATCAAGTGACAAGCAGTTGTCAACAGTGTTTTTTTCCTGCCGACCCTGAAATACTTAAAATTTTCACCAGTAATTCATATATAAAAGGTTCTAAGCAGCATCTGAATAAAAAGGAAAAGAAAACTCCACTTCCATGAAGGATTTGCTTATACACAGGTGACCCTTTTGATGGCACACCTTACTAAATTAACCAGGTCAACAGAGATCACAAGCCCATCCTCTCTGAATCAGGAGAGAATTGTGCCCTCTACTTGTTTTCTAGCTAACTTTCAAAGCTTATTTTAATGGTTTAAGCCCTTCCTCTCTTAACAAGCTTTACATTTAACTTTTATTTTATCTCCAATTGACACCCTGACAGATTCTCTGTGGTATGAAATAAAGATCCATAGACTTTGGAATCAAACAGACCAGTGTTCAAATCCTGACTTCATACTTCATCTCTCTGAATCTTGTCTGTACTCTTTCACAAAATAGACTAGCAATAACTAACTCACAAGGTTCTCATGAGTATTAAATAAGATGATATATAAAAAAAGTTCCTAGAACAGTGCCTGGAACACAGCTGCTCAATAAATGTTAATCATATTCCAACATATTTTACCAAAGCACAGAAAGAGAAATGTGCTAAGCATCAGTTACTTCCCAAAATTCTATCTCTAGTCCTGATCTCACATTATCCCAGATCTGCAGCTGCCTGTTGAATATCTCAATCCAATAAAGACCTTAGAACTGCTTAGAATTAGTTTTATGTCATTTACATTAGAAACGAGAAAGCAGATCCTAACACATGAATTAGTGTGGCCTCTGTTATACATACACAGAAAGAAGGACCTAGGTCACCCACCTGTTTCCTACATTTTCCTAGATGCTTCTTTGATGTCTCACCATCAGCTGAACTATATATAAAAGCAAACTAATCATCACACTTTCTCCAAAATTAGCTCCCTCTATGTACTTGCTAATTGAACCCATATTTTTCCTTTCTGACTCAAGGCCTGTGAACGTCCTTGGCAAGGCCTTCTGCCTTACTCTACACACACACACAAACCCAAGCCCCACATCCTTTGGTACCAAACTGCCATAATTCTGTCATTTACAAACTTTCCTCTACAACTTTTCCTTTCAGTTTCACCTTTACAGCCGCAGTCTGGAACCTCATTACCTCACACCATGACAAAAGTGTCCTACCTAGACCCCCTTCCCCCCGCCCGGTCTCAAACGCTAAGCACCACTGCCATTTTTCCCATCCCATTTCCATGCTTTTTGCAGACACCTGCAAAAATACTTCTACTGGCAAGACTGAGCCACAATTGAGCCTATTGGGTGTGACCACATCTAGAGGACAAGATGACAAAGTAGAGCCAGAGGAGTAACCAAAGAAGTGGGTATAGAACCAGGAGAGTGGGCAGGAGAGGAAGGTTAAGAGGTGGGGGTAGGCACAGAAAAAGAGATAAGAGTGACAAGCTTTGCTCCTTTTTGATTGTAAGTCCTCAGTCAAGTCAATGTGTGCACATCAACAAACACCGTGGGGAACCGATGAGGACTGAACCATCTGCTGATTAACCAGAATCTGTGTCTAAAAGTACAAGGAACCAGAAGGCTGACCCAGCCAGGTACACAGAGGTCAAGATTACACCTAAGGCTTAAAAATCACACGTACTGGGCAGGCCCGTGGCTCACTTGGGAGAGTACGGTGCTGATAATACCAAGGCCACGGGTTCGGATCCCATATAGGAATGGCCGGTTGGCTCACTAGGTGAGCGTGGTGCTGACAACACCAAGTCAAGGGTTAAGATCCCCTTACCGGTCATCTTAAAAAAAAAAAAAAAAAAAATCACATGTACCAAGTACTTCACCAATATTTGTATGGGGTAGTAAGGAAATCCAACATTTGAAATGTCATTCTCTATTGCTCAAGTATTCCTTGAGTGTTCAACTCTTTTTGACTCCCTTAAATGCTAGAAATGATGTTCGTTATCATATAAAAATGTGAAGATATTTATTAGAATAAAAGAATAAGTTAGTTTTCAGTAAAAAGTCTTCAAATAATTTCTTTAAGAAAATTGTAAAATTTTCATCAATCTTAAAGGATACATATGACAATGTGAAATATTCCTATTTTCCAAAGTTTTGATCTATCGCCATCATTTGCACTTTGGAAATTTTAACATAAGTTTACACCTCAAAATAACAGATTCATATTAAATTATGTCTGAAGATCCTTTCAGCCCTAAATTTCTGTGATTCAAAAATGCAAAAAAGCTTCCAAAATATAAAAGGCGAAGATATTTACCAGTATTCCAGTTAAATCTATAACAAATAGAAAAATATGGGTAATGATTAAGTCACTTCAAAGATAATGTCTCTAAATTGGAAAGAAAAAAAAAAATCTCTTCTGGCTATAATGCCCATCAAAAAAATTATCTTAACTGCAGGAAGTGAAGATTCAGATAAAACGGGGCTGGGAGTAAACTGAGCGTGCGTCCCCCGTGGCTGACACAAAGGAAACCCCGTGCGGTCTCGCTACTGGCAAGTCCTAACACAGATGGCAGGCCCGCGGATCTGCTCCGAGGCCCGGCCGCCTACCTCCCTGTCGCCGCGCCACAGCCGCTGCTCGGACACCGGGAAGCCGGTCTCGGCGAAGATGCGCTCCTTGACGCCGCGCGCGGTGCAGGACACCGGAACCGCCACGGTCCTGCAGCCCACGCAGCCGGGGAGGACAGTCACCCGGACCCACCTGTGCAAAAGGCAAAGGGACCCTCAGTGGGACCACGCGGGTGGACGGGACCAGCCCGCGGCACCCGCCGAGCGCGCGCCCTGCCGCGGGGACCCCGGGCGCCGGGACCCCCACGCGGCCTTGGGCCCGGTCCGGCCCGGGCGGGGTTACCTGTCCCCCATCGCGGGCGTCCTCGGCCGCGGGGCTCGTGTCCGCCTCCTCAAGCCGGCGCCTGGTCACGGCCGGCTCCGCCGCACCAAGAGGCCCGGCGCGGGCCCGAAGGGCGGGATCCTCATGGCATCGGCCGGCGCAGCCGCGGCCGAGCTCAGCCGCAGCCCCGGGAGCAGCGCCGGGGCCGAGGTGGTAATGCGAAAGGAAGCCGGGGCGGCAGAGGAGGAGCAGACGGCGGCGGCGGCGGCGGCGCGCGCCTCTTCAGGCGCTGCCCGCGGGCACGCGCCCGCCCGGACCGTTAGCCGAAGAAACGCCTCCCCGCTCCGCCCCGCCCCGCCGCGCCTCGCCCCGCCCGGAGCGATAGCTGAGGAACCGCCTCGCCCCGCCCGGCCCCGCCCCGTCCGCCTCGCCCCGCCCGGCCTAGCCCCGCCCCCGCTCTGCCCAGACTTCAAACAGATAATAGCATCGGTATTTGCGGAATGTTCATCTGGGGAGAGGAGATGCGTTTTCCCTGGTAGAGTTCGACAGTGCCTTAAAATGCAGCACTACACGTTTCTAGGGCCTACGTCGCCTTCAACTCTAACGACTTTACTCGATGGGAGAAGCATCTCCAAATAACATTGGCCTCTCAGGGATGAGAGGGGAACGTGGTGGTTGCAGAACGGTGTCTTCCCATTCGTTTCGCTAGTTTTTAAGGCACAGAAGTAGGAACAATGATTCGGTTTACTGGTGGAAGGAAAGCCAGCAGCAAAGTAATAGATGGCAGTGCACAAAAATACTTCCTATGCCATTTTAAAAGTATATGTAACTTATTTTGGCAATATTATGTTGTTGGTAGCCTGTGTCTCCCCATCACAACTGCAAGGTCCTTAAAAGCAAAGTGTGTGGGGCTTGATAAGGCCTCAGTGAATACCAGGCCCTTCCTTCGGTTTATTTCTCATAGGTATGAATGCCCATTGCAAAAAGAAAAAAAAAAGGGCAACATCTATTAAAGTAACTTGAAAGCTACATCGTGAACAAGTAAACTTGTTGTGCTTCTTATTTTAAATAGCTTGCATGGAATAAAATTAAATTTTAGAGTTGACAAAAAAAATGGCATTAATTAAATTACCACCCCCCCAAATATTATTATTACTCAGAATTCATCACCAGTAATAAATACACAGAACATCCTTACAGATGTTCCATCCCTCTTTCTTACCCAGGAGATTGATGTTAAGTCATGCATGCCTTTTCCTACTTGGAAGAGGTAAGCATGTTTTGTGAATTAGAAGAGAATATGGTAACTCAGTTTAAAGATCAGGCCAGAAAACCCTAACGGACAAATATTTACTTCTTTAATCAGGTAAGACTGGACAAGCAAATGCATTAGAATATCAACAAATGCAAAGAATGTGAGCTGTCTCTCATCTATCAAGTGACCTCTGTCTCTGGTCCAAGCACCACACTCAGTCATCAAGGACTGAACACTCAGCCCTTGCTATAGTGTCACAGCACACCTACCCCAGGACAAATCCTTCACATCTGAATCCTTTGAGTAAGACTTCATGGAAAACCCCTGGTTCTCCCAGCTTTCCTTACGCTCTTTTCTCAGGAGCCAGGAAAACAGGATGTAGTAACAATGTAACCTCAGGGTTGAAGACTTGAGAGACAAAGGAATGACCTTAACCAAGAGGCATTCACAAGAACTGAGGCAGACTCAGCTGGGGAAGGAGGCCAGCTGGTCAGAGGAAACTGAAATCTGGAGTTCAAAGCATCCTCTGAATGTGTGGTAAATGGATAGTCGGCGTGGGACATATAGATCTGGAACTCAGGAGAGATGTCAAAGCTGAGGCTATAGATCTAGGAATCATTTATTTAATCGTTCATATAATATTTCTGAGCCCCTGCTGTGTCCTAGCTGTACACACTTCTCAGTAACAGGAATACAACAATGAACAAAACAAAGTCCCTAAGCAGTTGTTTAACAGGTACAGAGTTTCAGTTTTACAAGACAAAAAGAGTTCTGGAGATGGACGGTGGTGATGGTGGCACAGCATTGTGAATGTGTTTAATATCACCCAACTGTACACTTGAACGTGGTTAAGATGGTAACTTTTAAGTTATATGTATTTTACCACAATTAAAAAAAAAAAAACAACTTGTTTTTTAAAGTAGCTCAGAAACACTAGAAAAATTGATGAGAAGAGGTGCCAACATTGGAGTGAGCAGGACTAAAGCCACATTGGGACCTAAAACTGCATGGGCTCTAAAAGATTTTAAAAGGACACAGGTTTTTTCTTGGCATGCGTTTCTCTGAGTTTCCTCTTTTCCCACAGTTATTTGATATTTCTAACCTTGATTACGGGGCAAGATGACATTATTTACATAAATGTAAAGTTGTTTCGGAGCCAGCCAGAACCTGGAAACTTGCAGACTTGCATGTAGTATCCAGACCGTGGGAGACCAAGGAAGACATCGATAAAGCTGTACTGATTCCAGCACTCCAGGAGGACCCTCAGATAACAGCAAGGACAGGAGCAGAAACCAGACGGAGCCTTGGCGAGACGTTGCACCTGGCTCTTTGCACGGAGCCGCCACAGATCGCAGTCCCCTCCCTCCTGCTTTTCATTTCCCACATTCCTTTCCCTCAAGCCCCTCTTTAAAAACCCCTCTGTAAATCTGAGTCTTTGAGATGGCTTTAGCCTGGCCACTCTCCTTCAGGTTTACTGTAGATATGGATTAGCCTAACATCTCTCCTCAGGTCACTGGGATTCCTGATAAAAGCTGACTTCTATTTTCATCAATATATGACTTTTGAATTTGCTTTTGAAAGAGGGCAGGCAGCCGACCTGTTCCTGGGAACAAATTTTGATGAGCCGAGCAAGGAGTTGAGGTTTGGAACCAATGGCACATGGGGGGCAGGTTGTGGGGTGGTTAAGACACAGATCAGGGTATGTCATCAGTGAGACATTTAACACGATACCTTAACTGGCAGCTGAGAATAAACCACAAAAGACTGCAAAGCCAGAAGAGCAAAATTGAACTTGGGCAGCTAGTAGTTGAACAAGACAAAAGTGACAAAATATTATAACAGGTTTTCGTAATTGATATTAGTGAGAGAAACCCCAAGTTCTGTAGGTTTCCTTGTCTCGTTTCTAAGGGTACAATGATGGTTTCTAATGTACATTGTCTATATAAACAATGGGATTATTTTGACAAAAACCATCAATAAATGTGAGAGTACTTCAAAAAGTTCATGGAAAAATAGAGTTAAAAGATAATGCAAATCTTTCCATGTTTTTATGTATCCTTGTATATGAGTTCCAAAAGTTTAAAAAGGTAGGAATCAACTTTAGTGAGGATCTTGAGGGTTTCAGTGATGAAGTGATTTGCTGAAAGTTATACGGCTGGAAGGTGGCAGAGCTAGGCCTGGGACTCAGGGCTTACTCCAAACCACAGGCTCTTTCCTTGCTTATAAAGGCTGCACTGATGGCGGTTATTAAAATCAATAAATATCTTTTATTGAAGACTAAAAAAAACCCCCCAAAACTAAAGTCCCTAATCTCATGCTTACATTCTAGGGAATGAAGACAAATAATAAACAAATAGACAAATAATGTATGAATTCCTCCTATGATGTCAGGGATAAGCTCTATTTAGGGGGCAGGGATTGGGGCAGGACAATATCACAGAGCAAGGAAGACAGGGTGTCTGTAGAACTCCTTCCTGAGCTGTGACATCTGAACAGAGGCTTGAATGAAATGCAGGAAACAGATTACCGAGAAAAAGCTTCTGTAAGAAGAACGCGGGCACAGAGCAACTGATAGTATCGACGCTTCCATCACCTTTGAGCTGGATTGGTACAATCACTTCCTACCTCGTCTGCCTTCTCTTGTTTCCTCCTCTCCAGTTAATCCCCCAACCTGCCACAAATGAGATTTGCAATTGGTATCTATCTTCTTTAGGGATAGCTTCCCAGGGCCTGAAAGAGGTTTTACACAGAATAGGTGCTCAAAAAATATGATAAACAGGACGGAAAAAAGGAAGGGAGGGAAGGAGGGAAAGAAGGTCTGGAAAACACAGAAAAGTAGAAAGAAATAAACTCAAACAATATTCATAGTTCTAGCACCCCAATAAAAGCAACATTTTTGTACACTGTCATTAATTTCAGATTTTTAATATGATTGCAATTATACTATGGGTACACAGTATTTTCAACATTTTTAACGTTGCATAAAGCTTATTTCTAATCTCTGTATAACATTTCATTGAGAAGAAATATCTTAGGCTAATTAACCCTATTGATGTTTACATGGGTATTTTAATTTATCAAAATTGTACTCACTTCAATAAATCTTTGTTCATGAATTTTTACCACTATTTATAATGAGAAGGAAATTTTCAAAACTGATGTATTCTAAGAAATGTATATGCTATGGGTCAAATGTGCCCCCCAAAAGTTTACGTATTGGAAACTTGATCTCCATTGTAACAGTGTGAAGAGGGTGGGAAATCCTGCTATGGTAATTGAAAGGTGGGGCCTTCAAGAGATGATTAGATTGTGAATGGATTGATTCATTCATGGAGTAACAGGTGTGGTTCTGATGGCTTTATAAGGAGAGCAGTGAGAAGGTTGGCTCTTGTTCGGCCCATTCTTGCCCTGTGACACCCTGGTCACCACAGAACCCTGTAGGGAGTTCCCAGTAAGAAGAAGGCCCTCACCAGATGTGCCCCTGAATGGTGGACTTCCTAGCCTCTGAACTTTAAGAAACAAATTTTGTTTTATCATAAATTATCCATTTTCAGGTATTCTGTTATAAGCAACAGAAACGGACCAACAGTGGAGCTGAGCCTTGACTCATCCCATAGGAGCATATTACCAAGAGCACCACAGCAAGAAGTCAAAACATCAGCCCCTTCTTTCAGAGTGAGTCCACACTAACAGCTCATGGGGAATCGTGGGACCACCCTTGAGTCTATTTCAATTGTAAAACTGTTCTATTGCACAAGCTGGACTCTAAAGGATAGAAGCAGAAAACAATGTTATTCCTTCTCATGACGCATTTTAACTCGTGCTTTCCTCATCCCTGGGTGAGGTATCCTGCAGGAACCCTGTCTTCCTGTCCCCGCCACCACTCCTGGGTGATGAACTTCTTCCAGTCCCTAAAGTGGACCCATTTTAGTAACCGAAAATCCTATCCAGGGTAATTAGCAAACTCCAGTCTGGTCCAATGCAAAAATTACTAAATAGCTACCAGGCTCCCCTTACTCTGGTCCATTCTCAGCCACACACATCATGTGGACTGCACTTTGGAAGCCTAGCACGAGGCCAAAAGTGAACTACCCGGAAACAATGCTTTGTGATTTCATGAATAGAATGTGTCTAATAGCATGCCTTTTATCAGTAGGAACCAATGAATTTGTCTCCTCTGGGGAATGTTTACCGGTTATGTAAAGACAAAGGTATAATTATTCCTTTGTTTAACAAGTCAGCAGAGGCTGTTAGCTGGAAAATAAAAAGGTGCAGATATTGTGGACACACAATACAGTTAAGTCCTAAAGAATGAGTAAAAACCATAAGCCAAATAGACAAAGAAAAAGATCCTTAAGGGAGAGGAAATAGCACCTGCAAAATCATGTAGTCAAGAGAAAACAATAAAGCTGAGGAACTTCTAGTAGCTCCGTATGATAGGAACAGAGGGTAAAATTCGTGGGAGAGCATAGATCACAATGATCCTGGAGAAGTCTGCAGGAATATGTTCCAGAAGTCTCCCTTATGTCATATACAGAGTTACCTGAACTGAACAGGAAGCCCCTTTCAGATGTTAATCCAGTTAGGTGATCATAACTGACTGCATTTTACAAAGATTCCTCAGGCAGCAGTATTAAGGATGACTTAGTAGGAGGCTTAAAATAGGAACAAAATCAAGAAAAAAATGTTATCAGTGAGATTAAGTGAAAAGCTTCAAGAAGGGAACCAGCAGTGCCATGTATCCCACAGGTAAAGTGTCCCTAGCATTTGACAACTAGGAGGCCATTGTTGACTTAGTTCTATGCTTCCCAACCTCCAAGAATTTTCCAATGACTGTAGGATCAAGTTCAAGTTATTCTGCATGGCATACAAGGCCCATCACAATTTAGCCCCAGTCAACCTTCTCAGATACCTCTCAGGCCACCCCACTACCCACAACATATTCTATCTCCATGACCAAAGTGGAATATTTACCATGAGCCAGGCACCTGCTAAAAGCCTTCTGTGAATTAGCTCATTTGCTCTTTCCAGCAACCTCGTGAAATATATAAAAGCTCAACTTTCAGATAAAGAAAAATAAACCTAAACATTTTACCTATCATCCTATGGCTATAACACAGGTAGCCCAGAGCCCGAGCACTATGTAACAGTAAATATTAAACTGCATGTACTGCTTCCTATTGCCAGGCCATCCCCATGTACCCTACCTTAGTTGCTCCCATCTGTCTGCAGTCCTTTTTCCATTACTGTCAGTCTAATAAATCCCTAAGTCCCAGTCCAAGAACCACCACTTCTGGCAGCTTTCCTTGACTCTTCCAGGCTATTTCTTTCTATATACCTTGTCTTCACATTGCTGTTACAGCACATACCATACTTGTATTCCTTATCATTAATTTTTATTCATTGCAATGGGGGCGCCTTTGCATTCTTCTTCATATCTTAAGGGCCTAGCACATGGTAATATTCAATAAGTGTTACTTAAGATGTTTGAGAGTTGAATGAATGACTGCATATATGGGTGCATTTCAACTTCACTCTTAACATTAGTTGCAAAGTTTTATTTTGGTTTTGGTTCTGCTGGAAATGCTTCTGGTGTAAGTAACTGATTACTTGACTAGCGATAGCTAAACCGATAAGGGTTTGTTTTTTCTCACATACCAGGAAATCTGTAGGAAGGCTGTTCCTCAACAATGTCAGGACCAGTGTCCCAGCGATGTTTTGGGTCTTCCTCTTCCTGTCTTAAAATAGCTAATACAGATCTAATATATATATTTAGTGCAGGAAGAAGGCAAAAGGGGAGACACTATCTTTATCTGTTTTATTAGAGAAACAAGAAAATTTTCCCACCTAACTTCTATTTCTCACTCACTGGCCAGAACTTTATCACATAACCACCCCTAGCTGCAAGAAAGGCAGAGAAAATGAATATTTAGTTTTTTTTAAGTCTCTATAGAAGAAGGTTCCAGCAAGAGAGTAGGGATTTGTGGGTGACTGTTGGATCACCCAACAGCACTATCTACAACATTGTTCTAATCTACATAGCAAAATATTTTCAAAGTGCCTGTAGAAATATTGAAAAACAATGTAACTGGTAAGTTTTTAAAAGCCTGTTAGTAACATAATCAGGACACATTTTTTTAAAAGGATATTGTTTAGTATTGATTTTTGTTTTTAAGTTCACTCAGTGACTACTATTTACTTAAAGGGAAGCATTTCATTTTTATTTATATTCCTATGAGACAGCTGGCATGTGCATGAGGTTGTGTATATGCAGTCGTGTGTGTGTGTGCGTGCTCTTGGGTATGTAGACGGCAATTGTTCAATTCTTTTAACACACTATGAGTCGTCATGACTCTGAATCATAATAAACTGTTATCATTGATGGAAGCCAGCCACAAGACTTTCAACTGTCTGTGCCCAGAGAGATTCTGTACAATTCGAAAGAGGAGAAACCTCTATATTTCCGCTAATCTTCTGTCGTATCCTGAAATGCCTTGTGCAGTTATGGCAGGACACGTACAGCAATCAAAGGAGAGGAACAGCAGGTAGTGCCCCACACCCATGACAGCAGGGCAGAAAAGGATGTCCAACGGTGTCACTAATAATAGTATTACCTCAGCTAGGAGAAAGCGCTGCATCTCAATGCTTATCTCATAAAGCCAACTTCCCTGTTTAATAACCCCCCTCCATCACAGCTTTCTATCAGATTCATCTGACTTTGGAAGAACAGACAAGTGCATTTCCCTGTCAGTTTGGGTGGCTCTTTGCTAGCTTTCTATTCATGCTTTCCTGGGGCATCCTGCACCTGATGTCTGCTTCCCCTCAGCCCTCCACTACCTGTCTTCAGCACCATCAGTGTCTCCTTACTCCTCTTCTTAGGTCTTTCTCAGAATGACTATTCAAATACAAATACTGTTTTTACAAAGAGTTTTGAGTTCAGTACATGACTACATGTGCAATGAATTGGTGATCCCATGTCTGCATAAAAGCATGGAAGACCACAGGTGGCAGTCAGAGTCTTGTGGAAGGTGTGGCTAGAGAAAACTAGAGCAAAATAGATGTAAATGGTGAGTGGAAGATGAAAAGTCACATAGCAATGGCTTCCCATGTCACTCAGTGTCAGAGACCTTCAGCTAAGGCCTTAATGGCCAATCTCCCCTTCGTCCCCTGCCTCATCTCCCTTGGGCTCAGTATCCCCCTGCCTCCTGTGTCATCTCCCCCGGCTCACTCCATCATGGCCACAGGTGGCCACCTTGAATCTGCTTTATGAGAGCAAAGCCATTATCTGTTTATTTCTCTGCTCTCTCCCCAGCACCTAGAACAGGGTCTGGCGTGCCAGAGTGTATTAGTTTGCTAGGGCTGCCATAACAGAATACCACAGACTGCATGGCTTAAACAACAGAAATTTATTTCTCACAGTTCTGGAGGTTGGAAGTTCAAGATCAAGGCATGGGCAAGGTAGGTTTCATTCTCAGGCCTCTTCTCATGACTTGTGCTCACACGACCTCTTCTTTGTGTGAGTGTGGAGAGAGAGGAAGCAAACTCTCTGGCATCTCTTCTTACAATGGCACTGATCCCATCATGAAGGCCCCACCCTCATGACCTCATCTAACCCTAATTGCCTCCCAAACACCTCACCTCCTAATACCACCACATTAGAGATTAGGGCTTCAACATATAAATTTGGGGGGACACAAACATTCAGTCCATAGTACCATAGGTACTCAATTAATATTGTCAAATAAGTGAATGAATGAATGCTCCTGACCCCTGGGTATCTTTGCCTCCTCCACCCCCTCTCCCCTTGCTCTAGTCTTGGTTTTCTTGGTGGAAAACTATAAATTCATTGTAACAATTTTATGGAGTAGTGAATCATGCTACAATATAGACGACCTTCTAAACCATTAGGCTAAATGAAAGAATCCAGTCACTAAAGACCACACATTGTATGATTCCATTTACATGAAATGTCCAGAATTGGCAAATCCCTAGAGACAAAAAGTATGTTAGTGTTTGCCAGGGGCGGTGGGGGGTAGGAATGAAGAGTGAGTGCTCGTGGGTTTGGAGTTGCTTCGGGGGATGATGAAAATGTTCTGGGATTAGACAGTGGTGATAGTTACACAATGTTATGAATATCCTAAAAACCATTAAATTGCACCCTTAAAAATGGTGAATTTTATGTGAATTACACTTAAAAGAAATTAACATAATTTTTTTAAAAAAGGTTTTTCCAGGACCACCATCTGTAGAATCCCTCTGGGCACAAAAACCTTGATGTGGCTGCCTCAGCTCTTCTGGGGAGCCTAGTGGTTTGCTCATTTGACTCCCTTCTTACGATGTCCCCAGTCCATTATCAGAATGGCCAGAACTGACATATTTACCCCCAAAAACATACATAAAGAAGATATAACAAAACTTCTTATCAGAACATACAAGTTCTTCTTTTCACTCTCATGTCTCACTACCCGCCACCAAACTCTCCCCACCTCCCAGCTGTCCTTCCACGCCAGGCTCCAGCACATGACGTTAACCCACCAGGTGCTCTCACATGACCTGTGCATAGATGTTCCTTCCTTCCTTCCTCAGTGTCCATTTCGGAGCATTCAACCCAAGACTTTGATGCCTGATGCTTCTCAAGGCACCAGGGCTGTGAGCCTCATCCTGTCTCTTAGTCCGCTTCCCCTCCCTAAGCCAGCAGCTCCAGAGAGCAGGGTGACAGCAGGGCGCCTGGATCCCAGCTCCATGGTCCCAGCTTGATGCACGGCAGCATCTTTCAGAAAAGACCAGATCCTCCACCACAAATGCTGGTGGCCCAGGTGGAATTTATCCAACAGGCCACATTCAATCACCAGTAAGACAGACAAATGACAAAATTTCCCTTCTCCTTGTGCTAATGTAGACATAATTGCTTAACTTTTATTTTTAGTTTCATTAAAAATGCTTTGGGAAATGATGTCATTTCTGAGTTAGCATTCCTGCTTTCCTACTTCCAAACAAGGCATTATGAATTCCCTAGAGTGCTGTAAAAGTTATGAGAAAACAGGATTGTACTGACTTTACATGAGGCTTTCAAATCTGTTATTAATTTTAATGAGAGCTGGTTGTCTGGTTGCCAAAGTAAAATCAACCAGTAGGGCCTTAAACATAGCCATGCTTGCATTAGAAAGGAAAAAGGTGACTCAGGCCCTCAGATATTGTAAAGGTGACACATCTTGACTGTATTGGCTATTTCAAGTAATATTAAAACCACACAAGGTTTCTAAATTCTTCTTCCATTTATGATAACCTTTGATCAAACATCCTCTTTTGCAACATTATATAGAAAATATAGAAATAAAGTAAATTGGTGATAGCATATGTACATTAAAATAAATCTAATGCATGCTAATAATTAGCATATTTGAGCCGAGTCTCAGCCCTAAATGAAAAAGAAGAAAAATTAGGGTATAAACGCATGAAATATTCCATCAAAAAACAGATTAAATTGAACATAAAAAAAGGAAATACTATGAACAGAAAACGTCAAAATACACTATATGTATTTGCTCACTTTTTCTGTCTTTAATTGTCCTGCTTTGTCCTTTATCTGCCTTAGTCACCCTCTCAGCGTGTGGAGGGGGTGACTCCAGCTCCCACACCTGCAGCTGGCAGGGAGTGGACACGTTGCCACCGCTCCAGGCTCGCTTCCTCCCTGTGAGACTGGACTGGTCACACCTGCCTCCCAGGGTGACTGTGAAGACGACTGGGACAAGCAGCGCCGCTCATTCCTGGGATGGGCACGGGCTCTGGGCACGGGCACCGCGACAGGAGAGCACAGGCCCTTCGTGGGGACCACATCTCACCCTCGGCCTCTCCCGGCCCGTCCTTCTCTCTTGTTTTGGCATCTGAGCAGTCAAAGGCAATGCCAGAAAAAATGTGACGTGGGCAAAGGGTGTTCTGAGTACCTTAAACCTCTCCATCTTGGCTGCTCCCCAACCCGCTCCCCAAGTGCCCTGCCCTTGTAATTGAGAAACATGAGTTTACTTGAGGGAAAAAAAAAAACTGATTTGTTTTTGTCATATTTTATTTTTAATATTTCTTGCTTATATTTGTTAAAGATTTTTAAAATAAAAAAAAAGTTCTCATTTATTCCATTTCTGAATATCTGGATTTGAAGTGATATTGTCAATGAGCAGTTCAGAGGATTATCATTATTTTATTTCTGTGCAGAGCCAATGCCACAATAACTTGAAAGACGAATCACAGAAACCATCCCCACAAAATTACAGATCTATAAATTTGTGAAGAATAACACTGTATTTTCTCTTTGCTTTTTAGTGAAAGAGAAGCATGCTACAGGCTTCCTCATATAAGAGATTATAAACAGCTGCACACATTTGCTGTCTTGTGGAACAATTATAGGAGCTGGCAGGCATCCACCACCACAGGGGACACAAAGAAAATGCCAGTTAGAAATAGGTCAAAAGGGTTTTTTTAAGGAAAACTGGGAATGAATCCATAAAAAACAAAATGACTGGATTTTACGTGATTACTACAATTAAACAGAAGCTTCATCTGTTCAAATCCTACCTTCTGCTCATTTCTCAAACCATTTCAAACTTTATCTTGATAGGATTTCAGTGGATAAATGCAATAGTTATAAAATGGAAAAAGAATATCTATTTACTCACTGATTATAAAAATGAATGTTTTCAAAGCATCAAGTATAAAATTTTTAATAGGAAAAGCAAATAATAACATTGAAGTGTACATTTTATTCAGAACACATCTAAACCTAAATCTAAATAAATAATGATTGTTCCCTATTTCTAAAACCTTTATAAAAATAATGGCTAAGTTATGTGCATAAAGAACTTACCAATTAGAAAACCATTCAGTGAAAAAAGAATATAGCTCATAAAACATATTTTTAAATTCATTGGCAACAAAATGATGATATGTGTTTTTGACTTTCAAGCCTTTGGTTTCATTTTCTGTTTCCTGAATGTTTTCTCCCTTGTTTTAAATAATCTGAAGAAATCACAGGTGCAGACTAAATATTGCAAGGAATAAAGGTTGGTCATTCTCAACACTCTACTAACACATCCAGTCGGCCACCATGTCTGAGTGTTCAGCCATGCGAAAAATATTTTGGATCCATTGCCTCCTCGTGTTCGTATTGGTACAGGTCCTTACCCTCTTACTCAGACCCAACTGCCCCCACTGTCCCAGATCATTTCCCTCCAATAAATCCTTCATATTGCCATAGAGCTATTCTATAATTGAGCATGTCTAAATCCCTCCCAGCATAAAGATACTTAGGACTTCGAGTTACCCACATGATAAAGTCCGAACGCTTCAAAGACAGGCTCACCTTTGCAGCCATCTCCTGCGCCTCCTTCCTGAGTGGCCCCCAGACTCTGCAGGGGTGGTCACATTGTCATACTTTTCTGAGTGTTGTTCGCACAACACTCAGCACGTTGTTTCCTCCTGCAGCGTTTGCCTCCTCCCTACATCTTCAACTCTTTACCCATCCCTGGTGTCCCCACTCAAAAGTCACTTCAATTATGAAACCGTCTTGCTCTATCCCGCACTGTTTAAGAAAAAACGGGACAAGTACATGACAGACAAGGTTTGTATCTCCTTTCTCTTTGTCTCTTAACACTTTGTGTATCGATCCATCCCAGGTCTTCCGCCTTGACTAATCCATGTATTTATGTGGCTGGGTCCCCCTCTGGAGACTGTGAACGCCTCCAGAGCAGGAAACAGGTCCCCATATCCCTTGTCCACCCCACCACTCTCTCCCATACCCCAGTGCCTGGCGCAGAACCCAGCCAGTGCATAAGAAGTGTATGAGGACTGAGATAAGTAAGAGGGAAATTGCAAGATCGTTCTCAGGAAAAAGGCTAACGTTGAAGCCTTAAATCTTATAATGGGAGAATATCCATTTTATATTTAAAGTCATTAATTGCATGAATGGAGTGCTGGAAACAAACGCTCCTTCACATTTCAGGAGGTAGCTCTTAAAGATATCAGAGATGGGAAGACTCTAATAACACTATTGAGATTCTGCCCCATCGATCAATGCCCAGCTTTCCCTAGTCAAGCCAATACAAAGTGACTTCCACCTTCTTGAACATCTTCAGCATTTAACTTCCACTCATCAGTGATCACATAGGCATCAAGCGCATTTATTCATAAACTACTGAAACTCCCTCTGGGTTACAATCTCTCATACATCATTCTACGTGCCACATCGTTCCCTGCCAAATCCGTGAATGCCATGGTGGTCACGTGTTTGGCCCCTCGTAAGCACTGTACAAATTTAAATTTGGGAAAGAAAAGTGTGCTCTTAATTTTTAAAATTTCCTTTCAGTTCTCTTTCCTTTAATAATTCTCTTATTGGACAGGTACTAATAAACTGGTTATTAGATAAGGTTGTGAGTTGATTTAGCCTTTCATAGCAAACTCCAACAATTTTTCAAAGCATAAGGAAGAGGTGCATTCCTTCACTGTACATCAGCTGGGGAAATATAATGGTGAAAAGGCAGACAGGGCCAAAGGAAAGCTGGGATTCAGACTCTGGAAGATCAAAGGATGAAGGAATGATCTGCTCTGCTGCAGGATCTGAAACATTTTCCCCCCTAAACTGCAAAACTGTTAGCATTTACTGAGTACTTATTGTCCTAAGGGCTTCACTCCAGAGCTGGAAGACCCTTTATAGATCAGCTGATCCCTCTATTTATGGCTGATATTAAACCATTTATCTGAGAAGGTACCATTCATTTGTGGGGGTGACAGTTTGAATCCATCCAGGTGATGCAGATAAGAGAAGGGTCCCTGGAGTTCACCCAGTGGAAAGCACAGGTCAGAGAATGCTGGTCCTTAGCATGAACCTGCAATTTAATTGTCCCTTAAGCTTAAAATCCATTCAAGTGACTTTTTAATTGTGAGAAATAATGTATATAAAAACTAACCTTTTTGGAACATAAGACAACCCAAAAGAAAAATTATAAATTGGAAAATGTGGGTTACTGAATTTTAAAAACCTTAAGTGAAAATAAACAACCAACAACTAGGCATGGTTTAAACAGTCAACTGACTGAACACAGATGGTTAAGGCAACTTATCCATGGAGAATCCACTTTATGAATCAAAGCAATGGGATTACGAGCCCTAACCTAACCCCTTGTGCAGTCTTCACTAAATGTTTAAGTCAGGTAACATTAGTGTAATTTCTTTTAGAAATGCATGAAAACAATCCCCTGTTCCAACATAGGAAGTAAGGGTTCTTAACAATCTCTTATTGTAACATCTTCTATGGATCCAAAGAATATGATGATAGGGTACTACGAATTAGTAAAATGTGGATATAATGATGGCTCTGAGTGTTTGCTTTTTCTAATGACCCTGGTCAGTGGGCAGAAAGAAATGATCAGTTGCCTTCATACTTAATACCGTATCTGCAAAGCACACTCTCTCCTTGCCAAACTCTATCCTCTTCTCCGGGTTTAGCAAGATCTGATACTGGAGGCTTGAGCTAAGCCTCCTTTATTTAAAAAAAAAAAAAAAAAAAAGGATGGTGTATGTGTACAAGAGGTATGTAGTACATCATTCTCTTTGAAGGACGATTTGCTCTGTTCTTCTCCATGCAGATAAAAGAATAAATTACAGTGTCTGAAATCTGTTCTTTTTTAACTCTGTGTTTAGCCACTATTTTCCTCCAACATGAGAAGCATCAATTCCTTTCTTTGTGTTTTTGCTTCTTGTGGTGAAGGGAGAATTTTAATTTTATGTCAACACATCAAATTGCTCAGCTACACCTGCATATGCCAGCATTCACAATAATACGAAACCACATTTGCACAGTTTTTCTGATCTTTTTTTTTTTTTTAGCATTTTCTACATTTTTCCAAGGGATTTTTTTCTATTCACTCTACAGGGGTTAGAAATTATCCTTTCTACAGAACCTATTTACTTAGTCTAGGAGCTGCTATAGGCTTCAAACTGTGTTTGACTCAGAAAAGAATCAGTGTTTAGTATCTGTACTGTTTTATTATAACTACTGCTCTATATCATAACATACTAGAAATAAGAATAATTTATAATAAAGGTTCAAATATAAGTCATTTTTACTACTGCTTACTTTTTAAAAATCTTGAGTCACTTTGACTCTAAGTTACCATTTCTATGTGGAATCCCTTCCCAACCACAACCAGGAGATTCAGTAAATGAGATAATTTTATACCCTAATGTTTTGTGCTGGATAACATGCTAATTTTATATTATTCTCATGAAAAAGCTATCAGTTGACTTTTCAGTGATGGTGGCCTTCCCATACAGTGTCAAAAGATAAATGTTAAATGGCAAATGATTTCAGTGGTTGTCACTGTCCCTCACTCAGGAGACTGCACTGCACTTGCTCTGGCACCACACACTGGAGTCCCTCCCCCCCCAGCACACTCCTGCCTGGCATGCAGCCACCCTCAGGGCTCCCCCAGGTGACCACCACACCGTTCGAGAAGTGCCACCACATGACTGTGCCCCTCAGAGAAGATGCTACCACAAGGTCTTGCCCTGGGAACTAGTGCAATTCGATGTCTAGGATTTGCTTTAAAATGCTGAAGCGAATTAAAAATGGGATATAAACAAATTGGGCAGATTTTCCATAGTTGCTGAATCTGCGTAATGGACACATGGATGCTCCTTGGACACGACAACATTTGTTAGAAGAGGTGAAGGGGCACAAAGGCTAAGCGTGGGATTTCTGTCAATTCCGCATAAAGGAGAGGGAAGCCCAAGCACCTCTCCGCATATTCAAATGTCTTCCATTTGTCCCTTAGGTCCCTGTCCACCCTTGTCTCTGGCCCGGCTGAGCTGTCTGGGCGACAGGGCTCGGGGGCACATTGGCTACAGAGGAAGTTAGCCTGCGGGAGCCCCAGCAGGAGCTGCGGGAAGGAGGAGAGTGAGGGGGATTCGTCCCCAACACCCCCCTGCAGCCTCACCACGGCCTGGCCGTGCCCTTCAGCCCAAGATCACTGTGCTTCTCAAGGGTCTCACTCTTCATTATTACTCTTAATCCTTTAACGTTCAAGTAATCGCTCCTACCCTAGTCCCGCAGGTCTCGGGCAGCGACAATGCAACTGCTACTCGCTCCAGGTTCCTCAACGCTTTCTCCTGGTTCCTCTCCACCCTTTGCATATAAACTCTCGATTGATCCTAATCTGACTGTTGAGCACCTGACTGATGCCCTCTCCACACAGTGTGACCACCCGTTCACACATTTAGAAAACAATGCCTTTGATGGCCAGACTTTGTGCTAGTTTCTGGAGGATGGAGTCACGAGAACGATGGTTCTTCTCTTCCCTGGGCACACTCGCTCTGTGTCAGACGCTGTGCTGAGTATTTGGCATTCGTGAGCTCGAATCTGACACATTGCAGGTATTATTTTTCCCATGTTATGTAAAAAGTAACTGATTCAAGGCCACAGGTCTGGCAAATGGCAAAGCCAAGATGCAAGCCAAGTATGTCTGGCTCAAAAGTTTGTACTCTTTCCATTACACAGTTTGTTTTCTCTTAATGGGGGTGGGAGGATATTGAGAGTTCATTTTGTTTTGTTTGGATGCAAAGGTATCTACGGAAAAGAGGAAGGAGGAGACACAGAAGGAACAAGACAGGCACCACCCTCCCTCTCCTGGCCACAGGTGAGGGACTGGTTTTGAGCCCAGGAGAACAGAAGGTGAAGCCACATCACTCTTGGAATCCTGGGTGGGGCTGAGTGCATGCAGCGTCTCCTCCCTTTCAGAAAACACGATTAGAGTGGACTTGAGGAGAAGCCACTCCCTTACCCTCCCCACCCTGCCCACTGGCTGCAGTTGCTTTGGGCTCAAGAGGTCTGCTGGGTACACTGGGACAATGCACTGGGACAACGTCTCACAGAGGGCGCCAGCTGCAGAGGCCATGGCACGGCCCTGCACCAGGAGGCTCAAGTGGAAAGAACATGAGCACACTTGCTACCAAGCCCACATGAGATGTCATTGCCCCAAGGACGCCCAGAAATAGCTGGGGAAGAATTTAAGCAGACAGGAGAAGCATGGGGGTTAAGCTCCTGTCAAGCAAGGGAAAGCTTGGCGCCATGGAGATGTGCCCGTAAATATTAATTGACCTTATTTATACTCATGAACTGAAACCCAGGAGGTGTGGAACAAATGCTAATCCTCTTGGTCCTCTTTGGACCCTGGCTCTACTTCTGGGTCACTGCCACTAGATCATGGCCCCAAGCCTGAATCCATTCCTGTCCCTCATCAGATGTGTTGGCTGGCTGGCTCATTTCCTTGGCCCTCTGCTGCCCACCTGCTCTTCCCTGTCCGGTTTATTTTCACACTTTAACTCCACTAGTCAGTCCAGGTCACTGGAATCTGCTCTCCCTTCTGAATTTTTGTTACTCCCATTGTGGTACCATAAAAAAAATACATTTGGTCTTTGACCCCAGTTCCTGGCACAGAGTTCCTAAAAGTCTTGAAATTTCCTGAGTGATAGGGACGTCTTTTGCTATTCATAAGGAACCGCACTTGACCATACCTGAGTTTATGCACCAGGAGGGTGACTCTTGGTGGCCCCTAGAAAGCTTCAAGATGGGGGCTGGTGGTCAAAGGGTTGGCACTTTCAGCCCACTGCCTGGTCTCCAGGGAGGAGAGATTGAGTTCAATCACCAATGGCCAGTGATTCAATCAGTCATTTATATGTAGTGAAACTTTGATAAATACTCTGAAACAATGGAGCTAAGGAACTTTCCAGGTTGGTGAACACATCAAGGTGCCGGGTGGTGTGCCAGGAGGGGGCACAGAACTCCACGCCGCGCACCCCCACACCTTGTCCTCTGCATCTGCTGCATGTGGCGGCTCCTCAACTGCATCCTTTATAGCAAACTATGATCTTAAGTAAAGCACTTTCTTGATGACTGAGTCATTCTAGCAAATTATCGAACCTGGGACATGAGGGTGGAGGGTCCTAGGAACCTTTGAATTTGTAGTTAGCCAGGCAGAAGTGCAGGTGGCCTGGGGACCCTGCTTGTGGCTGGCATCTGGAGTGGGGGCAATCTTGTGGGACTGAGCCCCTAACCTCTGGAGTCTGCACTAACTCTGCCTAGTTAGTGTCAGAATTGAGTTCAATTATAGGCACCCAGCTGGTATCAAAGAATTGGAGAATTGGTTGTTGTGGAAAAGCAACACAACACCTAATACTTGTTAATTGTTGTTAATACTCGTCTTAAATGTACTCAGCATTCCGACAGTGCCAGATGGTAAGGAAATACACCCTTATGGGAGAGGCTGACACATAAGCCACCAAAGAGCCATCAGGTAAGTAAGTACCAGTGACACCCTCCATCCTGGCCGGAGCTGCCATCCTCTGTCACCTGGATTGCTACACACAGCCCCTGGTGGACTTCCCCACCTCTACCTCTGCCCCTCTGCAGAGCAGCT
This sequence comes from Cynocephalus volans, assembly GCF_027409185.1. NCBI lineage: Eukaryota > Metazoa > Chordata > Mammalia > Dermoptera > Cynocephalidae > Cynocephalus > Cynocephalus volans. The sequence goes on along the minus strand of NC_084466.1, from coordinate 85,434,928 downwards.
GCGGGATGCTTTGAGAAAGCCAGTTGGTCACGTCACTCCTCGAAACCCTGCAGTGGATCCCCTCTTCCTTCACAGTGGTCTGGTGCCAGCCACCGCTTCCACCACAGCTCTGGCCTCCCCAGCCCTCACTCACCCACCCCAGCGTCCCGCCAGCTCCCAGCCAGGGGTTTTGCACATGTTCTCCTGTCTGGAACGTTCTCACCTAAATAGCTGACGACCAATTTCCTCATGTCCTTCAAGCGTTTGTTCAAATTTCATCTTTTCCTCAACGTCTATCCCGACGCCGCTATTTAAAATTACAACAGATGTTCCCATATAACCTCATTGGACTTCCTCTCCTTTTCCTTTTCCACCTTTCCTTTTATTCTGCTGTACAATGTACCATATAACTTATTTGTTAGATTTATTGTTTGCTTTCTGTCTTCCTCTGCTAGAATGTAAAATTTACAAAAGCCAGTATTTATACTGATTTCATTCCCTGATAACTTCCAAGTCCCTGGCACATAAAAACTGATGACTACCTGTGAGTTGAATGAATGATTTTAAGAACAAAAGCTTGTTTGGAGAATCCTAGTTGAAAGTACTGCACAGCAATAACCAGGTTAGATGCAGAGCCAGGCACGCTGGGCGGGCGTGGAGGAAGACAGGAGAGGCAGGTTGAGGAATGACAATGACCCTGACAAGGACCAAAGTTGAGACAGCCTCCCCTGAGACCTCTTTCAGCTAGGCCTCGTCCTTGGGCCCTGTCTTCAGCCTGCCTCATCTAGTTGTAGCAAGAAGAGAATCCCCCAGCCTTGATGTCTCCTTGTAGCAATTTTCTATCTGTGACCCCCACACTGCTCCTTGGCTTTGTTTTATTTTCACTTTCATAGAAATTCTCCTTATTAAATGACTGTCTTCTTGAACCATCCAGCAAATATTCTCCACTTCCAAATCTCAGCAGATGGTTTAGCTAGTCTTTAATGAACTAAAGATGACAAAAGTGAGAAATAGACTTGAATTGTTCAGAGAAGTATGCTCTTCTTCCCTCGAACAACAGTGAGGAATGAAAAAGACTGTCTCCTGAACCGCACGTTACTCAGTCTCCTCTAAGCCTCTTTTCAGCCAGGCCTCATCCTTGACTTGCCCAGCGCAATTGTTAAGAATTGTCAAGAATTATTAATTCTTGCTAAGCCAGTTTAGCAAGAATCGCCCCACTTTTGATATCGGACACCTTCCATACCTAATCAAATTCTCCCCATCTGATCATCCTGTCAAGTCAGTTTAGCAAGAGTCCCCCTTACCTCTCATGTCTCCTCTTAGTAATTTTCCATCCACTGACCCCATCACTCTGCTCTCTGGCTATAAATCCCCAGCAGTTTTTGCTGTATTCAGAGTTGAGTCCCATCTCTTCCCCTTCTGTGACAGTCTTGAAACCTACCAAAACAGTCCTGAATACAGTCGTCCTTACCTTCCTGAAAGTGTCAGAATAATTTTTTCTTTAACAAAGGATATGGCCTTGAGCAAGTCATGTGACCTCAGTTTTCTCAACCATCAAATGAGACCCACCCCTAAGAGAAAATCTCTTGGACACTGCCACCAGCCTGAATCAATCCCAAATACGCCACATTCCTAACACACTGCAACGACTAGAGCTGTTTGTTTCCCTGGAACCCTTAAGTGCATTTTCCCCAAATCTGGTCCACTCCTCCATATACCGGAATATGCCCTTTGCACTGTCACATACTGACGCTCTGGGGTTTCCCAAAGACAAAGGTGAGGGAGCCAGTTTCAAAGCAGCCTTCAACAGTGAGACTCTACATTGTAGCCGTTGGCTTATAATTTCAGGAAGACATATTCAATAATATATCTGCATTTTTTTTTTACTGTACACATAGCATTTTATATGGCTTATTATATAGATGATTTAACTTCCTTCTTTGTGTTAGTGCCGTGACTCTGAGGCAGCCTCCACCACCCCCACACGCACCGTCCTGTGAACTCACATGCAAACACCCCAGAGCTCAAGAAGCCTAGGCTGGATCCTTTTTAATGTTAAAAACGATCTTGTCCCAGGAACAAGAAGACCAGGCGATCAAATTTTACACATATGAAAAAAGTGTGTTTACAAGAAAAAAAACTTTACACTTGATGTTTTGACTCTCAACATGTCGACTCTACTCCATGTTTCCTAAATATTGTTATATCCAGTCATTGACATTTGTTGGGGGTGGGGTGGGTGGCTGGTCAGTACTAGCATCCGAGCCCTTGACCTTGGTGTTATGAACCCCATGCTTTAACCAACCAAGCTAACCAGCCAGCCTCAGTCATTGACATTTTAGCTCCAAGTAAATCGGAAATCCTAAAGTACCAAAGCCTATATAATGTAAATCTCTGCAAAGATACACTCAAAGCTAATTCATGCTTTTTTTCTAGCTACAAATAGAATTTATCACCTAGAGACTGCAAATACCAATGCGTCAAATCAATCTTGGTTGTTGAAAAACACGGTTCAGGTCAGCATCAATGATTCTATATAAGCACATCTCTTTAAAATAAGTGTATAAATGAAATTACTTGTAGCAAATCAGTCAACTGGTAAGTTAAATGAAAATGAGTTGGCCTTTCATTTGAAAAAGCACCTACTTCCAAAACTAGGGGGAAGATGAATATGCATGCACTTTAGAAGGTTAAAAAAATTCCACAGAAATACCACAGAGATAACACATATGATGATGTATAAGTACATTTCTCTCATGTTTAAAAAATTTAGCATCAGTAATAGAAGATTCATCTCAAATCACTTCTCATAATACTAAAAATATAGAAAAGTAATCAAATATTCCAATTGTTCATTACAAATCAAACCCATAAAGTAGTTTCAACTCCCTTGTGCATTCAAATATTTAAATAACAATCAGTCACAAAATTCATCCTGATATGCTAAGAGATGAGTTCTAGTGAAAAAGTAACATTTGGTTCCTCTAATGAGTAAACATTTTTGGAAGATAAAGAGAAAAATAAATAGTAAGGTTTCTTTTCAATGTTTCAAGTATGGAAAGCCAAATTTGAAAAGTCTTTTCATCTGTTGATACCATTAGGTTACAAGATGAAGTCTTCCTTGGCACTAAAATCTCAATTATTGAAGGTACTCCTTGAATACAGCAGTCAAAAATAATGAAAGAGTATTTTGTTATAATGCTTAAGAAAAAAAGAAGAGCACATAGAAATTTAAGGAGTAATTATAAATATGCATAAATACTATGCTTTTGCATTAATCCTCAAGCGTGTAAAATAAACATATGTTCTTATAAACGAACAACTACATTTGAGAAAAGGAGCAAGCATTACTTCCATCATCGTAGTTTGTAAAGGAAAAGCAGGGTGCTCTCTCTCTCCTTTTTTAGGCTATTCAGTACAAGTTCAAGTACTTGAGTACAGTTTATTTTATATTTTCTGAATAATTATATGGTCAGTGAGAGACACTAATATATTCATTTTATGAAGGAGAAAATGGATATGTCTAGTCAACTCTTTATTACAATGGCCACACCTACCTGTTTTTGCCTACCTATGTCTCATTTGGAAAAACTCAACAAGCCTTAAAAATCTCCATGCAAATTGTGGTCAGTTAAAACATTAAACTCATTTACCTATTCTCCTGGGTCTCCATGATTACTTCTGGAGTATCTGTCTGTGAAAATCATGAAAGTATTTTCTTTCTCCTGTGGGGAGTCTTCCGTTTGTATTTTCTCTAAATGCGCACTCCGTGTTTAGCTCCCACTGGCCAGTGAAAAGACTGTTTTTCCCTTAGTGTCCATTCATCATCTGATGTCAGAAAACATTGTGTTTTGTGTTGTGTTCCTTAAAGTATGATTTCCCAGTCTGATGATGCTTGCCTTCTGCTCCAGCAACCTACAGAAGTTCTTAAGGTAAAATAGTATTGATTAGCCAAGGGTTTTAGGCTTTCTCCCAAAGCAAAATTAATTTCTTTCCATCTGAGAATCTACTGTATTTCTTTTTGAAGGTGCTGGGGGAATGTGCTGTAGAAGTTCTTGGACTCAGTGCCTCTCTCCTACATCTCAGCAGATGCAAACTGCTTGTTGGTGAGAGAGCCTTTCTTCTTGCCCTGGTGACACAGGCATCTCGGCCTCACTTCTGTAATCCTGAAAGAAAAAAACAAGGAAGGGTAAAGAAGAGAGTAAGGAAATGTATTTGAAGTAAATGCACTAAAAATGTAATTCCTTATGGAAGTCAGCCATAGTTCTGAGCTCCAGCGACTTTCTAATTATAAACTGCTGGTTGCACTACACTCTGCCAAATCTCGTGAAGTTTATCCCTCTCCGCACAAGACAGGCAACCAACAAATGCACATGCATAGCTATATGAGTCGGTCTCTAGAAATAAGAAACACATCTACTTAAAAACTCAGTTTCATGTTCTCTCAATTTCCCTGGCTTCTTCCAAGTGGAAATATGTGCTTCACCTCACACAAGGTGCCCTGGATTGAATGTCCCCCAAGAACTTGATCCCCACTGTAACTGTCAACGGTGGGAAATCCTACTATGGTAATTGAAAAGTTGGGCCTAGAAGAGGTGATTAAGGTGATGGTTTAATGGTGGTAATGGGTGTGGTTCTTAGAGCTTTAAAGGGAGGGTGGATAAGGAGGTTAGTCTCTCTCTCTCCACTCCACCATTTTCTGCCTTGTAAGACCCCTGCATTGCTGTAAAGCCACCACCAAAGAAGACCCTCACCAGATGTGATCCTTGGACTTTGGACTTCCCAGCTTCTGAAACTGTAAGCAATAAATTTCATTTTCTTACAAAGTACCCAGTCCCAGGTATTTTACTATAAGTAACAGAAACAGACTAATACACAAGGTGTGTCTTTTTTCAAGAACAACACTCTTTAAATGTAAACCTACAACTTTACACATACAATAATTCATGTTTGAAAGCAAAACATCTGCCTTAGATAAAGAAGGGTAAAATGTGTCTATCAGAAAGGTATGGTTATGCTGGTAATATTATTAATAACCACTGGTGCCTGCAACAATCTAACGTTTTAAGAAATAAATAGAAGGGAAAAATGACAAATTTATTCAACAATGATAAGCCAGAGGTACACATGAGACTAGACTTTCTGCCCATTCACACAAATGTCATGGTTATAAAATACTTGACTATTTTCAAGGTGCTCTCTTAGACATTATCATATTATGGTTCTTTGAAGTAGACAGAACAAGAGAGGTAAAAATGCTAATATGTTAAAGAAACTTGGTGCAGGAAGGTAAATAACTACATTTAAGCTCACCCAACTAGGAAGTGATGGAAACTCAGAAACTGAAAAACCAGCTCCTATTTTCTTACTCTGTTTTAGCTATCCAACAACAATTCATTGTGGAAAAAAGTAATGTAGGAATAATAATCTAAGCTATACTAATTACATTATAGATTCTTGGAAGTTCATGAAAATCAGGAAAAGAACTCAAACTCACTACAAACTCTTTTCCAAAAACACTTCCCCAGTAACTCGCTACAATTAAAAATATTACTAGGGATAGACAGTCCCCAGTGTCACTCTCTCCCACAAATCAACCAATTAAAAAAGCAATGGCAGTCAAGCTGGGGCCACAAGAGCTCAGGAGAAGAGGGGAGAGACCTACAGAGTGCATGAATGTGGGAGAAGCCACAATGAAAGAAAGAAAATACCCCTCCAGCCATTTCAAATCCCAGCTGTTTCCAGACTGGAACTGCTGAGCACAGGGAACAGGAGCTGGCAAAAGTCACAGCTGTACCTTTCAGATGAAGTTGCTTGGAGATGGCTGGGGAGAAGAGGGCCTTGGTGGCCCCCAGGCCAGCAATACCACTAATAGAGTTCCTGTGGACCCACATAGGACTGAGGAGCCACAACAACTGAAAAAAAGGAGCCACTCAGAGGCTGGTGAGTCATCGCAAGGGACTGGAGCACAGCCTGTCCCATGGGAAGTGTTTGGAGCATGGGCAGTGGGGGAGATGGGCCCACCTGGGAAATACTGGGGCACAGCAAGGACAGCTGATCTGCCCCCCAATCAGCATAGGACCACTCAGAGGAGCCTGGTCAGGAATACAGAATTGCATGGGGTGCAGTTTGGTGAAAAGACTCAGGCCCAGACCAGTGTTTCTACACAATCCAGGTGCACCAGATTTCACTAGAACCGGAAGTACCTATAAAGTCAACCATTAAAACCTGAGCTGCACAAAAAGCCTTCCCCAGGGAATCAGCAGCAAAGCAGCAATTTATCTCAACCACAGAGCTCAAGTACTGGTCCCCACAGGAAGTTCCCCCATTTTGGAAGTAAGCAAAGGACAGCAAATTAGTTCCAGTGCAGAGTTTAAATGGTGGGAACAGCAAATAATCCAACACAGAACTGAAAGAAAAATCAAAGTACCCACAACCAGAGACAAAGTTTGATATTAACTAGTAGAGGTTGCATTTCACCAAACAACACCTATAACACCTAGAAGGACTGGAAGCCCCTTGGGCTACCAAACCAGAAAGGACGGGGACTGGGGGCTTCAGCCACACCCCCCTGACAAGTGCAACCACCCCAGAGATGACCACCAAGCCACCGCAGGAAGTGCCCCAAGGCTCCCCCAAGCCAGGGTGGTGTGTGGCCTCGGGCCTTGGCCATGGCCCCCCCACATCCCCAGCCAGCCTAGTGATGACCACCAAGCCCCACAAGAAGGGCCCCAGGTTCCCAAGCTGGGAAGCTGGGAGTCAAGGGCTCTTGCCACACCCCCCTGACATCTGCACCCAGCCCAGCAATGACCAGGCCACCACTGGAAGCCATCCCCACCCCACTCCCGGTCTCCCCTGTGGGAATGAGGGGGGGTGCCACAGGCCTCAATCCCACTCTTCCTCCTTCCTCCTGCTTCCATCACATTTTCTTCCCCTTTTCCCTTCCCCCCTCAACTGCTCTGCAACATCATAGAATGTAAAAAAATAATATTAAGAAAATAAAATAAAATAAATAAAAAATAAAAATATTACTAAGCATCATGAGTGAGATTAACTGAAACAAACCAATCCAAAACATTATTTTGCTTTTGTATAAAATCATAATGATGTAACTTTGCCACATATGAAGAATTAGAGAAATTCTAGATTTAAATTTAGGACTCAAGAATTAAAATTAAGAAATTAGATTAGCAAGAAGATGAAGCCTTTTGTATGATAATAGATTTTTCAAAATGGGACTTTTCCATTTGAAATGTTTAGATTAAGAGAAGTTATGTAGAATAAGGCAAAAGATTAGGATCAATTTCTTTGTAAAACCAAAAGATTAGGACAAATATTCTAAGTTATTAACACTTCTAAAATGATACAATTCTAGAAAAGTATATTTATTTTTAAACTCATCAATGATTCTGAGAATAGGTATTAATCCATATATGTCCTTTAAACTAAAAAGTTCTGTTAATTAAAATGTCCTTTTAAATGTAACCATAAAATATGAATGTATTGTAGAATAGGTGCAGGTTTCGTTGGGATCTTTATGATAGAAGATAAGACACCAAGGGGAACCTGGAAGGAGTTAGACTTCCGGCGCTACCTTCAGGGCTCGGCCCTCAGCCCGCACAGGTGATCTGCCTCTGTAGCAGGTCAGAGGGAAGTCGGAGGAGTGTGGATCTCAGCGGAACACTCGTGCGATCAGCCTCACTGAACCTCTAGCTCCAGCTTAGCAATATCTCTGAAAACACATATTCGGTAATCTGGAATATTAATTAGCTTTATATCACCAGGCATGTTTGATAAAATTGCTAAACAGAGAGCTCTGTGGCAAATTATTAAACTTTCCTTCTGATGGACAATGACACATTTGTTACGAAAAACAACCTTTAAATAGTGTTTCTTACATAACTCTGAACCCTTATAAATATATGATCATCAATCACATTGATTTCTATCATTCCTAACAAGATATGATGACTTTGCCCAATATATTACTAAAACCAAGACACACCTGACTTACCTTGATCGGCAGATCTAATAACCTTGTCTAGTAATGAGGGAGAAGGTTAATGTGACATGACTTGTTTGATGAAGCCACACTGGGTCTTAGGGATCACTGTGTCCTTGTCTAACACCTCCTGAATGCAATCGCCTTCAGATAATCCAATCTTTAATTTTAATACCACTTCAATTAACATCTAACCCACAATTTAGAATTCCCAAAATTATTATTCTTTTTTTAGACATTAGAACATTTGTACGTATTTATCTCCCCAGGACCTGCCCTATTTTTCATAATTCAGAAATCACCCACTGTGATTGAATAATTATATATGCAATGAGATAACGTATGTCAATAAGAGAAGGTGGTGCATTGCCTGAACATTAGTTTTGCAAACTGCATTAGCTCCCCTGATGAATCACACTCAATATTTTTCATATCTGACCTACAACATACCACTTTGGGGATCTTTGGCCCATCTGTGTACCCATTGTGTTCGATTACTTAATATTTTTCCTTAAAATGATTCTCTTGTTAAATAAATGTACTATGAAAGGGAACTTTCCATCTCTACCACAAATGGAAACCCAGTACCACGCACCACAAATGGAAGGTGAACTGTAAAGATAAGTAAAATAAATTCCATAGGTTTTTTTACTCAATTCTGGTTGGATACAAGTGCCCACCAAAAACAGTCTTTGACCTGCTCTTTCTTTATTAAACATGGGAATCAGTAAATGAATTTATGGGGAAATGTATATAGGCTTTAATGATTTCATTCAGAAAGAAGACTGAAAATGAATGAGTTAAGTATCCATTTCAAGAACTTAGAGAAAAGTCATGGGGATAAACCCAAAGAAAATAGGAAATGGAGGTGAGAGCAGAATTAATGAAATGAAAAACAAAGATACAATGGAGAATATCAGCAAAAACAAAAGTTAGTTCTTCTAAAAGACTATTAAAATTGGCAAACTTCTGGAAGACCGGTCAATATAAAAGCAAAAAAGTCACAAAAAATGTGGAGAATGAAAACAGGATGCATCAGAAATTTTAAAAGTAAGAGAATAACAAACGATTTTAAGGTAATGAATTTGAATATTCTGAAAATGGGCAAATTCCTATAAAACATAAAGTACAAATACTCATACAAGAATAAGTCAATTCTATTAAATAGTTTCAATCACTGATATATATAATCTCCTCCCAGAGAAAACATTAGTCTAGATGGTTTTATGGCAAATTCTACCAAATATTCAATAAACAGACAATTCTAATATCTTACAAATTCTACCAGAGAACATAAAAACAGGCAATAAGCCTAAATAATTTCATGAGGCTGATAATATACCCAAACCAGATTATCTAAACCCGATTGGGACAGTATGAAACAGGAAAATTAGAGGCCAATCTCACTCATGCACATAGATGCAAAAATTCAAAATATATACAAGTGTTAGCAAGCTGAATCCAGGAATGTTTCATAAAGATAATACCTTATGATCAAACTGGATTTATCATAGGTCAAAATTCAATATTTATTCATGACCAAAAAAGGAAAGAAAACAAAAATCTCTTAGTAAACAAGTAGATGGGAACTTCCTAAGGGCAAATTAAAGGGCAAACCTCATGTTCCACAGTGACAAGGAGTTTGCTATCTCCATTTCTACTCAACATGTCATTGCAGGTGGTAGCCTTTTTAAGGCAAAAAAGGAAGGAGGAGGAGGAGGAGGAAGAGGGGAACAAAACTGTCACTATTCACGGATAGATTATTCAAACAAAATTTAGACAGACTAAAGGAGTTAATAATAGCTAATAATAGTTCTTCAAGATTACTGATATAAGTTTGATTGCATTTCTACACACCAGCAAGAGTTTTGGTTTTTTTAAAGGTGTTTAAAAAAAATAGCCATTTGTTATTGCAAGAAAAAAATAAGTTACCTTGGAATAATTTTAATGAAAGAACGTGTATGAAATTTTCAGGAAGGAAATCTGCAAACTTTAACGGAAGACACTAGAAGCCCTTTAAAAAATGAACATGATGGACGGGAAGATTCAATATCAGTGAAATGTCAACTCTCCTCAAATAGATCTTGTAATTCAAAGCAATTCAGATCAAAGCCCCAATAACCTTTTAAAATAAACTTTGACCAGCTAATTCTAAAAGTTTTATGGAAAAACAAAGGAACAAGAATCACAAAAGACACTCCCTAAGAAAAGAGTGAGGGAAGGACTGCTGTACTAAATATCAAGCCTCAGTGTCAACTGCTATGGTTAAGTTCGTGTGGCCATCACCCCGGAACAGAGTGAAAAGCTCAGTCAGATCCATGAGTTAATGGAAACAACACCTGAGAGAGGTATTAGTGGAGTTCACTGGGAAAGCTGGGCCATTCTAAAAATGGTACTGGAACAAGTGGTTATCTATACAGAAACAAAAACAAAAACTTACCTAAACCTCACACTGTGCACAAATATCAATTCTAGATGATTAAGGACATAAGTGAGAAAAATCAAACCTTAAAACTCTTAGAAAGAAGAGTAATGCAGTTTCTTTATGGCCTCAGGGTAGAGAAGAAAGCCTTAAACAGCAACTAGAAAGCACTAACCACAAAGGAAAAGATTAAATTCAAACTATGTTAAAATTAAGAACTTCTGTTCACCTAAGGCAGACTACATAAACCAGAACATATTTGCCACACAGACAACGGATAAAGTACAGAAAGAACTCTTGAAAGTAAAAAAAGAAATAACCTAAGAAAAAAGTGGGAAACAGGCTTTAATTTGTATATACTGTTTTGTATGCATAGTATTTTCATTTAAAAATAATAAAAATCAAATTTGTAGTATAAATGTGTCTCATACATGGGATAATATTGAAAATAGATTAATAACATGGTGGAGAATATGTAATGACATTGTTGAAATAGTGTCTTTAATATCTTTCCTTTATGATCAAAATAGCTGCTAATTAAGAATTAGATACAGATGGAATGACAAAGTCTACATAGTTTTAAAAAGAGGAAAGAAGGGAGGGTAAGAGAAGGGGAAAGGAGGCAAGGACAGAGACCGGCAGTAGGTGTGCGATCTCATTTTATTCGATCCTGCTTTGAGCAGCCCCTAGTCCTTCCCTGAACGACCCGTCACCTGCTCACTGCTGTCACGGCATGCATCCTACACCTGTGAAACACTCTAGTAATAAACCCAAGCATTCCAAACTATTCCTTAGTCGTCCAAAGATGCACATACTACCAGCAAACTCTTCCTAATTTGCATTAAATTCTGGATATGGTATTTAAATAGCAGTAACTTACATTCATAAAGTCTTCCACAATTACATACATTGTCTCATGGGATCCTCAAGACAACTTTGTAGGACAGGTAGACCACACAGTTTTCTACATTTACAGGTTAAGAGACTGAAGCACAGAGTTTAAAGCATATGCCCAGAGCATCGGGGCATAGAGAAAAAGAGGACATGGTGACAAAAGTCCCCAGGGACAGTCTACAGAGTGCCATAAAGACTTTAGTCTTTCTAAAGTCTAGCAGTGGCAGCATCGAGGGAGAGGAGGGCACACACTTCACACCATCTCTTGGGGCAGTAGGCCGCTGCACAGTCACACCAAGAAGATGACAGATACAATAGGATCTCCGGACCCCTGGTTCAGAGACGCTTTGTCCAATAAACACAACCACTTCTCATGGATCAGTAAGGAAATGAGCACACCACAGCAACACCCACAAAGCATTTATTATACAGAATATTGTTTTATGTGTTGTCATGATCACATCGTACTAATCCAAGGCAAAAGAATACAGGCAATAGAAATATTAAAATGTCTTTTTTTATTTCCAAGTCATAATTTCACACACACACACAAACCTTTATTCAATTTAACAAATATGCATTTCTTGCCATAATTAAACATTCTAAATATGCAGATATGTGGGCATATATGCAAAGAATACCTCTGCTTGTAATGAGCTATATATTTAGTTCTACTTCATTTTTAGTATTTTAAACTACAGAAATGTTTTTGTTCCTTAGTTATGATATGCTTAACACTATACAAGATTTTATACTTATATGTTTAATGCTTACCCTGTATATACATCCTCATCTGATAACACATCCGTTTTTGAGTGCTTTAATAGCACATATTTGCCTTTATGAGTCCTTAACAATGACATTATACAGAAGATGAAAGCTAGTAGCCCTTTTCATGGCACCTATGTGATGAACGGAAGTCTGATGCAACTTAAAAAATAAGAAATTTGAACATTCAAACTCTCCATACTAGTAAATTCAAGAGGCTTCCTTAATAAGATAATCAAATTAATCATACCATAATAAGGCTGGTATTTTTATTGCTTTTGTGATAATTTTCTGTTTAGGTAGTTCTTTAACATAGCCAAGAAAATGAGTATATCCTAAATTTTGTATACAGTTGAAAAGTTATTGATAGTAAAAGTTAAGTGCAGTATAATAAGATTCCCTTGTAGAGGCAGGGCATTTTTAATTTAAGGTGATTTCACAGACATTATCTTATTTCAGTCTCCTAACGGCCTGGTGATCTGGTAGGGCATTGTTAATTCCATTTCACAGATAAGGAAACGTGTCCAGAAGAGTTAAGCAACAGCCCATACTGGACTTAAACACAGGCCTTTGACTCCCAGCTCCCGCCGTGTTGCCCACTGAAAACCTGACACAAGCACAGGTGTTCAAATGCAATTACCATTCCCCCTTTTGGGAGCAGTATGAATGGTGGCCAAAGCAGTCACATAATCTCTCTGTGTCCAACTTTCCTCATCTAGCTTGCCCTGTCTCCACCAGCATTGACATAAAGACCAGCATTGTGCCTAAAAATACTTAGTAAACTGTGGGCAGTTTTTGCCAATACTGAATGCCACCATTTTTGCTCATGCAATATATTTTAACACATGAAGTGGCACGAAATGCGTTCATGACATCCTCTGCTCACTGACTGGTGTCCTCCTCTCATGCATCAGGAACCCAAACAACCCACACTGTGCAATCACTGTCAGGGAACGGGGCTTGCCACCCAGGTTCCCTGCTGTGGGATCCCTTCATTTGGCTCTGAAAGCTGAAGCCTCTGGCCACGGCTCACAGAGGCACGGTGTGTTCATGCAGGGACCTCTTTGCCTTCCCAGAAAAAATATCCTATTTTGGCAACCTGGGCTTACCCACAGCATGAGGATTTGGCATTATATGTGATCTCATTTAAGGAACATACAGCTTGTGAACATTCTTTGAGTTACACTACTTGAAACAGAAACAGCCGGGGACTCAGGGCTGAAGTCATAAGCATTGTGTAAATAACTGGTGATGTTCCCTTCACCGAAAGCTGCCCTTTGGCAGAGACGGGCAGAGACAAGAGTGTGGGAAGATGAAGGGGTTCTAAGGGAGAATAAAGTGAACTTCATCAGAAAGAAGGAGGACAAACGAAATTCCCAAGAACTGGCACACAGACACCCGGCTCTCACCCCAGGAAATGACGAAAGGACTCTCTTGCAGGGATGGCAGAAAAGTATGACCAGGGGCTACCCTATCACTCTATTCTCTTCTGTTTGCTTAAGGGTGTCTGTTAAGTTTTAGAATGTATCTTTGTCTCATAGACTTAGAGCTGGCAAAACCCCCTCTGGGGGTGGGGATGGGGGAGGGGAGGGCTGTCCTGGAGGAAGGAAGGACACCTGGACGGCTCCTGCCCTGCTCGATGATCTTGTGCTGCAGTGTCCACAGGCGCAGCTCTCTGCCGCTTTACCCATCAGAATAGCTTTACTTTCCCTAGAGACGGTCTTTTAAAGCATTTGTAGCCAAGAATAGAGGCAGAACTGCCCTCAGCAATCTCCTGAGAATGGGGCACACATTCATTTGAAGATGGGAATTAAAAATCCACATTACTTTTTACCATGTTTGAACTTTTTACCATGCAGATTCATACACAGCTAAATCCTCTGGGAAATGGTGAAAACATACCCTTGGAAAGTCCCTAACATTACAAAGAGCAGAGAGCCAAATGCAGACAGACTTCAGGCCCACAGAAAGCCTCCACTGGAACAATCAGCAGAGTCATCATCTCACCCTCAGAGTCACTGTCAGAATAAAACATGAGTCAGCAAACACTAAATTGGTTTAAAATGGAACCTTTGCAAAATGGAAAAGTCAGATTCATTCACTCTGCAAATCAATAGAACAAAATGTAAGACACAGCAAGCATTATGGATGTCGTTAATGATAAAACTGTGTTGGCATAATGTGCTGTAGGAAAGGTCATGGTCGCTATAGCCATACTTGACCTCTAATATACATCACTATAACTGGATATGTGCATGAAGTGCAGCTCACAGAGCACCAGCAGGTAAAGCTAATGGTGAGAGCTACTCATCGTTTGTGTGTGCATGCGCGTGCATGTGTGTGATTAAAGATTTCCATGTAAAATGTACAACAGAAAAGATGCTATTTCAGATTTAATAAGAAAAATACATGAACTGTTCCCCCAGTGTTCCAAATCCTGTCTGTTATAAAAATCTTTCCCGTCTACTTTGCTGAAAGTTCCTCAAGAATGTCTTATTCACCTTTGACTCCCCTACTCAATCAGGTTCAGGGTCATGCACACAGATGATTCAATAAAGAGTGAATAATTTAGTCACTGTGGCCAATTTCCAGGCAATAAAACTACACACATGTTGTATGAAGTTGGCCTAGCCTCGGATTTCAGTCTGTCAACTAGCAGAGCTAATTGAGAGAGGCAGGGCTTAGGTGGCTAGCACTGGAATAGAAGTCCTCAGAGTCCTAGGTTTGCCTTTTGAAGCTCAATTTATCCTCAAATATAAAATTTTACATAAAAATAATATAACAAAGGGTGAATTGTATGGTATATGAATATCTCCATAAAGCTGTTAAAATAACATTAAAAATAGATTTAATAATTAAAATATAATATTATCTAGCTTTTTGAAGGAAAAAATAATAATCTTTCGTTTGTTTAAAACTAATTTTGGGGGGAGGAGCCTACCACGTACAGCCAGAGGCTCACCTGCCTATCATCTGATCTCTGAGATGGAGATTATTACACTATTATGGGTCCCATTTAAGAAGGTGAAACTGAGGCTCTAAGAGATTAAGTATCAGAATTAGTACGATGTAGATCCACGTTTCAAAACCAAGTCTGACTCCAAATAAATTCATTTAAAATCTTGGGTATTATCTTTTTCATTCTTAGCTGGGCCTCTGCCAAATACAAAGGTGAGTTGGACACAAATATGCTCTTCAAGATCAGAATTTCCTTAGGGTAGTCAATTAGCATAAACATTTATTAAAAAAACTAATAAATAAAACTAGTGGGATGTTTGGCATAATTGATGGAAACTGATAAATATTGGTTGTCATTTACGTTTTAACCTTAAAAACCTAACAAATTAATATCCTTAAGCTCAAAGTAACTATTATTTGATTCATCACTTAAGGTTCTGTTTATAAAGTGTTGTCAGATTTAGCAAATAAAAACTATAAGTTATAAACCCATACGCCAGGTTAAGTTTGAATTTCAGATAAACAACAAATAATTTTTTAGTATGTGTATGTCTTATGCGATATTTCTTGTATTTTACCTAGTAACCCTATTTGAATTTTGTTGTTGTTGTTGTCTGGACAACACAGGGATGGAACTCTGAACCTTGGTGTGATAAGCACCATGCTCTAACCAAGTGAGCTAACCAACCAGCGCCCTACTAGGATTGTTTTTTGTGTTTTTTTTTTTTTTTTGTGGTTAAATTTATCATTGCATTAAAAACAAGCAGAAAGCCTAACCCTCTATTACTATGTAAAAATGTTCAGACATTCCAGATACCTATAAAATTCAAATGGATACTTCTTTTGAGCACTTAGTACTTTAATGAAACAAGGAGGTCTATGAGATTTAAATGATTACCAATAATGACATTAGGGTGCTTTGACTTATTTTAAAATGTTGTCATTTCAAAACACATAAAAAGGACTGCAGAGCCCTTGCTTTCTGGCCCAGATGATGGACTCATGGCCTGATCTAGAACAGAATATTTAAAATGAATGTTTGTCTGGATGTAATGGAGCTAAAAGTGGATCATAGATCTCTCCTTACAAAACTGGAACCAGCATGGCATTTGGGGTTTTATAGCAGCACAACAAGCCTAACTGCCACGAGGAGGATACTGCGGCAGGAAGCAGGGTGCAGGGGCTGTGGTCTGAGGACTCACTGAGGCTTAGCAGGAGAAAACAACCTACATATCATCCAGTCAACCTCCCTTTTCACAAATAGGACATTGCTGGCGTTCTACTCTCTCTTCATCTTATATTTTGTAATCTGCAAAAGGCTATCATGAGAATCGAGAAACAACATTGTGAGAGCATTTATTCGATTGTTATAAACTGAGGATACCCCAAAGAGAGCTATCAGAATCACATACCAGTCCTTAAAGGAAACTTAAAGATTTTCTCCTCTATACCTCATATCTTAGAAATGTGGTTAAATGACTTTCTAATTAGCACAAAGAGAAGCCAAGGCAGGGCTAGAGCCACACCCATCGGTCCCCAATCCAGTGCTTTTTCTAACTTCGCTACATTCCCCTTAGGTAGGAGCACGATGGCTCGATTCTAGATCTTGAAATCTGACTCAATATGCTAAGTGTAGAGTTTAAGGAAAGAAAAGATGGCAAGAACAAAGGAGAAACACACATAAAATGGACACTAAAATAGCAACAGGACTGGCAACACAAAGAGCAAATCGCCACCCAAGCTGTCCAAGGTCAGAACAGCAGCGGGGACTGCTCTTGTTTCCACTCTGGCATTCTTTGCGTCAGTCACATTCAGCGGGCCTCACCTGGACTTGTGGCAGTTACAATCAATATCAACATCACTGCTGCCATAAGAAAGGGTTTAGGAAGAGCTGCACAAAGTCAACTGGCCTTCCCACCTCCAACAGAACACTCTCATGGCAGCATGAGAATACCAGCATTACTTTTACAGGTATGAGGTCCTAGAACAGTGTTTGGCCCATGGCAAGAACTGGATATATTTTTTCACTTCAAAATTCATTCCTTTGGGGAAGTGGCAATGAAACCACTTTAGCCTGCTTCACCACGGATGAATAGATGGGTAGATGGGGGGTGGGGGGGCTGAACAGGAAAATGACAAAACACTTAGTAGCTGCATTGTACCAAGAACTGTGCTAAGTGCCTTCACACGCATTACCTGGTTTCAAAGCTACGATAATCACCATCATCTCTACATTGGGAGCAGGAACTGAGGCTCACAGAAATTATGTGATTGTCAGTGACTGCAGAGTGACAATATGGCAGAGCTGAGATTTGCACCCAAAGCATTAGAGAGCAAATTCAGCATAAAGCCACAGTGTACGAGATACTTCTAACGTGAGTGAACCTTGGTCTTAAAAAGCTGTGATTGGGCTTTTCTTCCTATTCTGTGAAGAATAGAAAACTTCATATTAATGATGGAAAAGTTCTTACAAACCAAGCAAGGTGCAAGGAAAATATGAGAATATCGAAAATATGGCTTGGTTTGTTTGAGGGTAAACTAAAGGAGGCTTGAAGATCCAAGGAGATAAGAAGGGGGAAAGTGGCCAGCCAAAAAGCCATGGAAGGTAAAGAAAAGTGAAGAGATGAGCCAAGGAGGAGCGAGGAAAGGAAACTGGGCATCATTTGTCACACAGCACGAAGTAAGACTTCATGGGCAAGGTCAGGGAAAGAAAACTGGCTAGTCATAAGTGAAAGTATCGGGACTTAAGAACACTGCCTTAACCTAGTATGTATCTGCTATCAATGAGTAACTTAAAAACCGATGTGGGAAATTTACTTGCCATGTGACAAATAAAACAGGATTAAGTGTCAAATCACTTTTATCTGCCTTGGTGGAGAAATAAAGAACTCCCTTTCAATATACCTTCAGGGCAGCTTGTGCTTGGGAAACACATGGTCTCAACCTGCGTTCTGCCCTTTACTTAAACGGAATAGGCTTTCCCCGTCTTCCGAGACAGAATAAAATCAAAGCCAAACAATCAATATATTAGAACAAATCCAGCACTCTTCTCTGTGGTATTAACCTTGTTTTAAGAAACTAAAAGAAACAGCAAGAAAGATTTTGTTGTTAAAATTGGAATACTCTTTCTAAGAATGTAAAGATTACTTAAGAATAAAATTAAATACGTAAAATGTTTTTAACTAAAAGCAGGAGTTTCAAATATGATATAACTGTAATATATGCAATCAGCCGAGGACACACTGTTTAGGATGAGGACAATGACTACCACATCCAGCAAGACTCCTGACCCCACTCTCCGTTGCAGCAGTAGACCCACGGTGACAGACCCTGCAGGCGGGGGACATGTGAACGCCGGGGCGGCGGGTCTGAGCATCCTCCCCGCGCGGACCCCACGCACTGCAGCGGCGCGTCACCCGCAGACCCCAGCCAGCGGCCCAGACTGGACGTTTTGTAAAGAACTCGTTACTCACAGCCGCACACACGCTCGGGGAGTTTCTCAGTCCTCTCGTCCTCTCCCGGAGGCCGACGTCTTCAGGAAAGTGCTCCCCGGGGTCCCCACGCAGCTGCAGCGCCCGCGCCACCGGTCCCAGCCCTCCGCGGAGGCGGGGCCGCCGCCTGCGACCGCGTCTTCACTGCCCCGTCGCCCTCGTCATCTGGCTGCATCCTCCACACTCACTGGTGGCCGTCAGCATCACGGCCTGCGTGCCTTTGTTCTCACTCTGTGCCATCAGCAGGCTCCAGCGTGACTGCCACCGCAGCGGGCTCAGTGCCGCAGTCAGGAGCTCCCCCTACCCACAGGCCTTTTTTTTCTTTTTTAAAGGGACAGGACCAGCCCCAACCTTAGAGGTCAATAAGGAAGCAAATGCAGCACTGCAGCTCAGCGTGCCGGTGAACACAGCGCATTTTCTTTGCTCTTCACGTTGCACAGTCTGGTTTTAGGAGGTAGGTATGGCTAAGGGAGCAGGCTCTGTTTCACACCAGCTGCCTGACCTCAGCCGAGGGCTATGTGGGTCTCATTGACCTCATGGGACATGAAGAGTTGTGACCAGGCAATGTCCAATCTGGAAATCCTATAATGCACTAAAGTAAATCAAAAACATCAGCCACACACTGAAATAAAATATAACACCTCCGTGTGCTTTCAGCACATCTCATGCCAAGCTCAGCAAGTGCTTCCTGCATGTTATTCGGATTTCGGTAAGAAGTTTCAAAGGTTGAAAAAAAGCATTTTTACACAGTTTACAAAATGCTTTGTAAACTGTGAAATGCTATACAGTTGTAAAAATGGTCTAGGTTTTCATCGTTAGTGTCAATTTAACAATACAAATATTGTAACAATAAATCAAATAGAACTCTATTTTCTTGCTTCCTACTAGTGGGAACTGTGAAATACCAAGAGCACCTCTTTCTGTCCACAGCTTCCTTGAGTCCACTGTACTCCTCACCATCATCTCCTGGTAGAGCTGGCTACAGTGTCCACGTGAATCTAGAACTATTGGAGCTTGGAGAAAATGCCTAACCCCACTCAGCCAGCTCCAGACCTGAAAAGGCTCAATGACCTCTCCTGGAGGAAGACCAAAGCAGGCCCACACATCGCACTAACTTGGGAATGGCACCCCACCTCTGCCATCTGGCCCTACCCAGGCTGCCACATAAGATGCCAAATCTAAGGGCACTCTTTCTTCACATCCTAGTCTCATGGACTCAAATATGTATAACTTCCTGGGAGTTGGTAGGGAAACGTCTTATTCTAACAAACTCACCATTTATCAACAAGTAAAACAAGTTTTATCAGGGAGATATGGTGTCTTGAGGGGGCCCTTTTACTGGATTCTCACTGAAGTGCTGTTGGGCCACCAGCGGTCTGGCCTTGGTGGCATGCCCCTCTGGAGATGAGCCTGCACCTTCCAAGGCTACCTACTTCTAATGGTACCATTTAGACTGTCACCAAATTAATTAAGCAGGCATCTGTTGAGTACCCACTGTGCTCCTGGCGCTCAGCTAGGCCCTGGGGGCTGAAAGTTGAGTAGGCAGTGTCTTGCTCACCTAGCATGGTCTTCTTCAAACTATTACACTTTAAACTATCAAAGCCCTAGGGGGTCAAAAATTATAAATCATGAGAATGTGTAATTCCCCACTCCCCCACCTTCTAATGAAAGTGGGACCCAAGAAGGATTATTTTGTTTTGCTCAGTGTGGGGTGCTGGGACACAGCCACCTGGAGAAGAGGCAGGCATGCTGCAGGACAGGCTGGCCCAGCTAGGACAGACCCAGGAGCAGAGCAAGGAATCCTCAGAGGAGTGGATCCAGGCCACTGAGAGGTTGGTGAGGGCAAGGGACAGTGGAGAGAAGAGTTGAAGTGTGCCTGTGACAGGTGAAAAACTTTGGGAAGAGAGATCTAGAAAGTAAATTTTTAGGATGTCGTGCTATGGGTTGTGCGGCGTAATTCTGTGTACCCTCATCACGAGAAAAACCTTTAGTAAGAATTTCCTGTTTCTCCTCTACACACTTGAAGTTGTGTTTGGGGTCCTGAACGTCAGTGCTGAATATATTTGGGTCACAAAGACACTGTCGCAGGGGTTAGTGTGGAGCTCTGCTCTCTGGGCCAGGAGAACCCTGTGCCACGGCCTCCTCATCACCACCTCCAGCCCTGGGGAGTACCTCCATGTCCTCCAACCTCCCTCTCTCCTGCATCCTGCACTCAGAGGCTCTCTTCACCCCATGCCTAGTTGACTCCAATTGCTCCTTTGCTGTCTTAAAATACATACTTTATCATCAGAGGTGGCTCTTCACGCTGCTCCCCTACTTCCAAATGGCCTTATGTGCAGATGGGAAGGTGGGTGCCTGGGCTCAGCCTGCGACCTACATCACAGACGTGCAGCCAGCTGCAGAGTCCCAGGGTCTTGCACTGTCATTCATTTGGTAATACTTTTTGCATTTAAATGACAACATTTAGATTTTTTTCCTTAAATGACAGCTATTGTCAGTTATATATACTGACTACAAAGGTACTGCGTGTTTGTTTTAGAAAATATCAGAAATATAGCCCAGAGTCCTACTATCGGAAATAACTACCCTTCGTCTTTTGAGATATATATGTATATTCACAGATGTTGCTTTGCCTCCCACGGATTTGTCACCCCTTTCCCCTGGGTGATGGAGCCACAAAGGATTACTCAAAGCCCATCTCTTCTGAGCACTGAGAAGCCCCGAAGTGGTTAATCTCCTGGAACCCTCAAGAGAGAGGCATTCCTTTCATTGGGGAAATGAACCACAAATTGGGGTCATCTTCCCACATTTATTCTCCACACCAGGAAGTTACAGGAAGAGAACATAGGTGGGGTTATAGTTTAACAATATAGGCTGGTAACATTCAGAAAAACAAGCAAAGTGACATTCCATAAGGCAATTTAAGTGATCCACCAACAAAGCTTGATCTTAAATTCCTTCTCCCTACACAGCTTCCCAGTATCTTTACATATCAATCAGTAACTTGTCTGTCTTTGAACCAGCAACCTTGCTCTGTTACAATTCTTTGTCTTACAACAGAGACTATAGGCTGGGGAAAATTTCTTGTTTTTTGCAAGGTCAACATTTTATATGTACTTTTAAGAAGTTAGACTAAACCTGAAAGTACAAGAAACTAGGCCCTGTGAAATATATTTGCTTTATAGTACACTCCACCCACAGAGAGAGATAGACAAAATATATATTGAATATACATACAGGTTTGTACTCATTTTCCTAACTTAACATTATACTGGGAATATTTTCCTCTTTCATTCTTTGAGAACATACCTTTTGCATGGTATTCCTGCTTACATTTATACCATCATTTATTCAACGAGTTCCCTATTTCTGGACTTTTGGGTTGATATATATCATTTTGAGAAAGGTTAGACTATTTTGCCTACCTATTCACACTGCATAGAGGTGCCCAGTGAAATATTGGCAACTCAGAAACAGTCTCATAAGGTAGAGTTTAAAGTTTCAATGCCCTCATGAGCACTGCATATGATACTCCTTTCTATTGTCACAATAAATTGCATGTGTTTATATGTGGCTTTGTACCCATTCTGAAGGCAGTTTCATGTGCATCACAAGCCCTCCAATCGGCCACTGTCCAGATATAATAACACACCCAATAAACCATACAAGTTCAGTTACAATCATGGTACTATTTATGGTATTTGAATGCTGTTATCAAAAGATTTAGACTTTATTCTAAAAATGTTAAGACAACAAAAGGTTTTGGGTAATTAGTGAATCCCAGATCTTTCATGTCTGGTTAAAGATTGACCTATACCCAGGTCAGAGGTCAACATGTCTGTGGTGGTTAATTTTATGCATTAACTTGACTGGGCTAAGGGTTACCCAGATAGTTGGTAAAACATTATTTCTGGGTGTGTCTGTGAATGTACTTCTGGAAGATATTTGAATTGGTAGACTGAGTCGAGAAGACCCATTCTCACCAGTATGGGTGGGAATTCAACCCAATCTGTTGAGGGTGAAGATAGAAAAGAAAGAAGAAAGAGGCTGAGGAAGGGTGAATTCTCTGTCTTCTTGAGTTGGGACATTCCATCTTTTTTTGCCCTTGGACATCAGAGCTCCTATTTCTTAGACCTTCAGACTCTGGGACTTACATCAGTACCGCACCCCCAGCCTGGCCCCCGGGTCTCAGGCTTTTGGCCTTTTACTGGGACTACCGGGACTTACACCATCAGCTCCCCTGGTTCTCAGGCCTTCAGACTCTAAGTGAATTACACCATGGACTCCTCTGGTTCTTCAGCCTGTAGATGGCAGATCACGGGACTTCCTGGCCTCCATGATCATGTGAACCAATTCCTATAAGAAACCTCTGTTACATATCTATACCTATATCTGTCTATCTATCTATCTAGATATTGGTTCTATTGCTTCAATTGGTTCTGTTTCTCTGGAGAACACTGACATACAGTGTTTTCCCCTCACCTTAAGCTGACCCTAGCACATAGCATGAGAAAGTATTACCTGGTGCTGCCATTGCCCAGATTACGGAGCCTCAGCCAGAGGACAAGTCTCTGACACTTGTCCAGAGCTTTCAAGGAGCTGGCACAGCCAGCGCCCTGGCTCCTTCTCCTGGGTCACTCTCAGCCATTGTTTGCACCAGGCTCCAGCCTCCTTTCCAGCCAGGTCATGTGGCTGAAGCGACCACGTGGCTTACTCGGCCTCTTCCACAAGGTGCATGAGTGTCGGATTTTATCAACTCATAAAGGACCAGGTTCAGCCTGAGTGATAGCAGCTCAATTTTGGCATCTGCTCATAATTCTGGAGTCTTAGCTTAATATTTTTGTCACAGGTTCTGTAAACGCACCTGCGTATCATTGCCAGTATTCACAATCTCGGTGACTGCTCTTGGCAGGTCGGGATTTAGTCCCTATAAACTAGTAACTCTAGGTAAGTCACTTATGCTTTCTGACCTTCAGTTTGTTCATCTATGAAATGGGAATAATACCTTCCAATACGGAAGGGAGTACACACCGTGTTGGCACATGCGTTCAAATCATAGAGGTTATTAGTATGTGTATGTTATTTTTCTTGCTTTAAGACACTTTCCTAATTTCAGATGTGTAATTTTATAGGTAGGGGCAAGAATTTGCCCTTAGAAGCCACCTATGTCTTTCACCCCAAGACTTTCAGAAAATCCTCAGTTACATTTCTAACCACAGCAAATGATCCCCTGACATGGCCTAAGAGGGCCTTACAGACCCCAAGTTATGAACACGTGTAGGGCACTCAGAACCTAATAGAAATGGGCCCTCGTAAGCATCGTGGCTCCTCAGTACAACTGGGCAGCACATTAAAGCCTCCAGGCATGTGTAGATCCCTTTTAAATCCCCAGAGCTTCCAGGCCTGGGTGGGCACTAGAAGCGGTGTGGCCAGCATCAGCTGCAGAGGAGACTCGGGGCAGAGCCCACTTCTCCCTCAAGCCAGTTTAGTTCTCGTGCCTCACTGTGTCCCTCATCTGAGTCCCTGAACTGCTTCTAAGAAGTCAGTTCTTAGAAGCTCAGCTCTGACTTATTCCCACAGTTTTCTAGTGCATCTCAGGACTGTTCCAGAACAGGCCTTCTGAGGTATGGTCATACAGACATTCGGAGACCTTCGCCACACAGCTTCCAAATAAGGAGCTGTTTACACAAATTCAGAATCATGTTCCTTTTGTCCCTGCTTCACAATATAAGCATATTACACTGAAGAATTGCAGAATTTGTGCAACTTAATTACGATGTGCCCAATTCTGCTACAGGATGCAGTGTAGGCAAAATTATAATCGATTTTTAAGGTGATGCTTGAAACCACCCCGGTCACCCATACGGGGAAAAAAAGTGCACATCAACTCACAGAATCACCCACTTGCTAGAAAAGGAATGCTGTTGTCAATCATCCAAACCTCCCTGAGGCCACAAAAAAAAAAAAATTTATACAACTAGGAGTTGCCTCCGATCATTCCCCCAGCTCCAGCATTAAAAAAAAAAACAACTTGAAAATATAAAAATGCACCATAATCCTACCACTGAGAGAAACACTGTTAGCATTTTAGTGGCTGTAAATCATTCCAAGTTATTTCCTAGACAGATATATGCAATCAACAACTACTTATTTATTGATTGCATGCTCTCTCAATGTAAGGCCCTATTCTATGTGCTATGGAAAACAAACAGCAGTGAACCAAGCAGATCAGAGCCCTGCCACGTGGAGCTTACATTCCAGTGGCGAGAGACCAACCATAAATAAATAAACATATGTGCCAACTGGTACAAATAGTGATAAGAAGAAAATTAAGCAGGGGAAGAAGATAGAGCGATGCATTGGGGAGGTGCTGTTTTAGACAGATAATGAGCTCAATCAAAAATTATTTTCTGGACGTGTATTATATGCAAGACTTATAAAACATAAAAATTTCAAGTTTGGAACCAGAGTTATAATTAGTAATTCAGTGACATTAAAGCTAACAACAATCAAAGGAAAATCAAATACAAAGACAGACACTCAACATTTTTGTATATTTCTTTCTTACTGTATTTCTTTCACACTCAAAATGTTCAAGTTTATTTTTAATTGCACAAGGACCGTATCATTGCATTCTTCTTGTAAATGATTCAGACACTGCAGCTAAAACAAACCTTCCTTCACAAGCAGCACATCTCCCATTTCTCATCTCAGAATAAGTAACCACTGTCATCTGACATGTTTTTTTCTTGAGTAAATCTAAAGCTTTTCTACAATGCACATTCATGCAAACATAGCAACGTATTGTATTTCATCAAAAAAAAAGAACACGTTGTACTTCCTTTCTGCAAATTGCTCTTTTCAGTTAATAATCTGTTAGTAAATATTCTCATATTTCCATGCCAGTACTCCATTCTTTCTGTTGCATAGAATTCTGTAGTTAGGACACATATTTAACTCTTCCTTTCTAGATAGATATCAAGGTGATTTCCAATTTTCATTATTAAAAAATAAGACTGCAATTAGCATCTGTGTACTTGCCTCTTTGTGTCCATGTGACATGGCAGGTAATATGGAGTGCAATTGTTGGAACATAGGATTTTACATTTTAATACATACTGCCTAATGAATCTATCAATTTAAAGCACATCAGTTTAAAATTAACACCAGAAATATATCCTTTGCAAAATTAGAACCATAATAAACTTATTGTTGAAGACTACATTTTCCTCCACATAACAAAACACATGAATTTTTTTTATGTATTTGTGTCCATTTAAAAAGCAATGGAAGCATACTATTATTCCATCACATTAGTTACATTATAATGTTTTTAACAAGTTCCTTTGTTCTGGATATTTCAGATATATCCAATTTGCTGCTGTAAATCTTCGTACACATTTCGGGTAATCTCTTTATGCTATATTCCTTGAAGTTAACTCTGGACCAAAGGGGATTGACAGGTTTAAGGCGTCTTATACAAGAGTTGCCAAATTGCCCTCCAGGAAGATTTTACCAGTTGACATCCCGACCAGCAGGGAGTGAGAATCATCACATTCATTTTCAGATGAGCATTCCAGGTTGTTCCTCAGGGTTTGTCCAGTGGGAGGAAATTGTGAAAGATTTTGCGCAGGTGCTGGATCCTGCGCCTGTGGAAGTGCCCGCCCCGTCGTGCGCTCCACATGGCACAGGGCAGGGTGGCTAAGAGCGAGCGCTCACTGCAGCTTAAGCTCTGGCTTCCCACTGCCCATCACTGAACCTTGAAACACTTACTTGTACGCATGCCACAGTCTCCTCAAATGTAAAATGGGATGATACTAATACCCTATACAGTGACCTCATGGAATAAATGAGCTTATACATGTAAAGCTTTTTGCACAGCACCTGGTTCAGCTTTTTCATAAATGTTAGCAAGAAATTATTGTATCATTGCCGTTTTCTGTGTTTAATGTCAGCAACAAAAGTCCAATATTCATTTCTTCAACTCATTTATTGAATACTTCCTATGAACCAGACTCTGCAATAAGTTAGGTAGGAAGTATCTTCATCTGTGTGACAAATTTATTTAAGAATTTACTAGAAAAACTGTCTGTTGAAAGAAGTGCTTTCTATCGGAGATATGGCAATTATACATACACATGCGTTTGCCTTTGTTCCTTTGTTTTTGCGAAGTTCAGAGCAAAATTTAACACTCAACCGAAACAATACTGATACTATTGGCCTATGGACTCAGTATGTTGCTTTCCTTCTCATTTTAATACTTTTTCATTTTCAATTTCAGTATCATTGGCCTTACTTTGGAGAGAGAGATATATCCATGTAGTTTTCCTTAAACATCCGTACATTCTAAGTTATGAATAAGGAATCTTGTCATTTAAACAGATGTGGAGGCTCCAGGAAAATGTCAAAGGCAGAAAATGTAACAAACTACAATGAGTACTAAATAAGAGGAGACAAAACCAACTTTTGTGATGTGTATCTGTGTAAGCTTGGGAAACACACATACACACAAAGAGCTCAGAACTCTTTGACCTTTGTGTCTTGGGTATCTAAGCAAGTAAGTGCAGGAAATGGATTTTAGAAGCAATG
Source organism: Cynocephalus volans (assembly GCF_027409185.1). NCBI lineage: Eukaryota > Metazoa > Chordata > Mammalia > Dermoptera > Cynocephalidae > Cynocephalus > Cynocephalus volans. Next base: position 85,407,825 of record NC_084466.1, on the reverse strand, counting down.
GAAACTAACATTTATTTTGCAACTACAGCATTCCAAGCACTATGTTGGTTAGGCTAATGCTTTTCTTAATCTGTGCAAAAATATTCCTTCACTGTAGGTATTATTCCCCCGTCTTTAGATAAAGAAGCTGACGTCCAGATTGATTCTCTCCTAGGTGTCTGTAATCGCCACGCTCTTCTCAGTAAGGAGAAGCACAGCGGGCTGGGCATGCTGGTATACCCACTCCATCCCTTGTCCCAGAGCTGTGAGAAGGGGATAGGGGTAGGGCCTAAAGCTACCTAAAGAGGCCTAAAGGCTACTTTAAGAGGCCTAAAGCTGAATAATCTTGTTGGCTTAAAAGAAGTGGGATGTATAGTACTTTTTAAATAAAGAATATGGACAAATGTGGATATTATATGGGAATACAGCAATATGAGACATAAAAACGTACACACTCTAATCCATAAAACTCACACCTAGAATTTATCCTGAATAGTTTAACAAAACAAATTCTATAGACATAAAGATATTTTAGCAGCATTCTCTGTATTCAATACAGCTTAGATGTCTGAGCATAAACTATGAAATAATTAAGTCATAAAAATAGAAAACTATAACAATAGAAAATAGGACCAACTATGTAATTTGCAGGTACCACTGCCAAGTGAAAACATTGGGTACCTTGTTTAAAATTATTAAGAATTTAGAGATGTAGAAAGCAGAGTATTAAATCAGGCAGGGGCCATTCCAAGCACAGGATCTTCTGTAACTTCATGAAGCCCAGACTAATAGAAACATAGAGAATGTTTATAATATGTGAAATGGGAGGCGAGTCCTTGCCCCCGAGAGAGGCCCTAGTCTCCACCAACCCCAAGGACCTGAGGCAGCAACAGGCAGCTGAGAATCAACAAAACTCCCTGATACTGCTCCAGACACCAGGGTAGAACAAGTAGACTGTGATAGCCTTTGCCACTATGACTACACACCAATGGAGAGATACCAGAAATATGAAAAACCAAGAAAATATGACACCACCAAAAGAGTATAATAACTCTCAAGTTCTAGATCCTATAGAACAGGAAGTCCTTGAAATGACTGAAAAAGAATTTTGAGCAACAATTCTATGGAAACTAAATGAGATACAAGAAGACTCAGACAGCACAACAAAATTTTAAAAAGTATACAGGACCCAAAAGACAAAATGTACAAAGAAATCAGTGCCCTGAAAAAGAATGTAGCAGAGCTTGTGGAGCTGAAAAATTCATTCAGTGAACTAAAAAACACAACAGAGAGCTTAACCAGCAGGATAGAACAAGCAAAAGAGAGAATCTCTGACCTCGAAGATGGCTTGTTTGAAATAACACAGGTGGGCAAAAAAAAAAAGAAAAAAGATTTTAAAAACTTTAAGAAAATCTAAGAGAGATAACAGACAACCTCAAGCGCTCAAATATCCAAATCATGGATATTCCAGAGGGAGAGGGAAAAGGAAATGGCATTGAAAACATATTCAATGAAATAATGGCAGAAAACTTCCCAGGAATAGGGAAAGACACAGATCTTCAGATTCAGGAGGCTCAAAGATCTCCTTACATATTCAACCCAAAAATGTCCTCTCCAAGACATGTTATAGTCAAATTGGCAAAACTCAAAGACAAAGAGAATCTTAAAAGCTGCAAGAGAGAAGTGTCAAGTCACCTATAAGGTAACCCGTATCAGACTACTATCAGACTTTTCATCAGAAATCCTAAAAGCCAGAAGAGAATGGGATCATATATTCAAAGTACTAAAAGACAAAAATTGCCAGCCAAGAATACTTTACCCAGCAAGGCTATCCTTCAAAAACAAAGGACAAATAGTGTATTTTCCCAGACAAGCAAAAACTGTGGGAGTCCACTACCACACAACCAGCCTTACAAGAAATTCTCCAGGGAGTACTAGGTCTGGTACCTGAAAAACAACCATCACTACCATGAATACTCAAGATAGAACAAAACCCACCAGTAAAATAAAATCTTAACAATAAAGAGAAAAAAAGTTTATCCACTATTCCAAGAAACCAACAAACACAGAAGACAATCAGTAAATCAGAAAGAAAGGAGCAAAAGATATTTAATACATCCAAACAAAAATCAATATAATGCCAGGAGTAAATTAATACCTTTCAATAATAACTCTTAATGTAAAAGGATTGAATTCCTTACTCAAAAGACACAGACTGACTGATTGGATTAAAAAGATAGACCCAACAGCATGCTGCCTTCAAGAGACCCACCTCAGCTGAAAAGACACACGTAGACTAAGAGTGAAAGGATGGAAAAAGATATACCATGCAAACAGAAATGAAAAAAGAGCTGGAGTAGCTATTCTTACATCAGATAAAATAGACTTTAAACCAAAAACCATACAATAAGATAAAGAAGGCCAATATATAGTGATAAAAGGATCTATCCAACAAGAAGACACAATGATCATAAACATATATGCACCCAACATTGGAGCAGCCAATGTTAAGTATAATAGTAAGTATAACAGTGTTTGTATAAAGCAAACACTGTTAGACCTAAAGAAAGAGATAGACACTAATACCATAACAGTTGGGGATCTGACACCCCACTCTCAACATTGGACAGATCATCTAAGCAAAAAATCAACAATACTTTAGACCAATTGGACTTGGCAGATATATACAGAACATTTCATCCAGCAATGTCAGAATATTCACTCTTCTCATCAGCACATGGAACATTCTCCAGGATAGACCACATGTTAGGTCACAAATCAAGTCTCAACAAATTCAAAAAAATTGGAATGATTCCATGTATTTTTTCAGACCACACCAGATTAACACTAGAAATCAATAACAAAGAAATTCAGGAAACTATACAAACACATGGAAATTAAACAACATTCTTCTTTATGACATATGGGTCCAAGAAGAGATTAAACAGGAAATTGAAACATTTCTTGAAACTAATGAAAATAATGATACATCATACCAAAACCTATGGGAAACTGCAAAAGCAGTACTAAGGGGGAAATTTATTACACTTAGTGCTTACTTCAGAGGAAGGGAAAGATGGCAAGTAAACAACCTAATACTTCACCTTAAAGAATTAGAAAAACAAGAATAATCCAAACCCAAAGTTAGTAGATGGAAAGAAATAATTAAGATCAGAGCAGAACTAAATGAAATAGAAACCCCAAAAAGGATACAACAGATCAATGAGACAAAAAGTTGGTGTTTTGAAAAGATAAATAAAATTGACAAACCACTGGCAAGGCTAACTTAAAAAAGAAGAGAGAAGACACAAATAACAAAAATTAGAGCTGAAAGGTGACATTACAACCAATACTTCAGAAATACAAGGAATCATTAGAGACTACTATAAATAACTATACGCCAACAAATTTGAAAATCTGGAGGAAACGGATAAATTTTTGGACCCACACAAACTACCAAGACTGAGCCAAGAAGACAGAGAAAATCTGAGCAGACAAATAACAGTCAAAGAGATTGAAACTATTATCAGCAGTCTCTCAACAAAGAAAAGCCCTGGATCAGATGTCTTCACTGCAGAATTCTACCAAACCTTTAAAGAAGAATTAATACCAATTCTCTACAAACTATTCCAAAAAAGTGAGGCAGAGGCCACTCTCCCAAACTCATTCTATGAAGCAAACATCACCATAATACCAAAACCAGACAAAGATACAACAAAAAAAGAAAACTACTGGCCAATATCTTTGAGGAATATAGATGCAAAAATCCTCAATAAAATACTAGCTACTAGAATACAGCAACACATACGCAAAATTATACACCATGACCAAGTGGGATTCACCCCAGGGATGCAAGTTTGATTCAACATATGCAAATCAATAAATGTGATACATCACATCAATTAAAGCAAACACAAAAACTATATGATCATCTCTGTAGACACTGAAAAAGCATTTGACAAAATTCAACATTTGTTCATGATAAAGACTCTCTATGAATTGGGTATAAAAGCAAAGTATCTTAACACAATTAAAGCCATATATGACAAACCCACTGCCAATATCATCCTGAATGGACAAAAATTGAAAGCTTTTCCATTAAGAACAGGAACAAGACAAGGATGACCACTTGCAGTGGATTGAATTATGTCCCCCCAAAATTCCCTGAAGCTTGAATTGTATCCCTAAATTTTATGTATTAGAAACTTAGCCCCCACTATGACTGTTAAGATGGTGGGAAATATTATTATGGTAATTGGAAGGTAGAGCCTTGAAGAGGTGATTGGACTGTAGGACCATGCAGTAGTGAATGGATTAAAAATGATGGTCAGGGGCTTGGCGCTGAGGGCTTTAAAAGAAGAGGAAAGTCTGTTTCTCTCTCTCTACTCTCTCTGCTTCCACCATCTTGCAATGTGAGACCTCTGGGTCACTGTCACCACCACCAGATGGACTTTGGACTTCTCAGCCTCAGAAACTGTAAGTGATAAATTTTAGTTTCTTTATAAATCACCCAGTTTCAGGTACTTTGTTATAAGCAACCTAATGTACAAATACATCACTCTCACCACTCCTATTCAACATAGTGTTGGAAGTACTAGCCAGAGCAATCAGAGAAGAGAAGGAAATAAAGGTCATCAAGATTGGAAAAGATGAGGTCAAGTTGTCCCTGTTTGCAGATGACATGATCCTATGTATAGAACAGCCTAAAGACTCCACAAAAAAAAAACCTCTTAGAGTTAATAAATGATTTCAGCAAAGTTGCAGGATACAAAATCAACATGCAAAAATCAGTAGCATTTCTATATTCTAACAATGAACTGGCAGAAAAAGAAATCAAGCAAGCTAGCCCATTTACAGCAGCTACCAAAAAAAAAAATACCCAGGAATAAATTTAATCAAGGTTGTAAAAAATCTCTACAAGGAGAACTGCATACCACTGTTGAGAGAAATTAAAGAAGACACAAGAAGATAGAAAGATATCCCATGCTCTTGGATTAGAAGAATTAACATTGTGAATGTGTAGATCTCCCAAAGTGATCTACATATTCAGTGTAATCCCCATCAAAATGCTAATGATGTTTACCTCAGAATTGGAAAAAACTATCCTAACATTCATAGGGAAGAACAAAAGATGACGAATAGCCAAAGCAATCCTGAGCAAAAAAAATAAAGCTGGAGGCATAACACTACCTGACTTTAAACTAAGCTACAAAGCTATTGTAATCCAAACAGCATGGTACAGGCATAAAAACAGACACATGGACCAATGGAACAGAAGAGAGAATCCAGAAATCAACCCATGCACCTACAGCCATCTGATCTTTGACAAAGGCACCAAAACTACACAGTGGAGAAGAGACTGCCTCTTCAGTCAATGGTACTGGGAAAATTGGACATTCATATGTAGGAGAATTAAACTAGACCCGCACATCTCACCATATACCAAAATCAACTCAAAATGGATTAAATAATTAAATATATGTCCTGAAACAATAAAACTCCTTAAAGAAAACATAAGGGAAACACTCTGGGAAGTAGGATTGGGTATAGACTTTATGACCCCAAAAGCACAGGCAACCAAAAAAAAACAAACAAATGAGATTATATCAAACTAAAAAAATTCTGCACAGCTAAAGAAACAATTAACAGAGCAAAAATACAACCAACAGGGTGGGAGAAAATATTTTCAAAATACACATCTGACAAAGGACTAATATACAGAATATACAAGAAACTCAAACAACTTAACAGGAAAAAAAAACAAACAAACAAGTAACCCAATTAAAAAATGGGCAAATGAGCTGAATAGGCATTTCTCAAAGCAAGATATGAATGACCAGCAGACACATAAAAAAATGCTCAACATCACTCAGCATTCAGGAAATGCAAATCAAAGCCACTTTGAAATACTGTCTCTGGGAGTGTGGTACACCCCAACTCCACAGGAACAGAAACTCCTGTGCTCAGGAACCTTCTGGACCTTGCTTTATGTATCTCTTCATCCGGCTGTTCATCTGTATCCTTTGTAATAGCGTTTATGATAGCCTTTATAAAAAACTGGTAAACATAAATAAAGTGTTTCCCTGAGTTCTTAGATGTTTGTATAATTTAGTGTAAGAATGTAGAGTTCAGTGTAAGTCAGCAGTTTAGTGTAAGTCAGTAAGAACTGATTGTCTAAGCAAAATGGCAGTACTTGCTACTAAGTAGAGTCTTCCATCAAGATATCATCTAATCTGTCTCTGTGCTCTTTCTGCTTGCACCATCTTGCAGTGTGAGACCCCTGGGTCACTTTTGCCATGGCCAGATGAACTTCAAATTTCCCAGCCCCAGAAACTAATTTCATGTTGGACCCAGCCCGGCCCACGGAGCACAGAGCAGGGAGATGTCCAGCAGGGGAGGTGGAAGCTCTGTAGAGACCACATGTCCTGTGGGGCCACTGCCAGGCGATCCAGCAGGTAGGCTTCACCGCCACCACCCAGCTCCATCCCAAGCCTGGCCAAGCACACACAGATCAGGGAGACATCAAGCAGGTGAAGTGGAAGCTCCGCAGAGACCACATGCTCTATGGTGCTGCCACACATCGCAGCAGCCCGGCCCAGTGTGCGTGAAACAGGGAGACGTCCAACAGGGGAGGTGGAAGCTCAGCAGAGAACACACACCCTGCAGTACTGCCCCGTGACCCAGCAGCCTGGCCGAGTCCATGATGACCAGAGAGGTGGCTCCCCAGAGAGGCCCAAGACCCGAGGTAACCACACACGCAAGGCACTAGTGGCCAACTGAGCAGACACTGAGGTAGCCATACCAAATTGGCAACCACAGCAACATCTTAGTCAGACAATAGTGTCAAACTTGTGGACTGTGAAACCCCCTGCCATAATGAATAAACATCAAAGAAAAGATACCAAAATACAAAAAATCAAGAAAGTAAACCACCAAAGAGTAATAACTCTCAAGCTCTAGACCCTATAGAACAAGAAGCCCTTGAAATGTCTGACAAGGAATTTCGAGGGATAATTCAAAGGAAACTGAATGAGATACAAGAAAACTCAGCTAGACAATGATGAAACAAGCAAAAGTATACAGGACCTGAAAGAAGAAATGTACAAGGAAATCAATGCCCTGAAAAAGAATGTAGCAGAGCTTGCCAAACTGAAGAATTCATTCAGCGAAATAAAAAACACCTCTGAACTTGAAGATGGGCTGTTTGAAATAAGAAAGGCAGACAGAAAGAAAAGAGAATCAAAGGCACTGAAGAAAATCTGAGAGAGATATCAGACAACCTTAAGCACTCAAATATCCAAATCATGGGTATTCAAGAAGGGGAGGAAAAAGGAGATTGCATTGAAAACATATTCAATGAAATAGTGGCAGAAAATTTCCCAGGTATAGGAAAAGTCACAGATCTTCAGATCCAGGAAGCTCAAAGATCCCCAAACGTATTCAACCCAAAAAGGTCTTCTCCAAGACATGTTATAGTCAAATGGGCAAAACTCGAAGACAAAGAGAGAATCTTAAAAGCTGCAAGAGAGAAGCATCAAATCATGTATAAGGCAACCCCAATCAGACTAATATCAGACTTTTCATCACAAACACTAAAAGCCAGAAAGGAATGGAATGATATATTCAAAATACTCAAAGACAGAGATTGTCAGCCAAGAATACTCTATGCTGCAAGGCTATCCTTCCGAAATGAAGGGCAAATAGTATATTTCTCAGACAAACAAAAACTGTGGGAGTTCACCACCACATGACCACTCTTACAAAAAACTCTTAAGGGAGTACTGGATTTGGTTCCTGAAACATAACTACCAGTGCCATAAAAAACCAAGAAAAATCAAAACCCACTAGTATAATAAAAATGGCATTCATGAAGAGAAAACAAACAAACAAAAAGGCTATCTACAACCCAAGGAACCAAAAAATACAGAAAAGAAACAGTAAATCAGAAAGGAACAAAACACACCTAAGACAACCAAACAATAATCAATAAAATGCTAGGAATAAATCAACACTTTTCAATAACAACTCTTAATGTAAAAGGCTTAAATTCCCCAATCAAAAGACACAGACCAGCTGACTGGATTAAAAAAGGGGACCCAACTAAATGCTGCCTTCAAGAGACCCACCTCACCCATAAAGATTCACACAGACTAAGAGTGAAAGGATGGAAAAAGATTTACCATGCAAACAGAAAAGAAAAACGAGCTGGAATAGCTATTCTTATATCTGACAAAATAGACTTTAAACTAAAAACCATAAAAAGAGACAATGAGGGACACTACTTAATGATAAAAGGGTTGATCCATCAAGAAGACATGACAATCATAAATCTATACGCACCCAATGTTGGAGCAGCCAGATTTATAAAACAAACTCTATTAGACCTAAAGAAGGAAATAGACACTAATACCATAATAGCAGGGGACCTGAACACCACACTGTCAATATTGGACAGATCATCTAGGCAAAGAATCAGCAGAGAAACACAAGATCTAAACAAGACTCTAGACCAATTGGATTTGGCAGATATCTACAGAATATTGCACCCAACAACCTAAGATATTCATTCTTCTCATCAGCACATGGATCATTCTCCAGGATAGATCACATATTAGGTCACAAATCAAATCTCCACAAATTCAAAGAAATTGGAATTATCCCATGTATTTTCTCAGACCACAATGGATTAAAATTAGAAATCAATAACAAATGAAATTCTGGAAACTATACAAACACATAGATATTAAATAGCATTCTACTTAATGGCATATGGGTCCAAGAAGAAATCAAGCAGGAAATCAAAAAATTTATTGAAACTAATGAAAATAATGATACATCATACCCAAAACTGTGGGATACTGCAAAAGCAGTACTAAGGGGGAAATTTATTGCATGAAATGCTCACTTCAGAAGAATAGAAAGATGGCAAGTGAACAACCTAACACTTCACCTCAAAGAACTAGAAAAACAAGAACAATCCAAACCTAAAGTTAGCAGACGGAAAGAAATCATTAAGATCAGAGCAGAACTTAATGAAATTGAAACCCAAAAACAATACAAAAGATCAACGAATCAGAAAGTTGGTTTTTTGAAAAGATAAATAAGATTGACAAACCATTAGCATGGATAACTAAAAAAAAAAGAGAAGATTCAAATAACAAAAATTAGAAATGAAAAAGGTGATATTACAACTGATTCATCTGAAATACAAGGAATCATTTGAGACTACTATAAACAACTATACGCCAACAAATTTGAAAATCTGGAGGAAATGGATAAATTTCTGGACACACACAAGCTCCCAAAACTGAGCCATGAATACGTGGAAAATCTGAACAGACCAATTACAATAAAGGAGATTGAAGCTGTTATCAGAAGGCTACCAACAAAGAAAATCCTGGGACCAGATGGATTCACAGCCGAATTGTACCAAACATTCAAAGAGGAATTAACACCGATTCTTTACAAACTATTCCAAAAGACTGAAACAGACCCAAATCTCCCAAACTCATTCTATGAAGCAAACATCATCCTGATACCAATACCAGGTAAAGATACAACCAAAAAAGAAAACTACAGGCCGATATCCTTGATGAATATAGATGCAAAAATTCTCAATAAAATACTACCTAAAAGAATACAGCAACACATATGTAAAATTATTCACCATGATCAAGTGGGATTCATCCCAGGGATGCAAGGTTGGTTTAACATATGCAAATCAATAAATATGATACACCATATTAATAAAATCAGACACTAGGACCATATGATCATCTCTATAGATGCCGAAAAAGCATTTGATAAAATTCAACATTCATTCATGACAAAGACCCTCTATAAGTTAGGTATAAATGGAAATTATCTCAACATAATTAAAGCCATATATGATAAACCCACTGCCAATATCATCCTGAATTGGGAAAACCTGAAAGCTATTCCTTTAAGTACAGGAACTAGACAAGGATGCCCACTCTCACCACTCCTATTCAACATAGTGTTGGATTGCCCGAGCAATCCGAGAAGAGAAGGAAATAAAGGGCATCCAGATTGGAAAAGATTAAGTCATACTGTTCCTGTTTGCAGATGACATGATCCTATATATCGATCAGCCTAAAGCCTCTACAAAAACCTCTTGGAGTTAATAAAGGATTTCAGCAAAGTAGCAGGATACAAAATCAACACACAAAAATCAGTAGCATTTCTATTCTCCAATAGTGAACATGCAGAACGAGAAATCAAGAAAGCCTGCCCATTTACAATAGCCACCAAAGAAATAAAATGCTTAGGAATTGAGTTAGCCAAGGATGTAAAAAATCTCTATAATGAGAACTACAAACCACTGCTGAGAGAAATTAGAGAGGATACAAGAAGATGGAAAGATATCCCATGCTCTTGGATTGGAAGAATCAACATAGTGAAAATATCCATACTACCCAAAGTGATATACAAATTCAATGCAATCCTATCATAATTCCAATGACATTTTTCTCAGAAATGGAAAGAACTATCCAAACATTTATACGGAATAACAAAAGACCATGCATAGCCAAAGCAATGCTGAGCAAAAAATATAAAGCTGGAGGCATAACACTACCTGACTTTAAACTATACTACAAAGCTATAATAACCAAAACAGTATGGTACTGGCATCAAAACAGACACACTGATCAATGGAATAGAATAGAGAATCCAGAAATCAACCCACACCTACAGCCATCTGATCTTTGACCAAGGCACCAAACCTATACACCAGGGAAGAGACTGCCTCTTCAGCAAATGGTGCTGGGATAACTGGATATCCATATGCAGGAGAATGAAACTAGACCCATACCTTTCACCATACACTAAAGTCAACTCAAAATGGATTAAAGAATTGAATATACACCCTGAAACAATAAAACTTCTTAAAGAAAACATAGGAGAGACACTTCAGGAAATAGGACTGGACACAGACTTCATGAATACGACCCCAAAAGCACAGGCAACCAAAGGAAAAATAAACAAATGGGATTATATCAAACTAAAGAGCTTCTGCACAGCAAAAGAAACAATTAACAGAGTTAAAAGACAACCAACAGAGTGGGAGAAAATATTTGCAAAATATACATCTGACAAAGGATTAATATCCAGAATATACAAGGAACTCAAACAACTTTACAAGAAAAAAACAAGCAACCCAATTAAAAAATGGGCAAAACAGCTAAATAGGCATTTCTCTAAGGAACATATACGAATGGCCAACAGACATATGAAAAAATGTTCAACATCACTCAGCATTTGGGAAATGCAAATCAAAACCACACTGAGATACCATCTCACCCCAGTTAGGATGGCTAAAATCTAAAAGACTCTGAACGATAAATGCTGACGAGGTTGCAGAGGAAAAGGAACTCTCATACATTGTTGGTGGGACTGCAAAATGGTGCAGCCTCTATGGAAAATGGTATGGAGGTTCCTCAAACAATTGAAGATAGATCTACCATATGACCCAGCTATTCCACTGCTGGGTTTGTACCCGGAGGAATGGAAAATCATCATGTCAAAGGGATAGTTGTACTCCCATGTTCACTGCAGCACTCTTTACAATAGCCAAGAGTTGGAACCAGCCTAGATGCCCATCATTGGATGAGTGGATAAGGAAACTGTAGCATATCTACACAATGGAATACTACTCTGCTATAAAAAAGAATGAAATACTACCACTTGAAGCAACATGGATGGTCTTAAAGAAAATTATATTAAGTGAAACAAGCTGGGCACAGAAAGAGAAATACCGTATGTTCTCACTTATTTCTGGGAGCTAATAAAAATAAATAAGCAAATATACAAACGGATGGAGGGGAGGGGGAAAAATACACAACGATCACAATTCTTTGATTTTGTTAAGACAAGTGAACAGATATGACATTGATGGGGGAGGGAGGAGAGGGAGGGAGGAAAAGGAGGAATTGATAAAGGCACATGAAAATCAACTATATTGTATATTGATAAATTAAAATAATAAAAAAAGAGGAATGTAAACCAAAATAATAATAATAATAATAATAATAAAATGTGAAATGGAAAATAGCATACATGAAGTAAGTGCACCATAATTATAATTGTGTGCATGGTCAAAAAATATGAGAATTAACTCCAAATATCCAAAATAGCTATGTTAGGATTGTGGAGTCCTCCGTGATACTTTTATTGTATTATTTTTGTAATAAAAAGTTTTTGGTTTTTTTTTTTAATAAAATAGGATAGGAATCCATGTCTGTAGAAACAGGAAAATGAGCAAGAGTAAAAATAAGAGCAAACGAGGTACACAGTCTTTGCAGGAATGCACATGTCTTCCCTGCCAGTCTCCCTGCCACCCCCACTTGCGCGCACTGCAGTGTGGCCCGTGGTCACAGGAGGAGGCCTCATCTGGCACCGTTCTGCGTGTGGCCTCCATGTTTGTGGACAGAATCATCCTGGGTGGACATGTTATCAGGAGCTTACTGGGTCCAGGTACTTCTCTGAAACAATACCTGAAGGGTTCTTCTCACCCAGGTCCATTAAGACAACAAAAATGATTGGTTGAGAATGGCCAGGGACAAACTATGAAATCATTAAGCAGTGAGTATATGATGTTAACTTAAGAAAATGTCTGCGTCCTGACCCTGATCCTCTGTCTCGTGCTGCCCTGTGCCCCACATCGCCTATGTCCAGCTTCCCTCTCTCCAGGACTTTCTATTAACCATGCAGCAGTGGCCCTCTGATGCCTACAGTTGTGCAAAGCCCACCACTGGAGAGCACAGGAGCAGGTCCCAGGCTGGGAGAGACAGGTGTGGGGCTGCTGCCACCTGCGAGTGTGAACCGCTTCAGGGAGCCAGTCAGGCCTCTAACCTAGAACATTCTCCAAGCATGAGAAAAGCCAGAGAGGAAAAACAAACATGTAGTTGGAGGCAAAGCAAGGCTGGATGGTGCATGAAGCTGTGGGAACACCTAGTTTTGCCAGATACTGGGCCAGTAGGTTGAGGGAAACCACGGAACAAGCCTCCAGTACAGAGGGGGTGGGGTGTTCAGACCAGCTTTCCCTGGAGCATAGGAAGCCCATAGAAACTGCCAGTAACCACACAGTCTGAGCCTTGTGTGGACTTGATAGGGGATTTCGTTTGTACTACATGACACCTCACAAGGTGAAGCCCGTGCGCCCAACTGTGCAGATCAGCCCAGCTGCTTCCTGACGGCGGACAGGCATGCCGGCCGCTCTGTTCCATCAGAAGCGTTGACAAGCTTGCCGGCCGCTCAGAGTGACCGTCAGAGCCCGAGCTCTCACCCAGCCTATGCGCACTGCATCTGTGAGAACGAGCCACCATTTCTGCCCATTGGAGATTTGGACGCGGTCACATTTCTCAGTGTGTGGCCCTGTGTTTTTCTCTACTGAATGCTTAGGGGATATTCCCCTTCCCCTTCCCTGCCTCGGGCACGCCCCGCGAGCTCTGTTGAGGACCCCGCCTGCACGGTGCCCCGCGCCCAGCGTTCCAGCTGAGTCGGCCCCTGAGGCCACCAGCGCTCTGGCTCCACGTCAGCCCTCCCTCGCCGGCAGGTAGATTTCCCCGTCAAGCCGGTTGGCTGTCCACTGGAGCCACGTCCAGAAGTAACAGCCACATAACGAATACTTGTTTTCAGTCCTTAGATCAGAAGTGACATACATTGGATTTTTCATCACTTGTTAAGAAACTGCTGAAGCAGTAACAATGAGAGTGACTTCGTAGGATACTCTTTTGAAGTCTTTGCCCATCTCACTTCAGGCTTCAACGGGCTCACTGTTGTGGAATCAGAATCACAGACCTCCTCGTTTTATGGACATAAATAATGAGGCGCGGAGAAGCTGAATGACTTCCTAAGAAGAGCAGCGTTGATAAGCACCAGGTACAGCTCTGGTTACAACCCAGTGATGCCTCGTGCAGGACGTGTTTCTTTTGCTACTCCAGCACGCTCCCCCCACCCCAGCATGCAGTAAAATACGAGGTACTCAGGGTAAACTGTTGCCCAGGTGTACCTGAAGCACACAACAGCATTCCTTTTTGTGTTGTTTTTAAGCTGTCTTCAGTCATGAAAGTTTTCAAACGTCATTGCATAGCTTTTTGCAAGATAGTTCCATACATGTTTTAATTTTCTCTGTATCACTGTTTATTCCCTTGATTTATTTCCAGTTATGTTAATTATATTTTCTACCACTTCTTTGATTGCCAAGTCGAAGTTTATCTGTACAATAGTCCCCCCTTAGCCTTGGGGGATACATTCCAAGACCCCCAGTGGACGCCTGAAACCGTGGGTAGTACCAAACCCTGCATATACTATTTTTTTTCCTATACATACATACCTATGATAAAGCTTAATTTATAAATTAAACACAATAAGAGATTAACAACAATAATAATAAAATAGAACAATTATAATAATATGCCAGCATCACCACCCTTGTGCTTTGGGGCTATTATGAATTAAAATAAGGATGACTTAAACACAAGCACTGTGATGCCACAACAGTAAATGTGATAACTGAGATGCTACTAAGTGACAAATGGGCGGAGTGACTTTCTATTACACATTTTGAGTGTGGACACACTGGAGAAAGGGCTGGACAGATGGGCCAGCACAAGATTTCACCATGCTACTCAGAACGGCATGCAATTTGAAACTTAGGAACTGTTTATTTCTAGAAATTTCCATTTACAATTTTCAGACCAGGAGTAACTGAAACCACAGAAAGAAAAACTGAGGATAAAGGGAGCTACTGTATTAATTGTTTTTAATTATTGGATTTGTCGGTTATTTTTTTGTGTTCCAATCTATTTCTGCAATTATCTTTGTTTTTCCTTCTGTTTTCCTTTGACTACTTTTTGTTTTTCTAACTTTTTGAGTTGAATGCTTTATTCATTTATTTTTATTTTTTAAAATAAATATGTGCGCATGCTCCTCTAAATACAGCTTTAAATAATTCTTCTATTTTGACACATAGTTTCTTTATCATCGTTATTATTTAGAGATTCAATAATTTTGGTTTTGATTTTTTTCTTTCACACTCATTGTGGTTTAAGAAAAAAATTTGTCATTTCCAGGTAGTTAACGTTCATTTTGATTCTATTTATGTTAAACGTGTGTCAGATATGAATTATGTTATTTCAATTTTTGTTAATTTATTGTGATTTTCTTTGTGACCTTAATAATATATTATTGTATCATGGGTCTGACAAAAGACTGTGCATTCTCTATTACAATAGCATGAAGTTCAATATATAACTGCGACATTGACCCTATTAATTATATTCTTCAGATCCTCCAGGCTCTTATTTTTAGTCTGCATGCTCTCCGTCAGGGTTGACAAAGGTGAATTAAAGTTTCCTAGTACTATTATGTTTCCGTTTATTTCTCCTTGTATATCCTGCAGTTTTTGCTTTGTCTGTTTTCTGCTATTATCCTGTGCATAAAGATTAATGATATTTCATTATTACACACTGCTTTCTGAATTATTTTTAAGTATCCCTGTTTATTAATCAATAGTTCTTGTCTTGAATTCAACCTTGTCTGATATTAATATTATTATCCCAATGTCTTTTTTCCTATAATTTGCTTAACTATTCTAAGGCAGGTTATTTAGCTTCACATTTTGTTTAATAGTCTATAGTTTAAATTTGGCATTTCACTTATCTTAGTATTTCTTTTTTTCAGTAGGTGAGTTTATCCTATAGACACTGATATATTTTAGGATTAAATTATCTGAATCTACCTTAGCTTTGGGGGAGATTAATAATAAAAAAGATAAAAATAAATAAGTTATTCCAGCAATTATAATTTCCATGGAAAAGCTGTGATAGGGTCATGATAGAAAGTGACTGGGTGGGGGAGTGCTGTAGCTATGATGCTCAGAGAAGTTTCTCCAGGGAGATGATAGGAGGGGCCTTCAAAAAGTTCAGGAAAGATTCATATTCTCTTTTAATTGTATTTTTCCACAAACTTTTTAAAGTACTCTCCTATATGTTTATTCAATGAATTTGACAAATATATTTTGATCTCCCCTGTATGGCAGATGCCCTCTGGCTGCTGGGGATACGGCAGAGAGCGAAGTGACAGCCCTCGGAAAGTCTGCACACTGATTGGAATTGCGTGATGAGACTTCAGTGCTGAGAGAGACGCAAGCATGTAAAGATCTGCCCGTGAAGAGCCTTCCAAAGCAGAAGAAAGAGCACATGCAAACGCCCTGAGATAGGAGCAAACGTACAGTGTTCGAGGAACGTGAACAGTGACAGGAGGGAGATGAGTCAGAGGGGCAGGCGGGAGCTACATCACACAGGGACTTGCTGAAGCGGAAAATGGCAGCTTTTGTTTTAACGATATGCGAAAGCTTTGGGTTCCATTTACACTCAAGAAAGACCACTTTGGCTTCTCTTTGAGGAGGGCAGTTGAAGGCAGCAAGTGCATCCACAGGCTTTTAAACCAGTTCAGGTGAGAAACGATGGTGGCTTGAACTGGGTTTGTAGACGTGAGCGTGGTGGGAAGTGGACAGATTTGCTGTGTGCCTCGATAAGTTTTATTGGTAGATTGGATGAGGTTAGGAGAGGAATCAAGGGGGACAAGCGATCCTTGGAACCCACTCTTGACAAACGGGCATGGGTGACACAGTGTAATGATGATGGGAGCAGAATTTGGAGGCCACGGAAGAGGGACCAAGGCTTTGTGCGAGTCGGGCTGCATGTTCTGTTTTCACATTGCTGCTTTTCACTCTGATTTCCGTCTTTTCCGGTACAGTCCTTGTTTTTCTTCTCCCAAGCCTTCTGATTTGGGAGGCTTAGGTGCAGCTTTGGATTACTGAAGCAGTTCTCTTTACAACACTAAATAACTTGTCTAAATGTGTCTTTCTCAGTGTATCACCTTTGGGGAGTCCCATCAAGATGACAGGGTGAGAAGCCTTGGATCCCCCTCCCCTCCAGGATGAGCAGCTTTCAAACAGAAGCAGAATCTGTACACTGTCTGCTGTAAAAAGTGGAGAAATTAGACTTTTTTTCCTCTTTCCCTCCATTAAAAAAAAAAAAATAGTGTCCCTGCTATATAGGGGAGGGGAAATCGGGAAGGTTAATGGTGAAGGCACCTCCTCCTGTCCTGTTACAAGGAAGGACTCCTATCTCCTACACATGCGGGCTCAGAAGAACCCCAAGTGTTGAGGTGCTGGCTAAAGACAAAGGGAATCCAGAATGAGTGGTGTGAAAGGAGACTCCTAAATACTAGTTAGCACCTGGTGACCAGTTACAGAAACAAGGCCTATAGCCTCTAACCATATTTCAAATTAATATTTTGGATGTTACTAGTAATGAACCTTACAATTCAATCCACAAGTTGCAGATCATAAAATGAGTTTAGGAGAACTTAAGGAAGACAGTATATCAGCTAGATATGCAGGGCCTGGTCTGGGTGGACACATGAGAGACTTTGGTGCATCTCTATTTGTAAAAACTATGGGTGTCATTGTGTTCCTGTTTTAAAAGCTATACATAGCAGAAAAGGGGGTGTGTATTAGTTATCTATTCTGCACAACAAACTGTCCCTAAACTTAGCGGTTTGAAACAACAAACATTTATTATCTTATAGTTTCTGAAAGTCAGGAATCCAGGAGCAGCTTGTATGGGTGGTTGTGGTTCAGGACTTTTTATGAGGTTTTGGTCACCAGCAGCTGTGGTCACCTGCACACCTGAGTGCAGCTAGAGCTTCCTCCTCCACGGTGGCATCGTCTCATGCTGTTAACAGGACGCCTCAGTTCCTGCCCACATGGACATCTTCAAAGGGCTGCTTGGGTGTCCTCACAACATGGCAGCTGGCCTCCCCCAGAGCAAGCAAACCAAGAGAGGGAACAAGGGGGAAGCCACGATGACTTTTATGACATCATCACTTCCATGACACTCTGTCCATCACAAGCAAGTCACCAGAGTTCCAGGAAGAGGTGCCCAGGACACATTTTGAGGCATAAGAAGGTCGAAATGCTCCCGCTGTCACCACAATCCCAATTGCCAGAGCCATTGTTTGGTCCCAGAACCATTGCCCATCTCAGAGCAGTTCCCCGCAGAGCAGCAATCCTATGGGTGGCCTATCTCAGCAAAGTGGCACTTCACGCACACAAGAGAAGTGGCTGCAACCACCGCCACCATTGCTGCCACAGCAAATTAACCCTGCAGCTGCCAAGGACACAGTGGAAGTGAGTGAGGCAGCTGCAGCTGCCCATGTCATTTCTGCCATAGTGACTTAACCCTGCAGCAGCGAGGGCCACTGTGACCATGAGCGAGGTGGCTGCAACCCCCAGGGCTGCTGATTCCTCTGTGAATTAACCCTGCAGTCACCAAAGCCTCTGAGGGAGTGAGTGAGGAAGCAGCGAACCCAGAGCCGCTGCCCCCGCAATGAATTGACCCTGCAGCCACCAGGGCCACTGCAGATGAGAGTGGGGCAGTTTTAACCATCGTCACCACTGTTGTCACCATGAGGTAACTCTGCTGCTACCTAGGACAATACCAAGGACACCACAGATGAGAGTGAAGCAGTTACATCCTCCGGTGGTGCTGCTACTCCCATGAGGCAATCCCCCTGCTGTTGTGGACACAGCAGAGGCATCAGAGGCTATTGAAGCCAACAGCACCACTGCCACCCAATGAGGTAACCCCACTGTCACTGCAGACACAGCAAACTCGAGGGAGGCAGTTACAGCTGCCAGTGCTGCTGCCACCCTCACAAGGTAACCCCAATACTGCTGTGGACACTGTAGACACAAAAGAGGCAATTACAGCCACCAGTGTGGCTGCCACCTCCACAAGTTAACCCAGCTGCTGCTGCAGTCACTGTAGCTGCGCAGGCAGCTGCAAAGGTCACTACAGCCACGTGGGCAGCTGTTGCAGCCACCACTGCTGCAGTCACTGCTACCACCAGCACTGCCAGACAACCACCATCATTGTGCAAGCAGCCTGCCACCCCTGGAGCCACTGCTACCACATAGGCAACCTTCCAAAGCCACTGCTACAACCACCAAAACCACAAGGGTGGCCAGCTACCACAGCAGCAGCCACAGCAGCCACTGTATCTGTGCAGGTGGACAGCCAGCCATTCATCTGAATTGACACAAAGAGGGCCACCAGCAGAGTCCAGGGAAAGAGTATTTACTGATCTTCCAGATGACTAAACATCAACATAAAGATACTAAAACTATGAAAAAACATGAAAATATGAGTCCATCAAAGGAATACAATGACTCTCAAGAGCCAGACCTCATAGAATAGGAAACATTTGAAATGACTGAAAAGGAATTCCATGTAAAAATCTTAAGGAAACTCAATGAGATACAAGAAGATGCAGTTAGATGTCACAATAAGCTGAGCAAAACTATTCAGGATATGAAGGAGGAAATCTATGAAGAGATTAATACTTTAAAAAAGAATGTAGCAGAACTCGTGAAACTGAAAGAGTCATTCAACAAAATAAAAAACACAACTGAAAGCTTAAGCATCAAGCTAAAGCAAGCAGAAGAAATAATTTCTGATCTTGAAGACAATCTCTTTGAAATAACTCAGGTAGACAAAAAAAAAGAGAAAAGAATAAAAAATGAACATAATCTAAGAGAGACAGCAAATAATCTTAAGCGTACAAACATATAAATCATGAGTATTCCTGAAGGGGAAGAGAAAGGAAAAGGCATTGAGAACATATTCAATGAAATAATATCAGAAAACTTCCCATAAGGACAGACATGGACCTTCAGATTCAAGAGGCTCAAAGATCCCCAAGCAGCTTCAGTCCAAAAAAGTCCTCTCTGAGACACATTATAGTCAGAATATCCAAAGTCAAAGACAAAGAGAGAATCCTAAAATCAGCAAGAGAAAAGCATCAAGTCACATGTACAGGAATCTCCCTTAGGCTAACAGCAGACTTCTCAACAAAAACTCTACAAGCCAGAAGAGAATGGGATGATATATTCAAAATAATAAAAGAAAAAAACTGCCAGCCGAGAATACTATATCCAGTGAAGCTGTCATTCAGAAATGAAGGAGAAATAGTGTATTTTCCAGACAAGCAAAAACTACAAGATTTCCTCCCCACATGACCAGCCCTACAAGAAATCCTCAAGGGAATCCTGCATCTGGAATCCAAAAACTGACAATCACTTCCATGAACACACAAGAAAGAACAAAATCCATTAATTTAACAAAAATGCAAATGAGAGGCTAGAGCTCAAGGGAAGAAGAGAGACCTATGGTGTTCATGAAAGCAGAAGAAGCCATAATGAGAGAAAGAAAGGACTGCTCCAACCATTTCAAGCCCACGGCCACTTTAAGGCTGGAGCTGGTGAACCCATGGAGAAAGAACTGACAAAAGTCGTAGCTTTGCCCTTCATATGAAGTTGCTTGGAGACGGCAGGGGAAAAGAGGGCCTTGGTGGCCCCCAGGCCAGTAAGACCACTAACAGGGTGCCCATGGATCCACATTGGAGTGAGGAACCACAGACAACTAAATAAAGGAGCCACTCAGAAGCCAGTGAGTCATTGCAAGGGACCAGCACATGGCCTGTCCCATGGGAAATGTTTGGAGTGCAGGCAGTGGGGGAGGTGGGCCACTGGGGGAACACTGAGGCTTGGCATAGACAGCTGATCTTCCCTCTAATCAGCACAGGACCACTCAGTGGAGACTGGTCAGGAATGTAGAATGGCAGGGGTGCAGTTATCAAAAAACTCAGGCCCAGACCAGAGTTTCCACATAACCCAGGTGTACCAGACCTAAGAAGACCCAGAAGTGCTTACAAGATCAACCTGATCAATCGATTAAAACCTGAGCTGTACAAAACGCCTTTGCCATGGAATCAGCAGCAAAGCAACAATTTAGCTCAGCCACAGGACTCAGGTGCTGGTTCCCACAGGAAGTTCCCCCATTTTAGAAGTAAGCAAAGGACAACAAATTAGTTCCAGTGCAGAGTTTAAGTGGTGGGAACAGTGAATAATCCAGAACAAAACTGGAAGAAAAACCAAAATACCCACAGATCAGAGACAAAGTTTGATATCAACCAGTAAAGGTCTAACACCACCAAAGAACACCTATAAAATCTAGAAGGACTAGAAGCCCCTGGGCTAGAGCCATTGGCCTCAGCCACACACCCCTGACGATCACACCCAGCACAGCAACAACTACCAGGCCACAACCAGAAGTGCTCCAGGCTCCTAAGCCAGGTTGGTGGTGGAAGGTCCAACAGCTTCAGCCATGCCCCCCTCAACATCCACACCCAGCCAAGCAATGCCCCCTAAGCCACCACAAGAAGTGCCCTGGGCTCCTGAGCTGGGGCAGTGGGGAACTGAGCCACACCCCCCTGACATCTGCATCCAGCCCAACAACAACCAAGCTGCTGCTGGAAGGTGCTTGGTCTCCCTTGTTAGAATAAGGGAGGTGCCAGGGGCCTCAACCATGCTCCCCATCCTTCCTCCTCCTCCCAACCTATTTCCCTCCCCATTGCCTTCTCCCCCTATCCCCCAACTGCTATGCAAAAACATCTTAGAATATTAAAAAATATATTAATAAATAAAATTTTTTTAAATATTTAAATGAGAAACAGCAACTGTATCCTGCCAACTCAAAACCAAAAATGCTAAAGAAAAACAACAAAAGGGGAAGAAAGAAACATAAGATATTCAAAATATCCGAATGAAAATCAATGAAATTCCAGAAGTAACACAATACCCTTCAGTAACAACACTAAATGTAAATGGACAAAATTCCCCACTCAAAAGACACAGACTAGCTGATTGGACTAAAGAGCTAGACCCTACTATGTGCTGTTTACAAGAGATTAACCTCATTTGTAAAGACATACACAGACTAAGAGTGAAGGTTTGGGGAAAGATATACCATGCAAATGGAAATTTTAAATGAGCGGGAGTAGCTATTCTTCAGGTAAAATAGACTTTAAACCAAAAACTATAAAGAGAGACAGAGAAGCCCACTATATAATGATAAAGGGATCTATCCAACAAGAAGACATTACAATCATAAATATATATGCACACAACACTGGAGCACCCAGATATATAAAGCAAACACTATTAGACTGAAGGAAAGAGATACATCCTAATATGATAATAATAGAAGACATAAAAACCCCTCTCTCAACATTGGACATATCATCTATGTAACAAATCAATAAAGAAACACAGGATTTAAATTACGCTATAGACCAAATGGACTTTGCAGATATCTACAGAACATTTCATCCAACAGCTACAGACTATATCTCTACTGCTCACCAGTTCATGGAACATTCCCCAGGATAGACCACATGCTAGGTCACAAAACTAGCCTCAACAAATTTTTAAAAATTGAAATCATTTCAAGGGTCCTGTCAGACCACAACATATTAAAACTAGAAATCAACAACACATGAAACTCTGGAAACTATATAAACACATGAAATTAAACAACAAACTCCTGAATGACATATGGGTCCAAGAAGAAATTAAATAGGAAATTTAAAAAATTCTCAAAACTAATGAAAATAATAAAATATTGTACCAAAACATGTGGGATGCTGAAAAGCAGTTCTAAAAGGGAAATTGATTGCATTAAATGCTTACATCAAAAGAATAGAGATTTCAAATTAACAATCTAACACTACACCTCAAAGAATTAGAAAAATAAGAACAATCCAATCCCAAATGTAGTAGACAGAAATAAATAATTAAATTAGAGCAAGACTAAATGAAATAGAAACCCCCAAAACAATGCAAAAGATCAATCAAACAAAAAGTTGTTTTTTTGAGAAAATAAATAAAATGAGACAAACTGTTAGCCAAACTAACTAAAAAAATGAGAGAAGACCCAAATAACAATAATTAGAGATGAAAAGGAGACATAACAACCAATACCACAGAAATTCAAAGAATCATTAAAGACTATTATGAACAACTATACATCAACAGATTTGAAAACCTGGAGCAAATGTGTACATTTCTGGACACATACAAACTTCCAAGACTAAACCAAGAAGAAATAGAAAACCTGAACAAACCAATAACAAGCAAAGAGATTGAAGCAACAATCAGCAGTGTTCCAACAAAGAAAAGCAAGGACCAGATGCCTTTACTGCTGAATTCTACCAAATATTTAAAGAGGAATTAATATCAATTCTCTTCAAAGTATTCCAAAAAAAATTGAAACAGAAGCCATTCTCCCAGATTCATTCTATGAGGCCAGTATCACCCTGATAACAAAGCCTGACAAAGATTCAACGACAAAAAAAAAGAAAACTACAGGCCAATATACTAATGAACATAGATGCAAAAGTCCTCAACAAAATATTAGCCAACAGAATACAGCAACACATCAAGAAAAGTATACACCATTATCAAGTGGGATTCATCCCAGGGAGACAAGGATGGTTCAACATAAGCAAATCAATAAATGTGACACACTACATCAGCAAAATCAAAGACAAAAACCATAACATTATCTAAATAGATGCAGAAACAGCATTTGACAAAATTCAACATCCCTTCATGATAAAGACTCTGTAAATTAGGTATAGAAGGAAAGTAACTCAACAAAATAAGAGCCATATATGACAGACCCTCTGCCAATATCATCCTGAATGGGGAAAAGCTGAAAGCCTTTCTTCTGAGAATAGGAACAAGACAAAGATGCCCAATATTATCACTTCTATTTAACATAGTACTGGAAGTACTATAAAATACAGTGCATCCAGATTGGAAAAGATGAAGTCAAATTGTCTCTATTTGCAGATGACATGATTCTATATACAGAACACCCCAAATCTCTACAAAAAGACTCTTAGAGTTGATAAGTGATTTTAGTAAAGTCAAGATACAAAATCAACAGGCAAAAATCGGTAGCACTTTTACACCCCAACAAAGAACTGACAGAAAAAGAAATCAAGAAAGCAAGCCCATTTACAATAGGCACACACAAAAATAAAATAGCTAGGAATCAACTTTAGCAAGGAGGTGAAAGATCTGTACCATGAGAACTACAAACCACTGCTGAAAGAAATTAAAGAGGACATAAAAAGATTGGAAGAATTAACATTGTGAAAATGTCCATACTACCCAAAGTGATTTACAGATTCAATGCAATCCCCATCAAAATACCAATGACATTCTTCAAAGAAATAGAAAAAAAACAATTCTTACATTCATATAGAAAAACAAAGGACTCCAAATAGCCTAAGCAATCTTGACCAAAAATATAATAAAGCTGGCAGCATAACACTACCTGACTTCAACCTATACTACAAACCTATAGTAACCAAAACAGCATGGTACAGGCATGAAAACAGACACTTGGACCAATGGAACAGAATAGAGAACCCAGAAATCAACCAATAACCTACAGTCAATTGATCTTTGACAAATACAGCAAGAACATACATCGGGGAATAGACAGCCTCTTCAATAAAAGGTGCTGGAAAAACTGGACATCCATATGTAGAAGATTGAAACTAGATCCATACATTTTTGCCATATACCAAAATCAACTCAAAATGGATTAAAGACTTAAATATAAGACCTGAAACTGTAAAACTCCTAAAAGAAAACACAGGGGAAACACTTGAGGAAGTAGGAGTAGGTAAAGATTTTATGAGTATGACCCTAAAGCACAGGCAATAAAAGGAAAAATAAACAAATGGGATTTTATCGAACTACAAAGCTTCTGCACAGCAAAAGAAACAATTGACAGAGCAAAAAGACAACCTACAGAGTGCAAGAAAATATTTGTAAACTATGCATCTGATAAAGGATTAATATACAGATATACAAGGAACTCAAACAACTTAACAATAAAAAAAACAGATAACCCAATTAAAAAATGGGCAAAGGAACTGAATAGGCTTCTCTCAGAGGAACATATACAAATGGCCAACAGACACATGAAAAAATGCTCAGCAGCACTCAGCATCAGGGAAATGCAAATCAAAACCACATTAAGCTACCATCTCATGCCAGTTAGACTGGCTGTCATCAAAAAGATGGAGAACAATAAGTGCTAGCAAGGATGCAGAAAAAGGGGAGCACTCCTCCACTGTTGGTGGGACTGTAAATTGGTGCAGCCATTATGGAAAGTGTTATACAGTTTCCTCAGCCAACTGTAGATATAACTGTCATACAATCCAGCAATTCCGGCATTCCTTTCCACATGCAAAGGAATGGAAAGCATCATGTCAAAGACATACCTGCACCCCCATGTTTATTACAGCCCTTTTTACAATTGACAAGAGTTGGACCCAACCTAAATGTCCATCATCAGATGACTGGATAAGGAAAATGTGTTATATATACACAATGGAATACTACTCTGCCATAAAAAAGAATGAAATATTGCCATTTGCAGCAACATGGTTAAACTTAGAGAAAATCATATTAAGTGAAATAAGCCAGACACAGAAAGAGAAATACTGTACATTCTCACTTGTGAGTGGGAGCTAAAATAAACACAAACAAAAGAAAGAAAGATACAACATTCACAATAATACACTGAACTTTCAATGTTGCTGCAAATGGCAGAATTTCGTTCTTTTTTATGGCTGAGTAGTATTCCATTTTTTATATATACCACATTTGCCTTATCCAGTCTGCCATTGATGGACGTTTAGGTTGGTTCTATGTCTTGGCTATTGTAGACAGAGCTGCAACAAACATGGGAGTGCAAGTATCCCTTCAACATGATGATTCCCATTCCTTTGGCTATATACCCAGGAGAGGGATTGCTGGATCATACGGTAGATCTATCTGTAGTTGTCTTCCTTTGAGAAATGTGTATTCAGCTCCTTTGCCCACTTTTTAATCAATTTTTTTATTGTTAAATTGTTTGAGGTTCTGTTTATTCTGGATATTAATCCCCTGCCAGATGTATAGTTTGCAAGTATTTTTTTCTGTTCTGTAGGTTGTCTACTCTGTTAATTGTTTGCTGTGCAGAAGCTCTTTAATTTCATATAATCCCATTTGTTTGCTTTTTCTTCTGTTGCCTGTACTTTTGAAGTCTTATTCACAAAGTCTTTGCCCAGGACTACACCCTTAAGTGATTCCCCTATGTTATCCCTTAGAAGTTTTACAGTTTCATGTCTTATATTTAAATCTTTAATCCATTTTGAGTTGATTCTGGTAGGAGAGAGGTATGGGTCTAGTTTCATTCTTCTAAACATAGATATTCAATTTTCCCAGACCATTTATTGAAGAAGCTGTCCTTTCCCCAATGTATGCTCTTGGTATTTTTGTCAAAGATCAGTTGGCTATAAGTTTCTGGGTTCTGATTTCTCAGTTCTCTATTCTGTTCCATTAGTCCGAATGTCTATTTTTATGCCAGTACCATGCTGTTTTTGTTCCTATAGTCTTGTAGTATAATTTGAAGTTAGGTAGTGTTATACCTTTGGCTTTATTTATTTATTTATTTGCTGAGGATTGCTTTGGCTATTCAGGGTCTTTTGTTGTTCCACATGAGAATTAGGATTATTTTTTTATTACTGTGAAGAATGTCTTTGGTATTTTGATGAGCATTACATTCAACTGTAGATTATCTGGGGTAGTATGGACATTTTCACATTGTTCATTCTTCCCACCCATGAACATGGAATGCCTTTCCATCTTTCTGTGCCCTCTTTAATTTCTTTCGGAGTGCTTTGTAGTTCTCATGGTAGAGATTTTTCACCTCCTTTGTTAAATTTATTCCTAGGTATTTAAAACTTTGGGTAGCTATTGTAAATGAGCTTGTTTTCTTGATTTCTTTTTCTGCTAGTTCATTGCTGGAGTATAAAACTACGGATTTTTATATGTTGATTTTGTATCCTGTAACATCACTGAAATTGCTTATCAGCTCTAAGAGTTTTTTTGGTAGAGTCTTTAGGTTTTTATATATAACATCATGTCTGCAAACAGAAAATTTGACTTTGTCTTTTCCAATTTGGATGCCCTTTGTTTATTTTTATTCCATGATGACTCTGGCTAGTACTTCAAATGCTATGTTAAATAGGAGTGGTGTGAGTGGGCATCCTGTCTTGTTCCTGTTCTTAAGGGAAAAGTTTTCCATTTTTCCCCATTCAGGGTGATATTGGTAGTGGGTTTGGAGTATATGGCTTTTATCGTATTGAGATAATTTCCTTCCATAGTTAATTTGTTGACAGTCTTTATCATGAAGGGATGCTGAATTTTGTCAAATGTTTTTTCTGCATCTATTAAGATAATCTTATGGTTTTTGTCCTTGGTTTTGTTAATGTGATATATCATATTTATTGATCTGGGATGCTGAACTGTCCTTATAACCCTGGGATGAGTTCCACTTGATCATGATGTATAATCATTTTGATGTGCTATTGTATTCTTTTTGCTAATATTTTGTTGAGGATTTTTGCATCTCTGTTCCTCAAGGAAATTGGCCTGTAGTTTTCTTTCTTTGTTGTATCTTTGTCTGATTTTGGCATCAGGGTTATGCTAGCCTCATAGAATTGGTTTGGAAGAAAGGCCTCGATTTCAATTTTTGGAGTAGTTTGAGGAGGATTGGTATTAATTTCTCTTTCAAGATTTGGTAGAATTCAGTGATAAAGCCGTCAGTCCTGGTCTTTTTTTTTTTTTTTTTTTTTTTTTGGCAGAACACTGCTGATTACTGCTTCAATCTCATTGCTCTTTATTGGTCTGCTCAGAATTTCTGTTTCTTCTTGGTTCAGTCTTGGCAGTTTGTAGGTGTCCAGAAATGTATCCATTTCCTCCAGGTTTTCAAATTTGTGATGTGCAGTTGTTAATAACAGTCTCTAATGATTATATTTCTGTGGTATCAATTATAATTACTCTTTTTTCATTTCTGATTTTTGTTTTTTGGGTCTTCTCTCTTATTTTTTTAGTTAGTCTACATAATAGTTTGTCACTTGTTTATCTTCTCAAAAAACAAATTTTTGTTTCATTGATTTTTTGTAACTTTTTTAGGTCTGTTTCCTTTAGTTCTGCTCTGATCTTAATTATTTCTGTCTACTAATTTAGGGAGCAGATTGTTGTTGTTTTTCTAGTTCTTTAAGATGCAGCACTAGTTTGTTTATTTGAAATCTTTCTATTCTTTTGATATAAGCACTTATTGCAATAAACTTCCCTCTTAGTATTTCTTTTGCAGCATCCCACATGTTTTGGCATTATGTGTCTTTATTTTCATTTGTTTCAAGAAGTTTTTTGATTTCCTGTCTAATTTCTTTTTTGACTCACAGGCCTTTCAGGAGCAAGTTGTTTAATTTCTGTGTATTTCTATAGTTTCCAAAGTTTCACTTGTTATTGATTTCTATCTTTAATACACATGGTCTGAAAAGATACTTAAAATAATTTCAATGTTTTTAAATTTGTTTAGACTTGATTTTTGACCTAACATGTGGTCTATCCTGGAGAATGTTCCATGTGTTGATGAGAAGAATGTATGTTCTGCAGTTGCTGGATGTAATTTTCAGTAGATATCTGCCAAGTCCAGTTGGTCCATAGTGTAATTTAAATCCTGTGTTTCTCTGTTGATTTGTTGCCTAGATGATCTATCCAATATTGAGAGAGGGGTGTGAGGTTCCTAAATATTATTATATTGGGGTCTATCTCTCCCCTTAGATCTAGTAACAGTTGTTTTATACATCTGAGTGCTCTGATATTGGGTGTGCATATATTTATGATCGGTATGTCTTCTTGCTGTATAGACCTATTTATCATTTATAACAACCTTCTTGGTCTCTTTCTATAGTTTTGGTTTAAAGTCTATTTTATCCAATATAACAATAGCTGCTCCTGCTCATTTTTGGTTTCCAATTGTGTGATGTATATTTTTCCATCCCTTCACTATTAGTCTGTGTGAGTCTTAACAAGTGAGGTGAATTTCCTGTAGGCAGCATATAATTGGGTCTAGTTTTTTAATCCATTCAGCCAGTCTATATCTTTTGACTGGGGAATTCAATCCATTTCGATTGGGTTTGTTATTGAAAGGTGTTATCTTACTCCTAGTATTTTATTGATTTTTTATGGTTGTTTTAAATATGTTTTGTTCTTTTCTTTCCCTTTCATTGTTTGTCTTTAGTGTTCATTGATTTTTTGAGGTGGTAAGATATAATTTCTTTCTCTTTTTCATTTGCATATCTGCTCTACCTATGGGTTTTATTCTTTCTTGTTTATTCATGGTGGTTACTATCATTTTTTGGTTTCCAGATGCAGGACTCCCTTGAGGAGTTCTTATAGGGCTGGTCCTGTCATGCTGAACTGCTGCAGTTTTTGTTTGCCTGGATAATATATTATCTCCTTCTGTGTATAAAATTCTTGGCTGGCAGTTTTTTTCTTTTAGTACTTTCAATATATCATCCCATTCTCTTCTGGCCTGTACAGTTTCTGCTGAGAAATCTGGTGTTAGTCTGATGAGGACTCCCTTATAGTTGACTTGACACTTTTCTCTTGCTGTTTATAGGATTCTCTCTGTCTTTGACTTTTGACATTTTGACTATAATGTGTCTCAGAGAAGACTTTTTTGGATTGCATCTGTTTGGAGATCTTTGAACCTCTTTGATCTGGAAGTCTGTATCTCTTCCAATACCTGGGAAGTTTTCCACTATTATTTTACTGAATATATATTCAACCATTTCCTTCCTCCTCCCCTTTCAGAACATCCATGATTTGGATGTTTCTGTACTTAATGTTGTCCGATAGCTCTCACAGATTTTCTTCATTTTTTTCTTTTTATTTATTTTTTTCTTTTGTCTGCCTGGGTTATTTTGAATTCTTTTCTCTGCTTGCCCTAGCCTGCTCTTTAAGCTCTTGGTTGTATTTTTATTTCATTGAATGATTCCGTCAGTTCCTGCAGTTCTGCTGCATTGTTTTACAAGGCATCTATCACTTTGTAAATGTCCTTCTTCCAATCCTGGATTGTTTTTCTCATTTCATTGTGTTGTCAGAGTCTTCTTGTTTCTCATTGAGTTTCCTTAAGGTTGCTTCTCCGAATTCCTTTTCAGACATCTCAATGGTTTCCTGCTATTTAGGGTCTCATACTGGGGAATTATTGCATTCCTTTGGTAGTGTCATATTTTCTTGCTTTTTTGTATTTCTAGTATCCCTACATTGACGTCTGGTCATCTGGTGGAGCAGCTGCTTCTTCTATTACTCTTGAATGGCTTTGAGGAGAGAGATTACCTCCTGTAGATAAGTTTTATATTGACTGTTGGGTAGGGTGTTTTGGTTTTGGTTCCCAGTAGACACAGAAGTGTAGTCTCCGTATGGTCACTTTGGCCATGTTTAATGTCAAAGTTGTCTGTGATTGTCTCCATGGCCTAGGCTCTGGGGCACTCAGTGGCTCCTTGCTGAAGCAAGTGACACTGTGTTGGGTTGTCAAGGACATGGGTGATTCCTCCAGTTCTTGGGAGAAGTGCCTGTGTGCACTGTCTCTCCTGGGCTCAGGTTGGTGTCCCTGGGCAGGCTTGTTGGTACCCAGCTGGTGTCCTGTGACCCTGAAATGTGCCCTGGTGTATACTGAAGCTCCTCCGTTTGAATGGGTGACCCTGGGTGGGGTTTCTGTTTCCTCTTTCCTGCAGGAAGAGCCTCCTCCTAGGTCCTTATTCTTCTGGTTGGGGAATGGGTTGGTAGTAAATAGGTATTTCTTCCATACTCTATTTGACTATCCTGAGTTTGCACTCACTGGTGATTCTGTACATGTCCCTCCCTGGGTCAAGGCAGTTGTGTGAGCTGCAAAAGTAGTTCCCACCCCCAGGTGCACAGGGCTACACTTGCTCACCTTTTTCCTCTTTCCTCCTGCCTGGTAAAACACAGAAACACCTGGATCTGGGCAAGGTGTAGCTGGTGGCACCCAGGCTGGGTGGCTATGGCAGAGAGTAGAAGAAATTGCTGTGTAGGGCAATGGGAGCCACACAGCAGGAGGGGCTGCAGTGGGAGATGTGCAGCAGCAGTGGTGACAGGAGGGGCCTGAGAATGTATTTTTAAACCACCACTGGTTGTATGACATGGGCAGCCTGGACACATTTTCATTCTTTTTCGCCACCCAGCTAGGGCACAGGCCTATCTCTTAAGCATAGGCAATTCAAACCTGGGCTTTGGACTTTGAACCTCAGGAAAGAAAGCTGAGGAAGTATTTGTGGCAGTTGTGACAGCAGCTGCATCCATACACCTGAGCATCATCAGCCGTCTAGGGGAAATGGTGCTCCAGTGCACACTCATCAACCACTCCTGCATGAGACTTTCACTCTTCCCCACTGCCCAGCCTTCCTTGGTGTGTGCCTATTGTCTGAGCCTTCCTGACAAGGCAATGAGCTACCCAATTTCCTTTTGATAATTTCCTTTTCTGCTTGTTAGGCAGGGTCAAGTGGAGTGATTGGTGAAGAGAAATTTAAGGAAATTTTCCTGTCCAACGCATTGCACCAACTGCTTCTAGAAAACCTACAATTATATTCTACCTTCTGAAGTTGGATTTGAATTTAAGTTAAATGCATCACCAAGTAGAGATGATCCTTGAGCCAGCCCAGATACATTTGGAGCATGCTAACTTATTCATATCTCTACCTGAAACTATAA
Organism: Cynocephalus volans; assembly: GCF_027409185.1. Lineage (NCBI taxonomy): Eukaryota > Metazoa > Chordata > Mammalia > Dermoptera > Cynocephalidae > Cynocephalus > Cynocephalus volans. Next base: position 85,376,267 of record NC_084466.1, on the reverse strand, counting down.
GTGCCTCTCTGGAAGGAAAGATAAAAGAAAGGAGAGCCAGTAAAGTCCAAATCACAAAAACACACTCTCAGCTATGACGGGCATGTCATGGAGGGAAGTGGGCAGGGCCACAGTGGAAGGGGAGTCCCGGGGAGGCCTGTGGGGTTGGCAGAAAGACCTCTAAAACTCTTAAGGAACACCTAAAGGCTGCAGACCATAACTGACCATCATGCTATGACATTTGCAAAGTGAGCTGGGGCCATAGAAGAGCAGAGAAGATTCTACAATCGGGAAAAACAGCAGCGAAGTTAAAATGACTCAGAACAGACAACCCTAACTTTCATAAAAATACTGCTTCTAAGGTGGAATGAAAGACTGATAAGGGATTATATTATATATTCTATATTAATTAACATGTAATAAAACTCTGTTTGCAGAGGAGAAAAAATACACTGATTTATATGCATGTTCATGCTTTTTTGTATATATTCACGCTTCTGTATTTTCACATGCTTTCAAATTATTTGTGATCTTAAAACTAGTGACTCTAAAAACAAAAGAAGCAAAAGAAAAAAGCAGGTCAATTAGGTCACAGATGATCTGATTCAATCCTTTGAACAATTACAGACTCACTAGGAAAGTATCCCAAACTGAAAACTGCATATAGTGTATTGAAGCTCTCAAAATTTCTTGAGATGTTGACTAACACCATCTGTGTGAGTCAGGGTTCAACCAGGCCAGTGGGAGATGTGTTGGAAGGCATTGGCTCACATGACTGTGGGCCTGGCCAGGCAAGCCTGAGATCTGTACAGCAGCCCAAACTCTTGACACAAGCTGATCTGTTGTCCACAAGTGCACCTTCTTCTTCCCAGGGAAGTCTCAGCTCTGCTTTTAGGGCCTTTCAATTGTTTGAGTCAGGCCCACCCAGATTATCTAGGATCACCACCCTTACTTAAAGTCAACGCTTTTGGACTTCAATTACATCTACACTACACCTTCACACCTACATTAGCGTTGGATTGAATAACTGGGGAACATCAGGAAAACCACCACGCTCTCCCTGAGCTATTACTTCAGAGGGACTCTTCACTGGTGCCATGCTGGAAGCCTGTGCAGGCTTTCTAACTCAGAAGTTACATGCCCAAAGTCCTGACCGTAACCCTGTCACTCATTGTCCTCATAGGAGCACATGACCTAGAATCCAATACAGATGAAAACATGGTTAAGAATAGAGATGCTGCATCAAGAAAAATCTGACAAAGCTGTATATTAAAAAGTGAATGCAGAAATAATTTTTTGATTCTTTCCACACACACACACCACTACAGTCAACTTTTCAACTAAAGAATGAAAAATAATTTTCCCTCTCTCACTTCCTTCTCTCAGATGCCTGTGATCCATGGGCAACATATACTTTTGGCTTTTAGAGTTGTTGCCCAGGGGGAAAGGATCAAACCGACTCAATTCCTACCAAGCTTTTCTGTGTAAAATTTAAATAAGAGGTTGCCAATTGGCAACAGTAAGCATGGAGACAAAAGCCAACCCAGCAAGGCAAAAAGACGGGAAAAGCTGGGGACCACATGGTGTCACTGAGCAGCCAAACGAATGCCAACCACGGCTGATCCCTTGGCTTCTGATTATGTAAGAAAAACATCAAGATCACATCCGGGTAAAGCCAATTTTTGAGGGTTTTCTGTTATTTGCAGAATAAGAAATGTGGCTGGTCAGAGAAAAACAATACCTCCCAGAATGTATGCCGCCTACCTCAGCAAATTGTCAGGTGAATTGAATGAGGTAATACCTCTACAAACAAGATACTAAAATAAGTAGTTTTAATACAGTGCCCAGCATGCCTTGCATGTGACAGCTAGACGAAAAATATGTGCTTAACTGCACTGAACTACACTACAATATGCATCAAGCAAATGGTTTACTTGTGAGTTTTTGTTTGTTTTTTCCTCACATTAGAGCAAATAAATAAAAAATATCTGAAATAAAAATATTTGTATTTTTTGATTCAGGAAAACAATGACAAATTTGATTTTTTCACAAAAAAGAAACAACACTATTGTTTATAAATTCGCCTTTTCATCTAAATGTGTATTTCCACTTAATGAAAAGTTTTGAAAAGGGATTAATCAAGTTATAGAGATATTCACAATGCCATAATACATCTAATTTTTAAAATGCAGGAGTTATTTTGAACAGATCATTTGCTGGCTTATTTTGTGTAAACCAGAAGGAAATTGTGTATCCATGAGATATGGAAACTAGAAAAAAATCATGTCATGCCCCTAATGAACCTTGAAAGGTCATCAAACACCATCTCTCTGCTTCAGGCCAGTCTAAATCTAAACCCCTCCCGAGAGAGAAGCATTGGCCTTGCCTGTCATGCCACTTGCTCCTCATTAATCAGAAATGACATCTGGGGTCGAATGTGCCCTCTCAAATTCTGGAAGGCATTCTGGTGCATGATGACAGCAATTTTCCTCTGATCACAAAAGTGAAATGTATGTATTCAAGTTGTAATAGCAGATTATGACTTCATGTGAACTTTGGAAAATTGCCTCCCATCCTCTTTTATGCTATTAACTAAACTTTACTTGTTTGCAAAGAATTGTTTGCCATAATAACTCAACTCTTGTACTTTACCACTTTAGAAAGATTAACATTAATCTGGAGGCAGTAATCACACTGATTAAGCACAGAGACTATTCCTTGATGGAATACTCAGCTTTGTCACTTACCTGGGTGGTCTTGTGCAAGTTAATCACCCTTTCTATGTCAGATTTCCCTCATCTGTCAAGAGAGACATATTAACTATGTTTTTTTATTTTTTATATTTTATAATGCTTTGACATCATGGAGGCTTTGCTGGTAAGGGAGACTGCCCCTCCCAGGGCTAGCTAATTCCTAGAGGTAGCTAATAACTCCCTCCCCGACCTCCCCGACCACCACCGCCAAGCACAGCGGTGCTTTCATATGCGAACCAACCAACCCAAAGGCTATTCTCTCCAACCACCTTCTTTATCTACCTCTCATACACCAAGCCAATATTTCTCCTGCCCTAAATCACCCAAGGCCCAGCACTGAACGACTAGAGAGTATATAATCACCCCTATAGCCCCGAGCATGCTGAAATCATTCACAGTATCCAACCGTAAATTTGCTCAAACTTGCCCATCCTGCCTCCCCCACTCCTTCCCAGAGAAGGCATAATAAAGGCTCCATCTCGCTTTTTCCATCACTCCCTCTGCCTCCTGACTGACCCCCATTCCTCTCTGTGTGGCCTTGCATGGCATGACATGGTGTGGCATGCCTCCTCTTGGAAGCCAGAAGCAATAAGACTTCTTTCAATGGCATTGGCCTCTCTGTGTGGCCACTCAGTCAGTCACCTCTGTAAATTAAATTCTGGGTACAAATGAAACAGGGGAGCTATCACTGGTTCCCACCTGTAGGGCCGATGTGAGGATTAAGCGATTTAATGCCTGTGAAGCAAGAAGAATAGCACCTGGTACATTGCCAGCCCCTCGTGGGTGAGCTGCTGCTAGCTCCACCCCCTGCTGCTCCCACTGCTGGGCTGGAGAGTCTAGAATGAACCTTCACTACCACTGCTGTAGTGTAGGATCCTGTCATTTCTCACCTTACAGCCTCCCTGACTCAACCTTGTCTTGCCAGCACTGTCCTTAAAATATTCCCTTTACTCTCAGATTTGCAGACTCCTCCTAAGAGCCTATCACCTTGCAGACCAAGACCAAGGGTACCCATTTCTCCCAAGAGGACCTGAGGCTAGCCCATGCACCCTCTTCCTTCTCTTCTCTGCAGTCACACCTTCCCCAAGACTCTTTGATGAGTCAATCATACTTGTTCCAGGAAATCAACAAAAGTGTTGAATATGTTACCCCTCAGAACAATCTTTTGAGCCAAGCAGCCGTAACAGCGATGAACAGCATTTGTTAGTCTACTATAAACCAGAGACTTAGTCACTTACATTTAAATTTTATTCCTTAGTACAACTCTTGAGTACAGACAATCATTTTGCAGGTAAGAAAACCACTGCACAGAAGATTTAAATAATTTACCCAAGTTAATACAGCTATTGAGTGTTGAGCCAGATTTCCAGGCCAGGTCACCCTGACTCCTGGCCATACCCTTTCACATTACTTGTGTGCGCTGCTGTTTCTATTGTTGTGCAGTGGTTACTATTAGTGTTATTGTTGTCATTATCACTATTATCACTTCCGTGTTACTGAGCAACATCACAGAGATAGCTTTTTTGTATCACACACTTATTCTTGCTGTCAGTAAAGAATCAAAATTCTAGGTGAGTTCTGGTCAAGATGGCAGAATAGATGGTTCCCAGGATTGCTCTCTCCCACAAATCAACCAATTTACAACTATAAAAATGTAACAACAGCCAAGCTGGGGCTGCTAGAGCTCAGGGGAAGAGCAGGAGAGAACTACGGAATTCATGAGAGCAGGGAAAACCACAATGAGAGAAAGAAAAAACTGCTCAGAGTGTTTAAGGCTGGAGCTGCTGAGCATGGAGCAGGAGCCAGCAGAAGCTGCAGCTATGCCCTTCAGATGGAGTTGCTTGGAGGTGGCAGGGGAGAAGAGGGCCTTGGAAACCCCCAGGACAGCAAGACAACTAATAGGGTTCCCATGGACCCACACAGGAGCAAGGAGCCAGAACAGCTGAAAAAGGGGAGCCACTCAGGCACTGGTGAGTCATCACATGGGACCAGTGCAGGGCCCATCCCATGGGAAATGTTCTGAACCTTGCCGGTAGGAGAGACAGGCCCATTGGGAGAACACTGGGACACAGCAAGGACTGCCGATCCACCCCCCAGTAAGCACAGGACCACTCATAGGAGACTGGCCGGAATGCAGAATTGTATGGGGTGCAGTTTGATAAAAATACTTAGGCCAAGATCAGAGTTTCTACACAACCCAGGTGCATCTGGACTCTGGAGAGCCAAAAGTACCTATAAAGTCAACCATTACACCCCGAGCTGCACAAAACACCCTCCCTACGGAAACAGCAGCAAAGCAACAATTTAGATCAACCACACAGCTCAAGCACTGGTTCCCACAGGAAATTCCCCTGTTTTAGAAGTAAGTGAAGGACAAAAAAATTAGTTCTGGCCCAGGCACACCACCAGCACCTCAGAGCCTTCCAGGGGACCTGAGGCATTGAGCTAGGGATTGGGCCCCCCCTGCCCACAACCAAGCACACTACCAGCACCTTGGGGCCCACCGTGGGGCCTGGGGCATGGAGCCTGGAATCAGACCCCACTCCCACATCCAGACACACCACAAGCACCAAGGAGCATGCCAAAAACATCACCTCCATGTGGGTGGCCCACCACAGCCACCACAATAATCACAGCTGCTGCAAAAGTGGCTAAACGTGCAGTCACCACACAGATGGTCCACCAGCCACTGGAGTGCATTGACACAGGGAGAGTCACCAGCAGAGACCAAAGAAAAGAAGAGGATGTCTCTCTCCACAAAGCCCATTCCAGAGTGACAGAAGAAGCATCTGTTCTATGATAATATTGGGGGACCTGAACACACCTCTCAGCATTGGACAGACCATCTAGGCAACAAATCAACAGAGTAACCATTACTCTTCCAGAGGGAGAGAAGAAATCTAGGGTTATCAGAGGTGGGGGGTGAGGAGGGAGAGGGGGATAGGGAGAGATTGGACAAGGGGCATAAAGAATAAGTACAACTTGTAACAATATACATTTTAGTAGTGTTGATTTGATCCACATATGTCAACACTCAATCCCAAAAATATATAATCAATTATGATTCTATTTTAAAAAAAAAAAAAAGAATCAAAATTCTAGCATAAGCAACAAAGACTACTTCCATTTAGGATACTGGCAATCCAGAGTTTTCTTGTCAAGTCTTCTCCTATAATTTACCTCTTCTCCAGCCTGTACTATTATTGTAAAATCATTCATTCTTAAATATCATTTTTTTCCTCTGATAGCATAATTTTGGAAATAAAGCAACAAGATTTCCACATTTGAAACCAGACCAAGGACTACTTGTGAGGTGATTCCCAACAGGAAAAAATCTTCCCATCCTATTATACAAATAAACCAATCCAGTTAATTGTGGAAGTTGAGTGAACTGATTTGTTAATTGGATTTTCTAGGCAAAAACATAAAACATTCATTTTTCAAGCTGTATTTACATTTTGTATAAGTGTAAGAAATTGTTTTATCATAATAACCCTATTTATAAGTTGATTAAAGCTTTTCTCCCATGGTTGGGGTTGAGGCTTTATCAGAGCACTGTGTTTCCTTCAGAAAACTACTGTCCTCCACAGGAGCAAACTGTACCCCCGACCCAAGCCAAAAGGTCAAACAGACGATGCCACGCATCGACTAAATCTCAGCTGCGATGGCTCCTTACGCTTAGGATGCTGGCACAACCCTAACTGACATGGGTTTCCTTGCCCTGTTCATCCAAAGGAATAAACCAAGGCTTGCAGATGCAGATGTGCTATAAGCACGTGGCCGGCAGACCGGCAGCATCATCTTTAGGTGCAAACCACACAGCCTTAATCATACGTACTAGGAAAGAGCCTGCTGCAGCAACATTCGCCCAACGTTTATCGGGAGCTGTACCGGGGGTCGCGGTCACGGAGAAAATCCACACCTCGCTGCATTCAAGGAATTGCAGTCTAGCGGGGGAGCCAGCACGGGGGGACCCGGGGGTGCCGTGGCAGCGTAGGCCCGCACCACCTTCTCTGGGTGAGCGGAGGAGGAACGTTACCAGGAAGCTGTGCACCCCCTAGGAGGTCTACAGACGCGACTGACGGAGCGTTTCTCCCTCCCCTCGCGTGCAGTCGCAGCCCCGTGCTCGGAGCTCACTCGGGCTCAGGGCCCCGCGCAGCCTGCCCGCCCTCCCGCCCGCACGTCACCCGGAGGCCCTTGGTCTGTGTCCTCACGATCCCGCCCCTCTTGCTGCATGGATTCAGGGAAATGACACCAACGCTCAGCACTGGTTCATCGTAGGCGCCAACAAATCAGAATAAAAGTAGCTTTTGATTAGTAGCATCAAAAGTCTGTGTTTCCACTTAAACAACTGCACAGACAGAACAGCTTGTCCCTTGTACTCTATACTTCTTTAAGTGCACATTGCCAAGGTTTAGGTACATTCACACTGTAAATTGGGAAACCACTATAAGCCAAGACTCCCCAAATCCCTAAGTCCAGCAGGATTTCTAGAGTCAACTTTGGTGTACTCAAGGGTACATCAGGGTTTCTTACGCCTCTGGAAAGCTTTGTGCTATACTTGGTATAGCATATGGACAGGGCATCTAGATGTTAACGAATCTTTTTATATGATAACTGTATTAGGCCTTTCTGGAAAAACAGAACCAATGGGAGAGAGATAGACAGACAGATTATGGAAATTGGCTCACGTGATTATGGAGGCTGAGAAGTTCTACGATGTGCCCTCTGCAAGCTGGAGAACTGGAAAGCCAGTGGTGTCATTTAGTTCTGAATCTAAAAACCTGACAACCAGGGTAGCCAATAGTGTATCTCCTAGACTGAATCTAAAAGCCTGAGAAACTAGGGAGCTGCTGGTGTCAGCCCTGGAGTCCAAAGGCCTGAGAACCAGGAGTCCTGATGTCTGGGGAGAGGAGAATATGGCTGTCCCAGCCAAACAGAGAAAGAGAATCCACCCTTCCTTGGCCTTTTTGTTCTATCTTCTTTACTCAGGCTACTGATTCCAGTGCTAATCTCTTCTGGAAACGTTCTCACAGACATATCCAGAAATAATGTTTCACCAGTTATCTGGGCATCTCTTAGCCCAGTCAACTTGACACATAAAATTAATCATCACGATAGCAATGATAATTATGAAGTGAGATAGGATTTACTTGTCAACTGTGAATCAACACACAAATGTTAGAAGCCGGGAACACCCTGGATTTGGCCAGGCCTAGAGCCCTTCAGTTACCCCCCCTGTGTTGGCTCATTACAGACAAGTGTCTTTCCTTTTCCCCAGATCTATCCTAAACTAGATAAACACACTGAAGTAAGCAAGAAATAATTCCCAAACCCAAGGATGCCTCCAAGTATAGCAACAAACAGCACTTAGTACAAACACCAAGGCCACTGTGAGCTCGACATGCTCCAACATTTTCCCAGCTTAGTGACTGGTTATGTTTGGGCCTCCATGGATGGGCTAAAACCTGCTCTGGGTATAGTGGGGGTAGGGGGTCTCCAAGTTCATCACCATCATAGAGTGTAGAGCAGAGGTCGCTAGCACAGCACCCTTTGAGGGGCTTGCTGTGGAACCAGCTGCCTGGGTTTGAATCCAGTCTCTGACACTTCCCAGCCATGTGAACTTGAATACATTAACTAGATTAGTGGGTACTGACTGATTCATCACCTGAAAAATTTGGATAATAATAAAACTTTTTTTTGTAAGATTATTGTGAGCTTTAAGTAGGTGTGAAGGTTAATTCTAGGTGTCAACTGGATTAGATTAAGGAAGCTGAGAAACCTGATAAAGCAATCTTTTTAGGTGTGTCCATGAAGGTGATTCTAGCAGAGATTAGGATGAGAGTCTGAGTGGACTGGGTGGGAAAGACCCGCCCTCAAGGGCGGCAGGCACCACCCAATCTTCTGGGAGAACAAAAGACAGAGAAAAAAGGTGAGTCTCTCTCTCTATTTGCTGGAGCTGTGATACACTCTTCTGTCCTGTCCATGGACAACAGAGACTCTCCAGCTTTTGGGTTTCAGGACTTAAACCAAGGACACCATCGGATTCCCTGCTTTTGAAGCCTTCGGACTTGGACTGAGCCACGCTACCAGCATCCTGTTTACAGACGGCCTATCGTGGGACTTTTCTTCATAATCATGCAAACTAACTTCCCTAATAAATCCCTCTCATATATCTATAACATATCCTATTGATTCTGCCTCTCTGGAGAACCCTGACTAATACAGATTTTGGTACCAGGAGTGTTTCTAGAGAAACAGAATCTTAAAGATGAATTTCTTCAATTGGTTTCAGGGCTTTAGACCTGAAAATGCTAACAGCTCAACATCTAATAATACTGAGAGCACTGATGGTCCTTGGCGTGAACTGTTTAAGAAGATGTGCAAGATAAATCCATTTGATGGTCCTGATTCACCGCTTGTAAAAGGCAAGGGATTCAGTGACTCTATGCATAACGCTTTTGAGTATTTGTGGAAATCCGAGGACTATGATGACGTTGGCAGGTTGCTCCTCACGACACTGGATAAACTGAAGAAAGAAAAGGGGGAGCTCAGTGCAGTGATTTCTCAGCTCAAGCGCCACATAGATGACCTAGAAGTTTCTAGGTGTGCTCGAGGCCAGAGTCTTCTCTCCAGTACCCACGGGGCTGAAATTGCCGAGAATCAAACACAAGCCCTCATCATAAGATTGGCTGAACTACAGCAGCAGTTGAATCATCAGCCTCACAGGGTATCTCCTGCTAAAGTAATGAGGCCATTAGTTGGGAAAGAATGGGATCCCGCAAGTTGGGATGTGGACGTGTGGGAAGACCCTGATGACGCTAAGGACATGGAACCCCTAAATTGCATTGAGTCTTGTTCACCAGAATGAACTCCCCATCCCCATCCCCAAGGACAGGGGCTTTTCCAAGCTCTTTCTGAAGGGATTAACTCTGCACTTCCTAAAGAAATAGTAATGGCTTCCCCTGAGGCAGTGACTGAGCAAGACAATGCTGATCCTCCCCAGGACCCACCTGTCTGACTCTACACCTATAACTAGACTCCAGGCCCAGCAGGCCCCCCAAGGTGAAGTACAAAGTGTGACCCTTGAGGAGGTGCATTACACTCCAAAAGAACTAAATGAATTTTCTGCTTCATACAAGCAGAAACCAGGAGAATATGCATGGGAATGGATATTAAGGGTGCGGGATAATGGTGGAAGGAACATAAAATTGGATCAGGCTGAATTTATTGATATGGGCCCACTAAGCAGAGATTCTGCATTTAATGTTGTAGCTCGGGAAGTTAAGAAAGGTGCTAACAGTTTGTTTGGTTGGTTGGCTGAAATATGGATCAAAAGATGAGCCACTGTGAATGAGTTAGAGATGCCAGACCTCCTTTCGTTAACTGTAGATGAAGGATTCAAATGCTTAGGGAGATTGGAATGCTGGAGTGGATTTGTCACGTTAAACCTACTCACCCACACTGGGATGCTCCAGAAGACATAACTTTTACTGAGACCTTGAGAGATAGATTTGTGAGGGGAACCCCAGAATCACTGAAGAGCTCTGTGAATGCTCTTCTCTATAGACTGGAACTTACAGTGGAAACCACAGTCAGGTAATCAGAAGACTTAAATCCAATGGGACTAATTGGATCTCAGGGTGGCAGGGGCCAAGTGGCAGTACTCAACCAACAGAGGCAAGGTGAGCATGGTTACCATAATGGATAGCAGAGGCAAAGCAATAATCAGAACAGTCTGTCTCGGGCCGGCCCCATGGCGCACTCGGGAGAGTGCGGCACTTGGGAGCGCAGCGGCACTCCCACCACGGGTTCGGATCCTATATAGGAATGGCCGGTGCGCTCACTGGCTGAGCGCCGTGCGGACGACACCAAGCCAAGGGTTGCGATCCCCTTACCGGTCACAAAAAGACAGAAAAAAAAAAAAGAATAGTCTATCTCAGGTAGATCTATGGCATTGTTTAGTTACTCGTGGTGTTCCTGTAAGTCAAATACACAGGAAGCCTACTAAATTCTTACTTGATCTGTATAAGCAGAAAGCTTCTAGGTCAAGTTAACAAAAGTCTAACTTGAATCATAAAAACAGATAGTCACGGCCCCTCAATCAATTTCCAGACTTGAGCCAGTTTACAGACCCGGAACACCTTGAATGAAGGGGTGGCCAGGTCCCCTTAAGGAAGGGCCCTTGTACACTACCAACAATTTATACTATTAATCTCTCTCCCATCTTTCCCCAAGGAGACCTGTGGCCTTTTGGCAGAGTAACTGTGCATTGGGGAAAGGGAAATAATCAGACCTTTTGGGTACCACTGGACACTGGATCTGAATTGATGTTGATTCCAGGAGACCCAAAACATCACAGTGGCCCTCCAGTTAGAATAGGGGCTTATGGTGTCAAGTGGTTAGTTAAGTCTTTGCCCAGGTCTGACTCACTGTGTGTCCAGTGGGTCCCTGAACCCCTGCTGTGGTTATTTCCCCAGTTCCAGAATGCATAATTGGAATAGACATACTTAGCAGCTGGCAGAATCCCAAAATTGGTTTTCTGACCTATGGAGTGAGGACTATTATGGTGGGAAAGGCCAAATGGAAGCCATTAGAGCTGCCTCTACCTAGGAAAATAGTAAATCAAAAACAATACTGCATCCCTGGAGGGATTGCAGAGATTAGTGCTACTATCAAGGACTTGAAAGACACAGGGGTGGTGATTCCCACCACATCCCCATTCAACTCTCCTATTTGGCTTGTGAAGAAGACACATGGATCTTGGAGGATGACAGGGGATTATCATAAGCTTGACCAAGTGGTAACTCCAATTGCAGCTGCTGTACCAGATGTGGTTTCATTGCTTAAACAAATTAACACATGTCCAGGTACTTGGTATGCAGCTATTGGTCTGGAAAATGCCTTATTCTCCATCCTTGTCTATAAGGCCCACCAGAAGCAGTTTGCTTTCAGCTGGCAAGGCCAGCAATACACCTTCACTGTACTACCTCAAGGGCATATCAACTCTCCAGCCCTATGTCACAATTTAGTTCACAGGGATCTTGATCACCTTTCTCTTCCACAAGACATTATGCTGGTCCATTACATTGATATGCTGATTGGACCCAGTGAGCATGGAGTAGCAACTGCTCTGGACTTACTGGTAAGACATTTGCATGTCAGAGGATGGGAAATAAATCCAACTAAAATACAAGGGCCTCCTACCTCAGTTAAATTTCTAGGCATTCAATGGTGTGGAGCATGTTGAGATATCCATTCTAAGGTGAAGGATGAGTTGTTACATCTGGCCCTTCCTACCACCAAGAAAGAGGCACAGCACCTAGTGGGCCTATTTGGATTTTGGAGGCAATACATTCCTCACTTGAGTGGGTTACTCCAGCCCATCTACCAAATGACATGAAAGGCTGCTAGTTTTGAGTGGGGCCCAGAGCAGGAGAAGGCTCTGCAACAGGTCCAGTCTGCTGTGCAAGCTGCTCTGCCCCTTGGGCCATATGATCCAGCAGACCCAATGGTCCTTGAGGTATCAGTGGCAGATAGGGATTCTGTTTGGAGCCTTTGGCAGGCCCCTACAGGTGAATCACAGTGGAGACTCTTAGGATTTTGGAGCAAGGCCCTGCCATCATCTGCAAATAACTGCTCTCGATTTGAGAAACAGCTCTTGGTCTGCTACTGGGCCTTAGGAGAAACTGAACGCTTGCTGTGGGCCACCAAGTTACCATGTGACCTGAGCTGCCATCATGAACTGGGTGTTATCTTACCCAGGAAGTCATAAGGCTCGGCATGCATAGCCACACTGAATCATTAAAATGGAAATATATGCATGATCAGGCCTGAGCAGGTCCTGAAGGCACAAGTTAAGTTATATGAAGAAGTGGTCCAAATGCCCATGGTTCCTACTCCTGCTACACTGCCTTCTCTCCCCAGCCTGCACCTGTGGCCTCATGGAGAGTTCCGTATGATCAGTTGACAGAAGAAGAAAAGGATAGAGCCTGGTTTACAGATGGTTCTGCACGATATGCAGCACCACCCGAAAGTGGACAGCTGCGGCACTGCACCCCTTTTCTGGGACATCCCTGAAGGACAGTGGTGATGGGAAATCTTCTCAATGGGCAGAACTTCAGGCAGTACACCTGGCTGTGCACTCTGCCTGGAAGGAGAAATGACCAGATGTGCAATTATATACTGATACATGGGCTGTAACCAATGGTTTAGCTGGATGGTTAGGGACATGGAAGGAACACAATTGGAAAATTGGTGAGAAGGAAATTTAGGGAAGAGGTATGTGGATAGACTTCTCTGAGTGGGCAAAGGATGTGAAGATATTTGTTACCCATGTGAATGCCCATCAAGGAGTAACCTCAGCAGAGGAGGACTTTAATAATCAGGTGGACAGGATGACCCGTTCTGTGGATACTAGTCAGCCTCTTTCTCCAGTCACTGTGTCATTGCCTAGTGGGCTCATGAGCAAAGTGGTCATGGTGACAGGGATGGTGGTTATGCATGAGCTCAGCTCCAACATGGACTTCTGCTCACCAAGGCTGACCTGGCTATGGCAACCACCGAGTGCCCAATCTGCCAGCAGCAGAGACCAACGCTGAGCCCCTGATATGGAGCCATTCCCCGAGTGATCAGCCAGCCACCTGGTGGCAGGTTGATTACATTGGACCACTTCCATCATGGGAGGGGCAGTGTTTTGTCCTTACTGAAATAGACACTTATTCTGGATACGGATTTGCCTTCCCAGAAAGAAATGCTTCAGCCAAAACTACCATCTATGGACTCACAGAATGCCTTGTTCACCATCATGGCATTCCACACAGCACTGCTTCTGGCCAAGGAAATCACTTCACAGCTAAAGAAATGAGAAATGGGCTTATGCTCAGTGAATTCACTGGTCTTACCACGTTCCCCACCATCCTGAAGCAGCCGGTCTGATAGAACGGTGGGACAGACGTTTGGAGTCACAGTTACACAACTAGATAACAATACCCTTCAGGGCTGGGGCAAAGTTCTCCAGAAGGCTGTATATGCTCTAAATGAGTGCCCAATATATGGTACTGTCTCCCATAGCCAGGATTCATGGGTCCAGGAATCAAGGGGTGGAAACAGAAGTGGCACCACTCATCATTACCCCAGTAACCCACTAGCAAAATTTTTGCTTCCTGTCCCCGCAACTTTATGCTCTGCTGGTCTAAAGGTCTTGGTTCCAGAGGGAGAAATGCTTCTATTAGGAGACACAAAAATGACCCCCCTGAACTAGAAGTTAAGGCTGTCACCTGGCCACTTTGGGCTCCTCATGCCTCTGAGTCAACAGGCTAAGAAAGGAGTTACTGTGTTGGCTGGGGTGATTGACCCAGACTACCAAGGGGGAGTTGGACATTACTCCACAATGGAGGTGAGGAAGATTATGTCTGGAGTACAGGAGATCCCTTAGGACATCTCTTAGTACTACCATACCCTGTGATTAAGGTCAATGGAAAATTACAACAACCAAATCCAGGCAAGACTACAAATGGCCCAGACTCTTCAGGGATAAAGATTTGGGTCACTCCACCCAGTAAAGAACCATGACCCGCTGAGGTGCTCACTGAAGGGAAAGGGAATACAGAATGGGTAGTAGAGGAAGGAAGTTATAAATACCAGCTTCGACCATGTGACCAGTTACAGAGACGAGGGTTGTAATTGTTCTCCCTGCTGCGTTAGGAACATGTTTCTATGTATATATACTGTACACATATTAAGAAATTATCTTTGTTTTTGTTCCTCCCATTCTTTATCGTGTACCAAGAGGTTTACTGACTTTATTCCAGCATTTAAATATTGCTAACCCTACCCATTGTGTTTGCATTTAAGTCAGGGGATATTGGGAGAAGGGTAAATGTCATCTAAAGACTTCACCGCCACTTCTGGGAAAGAGATTAATGCGTTTTGGTTGTATGCAGTATAGTTGTATCATGTTAGGTGAAACTGTTTTGTTATTGTACCATTTGAAGATTAAGTATGACTTAAGGAGATAGTATGGACACCAGGTTGACAAGGCGTGGGCTTGTGAATGTTAATTCTAGCCGTCAGCTTGATTAGATGAAGAAACGCTGAGAAACCTGGTAAAGCTATCTTTTTAGGTGTGTCCGTGAGGGTGTTTCCAGCAGAGATTAGTATGAGAGCATGAGGAAGGTGCAGTTGGTTTGGTCAGGCCCCCTCGCCTCATATCCGGTATGATTCAGCACATCTGCTGCAAACAGGTTACGTAAGAGCAGAGTTAGTGCGCATGTGCACCCGTGTACTTCTTGGCTCATTGCCGTTTTTGTGTACTTCAGTATGGAAGACAGTGGATCTAAACCGCTGGTTGGCAGAGCTCAAGTCTGAAATAAAGTATGTCTATGTCTACTTTGCCCATGGCTACTTGGTTTTTCTTTTGCTTACCTGACTCACGGCCTGCACAAGACTGGGTATTCGGGTCTGTGACCCAGCCCGACAGAGAGCCTGAGTGGACTGAGTGGGAAAGACCCACCCTCAATGTGGGCAGGCACCACCCAATCTGCTGGGGGCCCAGAGAGAACAAAAGACAGAGAAAAAAGGTGAATCTCTCTCTCTATCCACTGGAGCTGGGACACACTCTTCTCTCCTGTCCATGGATATCAGAGCTTGAGACTCTTCAGCTTTTGGGTTCCGGGACATACTCTGACGACACCATCAGATTCCCTGGCTTTGAGGCCTTTGGACTTGGACTGAAGCTGTCAGCATCCAGTTTGCAGATGGCCTATCATCAAACTTTTCTTCACAATCAGGTGAGTTAATTCTCCTAATAAATCCCCTCTCACATATTTATAACATGTCCTGTTGATTCTGTCTCTCTGGAGAACCCCAACTAATACAGTGGGCTAATCATAATCAGGGACTTCGAAAAGCATCTAGCACACAGGAAGCACTCAATACATAAGCTTTTATTATTAACACCATCATTATTTCACTAGTAAGGACTCAGTTTCAGGGAAACTACCTCGAACCAGTTTAGGCAAGGAGAGAAGAACTTGGCCTTGGGAATCACTAAAACCAAGGCTCAAAATGCCACAAGGTTTCTCTCTTTGTATTTCATCTCCATTTTTCTCCTTGGCCAGTTTTATTCTCTTTACTGGAGGCATTGAATGATGAAGGCCCCTCAGCTAAGAAGGGCACCCAAGGAACTCTTGGACTGGCCCGGTTGGTCAGGTGCCTAGCTCTGTCCAATCGCCATGAATGGGGCATGGGATTTAAGAAAGGTGGTAGCTCCTACTGAACCCTGAAATAAAGGCGCTCCCAAAGAAGAGGGGTGCTCTTGTAAGCAGATCCAAGAGTTGTCAGTTACCACTTACACCACTGTCTTCTACAAAAGCATTTTATAGAGTTCAGCCCCTTACCTTAAGGCACACTTTCCTCATTCCTTCATCCTCTCATTTGTTCATGTGGCAAATATTTAATTACACATCTACTAGATGTCAGGCACTGTACTTGGAGGTGGAATGATAGAGATGAAAAGGACATAGGCACTCAAGATTCAGAGTTTTCTCTTAACCTTATAGCCAACTGTTCAGCTAAAATAAATCCACTTATTAATAAAAAGAAATTGTTTATGCCCAAAGATTGAGGCCTGGTGTTACTCCTTCTGAAATGGTACAAAAAGCTGTTTGTTGTTGCTTCACAGAGGGCACTTTGTCAAAAAGTTGGTGACTTCCGATGGCCCAGGAGCAGCCGCATCTGGTCATGGGGTAAGTCCTCAAATGACAACTGGGCAAGTGGAGGCATAACTACATGGTGAATGAGTTTCTGGAATGTGGAGAAGAGCGACTTATCAAAATATCGAGCCCAACCCTATGACACACAAACAGCTGCAGAACCACGTGGAGCCCCAAAACGAAGCCATGCCAGAGGCCAGGCCAGGAAAGGGAGCGTGGGGCCAGCCCCCACCTCCCTTCTGTACACCTGCCTGAGCTCAGCCTGGGGCTGCCTGCTTCCCACCTCAGCCTTGCCCCACTGTTAATGCTTTAGAGAAACTCTCTTGAGGTTCCCCCTAGTGCCAAGGCTGGCACTGGGTTGTGAAGATAGAAAGAGAAGTAAGAATGGTCCCTGCTCCATACTACTTATTTTATAAAATTTTAGCAATCTCTACTAAAGAAACATTTCCAAACTAATTAGATTGATATAAACAGTTCAAATTTACTCATAAATGTAAAATACCCAACTTTCCTTTTAAGTGCTATGATTTAATAAGCAAAATCTTCTTGAGTATTTGAAAAAAAACCTCCTGCTTTATGAGTACTTGAGTACTAATAAACTCATTAATGTAATGATTTTTAAATTACTTTAAATGTATATCATTTTAGTAAGACTTTAATATAAAATAAGTCAATGTGAATTATTTAATAACATGTTGTTAATAAAATCGTAAGGTTAATCTGTTACTCCAATGTGCCAATTCCTTTTAACATTATAATTACTTAAAACACCAAATACGGACAATATATTTCTCAGCAGTAAGCCATAAATACCAGAAGGGTGATGGATCTAATCCCCTTAAATATTTCTATATTTATTTCACAACCTTCATGGTGTTAAAAGATGCTAACCCACTAAGAAGACTATTATGGAACCCAGACAATTTTGAAGGTCACTTTTCAGCTTGCTGAGGGTGCCCAACACCCAGAGAAATAGGCTGGCACCTGAGTGTGGAGGCACCGCACATCCAGGTCCTTTGTTCTGTGACCCCAGCTGCCAGGCTGAGCCTCATAGAAAGGGGACTCCATGGAGGCCCCACTCTTGGACCTGGGTGTGGCTCATCTCCTTACCTAATTCTTTCAATCACTCATAGACATCTACAATTGCCAATCAGGATGCTGCATCACCCCATGAAATTTTGTGTTTGACATCCTAATCAGTTAAGGATGCACCTTAGGTCTGATAGAACAGATACTAAGAAGGCCTCATGGATGAGGAGGCATCTGGGCTGGGTCTAGCAGACCCTCCTCACCCCAATACCTTCTTGCTCCCTGCTAGCTATCTGGGGTCCCATGGCAGTGGGCTCAGTGTTATGGTGGAGCCAGTGGTGCACATCTCTTCCCAGTCCTGCTGTCGATGACATCACATTGGCAGCTTCAAACCAGCCACGGTCTGGAAATGTTTACATCATGGAAATAGGCAGATGCTACAAACAAGGGCTTGGAGGAACCTAGTTGTTACACACTTACCATCAGCGGTACTCCAGACAGGCTTGCAAACTCTTCGGTTTCTGGGTACTGGATTCTAGGCCAAGCTCTGTATTGTGGGCTGGTCAGTTGATTACTCTCTAATTCCAATCAAATTTCATCTATGCCAAGTCGAAGTGGAGCAGAGCTCTGCACTACTTTCTGTGGTGGAAGAGGCCAAACTAACATTAGACAAACTGAGTCACATTGAGATATTAGCAACAGGTGTCTACAGGCAAGCTGGGAGAGGAGGCCTTTTCCTTAGGATGGTGGGGAAATAATTATGATTTTTTTTAAAAGTGTTATCTTTTGAGAAACTTGTCCAGTTGTCTTGATATCTAGCTTTCGCAGTGCTTTCTCTAATGTCTTTTTGTTTGTTGTTGTTGATGATTATAATCTTTAAAACCAACATGCAAACCTATTACCTTAGGAAAAGCTCCTTCCCAAGAATGCACTCAGGGGTTTGGCCATCCTTCCTGCTATGCCAACTCCCTTGCTGAACTGCTGCCTCAGATGTGTTTCATCTGGCCTTCACATTTTTGGCCAACTCCATGTTTAATAAATAATTTTAACATTTAAAGAATTTTGTCGACATTTGACGATTTCAATTGTAATCTAGATTTCTGGCTTCCCTTGACAACTGCAAGATCTGAGAACGTATGGCCCATATTTGCAAATTGCCAGTGGTCAACAATTAGCCAAGGCTGGGAACTGGTTGCTTCTCTTTCAGGGGCTGCATTGGCTTCAGTTCATACAATGTCCACCCAGCCTACTTCTCTCACTTACATTTACTCCCTGGAATGGATCTTGGAAACAAAGGTAGCATTTCCAGCACAATGAATGGCAGGTCAATGGGTGTGATTCTGTCCTAGGGAGGCCTTTGTATGAGGAGTGTTGGTGCTGTCTAACAATGCTAAAGGTTGCCAGGATGATAAAATGCCAGCCCTTTCTAAGACTGTTCACTCCAGTGTCCCAAATCCCCATCCCAGGCCACAGATTAGGTCTGCTGTCTCTTTACATAACTGGCACTGTCTTTCCTCCTCAGCAGAATTTCAGGCTGCCTGGGGAGAAAGGGACCTTCGTGATAAACTGGGGGAGGATCAACACATTGCTTGAAACCTCTCTACAGCATCCTTGCCAGAGATTCCCAGTGGTCTCCAACCAGCTTAGATGGTCTCGTTACTTCCTAAGATAGCCATTCTGACTCCTGAGACTGTTTTCTTAACTTGGACAGGAACCTGATACCCATATTACCACACCAAAATTGTATAGTACTTTGTAATTTGCAGAGTAGTCATAGACACTGTGATGGTTAATTCTATGTGTCAACTTTACTGGGTTAAGGGATGCCCAGAGAGCTGGTGTGTCTGTGAGAGTGTTTCCAGAAGAGATCAGCATTTGAATCAGTAGACGGAGTGAAGAGAATCTGCCCTCCCCAGTGTGGGCAGGTATCATCCAAGCATCACCCAATCCCTTAAGGGTCCAGATAGAACTGACTCACTCTCTCTCTCTCTCTCTCTCTCTCTTTCTCTCTCTCTCTCTCTTCCCCCTCTCTCCCCTTCCCTTCCTCCTTGAGCTGGGACATCCATCTCCTCCTGCCTTTGGACATCCGAGCTCCTGGTTCTTGAGCCTTTAGACTTGCACAAGTGGGCCACCCATCCTACCCCTGCCCCTGTTCAGCGTCAGACTGAAATTTATATCACTAGCCCCCCTGGTTCTCAGGCATCAGACACAGACTGAATTGCACCACCAACTTTCCTGGTTCTCACGCTTGCAGATGGCAGATCATGGGACTTGGCCTCCAAAATCTCATGGGCCAGCTCTCATAACAAATCCCCTCCCTACATATCCTATTGAGTCTCTTTCTCTGGAGAACCCTGACTTATACAGACACAATCTCACTTAAGTTTCACGGTAGGACTGAGTTATTTACATTACGCCCCTTTACAAATGAGAAAATTGAGGCTCAGAGAAGTTGTGTGGCTTAGCCAGACTCACAGCACTGGTAAGGAGTGGTAAGATGTGGTTTTTATGATTCAAATTTTAATACTCTTTTTCTAGAACCATAGGTCTAAAGTCTATTCTATGAAATAATACCAAAAATGTTTCATTTCTCTTTTCTGTAATAGATACTCATTATTTGAACGTAGATATCAAGTCTCCCACGAGTATTTTCTATTTCTAGCTAAATATTCCCTATTCCTTCAATCAAGACTCATTTGACAAGGTTTCTATACCCCTTACTATTCTCATCTCTCTTCTAAATGGGACCAAGTAGTTTTAAATTCAGATATGAAAACAATACTCCAGGCACGGCCAGACCAGCACAGAGGAAAGCAGATCTGTCTTCTTCATCCTTCTGAATATTACACACCCAGCAATTCAGCCTAAGCATGCTTTAGCTTATTTGACTTCCATAGCAATATGTTAAATACAGGATGATCATGGGTCCTGCTTTGCCAGGACGGTCCCCATTTACACTTGTCCTGTTTAAACTATTAGTCATGCTCTTTTTTACTCTCAAATGTCCCAGTTTGGGTGACTAATTCCGAGGTCTCCTTACCTACATGAAACATGGTGTCGACCACGTCTTTCCTACAGATGCTATTGCTTCGGCTTGTCTTCTCCGGATAAAATTTGGACCCAAACTTTAAAAATCTTAAATTTGTCCCTCTCATTGGATTCACCTCCTTGTATTCAGCTATATTAGATTGCACTAATGGTCCCAATTCTTCTGTCCTCTCCGCACCCTTTACCATGGAGCTCTGCGGTGCCCTTGTCCTGGGGGCTTGGTGTAATCTCCGCACAGCCACGTACTTGCTCTGGCCAAAGGAAAGTTCACAGATATGAGAACTGCAGAGTCCTGAAGAGTGTTTCTGTGACCGGACTGGTGTGCCTGTGCTTCTGCCATTGCCACAAGCGTAGCTGCCCGGCCCTGGCTGAGGTCGGCTGACAGCAAGCGAGCGCTAGAGCAAGCCACCGAGTTCTGGGGGTTTCTGAACACAGCTATGCACAGTCTACTATGCTGGCATTGTAGGCTTTTCAGATCTGACTCTGTCCCCTTGGGCGCTCACTACTCCCCCGAGCCCCTTCTCACCCTAAATCTGATGAGATTGTGCATCATACACACATTCACTAACACCCTTTTAAACTGCCGAACAGGATGCCGCTTAGGGCAGAACTCTGCAACCCTCAAAGAATGGCTTCCAGGTGCAAATTGACCATTTAATCAACATTCTTTGATCAGACCACTTAGTTATAGTAAATAAATATTAATGATAACTAACTTCCATTGAGCACTTACTATTTGCAAGGCCATGTCTTAAGCATGTTATATGTATTATCTCATTTAATTCTCTTAACCCTATGAGGCAGATATCATAATCCCTTGCTCATGATCACAACGCTAATGAACACGTGGATTAAGGAACATCCCCAAAGCCAGACTGCTGGGAGTAGAGCTGGACCCTCACCCGGCGGCAGGCTCCAGCATCCTCACTCCTGGGCACCCCATTCTACGGCCTCTTAGTTACTAACTACCGCATTATGATCAGATTATAAGAGACCTTGGCAAATGGTTTTTGGGGAATTGAGAAACACATTTCTCTAATTTTAACAGGATATAACCTAGAAGTAGTAAGCATGATATAAATAAAAAGAGCACGAGATTTGGAGGTAGCCAGACAAATGTGGATTTAAATCTGAGCTCCAGAACTGACTGACAACGTGGCCCAAGACCACCTCCTTAGTCTCTCTGAGCCACACTTTTCTTGCCAGAAAATGAAGATAAAAATGCAAACCGCACGTGGCTATGTAGGGTGCATAAAACTCCTAGCTCAGCACACAGCGGTGTCAAGAGACCCTGTCTCTCTTCCTCCCTTTGGGTAGAAAACGGGGCTCGTCCAACATGCTTGTCTCGTGGCATGTACACACGCTTGTGTCTGCTCTCAGCCCCCTGCAAGGCCATGTTTTGTGTTTCTGAAGCAATTCTCCCCGACTTGCACTTGCCACGGCTGACTTTTATCCTGAATGCTCGGGTCATTACTTATCCCAAAAAGAGGGCTCAGACCTCTTCTTGAGCTCGCTCACAGAAATGGAAAGTTGAAGCACGACTTCCTCTGAAAAACAAAATTTGGAAACTGAGAAATGAAACAAAGGGAACGTTTCAGAATTATAACCAGAATAGGAGATGGAAAACTCATTTTCCAATTTTGGAAACCACTCCGTCATTCTGACTCTAAATTTAGAAGCAAACTCAACTTTGGGGCATGTAGGACTGTGGAATCCGGCATGGCAGATTCCAAGCAGCTGCACTGTGACCAGTTACCAGTGCAGATAGACTGCAGTCATGGGTGTCAGTCCCAGAAACCCCAGAGACTTCCTAGCTGTGGAATTTTGGACAGGTTGCTTAACCTCTCCATGACTCAGTTTCCTCATTTGTGAAACAGAAATTACAATAACACCATCTCATCCAATGGCAGTAAGAATTAAATGAACTGATACCTACCTACAGACACCTGAGAACATAGTAAACTCTCAAAAAATCAGTTGGAATTATCATTACTAATGAGATTTTGTTCAATTAAATGCATCTTTGGAGCACATTTTTTAATATTTATGTAAGCATTACTGCAGCAATCCCAGGCAAAGCTAGAAGAAATACAAAGAACAGAAATAGAAGTTACTCATCTCCCCTTTTAAAAATTCCTAGTTAGGTGCCTTAAATGCTGTCTGTCCTTTCTCTTTCCACCTGTCCTTCCCTTTCCCTTCCCCTCTCTTCACTGAAAAATCTGACTAAATGCTAAGGAAGGCCCACAAAGGTTTGACAAAGAAGAGGAACTGACTTAGTATTAAATATCTAACCCCAAACACTAATCACATACAAAGTGCAAAATAGTGACTTATCAGGGAAGAACTGCAGACACCAACCCAATAAAGGTTAGCATCGCGGCAGGGGGCCAGGGGGATACAGTTGCCCGTGGCAAGAACGCAGCATAATTTCTGAGGTGTTCCTGCCAAGAATATATGGGCTGAGTCTAGTCCTGGGTGCCGTGAGCCATCCTGCTATAGGGAACGGCATGGGAGCCTGAGAGTGATGCCCCCTGTTCAGCGGGCTGCAAGAGGGTCTCGTATGTGCGGCACGGCTCCGTGGGAATTTCGTATTTGCTCACCTTTGGTTGCTTGACAAGGCTTTTCAGGATTAAAGGCCTAACTTTTGGCTTAGTATGGCTTTGGGGGATTCCAAGGGCCCCAGAGTTTCTCAAGGCCGTACTAGCATGTCCTTCAGAGGATTCCAAGGGCCCCTGGGGTTTCTGAAGGGGCATATTAATAATACATCAAAATTAATTGGTTTATTTAAAAAGGCATTGTCAGTACTAAAGGTGTTTTTGATGCATGTCCCCAGTACGGGTTGGCTCCATTTAATTTTGTTATTAATCTTCCTTGTTAGTGATGTGTGCATGGACCCATTGTGACTGTGGTCATGCTCTTGTACGTGTGGAATGGAATGAGGTTATGATGTTGGATTTTTATCCACATTCCCCCAGGGAGATGGTGGGTCCGGGTGCAGTAATGTTTATAACTAATTGATCACAAGCAGCTACAGATTTCTTTGTTTCTCGCCACTCCCACAGTTTCACTTGATTTACCAAGAACATGTTCTTTCCTTAGTAGTAATAAAAATGATATAGTGTGTTTTCGTTAGCTTGAGTAGGATCATTTAATTTTCACTTTGTTCCTTGTACTGTTCCCAGAGTCAATTGGTAAAAAAATTAGAAAGTTTTACTATGAAGATAAGTAGGTAAAATAGTAAAAATATATAAAAAGGTTTTTGATATTAATAGATTTTGTTTAGATTATTATATAGTATAATTGTTTTTAATAGTAGTAAAAAATATAATAGAACGTTATAATCAAGTTTCATTATATAAAATCATGTTGTAAATATTGTGATTTTGGTCATAAATTAGAATAATAAATATAAAACACAAGACATTAAATTGTTAAATATAAGTATAAGTAAGATTTAATAAGAGTTTAGAATATAAGTTTATGTATGTTTAAAAGGTCAAAGATTGTGATTCAGACCAAAAGTCTGATGCTTTAATGCCAAGCCTGCTGCTATTGTATAGTTTCCTGGCCACAAGCCACAGGCTTTAGGGTGAACTCTTGATGCATGAGTGGGTGCTTTTATCACAACATAATTGCTTTAGAACATTCTGTTTTTTCTTTTTCTATAGAGATGAAATAATAAATGTTTTGATTAAAAGGTAAATCATCATGTAAAAGGTTAAGCAAAAAATATAAATAAAGCAAGATTTTTGTGGTTGTCGTCCACACTTGCACCAGACATCTGTGGTCCGTCTCTTCCTTCTCACCAAATCCACACCACCTATTCAGGTCCAACGAATCCTGTGGAGCTGGTCTCCGGCACCTGGGAGAACATCACAGGGACCCAGTGTGCATCATCCTACACACTGGAGGGTCTGTACCTTTTAAGACTATCAAGGACACTGTTATGGGCTGAATTATGTCCCCCCAAATCATATGTTCAAGTCATAACCCCAGTACCTCAGAACAGGACTGTATTTAGAGATAGGGTCTTTGAAGAGGTAATAAAGTTAAAATGAGGTCATGTGGGTGGGCCCTACTCCAATGCTACTGGTGTTCTTATAAGAAGAGGAAATTACATCAAAGACAAGCACAGAGGACAACCATGTGAAGACATGGGGAGAAGACGGCTGTCAGCAAACCAGGGAGAGAGGCCTCAGAAGAAACAGACCTCCTGAGACCTTGATCTCCAACTTTGGCCTCCAATTCCTTTCTGTTGTTTGCTACCCAGGCTGCAGTATTTGTCATGGCAGCCCTTGATGATGAGCACAGACATGGAAGATAACGAAAGACTGAGGGCTGCTCCAGATGGAAGGAAACTAATGTGACTTGGCAACTCTGTGCAACACGTGATCCTCACCTGGCCTGAAAAGGAAGGAAAGAAATGCATTGCTGGGGCAGTTAGTGAAATGCAAACGGAGGCTGAGGCTCCGATGATGCTGACTTGCGCTGATTTCCTGGCAGGAGGTTGTATGGTGGTTACGCAGGAGGGTAGCCTAGTATAGGGAAGTCCTCATCAAAGGATTCAGGGATGATGGGGAATCGCGCCATAAAACAAATATGTCTGTATATGAAGACAAAGAGTTATGCAGCAAACTTGGTAAAATGCTAATAACTGGGGAATATGGATGAGGGAAATACAGGTATTTTTTATACTCTTTGTGAAGCTTTTCTGTAGATTTGAAACCACTTGATATCTTGGAAGCCCTTGTGCACTGTTGGTAGGAATGTAAATGGTGTAGGACTATGGCAAACAGTGTGGCGGCTCTGCAAAAAATTAAACATAGGACTGCCACAGGATCCAACAATTTCACTTCTGGATATATACCCCAAAGAACTAAAAGCAGGATCTCAAACAGATATTTGTACACCCACGTTTATGGCAGCACTATTCACAATAGGCCAAAAATGGAAGCAACCCAAGGGTCCATGATAGATGTTATGGTTTGAATGTGTCCCCCCAATTTCATTTGCCTTTTCTTCTTAACTAGAATATAAATCTCTTAGAGGCAGAAAACATGCCATAAAACCATGGCATCTTTCAGAACTAAAAGCCAGGGCCCAGGGGCTGACCCGTCCGGAGCCTCCCAGGAGGCAACCCTTGGAGTGAACGTTTGTGGTTGTGGCTGTCTGGGAAGATCTGGAATATGGGGCTGCCAGCACCTGCCACAGTGCCCTATAGATATAGTAAGTGCTCAGTAAACCTTCATTTATGATGATAACAAGGGACCAAAGGGTCTTTGCCCTTTCTCCCTCTCCTAGTGGCACTGCACCCCCCGAGTGGCCATTCTCACGATCTAGGCATGTGCCTGCAGAATCACCGCCTGTGGAAATTATTTGGACTTTGACTAGAAACCAAAGCTGCAATTATTCATCGGCCATTTCTTCCCATTCTACAACTTAGACAAGTCCCTCAGCTTTCACCACCTATAAATTCTGTGCTGCGTAAAAAGAGTCCAGAAATAAGACGTGAGCGGGGACCTGGACTGGGGGAGTGCCAGGCCGTGCTTTCGTTATTTCATTTCAGCCTCACGGCAGCGCTGGCGGCAGAGCCCAGGGGGCCCGCAGCGGAGCCGCAGCAGGGCAGGGCCGGCGAGGTGCAGACGGCTGCGGGGGACGGGGCTGCCCCACGGGAAGCCGGGGCTCCGGGAAAGGCCTCCGCGCAGACGGGCAGGTGCGGAGCAGGTGCGGAGCAGGCGGCAGCAGCCACGCCTGGCCGGGGCTGATCTGAGCACCGGGTCCAGGCCGTGCTGAGTGCGTCTCAAGCTAACCACACAGGAGTGGACCCAAAGTGTCGGGCGGGACTGGTGTTCCCGGGCTGGTGACAGCTGGGTACTCTCCGCGACGCTGGCAGCCAGTCCGCGGGGCCATCGGTGCCTCTGGACGGGGATTCCCGCGTCTCTAGACCTGTCTCTTGCCCCGGGCCTGCATTTCCTCGGAGCCCCGCCTGCACCGGCCTGGTGACTTGACTTTCAAACACAGGAGGGCGCAGCGATACCATTTTTTTAAAAAAGAAATTTCCCCACTCAAAGCTGCTTCTGAAAACATGGTTTGAGGAAAAGACCCACGTTTTTTGTCTTTAAACAACAGATTGTTCTAATATAAACGCAAATGGGATTTGTTCAAAACAGGAGCCTGTTCCCATCCCCTCGTTTTGCAAATGAGAAAACTAAGGCCAGGGAATTTGAGGACTCCAGGTGCTCAAGGTGCTCAAGGTGGCTAAACTGACAAGAACCCCACTGTGTGCTGTAGAGCATGACGGAGGAAAAGTCAGCATTGCCCCTGGACTGGAGGAATATTTGATGTTATGGGGGAAATTAATGACTACAAGACACAGAAAGAGCAGATCACAGGAGCATGTGGTACTCAGAATTCTTTACTAATTGCAGCTGTATCATGCAATGCACAGAGTGCCCACGGGTGTCCTGGGTGAGGGTGGACGTCACCAGCACCTGTTGACATCACCCTGAAAAGGCTTTGTGAAAGCTTGCAGGCTGCCTTAGTTTTCATGGACAGTTCCTTTGCTACAATTCCTCCACCAGTAACTGACCACGTGTGCTTCTGTTCGGGAGTGTCTGGTAAAGGATCCGATTTAAATGAGTATTAAGACAGGCCAGGATCATAAGGGATGATTGACGTGAGTGGCCACATTAGACAAAGAAGCATCAAAGAAAACCAAGGCTTCAGTGACCAAAGTCACAACATCGATCCTTGGCTGGAGGGTAGTGTGCCTGAACTCTAAACTCCTAAGGGACTGTGCTACCCACTGAGATGACTGGGCAACCATCAGCTTAATGCTAGAGGCTTTTGAAGCAAACCCACCAACTCAATGGTGATTATTTGGGCCAGTACATTTCTTAACATTTCACAGTGTTAAAAGAAAAACTTTAGACTAATTAAATTTAACAGAGTTTAATTGAGCAAAGAACAATTCGCAAATTGGGCAGCCCTCAGACCCAGAATAGATTCAGAGCAACCCCATGGCTGCCACATAATCAGATAACTTTTATGGAGAGAAAAAGGAAAGGGACATACAGAAAAGGAAGTGAGGTACAGAGACAGCTGGGTTGACTATAGCTGGGTGTTTACCTTATTTGAATGTGGTTTGAACAGCTGGCTGCCCGGGGTTGACTGAAGTTCAGCTTCTGGGATTGGCTGAGACTCAGCTGCTTGGTACCAGAGTAGGTTACAGTCTGTTTACACATCAATTTAGATTACAGTTCACTGTCCAGGGGAAGCTTTAGGCCAAAACTTTACGGACACATTCCTTTGTTTTATTTTATTTTATTTTATTTTATTTTATTTTATTTTATTTTATTTTATTTTATTTTATTTTATTTTATTTTATTTTATTATTTTATTTTATTTTATTTTATTATTTTATTTTATTATTTTATTTTATTACAATTTTGCTCTGTTTACTCATGGTCATTTTAAGTTAGTTACTGTTGTCTGTGTAATTTTCTTAAATATCTTTTCTTAGGTAAGAACTAATAAGGAATAATGCAAATAAAGAGGACAAAAATTTTAAGATACTGAAAGCTTTTCAGAACATGCAGGAGAAATCTCCTGGTTATCAACACAGTCCTGATCAGGTATCTGGCATCTATATCAATGTGGATGATATATCCATGGCTAACTTAATGGAGAAGCAAGCTATTTGATTCTCATTTATTTGAAGACACAGTCCACTTCTTCTAGAGGCATTTCATTGAAAACAAAGACTGCAACCATGGCATTTCAGTTAAAATTTACTCCCTGTTTAAATTGCTCCTTCTTTCAGCAAATTCCGTAACTAACATCTCATTCTGTTCCTTCCTGTCTGCCTTTTTAAGATAATACCTCTGGCACAGAGGTCGTTAGTTGTGTGCCTGCCGTGTTTTTCAGGATCGCTGGAGTTAGCTTGGCCCAACACACACCAGGCTAGGCCGGTTGAGCCCGCAGACCTGTCTACTGAGCCCTCACAAATGTCCCAAAACTCTGCCTCCAGATCCCCCGTTTTCTGAACCTGCAGAGACCTGCACATGGCCTGCATCTGCGCAGATCCTCGCCCCGCCTGACCGCTTCCCCATAAATATGCCCTCCCTCGGGCCGCATGGGCAAGAGGACTCCAAGATAGAAAGCCTCCCATGCGCTCACCTGGCTGCCTCCTGAATAAACCTCGTTTTCCTCTACTGCAAAGACCCGTGCTTTGGTGATTGGCCTCCCATTGCAGGCAAATGAACTCCTTTTGGTTCAGTAACAAGACCACTTATTTAGGCAATAAAATACAGTTGTGCTTTGTCATTTCTATAAACCCTGCCTTTCTCAAAATGGTTTTGATATAGCTTATGACAATAACAACAAAAAACATATGATAGGCTTCATTGAAAAAAAAAGAATGGAAATGGGAACTAAGGATCAAGAGGAAAGAACACACCATGCTAGCATGCAACATAGTTTCTGTAACTGAGTATAAAATGGACCTCTGAGCTTCCTGGAGGCCAAGGCAAAAGTAGAAACAAGGGAAATGTGTAAAATCACGAGCAGAAAGAAGCTTCTTAAGATCCCCCACCCCACCCCCCAGGAACTGAATCTAAAAAGAATTGCTCTGTGTAAAGACTCACATGTGACTTTAAGTGAAGAAATGATGGACAATGTCGTTCATGAGAGTTTTTGCACAAATCGAAGAGGATAAGAATGGATATTAAAGCACAACTCAGTAAAGTTAATCCTGTGAGGGGCTGAGCTAACATGCGCAAACTTCTGAAAAACATTTAAAATTCCAGCAAGTGGAGGCAAGGGATGAAAGATGCCTATTCTATCTGCATTGTTGTGCCTGAGGCCAGGCCTGCACCCTGAAGACAGCTTGTTCCAATATAAACTCAAATGGGATTGTTCAAAACAGGAGTCTGCAAGAATTCAGCATTTCTAATTTGAAATGAGGAATGATTTTTATCAGCCATGTATCTGGTCCCTTGGTAGCGCCCCGTGCACAGACACCAAGCTGCTGTAGCGTGTCATCTGTCAAGCTCAGAGCACGAACAGAGAGAGGATTTCTGAATTGTACATGTGTAACACAGCTTTATCTCAGAATTCATTTCTGGATTAAATCTTGAGCAGATGTGCATTGCTCTCCTTTTAAAGGTAAAAAGCAATGAAAGATGCTGTGGTTTTGAAATTAATGAGCACTTTAAAAATATCAGCCCTGTTTGGCTTCACATTTTGGGTTTTTTTTTTTTTTTTTTTTTCCTGTCCTCTAAGGTTCTCTTGGCAGCAAAATACTCGATTGAAGACTCAACACGCCCACTGCCTCCTCATTCCTTCAATGAATAAATGAATGAATGAATGAATGAATGAATAAATAAATAAAGTCTCCACTAACTGAAAGAGAGAAGTTCTTCAATGACAGCCATTACTTCATTTTTTAAGCATTTGTAATAAAAGCCTGAAACTGTGCTGGGCTATAAAAAATTATCATTTCTTTTTTCTCTTCCCAAAGATATCACAATCTTGTTGGAGAGGGGAAATTAAGGCACATGATACAGTTAGAGGACTGTAAACACTAACCTGTGTCAAACTCCTAAGTGCTCATTAAAAGAGGAATGGGCCATCATGGGAAGAATTCCTCATCTTTGCCTGTCATAATCAATCATTCTTCATGCCTAAGAAAATAAGAAATTAAGTATTTTACTGTTCTCGGCTCTTTTCCAATCTGACAAATATTTATCCAGACCCAAATTGACTCTCTAAGTTTCACTGTGGTTCCTTTTTTCTTGCTAGATGTTTTGTTTTGTTTTTTTAATCTTTGCTTAAAATGTTGGATGCATGAAGAGCAAGAAAGTTTTGTGCATGAATAAGACACTGGGAACTCCACAGAGCCAACATCAAGTCAGAAGCTCATCATCGCACGCACGGATTCCTGGGCACATTCTTGCATTCTTGTTTGTAATCCTCCCTTGGCAAACTTCCACTCAGATGTCATCTTTTGTGCAGAGGACTAGGCACGTTTCTCATCAACATTAATCCTGTTCTCAGCCAGGTGTGTAGCCACAGAGCACACCGACCAAGGATGTGAATTTATGCAGACGAATTACAGCCTATGCTTCTTACACAGCTTTGGCCACATCACAGGTGCACAACCTGTTACTATACATGAAGGTGTCTTGCAAATGCAGGTGTGTATCTAAGGGCATAAGCACATATAAATTTAACCCACATGGACACACTACTCACATATACACATACCACGTACCCGTAATCTACGGTTTTTGACAGGAAAGAACAATTGTAGTCTTTGTGATAATGGTTTGGTTGAACTTTCACCTCATCAAAGATGTAACAACAAACTAAAGAAGGGATACCTACTTTTTTCCTAGTGAAAAGTATTGTGATTCCCTGACCTTTAATGATCACTATTGAGGAAAGGAGTAAGCTCTAGAGTCACCAAAACAATGTGTTAATGATAGGGTGGCTACCAGCTCCATCAACCTCCCAATTTCCTTGAGATCCCTTGATGATCCAGGGGCAGAGACAACTACTGCGGAGATAGAATTTAACAAGAAAAATCTTGGGTTCAGTCGACAGTCCTTGATATCAGCCTGTATCAGAAATTATCACATATTTTACTTTGCGTATTTCACATATTTCAAATACAAGGGGTCAGGCATAATAATGAACAGTCTTCAGTTATTTGATAAACCTTTATGAAACACCAATGGTGGCCCTGTTCTGAGCTGTATGGCTAGGACTATTATCACGCAGTCATTGACCTTCAGGCAGTCACAGTTTTGTAGGGGAATTCTAGAAGCAGTCAGGAAGGCAGGCCTCAGAGAGGCTGGCCCTGAAACTCAACCAGATTTTAAAGATAAATTGGACAACAGAATGGTAGGGAGGGAGCGAAAAGAAGGTTTTGGAAGATGGACCTTTCAGAAAGAGCAAATAACTTGAGCGAAGGCACAGGCACAAAAAAAGCCAGAGCATTTGGAGAACTGCAAAACATTTCGCATGACTGCATATCAGGAGCAGGAGGGCCTTTTGAGAAATACAGCAGGGGAGGTGTTGAGGGGCCAGATCTTGTGCCACACAAAGAGCCTCTTATGCCACACAAAGGAATTTGGGTTTTTTGGTTTTTTTTTTTTTCCTTTAGGCATAAGGAAGCCATTGAAGGGTTTTAAACGGAAGCAAAGTAATCAGATTTACTCTTTGGAAATAAGATCTCCTGATTAGTTAATGAGCTCTTATTTCTTTTCTTGTATGTTAACCATTGTTTTATTGTTTGGTCCTTAGACTTTATGATTGATTGAAATACCAAAGTGATGGGAGTCAAGAGGCTTCGCCACTTACCTTCTAAAGTCTCAGTTTTATATCCTTTTAAAATGGTGACTGTATTATCTGCTTTACCTCACTAATTTGGTGTAGAAGTAAAGTAAGATAAAGGCAGAAAAGCCAGCTTGTAGCACTACTATTATTGATCTGTCTCCTGGGCTCCGTCAGTTAGTTGGTGCCAAAAAGATTATAAATGAATCAGTATTTACTATTGGACCAATTATGGACAAAACCAGAAAAATTAGATCTAGCACAAACTTTATAAACCATTGAGTCTTTCATTTTATTTTGCATTTAAAAATGCTGACATCTGGATGCTGACCCAGAAATTCTGATTTCATTTATCAGTAGTGGCCTGGACATTGGGATTTTTAAAAGCTCTCAGGTGATTTTAATATGTGGTTAGGTTTAGAACGATCCTTCTATTCTTATGTGGCTTTACAAGTAAATTCCTTTAAACTCTGCAGTAATACATAACACTCAGGCTATATAGGCTGTACTAAAGCATAGAGAGAATGCAAAGAAAGCTATTCCGTTTATTTTATGAATCAAGAAAAAGCCTAATAACAAAAGATTAAAACCTAATAAAAAAATGCAGCTATAAATTAGTTTTTTCATAAATATTGATATAGAAATTATAAATAAAATATTATAAGAAGTTTTGAACCGTATAGTAAAAGAACAGGCCAAGTAGAATTTATTTCAGTAATTGAAGGATGGTTTAATATTATGTAATCTGTTGTAATGCATAACCATTTTAATAATAATTTGGGGCATTATAAAGTTATAAGTACTGTTTAAGGCAGTACATGTATAAGATAGGCATTACCTCCCTCCCCACAGAATGTATTCATTAGTGTAAAAGGTAAATAAGAAAAAATGTAATAAATGCCAAATGATATGTAATCAATGCCAAAAAAATTAACAAATGACAAATGATAGTTTTATCATGGTGTCAAAATAAAATATATTTCCTACTAGTCACCAACCTCCTGTGGAAATTAGAAACCAAAAAATGCCTGTTGATGTCATTATGATTTAACATTGTTCTGTAATTTCCAGCCAACAAGGGGGAAAAAAAAAGGATACTAAATAATTACTTGAAGAAAACTTGATTTTTCTACCTTAAAAAAACAAGTAAATCATCTGAAAACTATTAAAATTATTTTTTAAAGCTTAGGAAAAAAATAAAAAGCTGAATAAAAGATAAATATATACATTCAGCAACATTCTTATTTGTACTTTAGGGATCAAAATTATTTCTTTAACTAACCACTTCCTCTTTACCCCCCACACCTGATTCTCAGAGTGTGTTCTACGGACTGCCCTCTCATTTGAGTGGGCAGATGGCCTATCACTCTGCCCCTCAGACTGTAAAATGACATGTGACCCCTTTTAGTCTTTACATACCTAGTGAAGTGGATGTTGTGTTTATACCATCTTTACATGTGAGGAAATGGTGCAGGTTTATACAGCTAGTAAGTAGAAATAAGAGGACTCAAGCCAAATCTGACTCTAAAGCTCATGCTTTACAAATTTTGTTGCACAAATAAAATGATAAACATTCCAATCAATAAAAAAAGACAACTAAAGTCAGTAATGGTTAAATCACTGGAAGGAGGGAGACATTATAAGCATAAAAGTTATACAAGAAATCACAGAGTAAGAGACTCGTGCATCTCCTGTTACTTTAAACATACACTTGTTCTAAAACTATATCAATTCCTCAAATTGATAAGTGGCATCTACAAAAAGCCTATACCTGGCATCACACTTAAGGGTGAATGACTGCTTTCCCCCTAAAGATTGGGAATAAGGCAATATTCTAGTCTTATATAAGGTGTTCCTACTCTTACCACATCTACTGAAGCCAGTGCAATAAGGTAAGAAAAAGAAAGTAGAGGTGTACAGTTTGGAAATGAAGAGGAAAAACTGTGTGATACTTGCAGACAACATGGTCTCATATGTAGAAATCACGAGGAATCTACAAAAAACCTACTAAAATTAATAAGCAAGTTTACCAAGCTCACAGAATCAATACACAAAAATAAATTTACTTCTCACTATATCACAACAAATAATTTATAAAGCTAAGACAGAAATTATTTTCAAATACTATAAAAAATAATAAAATAATGAGAAACACATTTAACAAAAGTACAAGACCTATACACTGAAAATTACAAAACATTGCTAAAGGAAATTTAAAATGACCTGAATAAACAGAGACATATGCTATGGTCATAGATTGGAACACTCAGTATTTTTAAGATGACGATTCTCCCCAAAATGATCTATAGACTCAATATAATCTCTATCAAAATCCCTGCAGGCTATTTCACAGAAACTGACAAACTGATCTCAAAATGTATACAGAAGTCAAAGGAACTAGAATAGCTTATCAAACTCGAAAAGAACAAGGTTGCAACAAACTTACACTATCTCTCTGCTCCACAATCTTCTTCCATGTGAGATGCCTAGGTCACTGTTGCCACCATCAAGACCTTCACCAGATGTGTTCCCTGGACTTTGGACTTCACAGCCTCCAAAACTATAGCCAGGACTTCCCATCAAGATGGCGGAATAGACGGTCCCTAGCATCACTCTCTCCTACAAATCAACAGATTTAAACTATAAAAACATAACATCAAGTGCATACGGAATGGGGAGACATCCAGTGGGGAAGGCAGAAGCTCCGCGGAGACCACATAACCTGCGGGGCTGCCGTCGCACGATCCAGCAGATAAGCTTCACTGCCACCACCTGGCTCCATTCCCAGCCCAACCCAGTGTACAGAGAGTGGGGAGACATCCAGCAAGGGAGGAGGAGGCTCCGCAGAAACCACACACCCTGTGGGGCCACCACTGCATGATCCAACAGGTAAGCTTCACCACAGGCACCCAGCTCTATTCCCAGCCCGGCCTAGTGCGCTCGGAGAAGGGAGACATTTGGCAGGGGAGGCGGGAACTCCACGGTGACCACACTGCTGCCACGCGATCCAGCAGCCCAGCCCAATGTGTATGGAGCACAGAGACATCCAGCAAGGGAGATAGAAGTTCCCTAGAGTCCACACACCCTGGGGGGGGGCAGCTGCCTCGTGATCCGGCAGCAGGTAGGCTTCACCACCACCACCTGGCTCCATCCCAAGCCCGGCCTAGCATGCACAGAGCAGGGAGACATCCTGCAGGAGAAGGCCAAGCTCTTCAGAGACCACATGCCCTGTGGTGCCTCGGCACATCCCAGCAGCCTGGGCCAGAGTGCACGGAACAGGGAGAAGCCCAGCACGGGAGATGGAAGCTCAGCAGAGAGCACATACCCTGCAGTACCGCCCCATAATCCAGCAGCCCAGCAGAGTCCAAGCTGACCAGAGAGGTGGCTCCCCGGAGAGGCCCAAGACCTGAGGCAACCACACACGCAAGGCACTAGTGGCCAATTGAGCAGTCACTGAGGTAGCCATACCAAATTGGCAACCACAGCAACATCTTAGTCAGTCAATAGTGTCAAACTGGTGGACTGTGAAACCCCCTGCCACAATGAATAAACATCAAAGAAAAGATACCAGAAATACGAAAAATCAAGAAAGTACACCACCAAAAGTTAATAAATCTCAAACTCTAGATCCTATAGAACAAGAAGCCCTTGAAATGACTGACAAGGAATTTCGAGTGATAATTCTAAGGAAACTGAATGAGATACAAGAAAACTCAGCTAGACATCATGATGAAATGAGGAAAAGTATACAGGACCTGAAAGAGGAAATGTACAAGGAAATCAATACCCTAAAAAAAAATGTAGCAGAACTTGCCGAACTGAAGAAGTTATTCAGCAAAATAAAAAACACAACGGAGAGTTTAACAAGTAGGCTTGCGGAAGTTGAAGAGAGAACCTCTGAACTTCAAGATGGGCTGTTTGAAATAACACAAGCAGACAAAAGAAAAAAGAAAAAAGAATCAAAGGCATTGAAGAAAATCTGAGAGAGATATCAGACAACCTTAAGCACTCAAATATCCAAGTCATGGGTATTCCAGAAGGGGAGGAAAAAGGAGATTGCATTGAAAACATATTCAACAAAATAGTGGCAGAAAACTTCCCAGGTATAGGAAAAATCACAGACCTTCAGATCCAGGAAGCTTAATGATCTCCAAACGCATTCAACCCAAAAAGATCTTCTCTGAGACATGTTATAGTCAAATTGGCAAAACTCAAAGACAAAGAGAGAATCTTAAAAGCTGCAAGAGAGAAGCGTCAAATCACCTATAAGGGAGCCCCAATCAGGCTAACATCAGACTTTTCATCACAAACCCCAAAAGCCAGTAAGGAATGGGATGATATATTCAAAATACTAAAAGACAGAGATTGTCAACCAAGAATACTCTACCCTACAAGGCTATCCTTTTGAAATGAGGGGTAAATAGTATATTTTTCAGACAAACAAAATCTGCGGGAGTTCACCACCACACGACCACCCTTACAAGAAATTCTCAAGGGACTACTGGGTTTGGTTCCTGAAAAATATCTACCACTGCCATAAAAACCCAAGAAAAATCAAAACCCACTAGTATAATAAAAATGGCATTCATAAAGAGAAAACAAACAAACAAAAAGGCTATCTATAACCTAAGGAACCAACAAACACAGAAACCAAACAGTAAATCAGAAAGCAAGGAACAAAAGACACCTAAGACAACCAAACAATAATCAATAAAATGCTAGGAATAAATCAACACTTTTCAATAACAACTCTTAATGTAAAAGGCTTAAATTCCCCAATCAAAAGACACAGACTGGCTGACTGCATTAAAAAGGAGGACTCAACTATATGCTGCCTACAAGAGACCCACCTCACCCATAAAGACTCACATAGATTAAGAGTGAAAGGATGGAAAAAGATTTACCATGCAAACAGAAAAGAAAAACGAGCTGGAGTAGCTATTCTTATATCTGACAAAATAGACTTTAAACTAAAAACCATAAAAAGGGACAATGAGGGACACTACTTAATGATAAAAGGATTGATCCATCAAGAAGACATAGCAATCATAAATATGTATGCACCCAATGTTGGAGCAGCCAGATTTATAAAACAAACTCTAAAGACCTAAAGAAGGAAATAGACACTAATACCGTGATAGCAGGGGACCTGAACACCCCACTGTCAATATTGGACAGATCATCTAGGCAAAGAATCAGCAGAGAAACACAAGATCTAAACAATACTCTAGATCGATTGGACTTGGCAGATATCTACAGAACATTCCATCCAACAATCTCAGAATATTCATTCTTCTCAGCAGCACATGGATCATTCTCCAGGATAGATCACATATTAGGTCACAAATGAAGTCTCAACAAATTAAAAAAAAAATTGGAATTATACCATGTATTTTCTCAGACCACAATGGATTAAAATTAATCAATAACAAATGAAACTCTGAAAACTATACAAACACATGGAAATTAAACAGCATTCAACTTAATGACATATGGGTCCAAGAAGAAATCAAGCAGGAAATCAAAAAATTTATTGAAACTAATGAAAATAATGATACATCATACCAAAACCTGTAGGATACTGCAAAAGCAGTATTAAGGGGGAAATTTATTGCATGAAATGCTCACCTCAGAAGAATGGAAAGGTGGCAAGTGAACAACCTAACACTTCACCTTAAAGAACTAGAAAAACAAGAACAATCCAAACCTAAAGTTAGCAGACGGAAAGAAATCATTAAGATCAGAGCAGAACTTAATGAAATTGAAACCCAAAAAACAATACTAAAGATCAATGAATCAAAAAGTTGGTTTTTTGAAAAGATAAATAAAATTGACAGACCATTAGCATGGCTAACAAAAAACAGAAGAGAGAAGATTCAAATAACAAAAATTAGAAATGAAAAAGGTGATATTACAACTGATTCATCTGAAATACAAGGAATCATTCGAGACTACTATCAACAACTATTTGCCAACAAATTTGAAAATCTGGAGGAAATGGACACACACAAGCTCCCAAAACTGAGCCATGAAGACATAGAAAATCTGAACAGACCAATAACAATAAAGGAGATTGAAGCTGTTACCAGAAGGCTCCCAACAAAGAAAAGCCCAGGACCAGATGGATTCACAGCAGAATTTTACCAAACATTCAAAGAGGAATTGACACCAATTCTTTACAAACTATTCCAAAAGATTGAAACAGACGCAAATCTACCAAACTCATTCTATGAAGCAAACATCATCCTGATACCAAAACCAGGTAAAGATATAACCAAAAAAGAAAACTACAGGCCGATATCCTTGATGAATATAGATGCAAAAATCCTCAACAAAATATCAGCAAATAGAATACAGCCACATATCAAAAAAATTATACACCATGATCAAGTGGGATTCATCCCAGGGAGATAAGGATGGTTCAACATATCCAAGTAAATAAATGTGATACACCACATCAAAAAAATCAAGGATAAAAACCATATGATTATCTCAATAGATGCAAAAAGAGCATTTGACAAAATTCAACATCCCCTCATGATAAAGATTCTCAGCAAATTAGGTACAGAAGGAAAAAATCTCCACACAATAAAAGCCACATATGACAAACACACTGCCACTATCATCCAGAATGACATTGGATGCCCACTCTCACCACTCTCTTTAACAGAGTACTGGAAGTACTAGCCAGAGCAATCAGTCAAGGGAAAGAAATAAAGTCATCCAGATTGGAAAAGACAAAGTCAAATTGTCCCTGTTTGCATATGACATGATCCTATATACAGACATACCTAAAGATTCTACAAAAATCTCTTAGAGTTGATAAACAATCTCAATAAACTTGCAGGATACAAAATCAACAAACAAAAACCAGCAGTATTTTTATACTCCAACAAAAACTAGCAGGAAGAAATCGAGAAAGCTAGCCCATTTATAATCATCACCAAAAAAATAAAATACCTAGGAATCAATTTAACCATGGAGGTAAAAGATCTCTACAACGAGAACTGCAAATCACTATTGAAAGAAATTAAAGAGGACACACAAAAATGAAAGACATTCTATGCTCTTGGATTAGAAGACAATATTGTGAAAATGTCCACACTACCCAAAGTGATCTACAAATTTTAATAAAATCCCCATCAAAATACCAATGACATTCTTCACAAAAATAGAAAACACAATCCTAACACTCATATGAAACAATAAAAGACTCTAAATAGCCAAAGCAATTCTGAGCAAAAATAAATAAATAAATAAAGCCAGAGGCATAACTCTATCTGACTTCAAATTATACTACAAAGCTATAGTAACCAAAACAGCATGATACTGACATAAAAATGGATACTCAGACCAATGGAACAGAATAGATAATCCAGAAATAAACCCACAAACTTACACCCAACTGATCTTCAACAAAGGCACCAAGAACATACACTGGGGAAAAGACTGCCTCTTCAATAAATGGTGCTGGGAAAACTGGACATCCATATGTAGAAAAGTGAAACTAGACCCATACCTTTTGCCATATACAAAAATCAACTCAATATGGATTAAAGACTTAAATATAAGACCTAAAACTCTAAAACTCCTAAAAGAAAACATAGAGGAAACACTTCAGGAAGTAGGACTGGGCAAAGACCTTATGAATATGAACCCAAAGCACAAGAAACAAAAGGGAAAATAAACAAATGGGATTATATCAAACTAAAAAGTTTCTGCACAGCAAAAGAAACAACTAACAGAGTGAAAAGACAATCTACAGAGTGACAGAAAATATTTGCAAACTGTGCATCCAACAAAGGATCAATATCCAGAATATACAAGGAATTCAAACAACTTAAGAATTAAAAAAAAAAATAACTTGATTAAAAATGGGCAAATGAGCTGAATAGGCATTTCTCAAAGGAAGATATAGAAATGGCCAACAGACACAAGAAAAAATGCTCAACATCACTAAGCATCAGGGAAAAATGCAAATCAAAACAACATTGAGATATCTTCTCACCCCAGTTATACTGGCTACTATCAAAAAAACCAGAATAACAAATGCTGGCAAGGATGCAGAGAAACGGGAACTCTCCTACACTGTTGTTGGGACTGTAAATTGGTGCAGCCATTATGGAAAATAGTATGGAAGTTCCTCAAACAACTGCAGATATAACTGCCATTCAATCCAGCAATTCCACTGCTGGGTATATACCCAAAGGAATGGAAACCATCATGTTGAAGGGATACCCACACCCCCATGTTTACCACAGCTCTATTTACAATAGCCAGTATTTGGAACCAACTTAAATGTCCACAGTCAGATGACTGAATAAGGAAAATGTGGTATATATACACAATGGAATATTACTCTGCCATAAAAAGGAATGAAATTCTGCCATTCACAGCAACATGGATGACTTAGAGAAAATCATGTTAAGTGAAATAAGCAAGGCACAGAAAGAGAAATACTGTGTGTCCTCACTCACAAGTGGGAGCGAAAAAATAAATAAACTTTTTTAAAAATAAAGAAAGATACAACATTCACAATAATACATTGATTTCAAAAGTAGAGAACAGAACTGAGGTTACCAGAGGGGGGAAAGAGGGCCGGGGGAGAGTAAGGGAGGAACTGGTAAAAGACCACGAAAAACAATTACATTGTAGAATGTTGAATTTACTAACAATCCTGATTTGAGGGTTACATATTGCACACAGGTCATGATATTCAACTCTGTACCCCACAGACATGTGCAATCAACTATGTTACAATTAAAAAGCAGAAGCAGCAGCAGAAAATGAGAAAGGAAAAGAAACATCTGTTTCCAGGAGCTGTCTGAAGAACCCTCACATGTGAATTTAGACCCTTACCCCACACCATACACAAATGTTAACTCAAAAGGGATCATTAGACTTAAATGTTAAGAATAAATTATATAAAACTTCAAAAAGAAAACCTAGAAACACAGGGGAAAATCATTGTGGCTTTAGATTATGCAAAGATATCTTAGATATGACACCAAAACAAAATTCATAAAAGAAAAATAAATAAATTGAGTTTCATTAAAATTGAAAATTTTTTCTCTTCAAAATACCTCATTAAGAAAATGGGTGAAAGAAATATTCAGGCTGAAAGAAAATATAAGGACTTGTATCTAGAATAGAGAACCCTTATGACTCCATGAAATGGAAACAAATAATCCAATACAGAGTGGGCACAGGATTTAAAGAAATAATGCACAGGACTGGAATAAATAATATATTGGGCAGCAAATAAGCACATGAAAAATTGCTCAACACTATTAGTGCTTAGAGAAATGCACACTAAAATCATAATGGAATACCACTAGTACACATACTAGAATGTCTCTAATCAAAAAGACTGACAATATCGGATGTTGGTAAAGATTTGGAGGGACTGGAATCTTCATACATTGCTGGTGAGAATATAAAAATGATGCAGTCACTTTGGAAAGCAGTTTGTTAGTTTTTTGATAAGTTAAACACGTCCATTCCTAAGTATCTACTCAAGAGAAATGAAAACTTATGTTCAAAGAACATTCATAGCTGCATTATTTATAGTAACCAAAAACTGGCTATTCTAGTTCAGGATGACATACTGAACATATGTATGCACCTGTTATCCCTCCTTAGACCCCAATGAAATGACAATATAGAAGTACAAAGAAGAATAAACTCATATGACAGTGAAAGCAAGGAGGCATATCAACAGACAAGAAATGTCAACAAATTTCCAAAGGACAGAAAGCTGATGGGCAGGGAGCAAGGGAAGCTGGAGCCCAGAACATAATTGTTGGGAGCACTGTCAGATGAGCTGATCTCTGCCATGGAGCCCTGGAGAGTCTCTGCCTGAGAAATGGTAGGTACTGGGGCAGAAGTGAAGGAGGAGATGGAAAGACAAAGGGAAAGATGGAATGTGTACAATGCTGTGCAACAGCTCTGCCGGTCAATCCCTCTGTTCCCTTCCCCTCCACACCCCCTCCAGTGCATCAGGAAGGCCAGTATTGTCACTGTTACAAAAAATAAAGGAGAAATTGTACCGATTTACCTCGGAAGATGTAAACCTTCTGTTGTAGGTATTTTACTTACAGAGTACTCCTCTGGTATGGGGGAGCCCAAATTGACTCCACACCCAGTCAGTCACCTTACATCTGTGCTTCTCAAACCATCTGTGGTGAAGGACCAGTTCTTGTTTTAAATTTTCTGATCCATTGCAGACTGTTACTCTTTAAAGTACCATAAAAATTAATTACTAGAAAAATAACATTTAAAAAGCCGAGAAACACAAAACACAAGCCCAAATGTTTTATCAGAATCAAAAGATAAAAGATTACATTTCAATCAATGTAAGCAGAACAAACTTAAATAGAAAAAAAAAGAATTACAAAAATGGTACACATTTATTGAAAGCGTGCATGTAGGCAACTAAAATAGACAATTGCTATTGCATTAATAAATATATGTCATTCTGTAACTGTAACTAAATAAAAGATTATGAAGGAAATAGTGATACTCCATGTTAAAACCCATAAGCTTTGGGTGAGCACCACGTACACGTTTTAAGTTTTTATTGTAAAAATGAGCCTTATTATTGCTTTGTAATTTTTAAAATCTATATTGGATTGTTGACAATGCTATGCATAGAAGATAATATGTATCTAAGCCGATTCTATGTACATTACATTTTTCTTTGTTTTTTGAGATATAATTCACGTACCATAAAATTTAGTTTTAAAGTGTACAATTCAATGGTTTTTAGTATATCCACAAGATGTTCAACCATAAGCACTATCTAATTCCAGGACATTCTCATCACCCCTGTAGAAATCTCCTACACATTAGCAGTCCTGCCCTGATGTCCCCTCCCCCAAACCCCCAGAAACGTACTGACATACTTTTTGTCTTTATTGTTTTGCCTATTCTGGATAGTTCATATAAATGGAGCAATACGACATGTAGCCTTTTTTGTCTGGCTTCTTTTATTTAGCATAGG
Source organism: Cynocephalus volans (assembly GCF_027409185.1). Taxonomy (NCBI): domain Eukaryota; kingdom Metazoa; phylum Chordata; class Mammalia; order Dermoptera; family Cynocephalidae; genus Cynocephalus; species Cynocephalus volans. The sequence goes on along the minus strand of NC_084466.1, from coordinate 85,333,404 downwards.
GTTTTCAAGGTTCATTCATGTCGTAGCATGTGTCAGCACTTCATTCTTTTTTTGTGGCTGAGTAATATTCCTTGTATGGACATACCACAATCTGTTCATCCATTCATCTGTTAGTGGACAATTGGGTTGTTTACACATTTTGGTTATTATGAATAATGGTGTATGAACATTAATTTATAAGTTTTTGTGTGAACATACTCATACATTTTCAATTTCCTTGGGTATATACCTAGGAGTGGAATTGCTGAATGATATGGCAACTTTATTTTTTAACATTTTTAGGAGCTACCAGTTTTGTATAATGATTGCACCATTTTACATTCCCACCAGCAATTTATGAGGGTTCCAATTTTCCCACATCCTTGTCAACACTTGTTATTTATTTACACTTTTAAAACTGTTGTTATAGCCATCCTAGTGTTTCTGAAATGTTATCTCATGGTGGCTTTGGTTGCATTCCCCTTGTGACTAATGATGAGCATCTTACCATGTGCTTATTCACCATTTGTATGTCTTCTTCGGAGAAATGTTTACTCCAATCATTTGCCCATTTTTTAAATTGGGTTGTTTGTCTTTTTATTGTTGAGTTGTCAGAGATCTTCATATGTTTATCAGATATGTGATTTGCAAATATTTTATCCCATCCTGTGGGTTTTCTTTTCTTGAGGACACTTTCTTAATAGTATCCTTTAAAGTTTCTGATGCTGCTGAAGTTCAATTTGTCTATATTTTCCTTTGGTAACTCACACATTTGGAGTCATACGTAAGAGACCATCTCCTAAATCATGAAAACTTGCACACTTTTTAAAAGTCTTATACTTTTCGCTCCTAATTTTAACTCTTTTATCCATTTTTTAATACATGTTGAGTTAATGTTTGAGTGTGGATAGAGATAGGGGCTCACACTTATTCTCTTGCATTTGGATATTCAGTTGTTCTAGCCATTTGTCAGAAAGACTGTTTTCTCCCATTGAATGGTCTTGGCACCGCTGTCTAAAATCGATCGGCAATAGATGCATTGCTTTATTTCTGGACTGTCAATTCTATTCCGTTGTTCTATATGTCTGTCCTTATTGCAGTACTACACTGTCTTGGTTACCATAGCTTTGTAGTAAGTTTTGAAACTGGGACATATGAATCCACCAACTTTTTTTTTTCATGACTGTTTTGACTATTCTATATTTCTGGTATTTCTACATGAATTTTAGGATGAGCTTGTGAGTTTCTACAAAAACAACAGCAAAGATTTTGATAGTGATTGCATTGAAACTGTAGATGAATTGGGGGAGTATTCCCATCTTAGGAATATTAAGTCTTTCAATCCATAAACACAGATGTCTTTACATTTACTTAGGTCTTCTTTAATTCCTCTCAACAATGTTTTATAGTGTTTAATGTACAAGTCTTGCACTTATTTTTTAAATTTATTTCTGAGTAGTTTATTCTTTTTGATTTTATTTTAAATTGTTTTCTTAATTTTATTTTCACCTGTTTATTGCTAATGTATAATAAAACTTACTTTTTGTTTATTGTCTTCTATCCTACATACTTGCTGAATTCATTCATTAGCTGTAATAGATTTTTTGTTAATCTTTAAGATTTTCTATATATAAAATATGTCATCTGCAAATACAAGATAGTTTTACATCTCCCGTTCTAATATTTCTTTCTATTTCTTTTTCTTGCCGAATTGCCCTGGGTAGAACTTTCAATACAGAGTCTTGTTCCTGAAATAGTGGGGAGCTCTCAGTCTTTCACTGCTAAGTATGATGTCAACTGGGGATTTTTTATAGATGTCCTTTATCAGAAGGAGGAAATTCCCTTCAATTCCTAGTTTGCTGAGTGTTTTTAATCATGAAAGGATGTGATTTTGTCAAATGCTTTTTCTGAATTAATTGAGATGACCATGTGGGGTTTTTTCCCCTTCATTCTTTATTATTTCCTTCTGCTTGCTTTGGCTTTAGTGTGCCTTTATTTTTCCAATATCTGAAAGTTGAAGTTTAGGTTATTAATTTAAGATCTTTCTTTTTTAAATGTAGGCATTTGCAGCTGTAAATTCCCCTCTATGTTCTGCTTTAGTGGCACACCATATGTTTTGGTACATTGTGTTTTCATTTTCGTTCATCTCAAATTATGTTTTAATTTCCTTTCTTATTTTGCTTACTGTTTATTTGGAGAGTGTTGATAAATTTCTACATATTTTTGAATTTTCCAAATTTCTTTCTGTTATTGATTTTTAGTTTCATTCCATTCTTGTCAGAGAACATACATTGAATGATTTCTACACTTTTAGATTTATTGAGACTTGTTTTACGCCTTAACATATGGTCTGTGCTGGAGAATGTTCCAATGCACTTGAGAAGAGTGTGTATTCTGCTGTTGTTGGTAGATATAGATGTCTACTGGGTTTAGTTTACTTATAGTGTTTTTCAAGGTTTTTACTTTCTTGATGATGATATTCTGTCTAGTTGATCTATCAGTTATGGAAAGTAGACTATGTTTCCAACTGTTATTGTTGGATTATCTCTTTCTCCCTTTAAGTCCGTCAGTTTTTGCTCATGTATTTTGGAGCTCTTCTGTTAGGTGCATATATGTTTATAGTTACTATATATTGTTGATGGAGTGACCATTTTATCATTATAAAATGCCCTTTTTCATTTCAGTAACTTTTTTTGTTTTAAATTCTACCTCATAAAATATTAGTTATGGTAACTCCTTCTCTCTTTTTGTTATTGTTTGCATAGTATATCTTTTCCATTCTTGAACTTTCAACCTATTTATGTCCTTGAATCTAAGTGTGTGTCTTGTAGACAGTGAATAGTTTGAACATTTAAAAAAATCTTTCTTCCAATCTCTGTTTTTTGATTGGAGTAATGTAATTAAAGAAAACATAGCTATAATGCAGGAGCTCCAAATCTGAGAAGGCACTTGTATAGTCTTTGCCTATTCCAGAGAACTCACCTGGTTGCCAAATGGGTAGAAATACTGGTTTCTTAGACTTATGAGAGGTACCGAGGTGGCCATCAGTTAGAATATCAGCATTGTCATGGGGTATATACAACAGTTATATAGTGAACAGATCAGAGTAGGGATGTATATCACTTTCAGGCGTATGTGCAGGCCCTTATCCAGTTCACATAATTCAGAGTGCATGGAGATCTGGCTGAGCAGATAAGTTAATCTACTTGCTACTCTCCTGGTGCCAGAGTATTTCTTCATTTACTTAGGTTTCCTGCTTCCTCCAGCCATCTGTTTGTCTTAAAGAGGATGTGCCTTTCCTTGCATAACTACCTTGGCCAGGTGTAGTCTCCCAAGGGGGAGGGGGATCTCTGGTATGCATAGGGAGTGGGGAATACGGCTATGTCTAGCATTTACTTTGCAATAGCTTAACATCTGCTACTTTAGTGTTTGTCTTCTACACTTATTATGTATTTTTTTCCCTAACTTTCTCCATTACTGACTTCCTTTGTGTTAAATAGGTATATTCTGATTATCCATTTTAATAGTCTTGTTATTTCTTTTACTGTATATTTTTTTCTTAATGGATAACCTGGGGATTACCACTAATATCTTAGTTAATAAGAATCTTGTTCAGATGATACAAGCTCAATTTTAGTAGCATACAAAAACTTTGCTTCTGTTTACCCCTCATTTATGCTGTTATGGTCACAAATTACATCTTTATATATTGAGTGCTCATCAACTTAGATTTATAATTACTTATTTATGCAGTTATCTCTTAAAACAAATAGGAAGAAAAAATTAGTTACAAGCAAAAAATACATTCATACTATTTTTATGTTTACCTATATGTTATTTACTTTTACCCATTCTTTTATTTCTTCATGTGGATCTGAGTTACTATCTATTGTCCTTTAACTCCAGCCTGAAAATCTCCTTTTAGTATTTCTTGTAGGGTAGGTATCCTAAAAACAAATCCTCTCAGCTTTTGTTTTTCTAGAAATGTATTAATTTCTCTTTCATTCTTGAAGAATAGTCTTGATGATATATTAGTCTGTTTCTGTATCGCTATAACAGAATACCTGAAACCAGGTAATTTATAAAGAACATAGATTTATTTGGCTCATGATTCTGGGACAGCTGCATCCAGTGTGGGCCTCAGGCTGCTTCTACTTATGGCAGAGAGTGTCAGGCAGCTGTTGGGTACAAGTAGATCACATGGCAAGAGGAAGCGAGAGAGAGAGAGAGAGAGAGAGAGAGAGAGAGAAAGAGAGAGAGAGAGAGAGAGGAGGTGCCAGGTTCTTTTTAAACAACCAGCTCCTGCAGGAACTAATAAAGGGAGAACTCACTCACTAACCCCACCCCCAAGGAGAACATTTTATCCATTCATGAGGGATCTGCCCCCATGATTCAAATAGCTCCCAACACTGCCACAGTGAGGATCAGATTTCCACATGAGTTTGAAGGGACAACGCATCTAGACTCTATCAGGTAGATATAGAATTCTTCGCTGCAGCTTTTTCCTTTTGGTGCTTTGAAATGTCATCCCACTGCTTTAGAGCCTCCATGATGAGAAACTTAAGCTTATTGAGGATTCATTGTATATGACAAGTCTCTTCTCTCTCACTGCTTTTGAGATTCTCTCTGTCTTTGGTTTTCAGCAGTTTTATTGTAGTGTATCTCAGTGTGGATATTTTTCTGTTTATCCTAATTGAAGTTTATTGACCTTTGTAGATGTGTAAATTAGAGTGTTTCCTAAAATCAAATTTAAGAAGTATTTGGCTATTATTTCACCAAATAGTCTTTCTGAACCTTTCTTTCTCCCATCTCATTCTGGGGCCCCATTATACATATGTTTGTATGTTTAATTGTGTCCCACAGTTCTTGAAGACTCTAGTCATTTTTCTTCATTCTATTTTTTTCTGTTCCTCAGACTGGGTAATCTCAATTGATCTATCTTCAAGTTGATTGATTCTTTATCCTGCCTGATCGAATATGCTGTTGCACTTTTCAGTTTGTTTTGTTTTGTTTTCATTTTATTTATTCTAGTTTTCAACTCCAGGATTACTATTTGGTTTCTTCTTCTAATTTTGATCTATTTTGGTGAAACACTGTTATCATACTTTTCTTTACTGACATGGTTTCCTTTTGCTCTTTTTTAACAGATGACATACATCTCTGTCTAGTAAACATGACATCTGGGCTTCTTAGAGACAGCTTCTATTGATTGCCTTTATCTTTTGTGTGTGCGCATGGGACACACTTTCATTTTTCTTTGAATGTCTCAGTTTTTTGTTGAAAACTTGACATCTTAAATAATATAATGTTGCAAATCTGGAAATCATACTTTCTCCCCTCCCGAAGGTTTCCTGTTTTTGCTACTTGTTGTTGTTGTTTATTTTGTAACTTTTTTGAACTAATTCTGCAGAGTATGTATTCTTCATCATGTGTGACTATGGGAGTCTCAATTAGCTTAGTGATTGGACATCTAATGACTGGACAGAGATTTCCTAAAATGTTCAGAACCAACAATCCTCTAAGTCTTTGCTCTATGTGTATGTTGGGTCATACCTTTAACACTCAGCAAGACCATCGACAACTCTGTTTTAACCTTCACTTCCTGCTTGTACAGAGCCTCGATGTCACCTAGAAGTGAGAACTTAGGGCTTCTTAGGTCTTTCTTGAGCATGTCCACAGGCCTACACATGCCTATGCCTTTCCAGATTCTCAGGAATATGTCACAGCTTTTTAAAACCCTTACAGACATCTTATTCCTCAGCTTTTCCTTTCACACTTTTTGCTTAGTCTGTTGCCTGAAATTAATGTTAGGAAATACCTTCCTACTCCTGGAAAAGATTCTCAGCATTTGACAAACTCCAAGTTACATCAAATAAAGATGAGCCTTTTCAATGGAGTCTTCCAGGGAACTACCAGATAGGTTGAATAATATCAATTATTTGGGAATAAGGCTTTAAAAGAGCTCTGGCTCTATTCTGATATTTTTCAGTTACTGGAATGTGGTTGTTATTTTTTAGGCTATTGCTGAGCTGGAAAGTAGGAGATTGGTCTATGGTAAGTTAAAATTCCATGAAGATTACTGATTTTACAAAGATTCAGATGTTTTTCTTGGATAAAAACTTCTTGGGTAGCTGAAACCCTTTGGTTCATTTCAAGAAAATCTGAAAAAGTGGGTTCTGATTTTTTATTTGGGGGCGGCCTGTTTTTTCATTGTCTTTATGAAAGGACAAAATTTTGGATGTCCTTACTCTGCCATTTTCATTGACATCACCTGTTTCTATGTCTTGTTTTTTATAACTTATACAATACCAAAATGGACTCATGGAATTATGTTGATGGAAGTAGAAAAGATTTTAATAAAATTTCAGTCAGCTCAGAATTCATTTTTAAATTTTATTCAGAATGATGTAAGTGATGCTGTATTTCCTAATTCATATTCTACCACTTATTAGTAGCCAGATTCAATCATTTATTTTTAAATTAAAGTTAAATTTAATTTAATTTTTGATGAAAGATGGATTCTGGATTCATGAATTTCCTGTGGATAGTCTTCTTTTGATAGAAAACAAAATTCATAATATTTTACCCAATTTTAAGATGTTTTGTAACAAATGTTAACAGATGTGCAATATCATCACCAGCTTTGTTGCTGATAAATTATGGAACATATCTGTAGAAACTGTTCTTCCAAGCATCTAAGCTTAATTTTGTCCTTTAATCTTAAATGGCATTGAAAAACATGTTACTTTCCTTCTTTGTGTGGGAGTGTAATGACCATTTTTAAATTACCAAAGATATTTAAGAATTTAGCATAACTAATTGCCAATTCTTTTCTTTTCTTTTCTTTTCTTTTCTTTTTTTTGGCTGCTGGTCAGTTGGTAAATTCATATCTTTTAAAAAGCTGGGACAGCAAAGGTTTCTTATCTTTCAGAAATAATATTTCATTTGTTTAGTGCAAATATTTTGAGCAGAAATGTCCCCCTCTTTGACTATAATACCTTAACAAGCATTAGCAGTGATTTATATTCAACTTCCATATTATCATGTAATAAAAAGAAAATAACTTCAACACATAATTTCCAACGTTTACCAGATCTCAAAGCACAATTTAGTTGGGCTGATTTTTTAAAAGAAAGTCTTTCTCTGTGAAATAAGCAGTGCACTGATCTAATTCTGTCACTGTCTTCTTAATGTGGGTGAAATGTTTTCCTTTCGTTGCAGCTGAGCCATCAGAATATACTCCTACACAAAACTGAAATGCAAAACCACATCTGCTGACATTAAGCATTCTTGGGTTTCTCTGCAGTGTGTTAAAATTGTTACAAAAGTATCTATACAAGCATTCTAAATTTCTATACTTATCTCATTGTGGGCCAGTTGACAGTCTGCCTACTAAGAACCAGTCAAGTCTGCTCAGCTCACTCTAAGTAGCACTTCCCTAAGCAAAGCCTGTTACACACACGTTTGTGCCAGTCAAGTTTCCCATTCAAGGGAGAGGCCTGCAAAGGAAATGGACCTATCCAAGCGATAGCCAGGCAGTCTCACACTTGCTACTCAGAATAATCAACTACATCATTCATTCACTTATTCATTCACACATGCATTCAACAAATGAGCATAACCATATGAAGAAAATCAAAACTTAAAACAGCCAAAGAAAGTAAACAGAACAAGTGACCGTAAAGTGAAAAAAAAAAAAAAGAAAAAGAAAAAGATTCAAGGAACAGGCCTCCTTAAAACAAAGTTTAATTAGTCATTAGAGATAAAAACAAGAGAAATTAAATAATTTCAGTGATTTGAGTAATTTTTCATTTAAAATATAAAAACAAGGACAGAATGTCCTGGAAAAGGAACAGAAAACAGAAAAAGTGTTTGTCTAGAAATGAAAAATACGATTGAATGCCAAGCAGGATAAAAGAAATTAAAAGGCCTGAGACACAATTTTATGAAATTTTAGAATAGTAACCATAAATAATAGACCTAGAAATCTTCTAGAGTAAGAACTAGGCTGGCATCAGATCTTCCTCATCAGCAACACAGATGTTAGAAAAGACTAAAGCAATGCTTTCAAATTCAGAGGGAAAATGATTTTGAAAGTTCAATAATAGTCCCAGACAAACGGTAAATTGTGAAAGAGAAATAAATACATCTAATATGACACTGAAGATTCACCTCTCACACACCGTTCCCCTCCCCCCCAGGAATTTACTGGAGGAGATACTCCAGTCGAAGAAGGTGAAAACCAAGAAAGGGCACATTTTTGAGGCTAACATGGGGTCCAGGAGGCCAGTGAACAGAAGACCCAGGCCCATGGCTCATGCATTCAGCACAGAGAAAACCCATTTATAATCAGAGCAGATAAGGACTTTGGAGAAAGGAGGATTCCGTGCAGTACTGTGATAAATTTGAGGACATACAAAGAGTGTATTATTCCTTTTCCAATAGGAAGGATAAAAAAATCACTTAAAATGAAAAGGAATAAAGGAATGGCTCAAGTATTATTACACTGTGGTATGAGTCTGAGCATTTAATGAATGATGCACAAAGGGAGTTCTTTGACCCTGACATGACAACATTGCCTGGGAGCATGTGGGCAGCTGCAATGGACAGGGAGGCAATGAAGTGTCATCCTGGCACCACCTGGCTCTGCAATGAGCAGCACTCAAATTCACACAGGCTGCACTAAGTCTTCAGCTTTCAGGATCAACCTATGCAAGACATAATTATAGTTGTAGAGTAAAAAGTAAAATATTATCAGGCTTAATAATGATAAAGTCAGAAGTTATTCAGAAGTTACTCAGGGGATGAGGGGAAGGACAAAGAAGGAAGAGGGTACAAGGGGACGAGGGAGTCCAAAGACACTGATGAAAGTTGATAGAACAAAAAGTAGAAGGAGTATGTTGCTTAAAATGACAAGAATAACCAACATAAGAATTTTAAAAATAATATACAATTACAAAATATTGGGAGAGACGGGGGTGGAGAAAAGCAGTTCTATAAGTGGGATCAATCTTTATCTTTTGTATCAGAAGGTCTATAAACATTGCCTCAAGTTTTTTAAATTTAATTTAATTTAATTTTATTTTTTATTTATTTATTTATTTATTTATTAATATTACTATTATTTTACATTCTAAGATGTTGTTGCAAAGCAGTTGGGGGAGAGGGGGAGCGGGGAAGGGGAAAGGAAATAGGGTGGGGGGAGGAGGAGAAAAGAGGGGGGCTTCGTCGAGGCCTGTGGCGCCACCCTCATTCCAACAGGAAAGACCAGGGGCTTCCAGTGGTGGCTTGGTCATTGCCGGGCTGGATGCAGATGTCGGGGGTGTGGCTAAAGTACTCAGCCCCCACCACCCTGGCTTAGGAGCCCAGGACGTTTCCAGTGGCAGCTTGGTGGTCATTGCTGGACTTGGAGTATTGGGGAGGGGGGTGTGGCTGAGGCCCTCAGCCCCCAACCTCTCCAGCTTGGAAACTCGGGAGACTTCCTGCAGCAGCTCAATGGTCATCACTGGGCTGGTTGCAGATGTCAGGGGGCATAGCTGAGGCCCTCAGCACCCCACCATTCTGGCTCAGGAGCCTGGGGCGCTTCAGGTGACAGCCTGGTGGTCATTGCTGAACTATGTGTGGTCATTGGGGGACTATAGCCGAGGTCCACAGCCCTCCTGCCTTCCTGGCTTGGGAGCCCGGGGGGCTTCCAGTCCTTCTACATTTTATAGGTGTTCTTTTGTGGTGGTAGACCTTTACTAATTAATATCATATTTTGTCTCTGGTCTGTAGGTATTTTGTTTTTTCTTTCAGTTCTGTGTTGGATAATTTGCTGTTCCTACCATTTAAACTCTGCACTGGAAATAATTTATTGTCTTTTGCTTATTTCTAAAATGAGGGAACTTCCTGTGGGAATCAGCACTTGAGCCCTATGATTGAGCTAAATTGTTGCTTTGCTGCTAATGCCCTGGAGAAGGCTTTTTGTGCAGCTCAGGTTTTAATTGTTGACCTTGTAAGCACTTCTGGGTCTCATGTGGTCCAGTGCACCTGGGTTGTGTAGAAACTCTGGTCTGGGCCTGAGTCTTTCAGGAAACTGCACTCCCTGCAGATCTATATTCCAGACCAGTCTCCACTGAGTGGTCCTGCACTGATTGGAGGGCAGATCAGCTGTCCTTGCTGTGCCCCAATGTTCCCCCAGTGGGCCCATCTCCCCCACCACCTGCACAAACACTTCCCATGGGGCAGGCTATGCACTGGTCCCTTGTGATGACTTGCTGGCATCTGAGTGGCTCCTTTTTCTAGTTGTCTGTGGCCTCTCACTTCTATGTGGGTCCACAGGAATGCTGTTAGTGGTATTGCTGGCCTGGGGGCCACCAAGACCCTCTTCTTCCCTGCCACCTCCAAGCAACTTCATACAGAGGGCACAGCTAAGGCTTTTGCCAGCTCTGGCTCTGTGCGCTCAGTAGCTCCAACCTTTAAGTGGCTGGGGCTCGAAATGGTGGGAGCTTTTCTTTCTTTCTCTTATCATAGCTTATCCTGCCTTCATGAACCAATATTGCCTTAATTGATTGTCAGAATTCCAGAGCCAGCAAATCTATAGGGACAGAAAATAGATTAGGGATTGCCTGGGACTGGGAGTGAAGATGTGGAATGGCTGCAGATGGCCAAGAGGGTCTCTTGGGAGTGAGAGGACTGTTCTTAGATTGTGGTGATGTGCTCACAAAAATTCATTTATCATACACTAGTGAATTTTATGGTATGTACATTACGTATCAATAAAGCTGTGTTTAGAAAAAAGAACTGAAAAAAGATTGATAGGTCAAAGAATAGATGTAAAAGCATATTATTCAGAGTTATGTAGGAGACCAATAAGAGTAAAATTAGAAGTGTTTTTAAGCATTATACAGGACCTGTGGGACAGAGTAGGGAAGCATGAAATGGAGGCTTTTGTTTGTCGTTTCTGCTTGTCTGTACTACTTTGATTTTGTTTATCAATGCATGCATTACTGCAATTCATTATTAAAGTTTTTCGAAGATTTAAATTCCTTGATGGAGAAAAAACATGTCTGGTTTTTAATCTTTGAGAATTTAAATATGAGTTATGATGCCTGCCGTCTGGGTAAATGAACAGAATTTCTTTTGTCTCTTAAAGAGCAAAGCCAAATGGCAAACTCTTTTACAAGCCACCATTCGTCACTTGAGGGGGCAAGAACTCAACGGGGCATAGTCAAAAGTCCATGCCCAAAATAGAACAATGGAAAGGAGACTGAGCAACTGGCCATGCGGGAACGACTTTGGTTAAGTGGTTGCCGTGGATTCATACAGCAAACATAAATAATTCTCAGGGAAGCAAGTGCCTTAGGAAAATGAGGTGACAGTGAAGTTGCAAATGTTACCAGCTGTCTTCATCTGTTTATGCGAATGCTACCGACATCACCATCTCTAGGCTTGGGTTTTAAGTCTCATGACACAATCTTCTCATCCTGAGCTGAAACCCATATGGTGGTCAATGAGAGCCTGTTGACTGGACAAACATATTAAGAAGGCTTTGAGAGATGAAGTAACAAGATGATCCTGAGGACTTCAAGGTACAAGCTGATGGCCTTGCCATCTATTTAGTAACTCACACTCAGCACCAAGTTTGCTACAGAATGTGTGCAGGGTTTTCAGTATAATTTTGTTGGATGACCAGAAGCTTTCAGACATGGATTCCCTTTCAAATAAGTGCTACATGAACAGTGGAAATAAGCCAATCAGACTGATTCCTTGCAGCCAAGCAGACTTGTGGTTTGCATAGTTTTTCTAAACGGTGAATTGTTGCTTTGTGTTGCTTCGCCCCCCACGGATTTTTCACGGCCACTTCCCCTTGGTGATGGAGATGCAAAGGATTACTCAAAGCCCATCTCTACTGAGCAGTGAGAGGGCCCAAAGTGGTTAATCTCCCACTGGAACCCTCAAGTGAGAGGGATCCCTTCCTTGGGAAATTAATGCTGAATTGGGGTTCTCTTCCTGCATTTGTTTTCCAGACCAGAAAGTTACAGGAAGAGACATAGGTGGGGTTATAGTTTAACAGTATAGGCTGATAACTTTCAGTGAAACAAGCCAGATGACATTCCAGTAAGGCAATTAAGTGGTCTTATCAACACGAGATTGACCTTAGCAAACATTCCTTCCTATAGCAATTTTTCACTATCTTTACATAACAGTGAGTAACTAGTCTGTCTTTGAGCCAGCAACCTGCTGTGCCACGATCCTTATCTTGCAACAGAGACTTAGAGCCTGAGGGAAATTTCCAGTCCTCTGCAAGGTCAATATTTGAAACTGCAAGGCTTTGGAAAACCAGGCCCTGTGAAGTACATATGCTTTTTAGTATATTCCACATCTCCTGTTTTATTTATTTAAAAGGAAAAGCAAAAGCTATAGATCAGGTTGACACAGTTAAGACAAAAAGCATTTTGTTAAAGCAAAGTTAGTATCATTTATTATGGCAAGTCCTTTTACTTTACTCCAGGTGAGGACTGGTGATGTCATCATCTCTCAGTGCTGCTGCAGCAGCAGCATCACTCCAGGTGATGTGAATTGGGTGTAATTACCAATTGAAACTCCGGAATGGGATTCTGCTCTGTAAAATAGTTTATTCTGAGTCCAGAGAGTTTGTTATTATTAGTTCACCTGTCCAGGACATTATTGCTTTCAAAGCATCTAGTCTTTTGTTAAATCTTTGACCAATTATAAGTCTTTTGTTTAAGAACAAGATGTCTCATCCAAGTTACAAACACCCTCTTTAAGGCCAGGAAAATTTAGAGAACTGCTTTTGTAGAGAAGATGTTATTTCCCCCTTATGATCAAGGCATTCCTCATAAAAACATTGATAATCAATATCTAGATTGAAAAGGTTTTACTTTTCGTTGCATAAATCTCTCGGTGTTGAGAAGGCTCTTTCCCAGGTGGTGACTGAAAGAAGCATCTCGGCTCACTTTCTTTCAGTGACCTGTCCCACGTGGCTGGGAAGACTGTTTCCCAGGTTGTGTTTTGTCCCACGTTGGGGGGAAAGATGAACAGAAGGATGAAGCAGCAGTTTGGGCCAAATTTGTTGCAACTATAAAAAGAGATCAGCAACTTGGAAATGAGACAGGCTATCTTATATCCAAAGTTCCTGTTATAAAGAGAGAGAGAGTTAATTTTCATTGAACTTATAAAAATAGCCACATTGTCATAATAATCATAAGGATACTTAAAGTTATTAAATTTTGAGGAGGATCAAACAGGGAGAAAACAAATGCTTTATCTCTGTTTTAAATGACATTTTACCAAACTGCTGTTAGTTATAGATAGCTGAAGAGAGAGGGAGAGTTTTCTTACATTTGGAAAACATTAGGAGAACCAGCAGTGTTTTAAAATAAGGAAATTGTAAAAGCCCATAATTCGTTTTAATTAATTTACCAATTAACTTTTGTTGTTTTGACCTTTGTGAACAATTTTATAAACGCATCAGTTTTTTTAGTAGAATTTTGGAACTTTAGTTTAAAGCTATGAACTCAAAGTTTGTGAGGAAACTGTACCTATCAGAGTTTTTTCATGAAATATTTGAAGACATAACATTTTAAATTTTTAATTAAACCAAGATTATGACCAGTAGCATTTACATCAAGACACAGATATTTAGGAACCTTACAAGATTTTGGAACAAATATCCATAACAACTTCAGTACTGACAATGCTTTCCCATATAGTTTAATTTATTAAGTAAGCCAATTACTTCTGATACATCTTATATATCCTTTGAGAAACTCCAGGGCCCTTGGAATTCCTCAAAGTTATTTTAAACTTTCATAATTTCATGTTGGAAAGCTTTGTTAAATAACGAAAAGGCTTAAAACATTTAGATGAATAAGATCACAAATTACTACAAAAAATAAAACCAAAGTGACAAAGGGTTTCAAAGGCAGAGAGCACAAGAACTTATCATGAAATAAGTTTTTTAAACCAGTTATCTAAGGGACAAAGGAAAACTTTTACAGTTTTGCATTAAGAGCATTCAAGTGGGGGTTTTTTGGGTTTTGTTTGTTTGTTTTAGAAAATCTGGTTGTTCCATCACAGGAGAGCAAATTCTAACCCTGTATTAGAATACTTTTGACATTAATTTTTAGAAAAATTCACACATAATTTGTTTTTAAATCCAGTTAATTTTTTTTACTATAAAACCCTTTTAAACTTATCTACATAAACTATTATCAAGACTTACTCAGACATTCTGTTTTTGTCCTATACTTCCTACTTTCTAAATAGCCAGTCATTTTTACTCTAGGACAAAAATACACTGTACCAGATACTTTCTTACATAAAAATTATTTTCCTTTATCTTTAGCCCCTCCAACCATAACCATATCCCCACATCTATAGCCTTCTTTAAATCACCTCCTTTTTTCATACTTGTTTCTTTTTTATCAATGTTAAATTGGCCTAATTTGTCTAAAAATTACATATAAAAAAGGGGTTTTTTTGTTTATAGGGGTTTTTTTGTTTGTTTTGGTGGGGTTTACAACTTAAAAGCCTCTAGCAAAGACAAATGTAGTCCTGTTTGATTAGTAAACCCAGGCAACAATGTGTGTTGATAAGAACATTTTTATACATTCAGGTTAATAAATAGGCATCCATTTATCAGAGCAAATTACATAAAGCCCAGTTTGAGTTTTAGCTAAATTTACCAAATACATATTTATGGTTTCCCAGCCAAAAACTTGGTGTATTAGATCTATACCCTTATCAGTTAATGGGTAACTAGGACCTATGCAATATTTGGCATAGGTTTCTTCTCACTAGCCATTTCAGGTCCCAGGTTTTCACGTGGCATTTGGAGCCAAGTGGAATCCAGAGAGGCAGAGGGCAGTATTCGCTATCTATGTGTAAAGGATGTCTCTCCCAGCATGGCCAGGAGGCAGAGCTGAGAAAACAAGGAGACATAATGACCTAGAGACAAATTTAGGTAAAAGGTTTGAATAAAATTTTGAAAATATAGCTATCAAAACTTTAGAAGATTTAAGTCATGTGAACTTGAAAAATATACTAATTTATTTAATGAGCATGCATTAATTATAAGCCAATTTGGTACCTTGCACATAAAACAATTACACAAACAGACATGAACATATAGACAACATACAGCTTACACACACATATATGCAGACATAAACAATAAGAACAAACAAAGATCTTACAGGTTTTGTTCAAGATGTAGAAAAAAGCTCACTAATAAAACGGACAGTCAGGTTTAGATTGTGTTGTTTCCAAAAGTCTTATTGGTGAGGCTTCACCTTGCCTTAAAGAAGGCAAGATAACAAGTTTACGTTGTAAAGCAAAGTATGCAAACCTTTTCAAGAAGATGCAGAGAAGACTTTTTTCCTTTAAGAAGATAGCATAGAATTCTACCATAGAATTTTGTGAAGAAATACATAGATTAGACTAGAAGAGAATTTAGAAGTCTGTTTAAGATGCCAGAAAATTTGAGACCATGTAGTTAGATTTTAGGTTAGTTTTTGTTTCTCAAACAGCTTACTGAGCTCAAGAGCTGAGCCACCAACCAGAGATGAAACCATTTGACTCTTGAGGTTTTTAGGAGAAGAGCAATAGACCCAAAAGGGGTCTGGTTGGTGCCATGGCTGCTTTTCTTCATAAATCTCCAGAGTCTTCAGAGAAAAAGAGTAGCACATGCAGTTATGAAAAGAACCACTGCTTTTAAGAGAGGAGAGAAGCATTGTGTAGATAAGAAAAACATGCTCAAGCAATACCAACACTGTAAAGAAATGTTAACTTCTTTTACTTTAGATTGTCCAATTTAAAGTTCTCTCAGTCACTGGCAAAGATTAAGTTTTATCCTTTTTTGGTGGCATAAACATATCTTAGTTTTTGTTAATGTCTTGGATAGGTCTCAGAGTGACTTGACATAGATTCCTAGTTGTTAGGTGGGAAGCCTTAATGAGACCCATTCCATAATTAACCAGTGACCAATTTGCTCCTAGATTTTTATGTTAAGGCTCCCTTCCTTGAGGTATCAAGGACGTGGTTGTTTAATATCCACTAACAGTTTTACAAGCTGCCATTCAGTTACTTACAGCCTGCTGCTTTAAGGAGACATTGGAGTTGTAATGTATATTCAGTCTCCCCTTTCGTTAATGAATTATCCACATTTTAAAAGTAAATAAAACAAAAAAATATCTCCAGCATTGAAAAAGACCTAACTTTGACCTGCCACAGGCATGCAGTTGCTAATCGAAAGCCACCTGTGATTCCCTTACCAGGGTGCATCTGTTTCCCTTCAATGGGATTCCCTTTGCTGGGGATGAATCAGATGTCTGTTTCCTCTCTAATGCTTGGCAGGTCAGTCTTCAATCCATGGAGAACGTCCTCACACAGGGCACCATTCTGTTGCTTTGCGTTGCTTTGCCCCCCACTTTGCCCCCCATGGATTTGTCACCCCACTTCCCCTGGGTGATGGAGATGCAAAGGATTACTCAAAGCCCATCTCTGCTGAGCAGTGAGAGGGCCCAAAGTGGCTAATCTCCCACTGGAACCCTCAAGTGAGAGGGATCCCTTCCTTGGGAAATTAATGCTGAATTGGGGTTCTCTTCCTGCATTTATTTTCCAGACCCAGAAGTTACAGGAAGAGACATAGGTGGAGTTATAGTTTAACAGTATAGGCTGATAACTTCAGTGAAACAAGCCAGATGACATTCTAGTAAGGCAATTAAGTGATCTTATCAGCACAAGATTGACCTTAGCAAACATTCCTTCCTATAGCAATTTCTCAGTATCTTTACATAACAGTGAGTAACTAGTCTGTCTTTGAGCCAGCAACCTGCTGTGCCACAATCCTTATCTTGCAACAGAGACTTATAGCCTGAGAGAAATTTCCAGTCCTCCACAAGGTCAATATTTGAAACTGCAAGGCTTTGGAAAACCAGGCCCTGTGAAGTACATATGCTTTTTAGTATATCCCACAGTGAAGGAACAAGAAGCAAGACTTGCTTACCTTTTGGTCAGCTCCACCCAACCAAATATTTCCCACATAAAAGTGAAACCAGACCTTTCATGGGTCTGCCTGTTGCTTGAGTGCCCTGAGCATACTACTTACCCTAGGATTCATCTCATAACCTGGACGTGCAAATGGGACTGGGCTACCCTTGTCACATGCTTGGTCCTAGGCCCCTGCCCCATGGGGGAGGGAGCAGCAGCAGCGAGAGACACGCTGTGAGCCAAGGTGGTGCCCGAATCCCTTCCATCTGATTCCCCAGGCACAGGGCGAGTAGACAGATCCAGCCTGGGAAGAATACCAGACAAGAATGAAGCAATCTAATAACTTTCTCAGTCACTATTTATGTGATGATAAAATGACTCCAAACAGAAGGGAAAAAAGAGGTCTGAGTCTTTCCCTTTAACCAGTGCTATTGTTTAATGAGATTTTTTAAATGCACAACCATGTCAATGGGAGAGAGCTACATTAGACAAACACTTTAAGACAAAGAGCTAAATACAAAACAAAAAACACAAATAGAAATCATATTTGCAAGTCTTTCTACTGCTGTCAATAGCTGGTGATTGGTAGTAGCCACCCAGAGGAGAGTCAGATGAACATCTTTTTAAAGTTTTATTTTATTTTTAATTGTCAAATAATAATTATGTGTATTTATGGGGTACAATGTGATGTTTTGATACATGCATACATTGTAGAATGATCAAATCGGCTAACTAGCATATCCATCACCTCAAATACTTATTACTTCTTTGTGGTGGGAACATTTAAAATCCTCTCTTTTAGCTAATTTGAAATATGCAAGATACTATTATTCACCATAGTCACCTTGCTGTGCTCTAGGACACCAGAACTTATTCCTTCTCTGTAACTGTATTGTGTGCCCGCTGAGCAGCGTGTCCCCTTAAGAACCATTTATAATTTCAGTAGCTGAAGAATCCTGCAAGAAAGAGTTTCTTACTAATAAAGTCAAAATTTCTAAACCTTTTTATTGTGTCAAAATATACTCATTTGGTTTTAATAAATAGAAATATAAATGAGAATTTCTTTCTTTTCTGGTGTCATGGAAAGTTCCTGACGGTTGTCTCTTGGAGACCAGATTCCACCAGCATTTCCTGTGGCCCTATTGCAGACAGTAGATCACTTAAATCTTCACGTTGATGCTCAGTGGCTGAGTGTGCACTGGCTCAAGTATAGTCAGGGTGACAGACTAGACTTGTCACTTACGAGCTGTGGGATCTTATTCAAAGTCTTTAAACTTTCAAGCTTTCACACTTTCACCTCTTCCAGCTCTGCACTTTACAGGGTTGTAATGAGCTTAAATGACAGCACAGCACAGTGCCCAAAACATAGTAAGAGGCGGATACTGTTATTATTAATACTATTTTACGATTGAGGGAACTGAGGCCCAGAGATGTGAAGTGGCTCAAAGTCCCAAAGCCTGAGGTCACAAAGCGGGGATGTGAAGGCAGGCTGTTATGGTCAGGATGTCGTACACATTAAATGAGTTAATTCATGGAAAGCACTTAGAAAAGCCCTGGTTATGAGAAAGCACTCAATAGAGATTAGCTCTTTTATTACACCTTCATTTGCTTTCGTGCTGCTTAAGCCCTGTCCTTTACTTCAAGAACGAGGGCCTGGCACATGTGTTCACACAGCCTGTAAAGCTGCGCGTTTTGAACTGGCTGCATTTCTGCGGACTTGTAACCCAGCCTTTTGGGAAAGCTGTATTTTTGGAGGGTGTGAAATAGAGATGGCGTATAGTAGTAATATAGATACAAAAATAACTTTTCTAAGCAGATAAAGTCACTGGTGAAGGAATAGACCTAAATCCTCACAAGCCTCTTGGGCATTCTAGTCGCTTAACAAATGGTTTCTTGGTTTTTGTGGGGGGGTTTTTTCAGTGAAACTTTATTATGATTGTTAAATTTCTGAGCCATCCTATCCTTTTAGAGTTGTAAAATCACCCAAATTACGTACCCTGCAATAATGGAGAAATGATGTATGGAAATTTTTTTAAATAAAAAGAAATAAGAGCCTGGTTTACAGAGTGAATGCTGATCCTACGGCTTACATAAATGCCAACAGGAAAGAACGCTGTGGAACTAGGCGTGAGCGGGGAAAGTTCTTTTCCTCAGTTTCCCCACAGCAGATCCCGCTGACGCTGTTCCTCTCTGGCTTTCCAGAAGCTGGGAAAGTTCAAGGGGGCAGCACTGAGCTTGACCCCAGCCTCAGCAGTACTAAGCTCTGGGACTGTGGGCAGGTTTCTCACCTGTGATATGGGGAGAAGGATAAGACAATCTCCCGAGTTTGTGTGGGGATTGAGGGACATAATGCGAGAAAACCTGAGAAAAGTGCCCAGCACAGTGCAGGGCACACTACCTGTTAGTATCTATCCTCCTTATTAAAGGGCCTTAACAGCAAGGCTCCTGCAGTGAGGTGGATAAAAGCAAACTTGCGAGAGAGACCGTGGGAACGTCAGATGCTTCAGTGGCAGGGGCAGCCTCTGTGTCCACACTAATTCTGCCAGGCGCCCACGGCGTGTCTGCCTCAGAGGGCTGGGATCCAGAGGAAGCAGATTCCAGCTCCATTAGCTCCATTTCCTTTGAACTAAAATGTGGAACATAATGCTATAAACTTCCTAAAACTGAGCAATTTACATTAAAACTGGGATTGGTTGGAAGCTACTTTTGAAAATGCTTATTTTTTAGAAAAAGGCCATTTTAATGCAGTTCAAATGAACTACAAACTTTGTTTTGACGAAGAAACCATCAGAATCAGAGGGCAATAGTCAATTATGATACACAATTTTGCCTAATTACAATCATTCTTTGCCTGGTCCCATTGTCGTCAGAATCCTATTTCCATTTAAAATCGTCCTTCAACCAGGTCTGAAATGGAATGGTAAGAGAAAGCCAGTTGAGAGCCAGAGAAGCAGGAGCCATTGGGTCTGCTGGCACGTCCAGGACACAAGCCCTGGAGACTTGCTCGGCAAATGCTGCTGTCACTGACTATTGCCTGTGGGCCTCTCGGGTCTCACCCGACCACCCCTTCAACTGCCTGTGTCACTTTTTTTTTTATCTTTATTTTACTTTCCAGAGGGAATTCTTTACATAATCAGTCTCATCAGTGTTTACTAAAGTCACAAACTGACTCATCTGTGAAAGTCTCATAGAAAATGGGAGTGAGGGTGAGGGGTAGGGGGGGGTCCAAGAAAATACTGTGATGAATTGAGCAGGAAAATCTGTCACCTCACCCCATATTCAGCTAAGTAGAAGATTTTGTGAACAATATTCATCCAGCAAGGGAGGACTTTTTCACGTATCAGTGGTACCAGGTTATACTCCTCATAATTGCTGGGAAATCTGGTTGACACAACAGCCGGGCATTCCTAGCCCCCTCTGGCTTTCTCACAAGCATAGGAGAAAGTGTACAGGACCATCGTCAACCACAAGTGTTTATGGGCCTGTGAGTGGAACACACCAGCAAGATGCACAGCATTGCATGAGGTGTAGACAATGTCTTTGCTCCCAATGGCTGAGTTATACAGAACGCACTGACAAAATGGTAAGTAACAACAGAGACTAGCCTACTGAGTGTCAAATAAGTGTGTGTGTGCATGCGCGTGCCATGTGTTCTATGGACAGGTGTGGATGTGGAGTTTTGTTCTGTTTCACTGTGATGTTGGTGGTGTGAGCCTACTGGTGTGTGCCTGAGGGGATGCTGATGATGGTGGACATCTCAAACACCAAAAATTAGGGAAAAGTGAATGAGAAAAAATGACGAGTACTGCTGTCTTCTCACTCATTGACCCCCCTCTTCTCCAACCCTACCTGCTGCCATGTCTCTTCCTGTTAAGCCCCCAGTCAAAGTGATTATTGAACTCAAAGATTTAATAAGCTCGCCACAGACAATTCCAGAAGGGTTGTATTCCCTGAAAATTCACCTAACCGGGCACCATCCAAGTTCCCTATTGGGACACATCATTCACCTGTAAAGCCCCAAAGGTAGGTGAAGGAGATGGTCTTATTTCCTCGTACCTCCACTCCTCTCTACAATGGAGAGTTTCAGAAAGACACTCAAAATCCCTCTTTACCTTATTCTAGTACAATCACTTTATTCTTCAAGAAAGGAAAAGAATTAGATGAATTATCATAATTCTCCCTGGACCCTACTTTCTTATGTTGGCTTTCAATGGAGTTTTGCTTTCTGTCCTACCAGTTATTTTCCTTGGAATCTCTAAGCAGCCAGAATAAAGGAGGCATCCAATAAATTTCTTCTTTTCCATTTCCTTTAAAAGTTAAAAGTTGGAGTTCTACAAAAAGTCAACAGAGAAAATGAAGGAAGAAAACTCAACAAAGAAATAATGCAAGAAAATTTCTCAGAACTATGAGTCATGAGATTCTGGATTAAAAGAACCAACCAAGTAGCCAAGAAACTAAGAAGCATGATCACATTAAGGTGTATTACCAGAAACTTTCAGAATTGCAGTTTGAAAAGAAGGTCCTAAAAATTTCTAAAGATTAAAAAAAAATAATAATATAACAAAGAAAGAAAATATTATATAACTTTAGACATCTCAATAACAGCAGTGGAAGCCAGAGTCAATGGAGCAGTGCCTTTGAAGTTCTAATGGAAAATATTTTCCATTACAGAATTGTATACCAAGCCCAACTACAAGTTAAGTGTGAGGACATAATAATGGCATTTTTAAAAATTCAAGTTTAAAAAATATTTTTTGTCCCCGGTAGATTTTTTTTCTCACAAAAAGCTACCAGAAGATGAGTTCTACCAAAAGAAGTAAACCAATCAAGAGCAAGATGTGGACTAAAGGAAATAAGAGGCAAAGCAAGAGTGGAGAAAAGCCTCTACCTGTGTGCCAGGTGTGGGGACAAGCTGTCCATATTGGAGGACATCAGGAGGTGAGGAAGAGGCTTCCCTTGAAAAATGAACATGATAGAATGCCTAATGTATCTGAATGTCTTGAGGGAAGACTTAGACAAATTGTGAAAGGTTTGAGTTGAATTAACAAAAGGACAGAAAAATCAAGGGGAAAAAGATGATTAACGCCCAGAGAAACAAAACTTTGTCTGGAAGTGAAAAAGTAATTGTAATTCACTACATAGCTCAGCTATGAATAACATTCACATAGTCATAATGATGTAAATACTGAATATTGAGCTAATTATTTGACAACATAACCATTTGGGGAGTTGGGAGAGTAGGGCGTCTCTGTGGTTGTAGAGGTGGGGGGAGGAAATACAAGCAATCGGCATCTACAATGGGAACGTAACCTGCAACTGAAAAAGTGAAAAGTAGCCATTTAGAGAAATGGAGGTTAAGGCAAAACTTATTAGCTGAAATAGGTAAAAGTGGTGTGTCAGGAAGTAGAAAATGAGGGGAAAGGGAATGTAGCCTGTTTTTCTTCATAACCAGCTTGTTGGCTTAAACTATGGGCAGGTATAATTTAGAAGACAATTAAAACTATGATAAGCATATGCAGAAATTGTCACATTAACAGAGGAGGAGCACCAGGAGCCCTCACTGCTGATACTATAAAATCAGGGAGACCTGGAGTGTCTATTGACAAAATTGTTCTCCAAAATGGCTTCAATTAAGGGAGAAAATGTTGCACTCTCTTTGTCTTTACACAGATTTGTTGCCTCTCTCCACTGGGTGACAGAAATGCAAAGGATTACTCAAAGCCCATTTCTTCTGAGCAGTGAGACACCCCGAAGGGGTTAACTTTCTGGAACCCTCAAGAGAGAGGCATTCCTCCCTGTAAAATTAACACCAGACTGGGGTTCTTTCTCAGTATTTATTCTCCAGGCCAGAAAGTTACAGAAAAAGGACATAGGGTGAGTTATGGCTAAGTATAGTTTAACAATAGAGGCTGGTAACATTAGTGAAATAATAAAGTGACATTCCATAATGTAATTTGCAAAAGGTTAAGTTGATCCACCAACAAAAGCTTGTTCTTAGCAAATACTGTTTTTTCCTACAGTAGTTTCCTCAGTATTTTTACATAACAATAAGGTAACTTTAGTTTAACCCGCTCCAAGGACATCTGTTCTTGAGCACGCAATTTTGTTGTATTACAATTCTTTATCTACATCAGAGATTTTAGCCTGGGGAAATTTTTCTGTCTTTTGCAAGCTTAACATTTCTATATGTAATTTTTAAAAGTTAGGTTATACCTGAAACTACAGGGCTTTGGAAACTAGGCCCTGTGAAATACATTTGCTTTATAAATGTATAAATATATACTCCACAAGAAAATACTTTAGACATATACACTTAAAGTCATCATAGTTAAAAATCCCTGGGATTGTCTGGAATTACAAACTTCTTGAACTAATAAAAATTAAGAAAGTTATTAGGAGTGAAAAATACTCAAATTAAAGAGCTCAAATTATTTTATGAAAATATGAACTGTAACCTCAGCTGATGCTTCAGTGTCCAAGCACAAATGTTTCCACATAAGGTGAACCGTCCTGTAGCTTATTTCTATCCATAGTAAGCAATGAACTTGCGCCCAAATGCTGGGACTTGGGTTATATTTGATCATTCTCCAATTTACTTCTAATTTGTGTTGGAGATTACCTAAACTCCAGGAGTGCCCAGGAGGGAGCTCTTGACCTCAGTTTTGTCAGGAAACCATCTGGGGCAGTCCGGATGACACAGGAGGTTCAGGAAAAAATCATCCAGGAAGTGCAATCACCTGGGTGATTGAGAGGAAAAAGTGAGAACCCCTAAGAAACTGGAACCCAGAGTGAAAGGTCAGATGTGTGCTGCCTCAGTCTAAGGGGGTAGAAACAAGAAACAAGTGACACAACAAAAACCCGGCCCCGCAGTGATGGATGGTGCAGTCTGCTCCCATCTGTTTGGGTTTACTGAACTGCACTTTGCCAGCAAAGTTGAGAAAATGCATAAAAGCAATCCCATCCCATCTCAGGCAGTGAGGGTAATCAGAAAGAGAATATAATAAACCAATTCATGGAAGTGGTGGGAACGTATCCTGTAAAAATTCAAAGCCGACACGCATGTGCCAGGATTGACTCCTTCAATAAAATATTGCCGAGATTTCCAAGGCAGCATTTCTACTTTTTCTTCCTGGAAGCATTCCAACCCAAAAAGGGTCTGGAAATAATGTCCTGGACCAATTTCCTAATCCAAGAACTCTACAGCAGGTTATCCAGAGATAACGTCATTAGAAATGCTAGACTAGATTTTTGGTTGATTTATTTATGTCTGATATGAAGTCAACTGCAGCTATAAAATTGGACAAGAAATCCTAATCCTGCTCCCCTGAACACAAAGGGGGGAAAACCGTTCTTCAGTAAAGCGTAGGTTTCTTGGTCTTTCACACATCATAATGCTTGGGCTGCTTACTTACAATAGTGAGTCTCCCTCCTCCTCCTGGGAGCCCAGAGGCCCAGCCCCCCACTGCAGCCAGTTCCCTGCGGGAGCAGAAGCTCGTGCCAGGCCCACTTGACAAGGTTTCAAGGCAGGGGCTCTTTATGGAGGTGTGGGCCACGTTGAGCTTGGGCAACATTAAAGACGCTGAGACATCCGGAGATGAGCAAGGTTAGGAAACCACTCCGGCCCAAGTCCTAAAGGGGCGTGAGGAGGAACAGCATGACCAGGGCCCGGCAGAGGCCTGTGAGGGGAGCAGTTTCTGCCTGAATCGCGGGGCTGGCACGTGCGTGGCGGGAAAGAAACACCCAACCCCTGCTCTTCATCTGGCCGTGCGAGGCCAGCTGACAAGAGGCTGAAGGGCCATGTTCCCAGCACACAGACAGGAGGTGGACCTGGGGCGGGCTGGGGGATGGGAAGTGAGGAACAGCCAGCACCCCTGGTGTTCCACCGAGAAGTGTTGCTTTAGATCTCACCTGACATTGATTTTTTAGAAGCTGGAAAAGTGTGTACATGTACACGTGTGTATATGTGTACGAGGGCACTTCAAAATGTTCATGGAAAAATGCAATTAAAATGTAATGCGAATTTTTCTATGAACTTTTTGAGCTTTATAAGTATAATGGAGATAGATGGATACACCATGCACGCACACACACGTCTACACACTGATAATCTTCGTATCTTTAAGTGACCTCACTTTGCATATAGTCACAAAACACAAAACGCTTTAGGTTATAAAATTATGGATGTTATAGCATGTCCCGGTCCCCCACCCTCACACCCTCTGAAAATCCCATTCAGCCCGAAATGAGGGGCTCAGGTATTTATATGTTCAACACTCAGGGATTGATTCATTGCACATAAAATTCTGAGAACCATTCATTTCATTAGACTGATATCAATTGTTCACCTCTAAGGAAAAATTCATTTAAGCTGCTTATTTTCCTCCTAGTAATTAGGTCAGACTCTCACGAACTAGAAAGACAAAGAGGGGAAAGGGAAGGGACTGAGGAAGGCCCAGAAGGAAAGAGAGCAGTATGAGAGCAAAAACAGTTTCTGAAAGAAATGGGGAAAAGAAGAGAGGATGAGGGAGAAATGACAAGAAACAGGAATCAGAATTGTGTACATGTGGGACTAATATTGTATTAGAAGCCATATGCATGGTCAACTTCAAACCTTTTAAACTTTTAAATGCTCCAAAGATTATGACTATAATCCTTCTGCTGTGAAAGTCTAGAGACGATGCATCCCAGCAGCAATAAGTACACCAGGATCCATGTCTTGGTTTCTAAATACCATTCTGCAATAAGAGGAACCGGGGCAGGGAACATGCAAGATGGGCCTGGAGCATCTTGTAGCCAGAGTGTAGGAAATACAAAGGAACGAGCATGTTAGAGGGTCACAGGATCCATCCTGAAAGAGCTCATGATGCCCAGGCTGGAAAGACTTGAGCAACAGAATAAGTAATGAAGTATTGGATTATAACCAAAGTGTAAAATAAATACACATGAATCCACAATTATATGAATAATTCTATAAATAATGAAGTATTGGATTATAAACCAAAGTGTAAGATAAATAGACACGAGTCCACAGTTATATAATTATTTAATAAATAAATTAATGAGGAAGAAAAGATAAATCTTTCTTACAGAAGAATTCCAAATAATATACACAGCTACTCCCCTCTCTAGGAGGTAAAGCTTAATTGCTCTCCCTTGAGGATGGGAGAGCTTAATGACTCACTTAAAAAGTAGGAAATGGAAAGAGAAAAATAATAATCTTACAGTGGAGAAAACTGGCAAATCATGCCTGGGCCAGGAGATGAAGGTTGACATCACCAGCCAGGTCAGACAGACACCTTGTGCCCAAAATAATGCTTGAGAAAGGCTCTCCTCCTCTGAGATATTCTTTCCAGAAATCCACAATCCCAGGCCAATTACGAGAACAACATCAAACCCAAATTAGGGGATATTCTATGAAATTCCCAGCCACTACACCTCAAAACTGTCAAGGTTATGAAAAATAAGGAAATACTAAGAAACTGTCACAGACCAGAGGAGTGGAGACGACATGGCAGTGAAATGCATTGTGATGTCTGGGATGGGATCCTAGAACAGAAAAGGGACATTAATGAGAAAACATGTCGAAATTTGGAGAAAATCTAGTAATGTAACAATGTTAATTTTCAGGAATTTCAAAATTATAACACCTTAATATCAAATATCTGTTAGAACCATCAATACTTTCCATACTAAATAAAGCGAAGTTTTTTAAGACATTGGCTTGGGTCCTAACTTTGTTGAATTACAAACCATTTTGGGAACACTCGTATTGCAAAAAATCTCTGTAAACCCTTCTGCTTCATTTTATGTACAGCGAACATCTGGATGTCCCCATTTACTTTACTGAATTAAAAACAGCTCATCCTCCAGGAAGCGAAAAGTAACTACCACATGAGAGCACTGGCAAAATGTTGCATAAATAAAAGCTCATGTGAAACGTCTGAAACTTTCTTTGAACTAAAAATAAGCAAAATGAGTTACTGACAAGTAGATCGCTGGTAACCTCACCCCAGGAGACATTCCTGAAGCTCTGTAGATAGTCATCTGCTTCCAAAATAAATTTCGTGCTATTGTCACATGGGGAAATTTTACTGTCTGAAGTTATAAAAGGCTTTGACTAATGCAAAAAGTTCTCTTTAAATGTTCGAATAGCAATTATTTGGATAATTTGAGATACTATGAAAAAAGACGATATTGAAATGGATGTTGAGTTCAGATGTTGATGAATGATAACTTTATGCTCAAACACATTTATAAAGCCTTTTTTCTTCATGAATTTCAAAGTCCTTAACACACAGTCATGACAACAAGTTGGATGCTTCTACAGACACCTCCTTCTGGAGTTATTAGCTGATTTGGAATAGTTCTAGCTAAAGATCACTTACCCAGGGATAAATATTCAATTATAAGTCTTTTTCTTCCTCGAACAGTGAATTCTAAAGATTCTCTGCCTCGCCAATTTAAAAGACATTTGCTAAGCAGGACGTTCTCAGCGCGTTTCCACGGATTAGTGAACGGCGTGGGAGGGGGTGCCCTCCTCCTTTCCTGGGCGTTGCGTCCCACACAGTGACCAACCAGTTCCAAGCACAGCAGCTGTTTCTCTATCTATCTAAGGCTTTCCAACTGTTAAAGGAGAGAGACAATGAAAATGAACTAGGCCTATTGTCCCCAAAGTACTAATTCACCTTCTTTACCAAGAAGCCAAAGCATTATAGTAGCTGTGGTAGCAAACCCTATAGCATCTTAGTTTTATTTCATTTTACCAAATACAGATTTTTTACTTCATCCTTACCAAAATATCAACTTTACATTGTTCTGTTTTAAGGATCTTTTCTCAATATGAACTGCCGAATCCTCACACTGAATAGGAACAAGTATGATCCTCTGAAGCGCTGTCTTCATATCTCTCATCGCTAACTTAATCTGATCCAGAAACATTCACTGCTAATTCATCCTATCAGACAACCTGCCGCGCAGAACCAGGCCTTCCCCTGGGGACTGTCTGCCAAGTATCTTCTTACTTTCACAAATGACTGGGGTCAATGAGCAGTTTCTAGGTAAAGATCACCTTTGCCCCGCTCCATAGCGGGAATTCCACAGTCTCAGATGAATTCCTGCCTAAATATTTGGATGAATTCAAAGCTTAATCTCGTGGAAAATTCCAGCTCTGGTGCTGATGCCCTTAACAGCTCACTTTGTGTTGGGATGATTTGTTCTTCTATTCCAGAAAGAACTGTGGCTGGGTTTCTCAACATTTGTAAGAGCAGGTCACTCATACCCATTTGGTAACCAAAACATGTTGATTCTCTTATTGACTACATTGAAAGTTCCTGGAAAGCACGAACTATGGCTTTCTATCCCCAGCACCTAACATCAGCCTTCGCATGGTAGGTGTTCAATAAACGTTCACTGAATGAATGGATGGACGAATGAATGAGCAATGCTATTTTATGACCCAAGGCCCCTTGTGTAAAGTCTAACATGATCCCTGTTCAGAATTTGGCATCAAGGAAGGTTATCTCTTTAAAGGAATTTGTAAGCATCCTACATTAAAATTAGCCTACCAAGCTTAGATTTTTGCCCTGGCTGCCAAACTCAGAACAAAATTCCATGTTCAATTATTATACTACATTAATAACTATATCATAGCATTATACTACATTAATAACTAGCCCTCATAGCAAGAACATTCCCTTTTCTGATTTTGGTTTATGAAACTTACTGATTAAGCATATGTATTTTAAGCTCCCTCAAATTTGGAAAGACATGAGTTATTTAAAAAGTAAAAACATAGAGACATGGGTTGCTTTGATTGATCCATGCTGGTTTTCTAGAATATAGAGCCATCACCCATTTCATCACAGACTAAAGTTCAAAATTCTTTGCATTTTTGCCTCATTTTACTGAATAGTCGTTGAAAACATAAAATCACAAGAGAACGTGTATTTAACAGAAAATACAAAGCCCTTGTTTTTAATTTGCTTTACTTAAGCAAAATAAGCTGAAAATATAAATCAACCAGTCTCAATTTCCTGAGAATAAATTTTCAAGTTGCAACGCCCTTTCAATATGAAGCTGACACTTTGTTGCTTTAGGTGTGTCCCCAAATATTTTTTCGCATGCTGGACATCATGAGGCGGGAGAACAGTGGATACAGGGTTTAGGCTTCAATATATAAATTTTCAGTCAGGGTGTTTGTCTGGCCCTGGGTAGAGGGGTTGCTCCCTAGCTTACAAGTTCTGCTTGATAGAAGCAAACGGATGTGGGCAGCCCCCAGCGGCGGCTGCTCATGTCTGCAAGCCCACCGCTGAGGGGACTGTCCAGTGTCCAGCCTGTCTTCCTCGTGAGCAGCTCAGGAAAGCCTGGGGTGGCACCGTGCCCGTGACTGAGGACTCCCGCTGTGTCTGGGCTCCCACCTGTCCCACAGGACATGCTCGCCCACACTAGGCCTTTAGGGATTTGTTAGCATTCTAACTGATTTCTTCTCACCTGTTTGCTCAGCGGTTGTCTCCCCGTCTTGCACCGCCAAAGGTGAAGCCGTTCACAGATCCACCCAGGCTCTCTTCGGAGGGAGACTGGTCCCTCTTTTGCAATTCAGTTGACTTGGGGGCCTTGCAACCTCATCTCTCTGACAGGCTGCAGCACAGTTATGACTGTGTAGATTATCCAGCTTTAGTCATTGTTAGGGTGGGAGCTGTTTTCTACATCCTAAGGGGAAGCAGAACTCCCCAAGGGGACATCGTGGGCACCAGTAGGGTGCATGCTTGGCTGTCTTGCTGATGCCACCTTAGCTCAGTTTCACAGGTCCCGTTCCCTGGCTCACTCTCCTTGCTCCCCGCAGCACACACTGGAAGCAGCTGACTGGGGCCAGGGCTCTGATCTGTCACCAGGTTCATGCACCGACCAAGCCCACGGCTAGGTTTTATTAGCACGGTGCCACAGCTCTAGGGTAACCAGCCCCCTCGTGTTAAATCAGACTATGCGATAGGAACAGAGAATCTGTGCCTTCCACATGGCTAGGACTTTTCACTTCAGGGTTGAATTTTGGCAAGGTCTCATGAATTCTCAAAGCAGAATCCTTAAAAAGCAAAGTACAAACCTGTCACAGTACAAAGAGAAATAGAGATGAATCAGTTCAGTAATGAATATCTAGTGACTCAATCAACATAGTCAATTTAAATCATTTAAGCTTCCATGATATTAACTATCTAAAGGTACCCCGTGTCTGGTTTGTGCAGATCAGCACACAGACTCGACAGGCTAATACTTTTTCTTGAGCTTTATCAATTCACGAAAATATATAATGCAGTCAATATGGAAAATGCAGGTTTGGTACCTTCCTGAAAATTATTTTATTTTTCCAATCTATATAGGCCATTATAAAAATATCTTTACTAATCATCGATTTTTTTAATTGTGTGTGCGTGTGTGTTAACTTGTCTTGCATAGGCTATGTTTCTGGTTGGTGTTACATCAGACCTGGAAAAGGCAAGCAAAATGTCCATTTGAGCTACCCTACTATATAGCAGCAAGACTAATTCCAGCTTGAAGACTGCACAGAAAAATTATATTGTTCAAAGTTTTGGAGCAAGTTATCTTAAGTTTAAATAATTGCAGATGACTGTTTTTTCCTAATAACGAAGTTATAAATGCAGTTACTGTGTTATAGGGGCCACATGCCACAGATGTTTCTGAAGCAATTTTTTGTAGTTTAAGTTATAAACACCAGAGTTCAAATGTTTATAATCAAAACCTTGGATTCTCGTATCACAAACCCCTGAATGCCAAACAGGGAGCACAACCTTTTAAACCAAGTATATGGCAAGAGGGCCAGGGCACAGCTGGAAGCAGAAGCCTCCAAAGGCAGCGAGAGCAGGCTGGTGCCACGTGCTCCCGCAGGCAGAATTCCTGGGCTCTCTCCATGGGGTGAAGCTGTGCCCAGCTCAAAGATGGCTCAAAGGAGAAGCACCATCTGATGGCGAACACGCTCACTTTCGAATTCACAACTCCTGTGTGCGGCACCGAGCACAGGTCTGGCTGATTTCCCACGTGCCCACCTTTGCAAACTGGCTTCTTGCAGAACAGGGCAGGAATGTTTCTGGAAGCCAATTAGTCCAAACCCCTCTCCAGAGAAGAGATGAATGACAGTTTTTGATCTCTAAAA
Organism: Cynocephalus volans; assembly: GCF_027409185.1. Classification (NCBI taxonomy): domain Eukaryota; kingdom Metazoa; phylum Chordata; class Mammalia; order Dermoptera; family Cynocephalidae; genus Cynocephalus; species Cynocephalus volans. The sequence continues at coordinate 85,302,266 of NC_084466.1, read as the reverse complement.
TGAAAAGAGCAGCCAATCGTTTGTTAGCTAAAAAATGCATTTAGAAGGAAAAGCAAATGCCAGATGGATAGGTATTTTACCTAAACCAAACTATACCCCAAAATACAACTTCTGAAGAAGGATATTAGCTTTCTTTAAGCATTGATAACACATCACCCAATTTCAGTTTCATTTCTTACACTAACTAATCCTTATCAATTAACTGACTATACATTTACTCTTTAATGGTAACAGTTATTCAAAATGTATTTTGAAAAAATTAGAATTTTCTTATATGCCTTCCTTTGGTATTTTTATTCATTTTAAAACACTTGAGATTTTATTTGATCTGAGGACTTCTAATTGAGTAGAAATATAAAATAATAATTTTCTAGAGAAAATAAGCTCCTTGTAATTATTTAACTTCTATGTTACGCTGCTAAGAACCCATTGAGATTTTCAGTTGTGTTGCATTGTTCAGATTTGTGTAAGCTATTTCCAAATACTGTCACATTTTACATTAGGGCCTTCATTTTAAAAGACACTAAGTATGAGTTCATTTGCTTATGGCAGAATTACAATTGATCTAAAACTATCAACCCAAAACAACATTTCTAAAGCTTGTGCTTTTAACGTGGCAAGTCTGCTTCACGTTGGCATCTCTTCAATATCCTTTAGTCACATCTGTTTCGTGGATTTATTTAGAAAACAAAAGGGTTAGAAGAGCCTGGAAAACACTGATGTTGCCACCAAACATGAAATTCCTCAGTCTTTGAAACAGCCTCCCAAGACACATTCTATGCACTGGTTACGTGGATCAGCGCAGGCAGTTCAAGAGGACTTCAACGTTAGATCAAAACTATTTTTCCAGCTGCCACTTCAAAATAACAAGCAGAGGTTTGTAGCTGACTTCCCAGTGGAAGCGACATTTCGAACAATGCTTATCATGAACAGCTTCTGCTGCTGAAAACATTAATCTGTTCTTTTCAAAAGGCTACAGAAATATTTTGTACCTGTCAAGAGGGAGTTTAACAGAACCTTAAATGCCCACCCTCCTGTGTCGCTCCACGAGGGCACCATGCATGTGTTCAGGAGAAGGAAGCTAGTGACATAAGCAGATAAGAATTTGAGTCTGGAGAAAACAATTTCACTAGAAAAAAAAAAATAGATAAATGGAAGTCAGTTGAAAGGAATGAGGATTTGAGATATGAATTTCCATTTAAACATTTCTGCTTGGTTCTCTTTCTAGGCCCCTCTATAATTCATGAGGCCAAAGTCGACTGGCTGTCTTCAGTATTTCCATGGTGTTCGACCGCAGTGCTCCTCCAAGGAGAATGACAGCACTGTTGTACTGAGGACATGTGGCCACATGTCTCCTCACCCAAAGTGAGTGCTGGGTTCTTCGAGAGTATGACCCATACCTTCACATTTGTGTCTCCCCTGGTGTCTTCCACGTTTAGCCTCTTTACACAGTAACTATTCAATAAATGTTGAGTCGAGGTGGAGCGGGTAGAATAGAGTGGATGGAACGGATGAAAGAGAGACCAAACAATGATGGTGGGAGGGAACTTGGAGGCAAAAACAAATGAAATTCACAAAAATGTAGTCAGAGAATAAAGAAATGTGTTCTAATTGTGCACTGTGTCTAAACAGGGAATGGGATGAATATTCTCCTAAAGAAAAGTATTTGAGTTCCCTCCTATTGCCACAGAAATCAGTTCTCCCCCATATGAAATAAGGTCTGTGTCTGGAGACCGGAAAAGAGAAACACTCCTGCTCCAAAGCCCAGGTGCGCGTGCAGCTCCATTCACATCTCCCTTCCCCACCCCGGTCTACAGCTGTAAAACATCAAAGAACAGAGGTGGAGATGGGCTGCATCTGAAACAGCTATGGGCAATGTCTTCAGTGTGTTTGACCTCCTAAGTTAGCTCAGACTTTTCATCCCTACAGAAAAAAAGAAAAGCCAACTTCCTTCCAGGCAGCAAAATGAGCACAATGAAAACGTCTTGATCTGCTCTCCCAAATCTCACCCAGAAAAGCTACTTCAAGCACTCAGGGTAGAAGAAAATACTCTTGGATTGTTCCAGAAGTGTTGCTTAGTCATGAGAATCTAAATAGTTCCCTGGAAATAAACAAATAAATACATGCATAAATAATGTTGCATCAACATTTCAAATCGAGAATAGCCCAGAAATGCTTTCAAAAAAAAGATTACTCTGTATGTTAGGCGGGAGTACTAAACAAACTACTTCCCTCAGTTACTGAAAATAATATTCCCTTTCTCACTAACATAATCTAGAATAATCTTCTTACATTATTATGACACTTTCAGAAAGAAACCACCTGTGTATATCACCTGGCATAATTTAAACTTGCTAACAAGGTGGTGACAAGGAACTGGACTCCATTTGGCAGTGGAAGCTACACATTCCCAGTAAACAGTCAAGTTGGATCTCCCTGTGCCTTGCTCCCCAGCAGTTTAAATGCGTGACTTTCCTTCAGTGAGAGGTGGGATCATCGTTCTTTGCCAGCAGGTGGTGCAAACACCATTTTGCAGAAATACTGTTCACAGGAAAACAATAGGGTGCTCGAGTTAGGAACTCATGGTCCACATGGGTATTGCTTTTAGAAGAAGCCACAGTTGAGCTCCTTTCTTAACATCAATTTATGCTACTTCCAGAATGGATCACCCCTTCTCCACCCCAGCCACTTTGCCAATTCAACACATTCAGTTGAATAGAGTTAATCCATTTTAGCCATGTTGACAACCCCAAATTTCCTATTTGTTAGCTCTTGTCTCATGTCCTCTGCTTTCCCCAGCTCCTTGAAGTAGATTCCAAGCTGCACTAGATTGTCACCCATTCCCAAGAGGGGTGGGTTATTTGCGACTTGACTTCGCGAGCTCCACACCCTTCTTCTCACCCCATCTGGTGGGCTCAGGATTAAATCAGGGGCTCCAGATCTGACAGACCCTGTTTGCTGGGCTTCTGTATCCCATTCTCCACTTTAGTCTTTTCTTCCAGAGATGAGATCCAGTGCAATCAATACTGGTCAAAAGCAATTCACTGTTGTGACTGTTTAGTGACAGAAATATTGAACTACGGGATGTTTAATGGAAAATATGCAAAATCAGTTCAAAAACTTTAAGTACTTTGTAAAGAAAAAATGCTCATAGAAATTTTGAAGTTTAAAATCTACTTGATTATATCCTGTAAGAGCTCATTGAAATTTCTTAACTCGTATGTGCCTCAATGTATTTCCTTGTCTCTCAGGAAGCCTTATTGTAGTACCTGCAGGGGCAGATCACTGTGACTAGATTTAATCAGTTAAGGTCATACCCATTAACATCCATTAGTGTCATTGCAATCTGTGGTGTCTTTTGAAGTCCTACAGAGGTCCTACAGACTCTTTCTAATCTTGAAGTGATTTCACTTTGGCTGTTGCCTGCTGGGAAGCTAACATGAGAGCCTGAGGAGACTGAGAATACAATAGAAACCGGTCACTACCTGCCTTTGCAAATGTTCACTGTCAAAGGACCTTAGCTGAATCTTCGGTGAGGTTAGGCTCACCTTTCAGAGAGCCTTTGACTGGTTAGAATGGAACACCTGAGTGTTATTCCTCCACTGAGGACTAACTGGGTAACTAGAGCATGTTGTTTAACCCCAGTAGGACTTGGTTATCTTGTCCTTAAAATGGAAATAATGATAACAAGGCTAACACCTGGTCCAAGAGGTTTTGTGTTAGCACAGCATGAAATTGAGAGTGTGTGCATGCACATGTGTGTGGAGAGCATCCATCACAAGTGAAAAAATTTTAAAACAGATTTTTTTCTCTTAGTCTATTTTCCAGATAACAGAATAGATTGACATCACCGACGTACGATCAAAGAGCTATTCACACCACTTCTTCATCCCACTGGAGACATTCATAATTGCTTCATCTGGAAGACAGTGCCATTTAAAGTTTATGAAGTATCTCACTGAAAAGCTCCAGTAAACAGTATCTAATTTCACTCAAAATTTCTGGAAAGTTACTGCAGAATGGTTCAAGATGATACAGGACAGTCCTGCTTCACTCAATAGAAGCAAAGGGTAATTTAGTAGCTATGGGTTGAAATTAAATAATGTTGCCAAAACAGAATCTCGCTCAGGACTTGACTGCAACCAGGAGAGATAATTCTCATTTTCATGAAAGCTAAGTACCATTTAAGGTTTCTGAAATTCTCTCTAACTGCAGTTGGTTCATTTAGTGTTTAATCTTGTCCATGCTTTGATGTATGGGTTTGTTTATTTTGTAACCATTTTGTTTAAAGATACTCTGTGATTATTTGACTGCTGTGCCCATTCTTGCAATCCTTAGGATTTTTAAAAACTACCTGTCATAGTCTATCTGTAGGACTATTCTGCCAAAAGAGAATAATGAGATTAAAATCCCACACACAGGCAAGGAATATCTAGAAATATAGTGCGTCCATTTAAATATGTACTCAATAGGGGGAAGATGTGTCAAGTAGAAAGCAGATGCAAGTTCGTTCCAATTCCAGGCCTGTGCGTTCTGAGCACTTCTTTCCTCAGCTGGTGTTGCTGGTGTCAGAGAGCTGATCTTGGGTGGCCCAGGAGACACCTGTCTCCTTTGGATAATTCTACCCCAGGGCAAGGAGCTGGGTGAGAGCCACAGGCAATAACACATTGCTTTGACCCCTCACACATAGAGAAATATTCTTTTTCCACAGCAACACAGAGTGTCACGTGGAGAGAACGGGCTGAGCAAGAAAACTTTCTCACTCTCTCTCCTTATAAAGCCATCAGAACCACGCCCATTACTCCATGAATGGGTCAGTGCGTTCACAAGGGCACAGTCCCCACAATCTAATCACCTGTTAAAGTCGTCATCTTTCAAATACTTTAATTGGATTTCCCACCCTCTTAACACTGTTAAAATGGAGATAAAGTCTCTAATACATGAAAGTTTGGGGATATATTTGACCCATAGCAGGTCTGCTAAGCACCCTGATATGATCATTGTACACGGTATGAATGCAACCAAATATCACATTGTACTCTATGAATATATGCAATTATCATGGGTCAATTAAGAAACATAAATTTAAAAGGAAAGAAGTAGAGTAGAAGAGAGGTTACCAGAGGCAGGGAAAGGGAGGGGGTGAGGGGATGGGGAAAATTTGGTGGACCAGTATTCCTACTGGTTACAAAGTTACAGTTAGACAGGAAGAATCAGTTCTGGTACTCTAGGTGACAATAGCTAATAATTTTGTATTGTATATTTCAAGATAGCCAGAAAAGAGGACTTGAATGTTATAACTACATAAATATTTAGGTCTTAGATATGCTAACTATTCTGATTGGATCATTATACAATATATGCATGTATTGAAACAACAAACTGTACCCCATAAACATGTACAAAAAGAATTTTAAATCAACTATCATAAAAATGTTTCAAAGAGCAATTATAAATATGCTTGAAACAAATGAAAAAATGGAAAGTTTCAGCAAACAAATAGAAATTCTCAGAAAGAAACATCAGAAGATAAAAAAAGAACCAAATGGAAGTTTTAGAACTAAAAAATATAATAACCAAATTTAAAAACTTAATGAATGGTCTCAACAGCATGAGGGAAGAGATAGAAGAAAGATAAGTGAACTTAAAAATAGAACAGCAGTAAATACCCAATGTAAATAATTGACTAAAAAAAATAGAATGTCTCAGGGACCCATAGAACTTTAATAAAGGACCTAACCTCCATGTCAACGGAGTTCCAGAAAGAGAAAGAAAGAGTGGGACTGAAAAAGTATATGGAGAAAAGTGGTTTAAATTTTCCCAAATTTGGCAAAAGCTATTAGCCTACAGATTGAAGATATTATGTGAACCCAAAACATAACACAAGAAATCCATGCCAAGACACATCACAGTCAAACTTTTGAAAACTAAAGACAAGGAAAAACAATATTAAAAGCAGTCATAGAAAAATGATGCGCATCCTATAAAATAATAGCCAAGTTCTCACCCAAAACTGCAGAGGCTGGAAGGAAATACTACAAGATTTTTTCAATAGCTGAAAGAAAATAGCAGTTAATTCAGAATTCTATATCCAGCAAAAATATTCTTTAAATATGATGAAGAAATTAAGACATTGTCAGAGGAAGGAATCTAAGAGAATTTATGGTTAGCAGAACTTACTTTAAAAGAATGGCTAAAGAAAGTTCAGAAACAGAAAGGAAATTATAAAAGAAGAAATCTTGGAACATCAGAAAGAAAGAATAGCAGAAAGAACAAAAAATATTCATAAATGCAATAGAGCTTTTGTTATGGCCTGAACTGTGTCACCCCAAATTCATATGTTAAGTCCTAACCTGCAGTAACTCAGAATGTGACCATACTTGGAGACTGGGCCTTCAAAGAGGTAATTAAGGTAAAATGAGATAATATGGGTGGGCCCTAATCTGATATGACTGGTGTGCTTGTAAGAAGGGATTAAGAAACAGATAATGTGCTCACACAGGGAAAGACCATGTGAGGACACCACAAGGAGGTGGCCATCTGTAAGCCAAGCTCAGAGACCTCAGAAGAAACCAAACCTGCCAATGCCTTGTTCTTGGATTTCTAGCCTCCAGAACTGTGAGAAAATTAATTTCTGTTGTTGTTGTTGTTGTTGTTGTTGTTGTTGTTGTTGTTGTTGTTGTTGGAAGGAAGGAAGGAAGATCCTTGCAGGCTGTGATATTGAGGGTCTTTGTCCCAGTCTTGCAGCATACAACTCCTAAAATCCTTATGAGACGGGATACTGATGGGACTTGGCCTCTCAACCTAGCCCTTCACCCCTATTTTCAAAGAATCCAGCACACCCAGATAAGCTATCTTCACAAACTAAAATAAGGAACTTTTTGAAACCACAAACTTCCCCCAGGCAGTTAGCCCAACTCCCACATGTGCACAAAGCTTCCAAGTGACCACTACAAAGACCCTCCTGGGGTGTCAGTAATGAGCAACACCACCGTCTTGGTTCTACTGAGCAGGACCAAGGACCCACCACTTTACTGAGCATGTAACCATGCCACAACCAAAAAGAGAATGAACCACCTCCCAAGATGCAGAATGATGATGCTGGTCTGCACCCCTTCCCCTATAAAGTACCCTGAACAGCTCCCCTCTGACAGCCAGCTTCTCCCTGGCTGTCTCCCCCATGCATGTCTATCTCTTTTTGATAAAGCATTGCTTGCGGGTCACTCTGCTGGATGCTTTGTTCATTTCTATGACATTGAGACCCAAGAACTTGGTCCTGTTTCATCTTTGTTGAGCCAGGTCAGGAGAGCCCAGTGCCAGGGTGACCCGGAGCCTCCCCTCCCCGTCTTTCAATGCTTGGAGCAATTAGTCATGACAGTGGACCGAGACTTACCTGAGTACACTTCTGATGAGACCCAGGTCCACCCAGGCACATGCGTTGCTCCCGCACTTGCACCAGTGACAGATCAGATGGCCAGGGCTCTGGAGGGCAATAGCAGCTGTAGTAGGTGAGCATCCATCTGAACTTTTGTTCCAGCATCACAACCACTGGTAAGTTCCCTGGGGGCTCTTGGCCCAAATTTGCAGCAGGTGATGTTTTATTTCCTCTTTTCTCTTTCTTTTTCACTTTCCTTCTCTTCTCTGAGTCCTCTTCTACTAGTCTTAGATACCCGAGTTGTCACTTGGCTGTCTGTAGTCAGAGTGATTCCCACTGTGTGCTTTTCTGCTGGATAAATGTACCCCGGAGGATTCCCAGCTTTGTCTGGTCTCTATTTTTGATCCTTGTCTGTACTTTTTTCATTCATGCCAACAACAGTGGGGAGTTTTTTGTGGCCTCTTGTGCCATTAGAGTAAGAACAGGTACCAGTCTGTTTCCTCTCCCTGCTGACTGTGAGAGCACTATTCACCTACCTCCTGGGAACAGGAACTAGGGGACCCCACTACTCCTTTTTCTCTTTGTTTGTTTGCTTGGTTTAATATTTAACTGAGTGCTTTAAGGTAGAGAGGGAATTGGGGGTGGAAGTAAACATAATCTGGGCTTGGTGCAAAGATTATAATACTGAGGACCTCTTAGAGAAAAAGGACCCAGTGAATGGAGGTTCCCTCCCCACATTCTTTAATTGCTCAACATCTCCCTGTGACCCTCTATGCCCAATCTAAGTGGGATGAAAAGAAGTCTTATAACTATACCGATGCCCAGTCACATGGACTCCACCCTGCCCCAGGCCCCCGATTGTAAGACACTGTAGGGCTGTATCACAGACCCCTCTGCTCCATCCTGTGCAGGTCCTGAGTCAGGTAAGCGAAAGAAAAACCAAACAGCCACCAGCAAAGTGGACATGCTTTATTCCAGATGCAAGCTCCACCGACCAGCAGTTCAGAGTCACTGCCTTCCATACTGAAGAGTACACAATAGTGGCAACAAGCCAAGGGGTACACGGATATGCATGCATACTAACTCTACTCTTACATAACTTGTTTACAAAGGATGTGCTGAATCATACCCAGCCAGATGTGAAATAAGAGGCCTGACTAAACTAACTCCACTTTCCTCACACTCCACCCCTTCAGGGTCTCTCACCATACAATCTACGTGTCTGGAATCTTCCACGATGTTCCCTTAGCAAGGATTGCTGACCCTCACATCCATATAACCTCCATACTTATCGTACGTTTGATATACCTTGAGGCTTGTCATCATAGCTCTACCTTTTCAACTATTAGCCGCAAAACTCCCACCCATACACATGGTCCAGTTAGTAGTCATTATTGGGGTGATTTTCTACAGGAATCCTGCAGCCACACTGGTAGGAAACTTGGTGCATATTCAGCTAGCCGGCACATTGGCCACACAAACATATGTATGTGTCCAGTTGACTCTGGGCCTGCAGCCACAATACTATGGGTGAAAAGACAAGAAGGTTATTGGCACCAATAGAGGGAGTTCTCATCCCTCTGGCAAGATACATGCCAGCTTGCCATCCTGGAAAGAATGGTTGCAGGAACAGGTGCTGTGGCTCAATGCAACAGAGCCTCCACTGGAGAGGGCCCGCCCTTGAAGGTTCTCTCATTTAAGATCCTGACTGTTGGCCACAACAGCCATGTCCACCCCTTCAGGGATGGGGGTTGGGCAGATAGCCTTAGTCCCTTTTTCAGAAGAACCATTCAGTCATTCCCACTGCCTGGGGATGATACAGCACATGTGACTTCCACTGAGTGGACAACTGAGAAGCCCGCTTCTGCAGTTCATGTCCAGTAAGGTGGGTTCCATAATCACTCTCTATGACCAGGGGCCAACTGTACATGGCTGCAAGGCTATTCAACACCTTGATAGTGCTTACCTGGTCTGGGGCCTTACTAGACCATACAAACGAAAGACCAGTAGCCGTATCAATGGCTGTGAAGATATATCCGTAGTTCTCTGACTTTGGCAGTGATCCCACAAGATCTACCTGCCACCATGTTAAGAGCATCCTCCTCTTGGGTTTTCTGCTTATCTGCATGCAGCACCCGGCGAGCCATCAAAGATACATCTGCCCGTCAGGGGCATTCTTTCTTGGGTTTATGCAGCACCTGGTGAGCCACTGACCACACGGTCTTGCAGCCAGCATGCTGCATTCTCAGGTTTATGAAGCACCTAGCAAGCCATCAAGGGTACATCTGCCCATCAGGGGCATTCTTCTTTAGGTTTATGCAGCACCCAGTGTGACATCGACCACATGGTCTTGCAGCCAACATGCTGCATTCTTTTCTCCAATGCAGCCACCCAGCTACATCAGCTGCTGGGGCTCTTTCCAGACATCTTACCCTAGTCAGTGCATCAGCTTCGTCATTGTCTGTACTGGCTAAGGGGAAATGTCCTGTGGCATGGAAAAGACTTACTTCCTTTCTATGTCCCAGTTCCCATAACTCTTGCCACATGGCTTGTCCCCACAGGGGTCAGTGACCTACCAGCCACCACTGATACTTCCAAGTATATATCCAAAGGGTAAGACCCTTATATATGACCCACTCATATTGTTCCAAATGACCTAACAGCACTGGACCCACCTTGGTTAAATCTGCAAGAGAATCAGACGTTAGTAGACATCATCTATGTAATGAAACATTGTAACCGTGTTGGGCCTAGTCCACTTGGCTAGATCCCCAGCCACTAAACCGTGACAGATGGTTGCGCTATGCAGGTAGCTTTGGGGTAACACCTGAAAAGTCCAGTGCCTTCCTTCCCAGGTGAAGGCAAATTGATCTTGTCTATCAGCCAAGATTGGGACAGAGAAAAAAAACATCTGCAAGGTCCAGCACACAATGGCAAGTTCCCAGCTGAGTCATCAGCTCATCCATCTAGTCATGAACCAAAGGCACAGCCACATGCAAAGGAGGCACCACTTTGTTCAGTTCCTGATAGTCCACAGTCACACCCCAAGCGCCATCAGGTTTTCCCACTGGCCGCACTGGGGCATCAAAAGGACTAGGTGCAGGACTAATGACCTCAACCTTCTCCAACTCTAAGATAGTGGCACCTCTCTGAATGTCCTCCCGGCAGGCAGTATTGTTTCACATTAACCACATGCTGTACATTTGTCTCAGGCCAACGTACCAGTTCAACATGAGGCCTCCAGTCCGTACCTTCCCCCAAAAGACGAGCACCTCGGCCTGGTCCCTAGCCAAAAGAAACAGTCCATCCGCCTCTGCAGAAGTAATCAAAACATCTTTTAAATTCACTGGACATACCTTGCCACCTGTTTCCGGACGTTTAGTGTTCAGGGTGCTGTCCAGGGCCCGACTGTTGCCACAAGGCAAACAGGACCGCTTTGGTTGCCGGTCGATTTTCTCCCTATCAGCTCCTGCCATAAGCAAGTCCAACCACATCTGCATGCGGCTGGTCTTGCTCGGTCCCTTCAGGGTAAAGTCCCGAGCATTTCTTGGGGGCTTAGTCTTTGCCACCTTTCAAACCCCTTTGTTTGTCCCCTCCTCTCTGCCTCACCCAGACTGGCCATCATGGTCATCACTGCGTGTGTGGGACAACCAAGTATGGGGCCAATACAGCCACCAGCGACCCAAAGGACGTTGATGGAACATTCTGTGTCACTACGTCGCTCATGCTGCCTGTGAAGTGCTCATCGTCTGGGCCTCGGGTGTTCACTAAACATGGCCTGCCGCATTCCCAGCTCCCAAATCACTTGGACCAGTTCAGCATACGTTTGCCACTTACGCACGGTTTTGGGCAGGTCTCAGGTGCTCGTCCACACAGTCAGGACAGCTGCACTCACCCACTCTGTCAAGGAGTGGTTGTCCTGTCCTGGTGAGTATCTGCAGCTGTTCTGTGACCGCTGCCACAGGGATGGGTGCGTGGTGATGGAAGCCAGCCTTTCCATCTCCTCACCACAGCACATCACACCATCCACCCCTAGGTCCCACAGCCACAGAAGCCGAGCAGCTAGGGGTTTGCCCCGTTTCTGCTGAAACTGTTTCTCCAAGTCCACCAACTCAGCTTGAGTGTAGGGGACATAAGAAGTAAATTGGGTCACTTGTGGGTTGCCTACCATTTGTCCACCTTGTCCTATGGGCTGTTCATGTTTCAGTTTCTGATGCACAACAGGTCATGCCAGGGAATGCAAAGTCTCTCCCAACTCACCATCGAGTTTGTCATTGTCCCCAGTGTTGGAAGCAGGAGTTACCCGTTGCTGTACTTCAGCCTCCAGAACAAGTACCCGCGCATCCAACAAGTCTGCTTTCTGCTGCAAATCTCAAAGCCGATCCACTTCATGGAGTGCCTCGTGGTACAGTGAGTGACAGCCAGACCCTGGTCAACAAGAAAGCAGCTGCTGGGTACCACATGCTCAAGGGTAGCCACATTTCCTCCTCCTCCTCCCGAGAGGCCAGCGGCTCCCTTACCTGCTTGGAATCCTGACGACAACTACACCAATTGTCTGGCTGGATCACAGACCCCTCTGCCCCATCCTGTGCAGGTCCTGAGTCAGGCAGTCGAAAGAAAAACTGAGCAGCCCCTGGCAAAGTGGACATGCGTTATTCCAGACACAAGCTCCACCGACCAGCGGTACAGAGCCGCTGCCTTCCATATTGAAAGTACACAGTAGGGGCAACGAGCCAAGGAGGACACGGGCACGCATGCGCACTAACTCTACTCTTACGTAACTTGTTTACAAAGGATGTGCTGAATCACACCCAGCCAGATGTGACACAAGGGGCCTGACTATACCGACTCCATTTTCCTCACAGACACTATACATATCTCCAGGGACAAGATGGGAAACACCACCAGAGTCCCAAAAGAATTCCCCCCTTGGGTACATTTTAGGTAACTGGAAGGACTTTAAATTGGATGAACTAAAATGAAAGAAATTGGTATTTATTTGCAACATTGCATGGCCACAATATAAATTAGGAGATCAAGAAAGTTGGCCAGTCAATGGATCCTTAAACTTCAACACCTTATTACAGCTGGACCTATTTTGCGAAAATAATCAAAAGTGGGTCCAAGTCCCCTATGTTCAGGCTTGTATGAAGTTATATCAGGATGCAAAATTGGCTGCTACTTGCAAAGTTTGCACGCCTGCCATGGCCTGCCCTGTCCTCCCAGGAATACCGAGCCTGATGTATTAATTGATCCCACTTACCAATCCCCACCCCACTACCTGGAGATGCCCCAGATCCCCACCTCCACTCCTGCCTCAGACCCACCTCCGGCTCCCACTCCTCCTCCCCTGCAACTTCTTATATTTTCTTTTAGGCCTCTATTTCTCTCTGGATTTTGGATTCTCTCCATAGGAACTGTTTAGTTAACTGAACCTCTTTTTTTCTTGAGCCTCTATTAACTATGCACTCCCTCTGTATGCTTGTCTTGTTTGTGTTTTTGCTGAGACTCTGAGGCCTCATGAGAAACGCAGCCACGGCAACCAACCAACCTATTTTGGGGTCTGCTGCCTTCCTCTAAGAGCCCCAAGAGCCAAGTGGCTTTGGCTCTATTTGTTAATTGATTCAGCCGTTAACTCAGTAACCCAGGTAAGAGACAGAAACTAGGTTAAAAGCAACCTGCCCCAAATACAGTTTTCTGGCATTCAATTGGTTCTTTTGAACAAACTTCTGAATTTTCTTCTAGGCTCATCTCTGCTCCTCTTCCTAAAACCCTATGGCGAATTTCTATGATTTTATTTTATCCTGACTTTTTTTTTTTCGATCTTTCTCTGTCTCCCCTGTCACACTCAAACTCCTTGAAAAAAGCTTGTGATCTTTCTCTGTGCTTTGAGATGTAAATTTGCTACCTTGCTTTCTCTAAAACATTTTGAAGGTCCTGTGGGACAGATGAGTTTTCACTTGTTTTATTTAGAAACGCAATTTAAATCCAACTATCTTTTTTGAATTACTGAGTTTTAAATTGTATCTTTTTTGTTTCTATGTATGCGTGTATACATGTGTAAGTTGCATGTTGTTTCTACATATTGTATCTATACATGTGTTTGTGTATTGTCTGCATGATACCAAAATGGCTTATAAATAATGAGTGCTTGAGGGAATAGGTCTGGACGCTTGTCAGGTTCACATGACTTTAGTAAACGAGGCTAGTTTTAAAAATTGTTCATAAAAATGTCTTCAGAATTTAATTTAGATTTTTTGTTTAGACTTGTCTATTGGTCAAAACAAATTTATACTGTCTCTGATGTTTTAAGGTCATGAAATTGTTGCTTTTATGGTATGTTTGAGACTTGCTTAATTTGTTTGTGAACTAAAAGCTGAGAGAACTGGCTGCTGGTTTTCCCCCAAGCCTTGCACACCTCTTGTTGTTAGCTTGTCTTTGGTTTTAAGCCTCTGAATTCTGGGGTCTAGACAGGTGGCCATGGTGAGACCTGGAGACATAATATGTCCACAGCACATGGGCCACCAGCTGCAGGACAACACCCAATGTGGTCTCCTCCTTGTCTCAGCTCTGCCTCCTGGCCATGCTTGGAGGGACAATATGCTTTAGACATTATCTTTGTGAATGCTGCCCTCTGCCTTGGGCTCTGCATGGCTGCCATGGATGCCACATGGGCCTGATGTCACGTGGGTACTTGGGACCCAGGACAGCCGGGGAAAAGGGACCTATGTCCAGTATCTTAAAGGCCTTAGTTAATACTAGTTGATAAAGGTTTAGCTTAGTTTGAGTAAATTAGACAAATGTGAATGGGTTAAACACTTATAAATGAAATTGTCATAGTTTCAAAAATTCTTTTCAGTAGTGTAAAATCTTAAACTGTTATGTTGAATTAAGTAATAGGTGACCATAAATGTCTGAGTCATTTTTAAGTAAGTTAAAATGCTAAAAAGTTAGTTATTATGCATGAGTTTAAGTTTATATATTTTGCATCTATATATTGATATGAAACAGTTCAAATTTGCTTGCTTTCTATGTTTTTCCCCTGGAAATTAGAATTTAAAAAATTAAATTATAGTTAGTATATATAATTAAAACTACTAGGTAAAAGAAAATTTTATATACAGTTTGTTTAAGGAAAGTAGGATGTGAGGAAAGTAAAATGTTTCTGATAAAAAAGATTATAAAAAGGGCATAAAAATGTGGTGTGGTTTTTGTTAAAGGAAGAATTTGTCTAGTTTAAAGGGTATTTAAAGGATATTCAAGTTTTTAAAAATAGAAAAAATGTTACAGACATAACTGAATAATATAATTGGGAAAATTTTGTAAGAGCTTATAAAAAGTTTATAGTAATCTTGTGTGGTCAAAACAGACTGAGGTTGGATAGATTTGTTTATAAGTTTTTATTGAAATTAGCTGTAGTATTAACAATACACTGGTACAAAACTAAATTTTTTCTTTTAAATAGGATTTTCATGCAATATTAATAACAGATTGTAGAAGATTTGTGTTCACCTTTTGAGTAAACTGCAAAAAGTAAACAGTAAGTAGGAGAGAGATGTGAAGAGAGAGAACACGGGACAGAACAGGAAGTCTGAACGTGCCATGGAAATGGTGTGTGAAGGGCAAATTTAGGAAAGGAATTTTATGTGTGATCAAGTTGGCTAAAATTTGAAGGGAAATTCATAGGTTTTTCTAAAACCTAAGCACCAATATCAAAACTACACCGAAACAAGGCTAGCGTTTTATTCCCCTGGGTTGAAACAACAGGATTTTCTAGAAGCACTGAACTGCTCTAAAAAAAAAATTGTGAAAGTTTTGTTTCTTTTTCTGTTTTTGTTTTTATCTTTTAGACGACTAGCCTAGGAAGTAAATTCCATGTTTTGTTAAGACAATTTCTTGTGTTTTGTGCCTTTGAGATCTTTTGTCACTTTGGTTTTGTTTCATAATGATTTATGATCTAATTTAATTAAATGTTTAAATCTTTTCTTATTTAACAAAAACTTCCCAAAATCAGATTCTAAAAATCAAGTCTTTCTGACCTGAACTAACTTTGAGATGTTGCAAGGGCCCTGGAATTTCTCAAAGGATCTATAAGAGAGAGATATCAAAACTTGCTGGACTTATCTGATTGGTTAAATTATATGGGAAGCATTGTCAAAACAAGAAATGGTGTTCAATCTTCTTTGAGCTGGGTAAACATGGGTTCCAAAATTGTGTAAGGTTCCTAGAAATCCGTGGCTTGGTATAAATGCTATTAGTCATAATCTTGGTTTAATTATAGTTTTGAAGTATTCATTTTGAAGTATTTTTGCATTCATGGAAAGAATGCAAAAACTCTGACAGATATAGGTTCCTAGTAACTTTGAGTTCATGACATTGAACTGAATTTCCAAAATTCTAATGAAGAAACTGATGGGTTTGTGAAATTGCTAACCAAGGTCCAACAGAGCAAAAGTTAGTTACATAAAACTGAATGAACTAAAAAAAAATATGGGCTTTTACAATTTATTTGGAAACTTTGTTGGTTCTCGTAATGTTTTGTTTCCCAGATTTAAGAAAATCTTTTAAGCTATAACAACTGGTAAAGTGCATGTTTATGAGCAAAATTAAAATATTTACTTTTCTCTCTACTTGATCTCACCAGGATTTTGAAACTATTCATGAGTATCCTTATTTTATGGCAATATGGTTACTTGCATGAGCTCAATAAGAGTCTGTTCTTCTTATAACAGGACACAATTGGAGACACTGGTTATCTTACCAAGGCTTGACTGGAATATCATGTTTTCAGATATGACCACACTGCTTTAAGGAATCAAGATTGACATTTTCATGGAGCCAATAAAGAGCCCCTTGGAAAGACTGGCCTGATACCTGGTCTACATGATTACAGGGTTCCTGGTCCTGCAGTAAGTAATGAAGGTAAGTTTCTGACAAGCCAGAACTTTGCTATTTTGGGGACCTCCAGAAGAGAGGAATTCACCCAACTCACACAGGTAATCAGAGAGTGAGTCAAATCCTTGGCTTGGCTTCCTAAGACCCAACAGGCTGTTGGAGGTCAAATCGGAGCTCTCTTATAAAAGTCCCAACAAAGCCAACTCAGAAAGAGCCTATCTGAAAAATCGTTATTCTTGCTGTACTTTATGCAAATAACCTGGCCAAAAACTCAACTCATTTTGCAAATAAATTAGTCTTTTCAGAAATATCTTCGGTAAAAATGAGAAACTTGGAGAGAGAATGTTATGTTTCAGAAGAAAAGTGTAGTACACCTGTTATTAGGTTCTAGCCCTGTCTTTTTAATCTGTTAGTCAAGCTTTTATCTTCCAGGCTACAACAGATCAACATTAAGATGATGGTGCACAAGGATTCCAATCCATTCCCTCCTAAGAGGAACTGAGTCACTATAAATCACTAGATCAGTCAATGAGATTTATACACTTCCAAAATGTTGGCGGAGACTATGTCCATGGCCAGCAGGAAATAGTTTCAGAAGACTGAGAACTCCAGCCCTTTCTCCTTAAGAATAAAGAGGATAAAAATCTCTCAGGGGGGAATGAGACAGGACAAGGGTGGGACTCAGCCTCTCAACTTAGCCCCTCACCCCTATTTCAAAGAATCAGCACACCCAGATACGCTATTTTCACAAACAAAGATAAGCAAGTTTTTAAAATCACATACTTCCCTCAGGCAGCTAACCCAACTCCCGCATGTACACAAAGCTTCAAGGTGACTGCTAAAATGACCCTCCTGGGTGGCAGTAATGAGCAACACCACCATCTTGGACCTAAATAGCAGGCACAAGGGCTCAAGCCTTAACTGAGCATACGACCGTGCTGCAACTAGAAAGAACAAAGTGAACCACCTCCAGAGGCGCAGAATGATGATGTTGGCCTGCACCCTTTGCCCTATGAAGGACCCTGAACAGGTCACCTTGGAGAGCCAGTCTATTTCTTTTTAGTGAAGCATTGCTTGCTTGTCACACTGCTGTGTGCTTTGTTAATTTCTATGACATTGAGAACCAAGAACCTGGTACCATATCACTTGGAATCTCCAAAATGGTATTTCGTATACTAACAAGTTGACTGATGGCTGGCAGCCCCTAGGTAGCTTCAGGATGAAGCTGGTCATTGGAAAGAACAAAGCAGGTTTAGAGAGTTGGGACTTTCAGCCCCAACCCCCAACTTCTGGGGAGGGGAGAAAGGCTGATCACCAATGATCATCGGTGGCCAATGATTTAATCAATGAAGCCTCCATAAAAACCCAAGAGGCCTTTGTTCTGAGAGCTTCCAGACAGCTGAACACATGGAGGTGCCTGGGGGATGGTGCACCTGGAGAGGGCATGGAAGCACCACGCTTCTTCCTCCGTACCTCGCCCTATGCATCTCTTGATTTGTATCCTTTAAAATATCCTTTATAATAAACAGGCAAATGTAAGTAAGTGTTTCCTTCAGTTCTGTGAGCTTCTCAACAAATTAATCAATCCCAAGGAGAGAGTTGTGGAACCCATGATTTCTAGCTGGTTGGTCAGAAGTTCCAGAGGCCTAAATTTTCAACTGGCATCTGAAGTATGGGGAAGTCTTGGAGACTGAGCCCTTAACCTATGGAATCTGAGGCTATCTCCAGGGAGATAGTGTCAGAATTGAATTAAATGAGAGGGCACCCATCTGGTGTCCACTGCAGAACTGATTCCTTGCTTGGTGTGAGGGGAATGAACCCCACACATTTAGTCACAGAAGTATTCTGTGTTGAGTGTTGTTGTGGTGTAAGAGTAAAGGAAAAACAATTTGTGTTTTTTTCCACACAAGCTTAAGAGATAATAGACCTGATATGTTCCTTCAGAGCAACTCTTCTGCCCTTAAGACACTGTTTCTCACCTTCACATGCCACAGTTCCTAGGTTCCAAAGCAAGGGATTGCCTTTGCAGTGGCCAGCTCTAATGAAGAGATCTGGGTGTGAAAGCACACAGCAGGCTGATGAAGTTAATTCCTGAAAGTGATTGTCTTTGCAAATTTTACAGGTTTCTCATTTTGCCACTTTCACTTTAAAATGCTAAACATAGTGAGAAATCCACTCAGGTTTCTCATAACCATGAATTTCTATGATCAAAATCATGATATGAGTTAACTTGGAGTGCTTAGTATTAGGTGCTCTTAAAATAAAAATAAAAGACCACTACAATATCATTATGTTCTTATTATTGTGAAATAGAGTTGTACAGTTCTTAACAGTATGCAAAGTGTTTTCCTGCATTTTAATTCATTCAAGCCTAGAAATAAGAGAACAAACACAGCAATGATGATGATGATGATAATGACAATGCTCCTTAGATAAGGATATTGAGGTTTGCAGAAGTCCCCAACTGGGAAAGTCAAAGTCATTATTATTCTGGCTTTCTAAAGACTATTCTTTCCCAATTCACACCATTACCCTATATCAAAATTTTGTAGAATTATCCCTACTGTAGAGTTCTATGGGCAGGTTAAGTGTCTTGCCCACTTAGACGATAACCATGCTAACTCAGTAGCACTGGAAGGCTGGATGTAATAGAATCCTTTAACATGTTAATGGCATTCAGTATATCTGAAGTACCAGGAAGAACTTGCTATGATATCACTCTACCACATATAGACCTGAAAAATGGGTTCTAGGGATAGGGTTAATTAAAACATTGCAGTTTCCTCTGGCTATAGCAACTGAGTTCTCCACAAGCCTTTTGGCCCCAGAACCCAGCATCAGGCCTAGCAAAGATAGGTACACAGTACATTTTCATTGAATGCTTTCAGAAGCATGTTGTTTATCTGTTCTTAAACACTGATTAATGTTTGATTTATTTAAAATAATGAACAATAGACACAACATTGATGAACACACAAATACGCCTCTCCTGTTAATAAACAAAATGCACACAAATTGAGTATATTTATGCTCTTTATACTGGTTTGCATTCCTATACTATACAAAAATCCTCTCTAGTAAGCTGTGCGCATAATTTTGAAGGTCTGGTGTGTACCAAAAATCTTTCATGGCTGCTTTTTTTCCTCTGATTTTTTTTTTTTTTTTTGCCTCAGTTCAATAACTCCACACTGTTGTTGATTTGATTCTTTATTGAGCTGTTTCTTCACAGGAAAACTTCCCCTATTTACTCACAGTAAAACAAAAACTAGCAAATGGAGTTATTGGGCTAGTGTAAACTAATCAAATGCTCATGGCTTCCACAGACACCTTCTCCCACCCAAACAGAAGGCAGGAGCATGACCAGGGGCCAAGGCAGAAGCCATGGGCAGCCACCCTACCTGAACAGAAGGTGGGAGAACACCACACCACAAATACCACTTCCATGCAAGAGGTCCACCACAGCTACCACCACTGCTTCTGCCACAGCAGGTCAGCTTGCAACTACAATAGAAGCCACGACCACCATGTAGACAGCTCACCACACACTCAACTGCATTTGCACATGGAGAGTCACCAAAGGAGCCTGGAAAAAGAGGAGGAAGTCTTTCTCCTCAAAACCCACTCCAGAGTAACAGAAGAAGCAACTGCTCTACCATATCACCAGACATCAACAATAGATACTAGAAATATGAAAAAAAAAAAAAAGCAAACATGACACAACCAAAGGAATACAGTAATTCTGAAGTACAAAACCCCATAGAGCAGGAAACCCTTGAAATGACTGAAAAAGAATTCCAAGCAAAACTCTTAAGGAAATTCAATGAGAAAAGAGAAGATTCAATGAGACAAAACAATGAAACAAGAAAAAATATTTAGGATATGAAGGAGGAAATTTACAAATAAATTAATGCCTTAAAAAAAGAATGCAGCAGAACTCCTGGAGCTGAAGGATTCATTCAATGAAATAAAAAACAAACCCAAGAGCTTAAGCAGAAGGTTAGAGCAAGGAGAAGAAAGAATTTCTGATCTTGAAGACAGTCTTTTCTAAATAATCTGGGTGGACCAAAAAAAATTGAAAAAATATTTTAACAAATGAAAAATATCTGAGAGCTAGCAAACAACCTTAAGCACAAAAAGATCAGAATCATGGGTGCTCCAGAAGGGGAGGAGAAAGAAAAATGCATTGAAATCTATTCAATGAAATAATGGAAAACTTCCAAGATATAGGGAGAGACACAGACCTTCAGATCCAGGAAGCTCAAAGATACCCAAACAGATTCAATCCAAAATGATCCTCTCCAAAACACATTATAATCAAACTGGCAAAGCTCAAAAACAGAAAGAGAATCCTAAAAGCAGTGAGAGAAAAGCATCAAGTCACCTAAAAGGGAGCCCCTTCAGACTAACAGCAGACTTCTCAACTGAAACTCAATAGGCCAGAAGGAAATACAATGAAATATTCAAAATTCAAAGAGAAAAAAGTGCCAGCCAAGAATACTATACCCAACAAGGCTGTCCTTCAGAAATGAGGGGGAAATAGCATATTTCCCAAACAAAACCTGCAGGAGTTCATCACACACAACCAGCCCAGCAAGAAATTCTCAATGGAGTCCTGCACCTGGAATCTGAAAAATGATAATTACTACCACAAATACACAAAAAAGAATAGAACCCACTGGTAAAACAAAAATGCAAGTGAAAAAGAAAAAGAAGCTCAATGTTACCATGTCAAAAAACCAACAAAGCATCAAAGGTGAATAATAACAAGGGAAGAAAGGAACGAAAGATATTTAAAACATCAAAACAAAAAGCAACAAAATACCAAGAGTAAGAGAATACCTTTCGATAACAACCCTAAATGTAAATGGATTAAACTCCCCACACAAAAGAGACAGAGACAGACTGAGAGATTGGATTAAAAAGCCAGACCCAACTATCTGCTGTCTTCAGGAGACTCACCACACCTGTAAAGACTCACAGAGACTAATAGCGAAGGGTTGGAAAAAAATATACCATGCAAATAGAAACCAAAAATGAGCAGGTGTAGCTACTCTTATATCAGATAAAATACACTTTAAACCAAAACCATAAAGAGGAAGAGGTGGAGGAGAAGGAGGAAGAGGAGGAGGAGGAGGGGGAAGGGGAGGAGGGGGAAGGGGAGGAAGGACAAGGGGAGGGGGAGGAGGGAGAGCAGGGGGAGGGGGGAGGGGGAGGAGAACCCAAACAAGAAAAATCAGAAATGAAAAGGGAGACATTACAACTGATACCACAGAAATACAAAGAATCATTAGAGACTACTACAAACAACTAGACTCAAACAAAGTAGAAAACGTGGAGGAAATGGATAAATTTCTGGACACATACAAATCACCAAGACTGATCCAAGAAGAAATAGAAATCTTGAACAAACCAGTAACAAGGAAGCTTGAAGCGGTAATCAGCAGTGTTCCAACAAAGAAAAGCCCAGGACCAGATGGATTTACTGCTGAATTCTACCAAACATTTAAAGAGAAATTAATACCAATTCTCTTCAAACTATTCCAAAACATTGAAACAAAAGCCATTCTCTCAGACTCATTCTATAAGGCCAGCATCAAAAAAAAGAAAACAACAGGCCAATATCTCTGATGAACATAGATGCAAAAATCCTCAACAAAATATTAGCAATCAGAATGCAGCAAAACAGCAAAAAATTATACACCATGATCAAGTGGGATTCATCCCAGGGAGGCAAGGATGGTTCAACATATGCAAGTCAATAAATGTGATATACCACATCAACAAAACCAAGGACAAAAAAATCATATGATTATCTCAATAGATGCAGAAAAAGTATTTGACAAAATTCAACATCCCTTCACAATAAAGAGTCTTAGCAAATTGGTATAGAAGGAAAGTATCTCAACACAATAGAAGCCATATATGAAAACCCCACTACCAATATCATCCTGAATGGGGAAAATCTGGAAGCTTTTCCCTTAAGAATGGGAACAAGACAAGGATGCCCACTCTCACCTCTCCTATTTAACATAGTATTGGAAGTACTAGCCAGAGCAATCAGGCAAGAGAGAGAAATAGAGCATTTCCAGATTGGAAAAGATGAAGTCAAACTGTCCCTGTATGTAGATGACATGAACCTACATGCAGAAAAACCTAAATCTCTATCAAAAAAACCCTTTAAGCTCATTAACAATTTCAGTAATGTTGCAGGATACAAAATCAACATGCAAAAATCAGTAGCATTTTTATTCTCCAATAACAAACTAGCAGAAAAAGAAATCAAGAAAGGAAGCCCATTTAGAATAGTCACACACATACAAAAAAAAAACCCAAAAAGCAAACAAAGCCCTAGAATCAACCAAGAAATTAAGTATTGAAGAAATTAAAGAGGACAGTAAAAGTTGAAAAGATATTCCATGCTCTTGGACTGGAAGAATAAACACTGTGAAAATATCCATGCTACCCAAAGTGATCTACAGTTTCAATGCAATCCCCATCAAAATACCAAAGACATTCTTCATAGAAATAGAAAAAACAATCCTAACATTTATATGGAACTACAAAAGACCCCAAATAGCCAAAGCAATCCTGAACAAACAAATAAATAAATAAAGCCAGAGGCATAACACTACCTGACTTCAAATTATACAAAGCTATAGTAACTAAAACAGCATGGCACTGGCATAAAAACAGACACTTGGACCAATGGAACAAAATAGAGAACCCACAAACATACAGCCAACTGATCTTTGACAAAGACAACAAGAACATACATTGGGGAAAGGACAGCCTCTTCAATAAATGGTGCTGGGAAAACTGGATATCCATATGCAGAAGATTGAAACTGGACCTGTATGGGTCACCATATTACCAAAATCAACTCAAAATGAATTAAAGACTTAAGTATAAGACTTGAAACTATAAAACTACCAGAATAAAACATAAACACTTCAGGAAGTAGGACTGGGCAAAGACTTTATGAATAAGACCCCACAAGCACTTTTTTCTTTTCTGTTGAAGAAAAAAATAAAAAATGGGATTATATCAAACTAAAAAGCTTCTGCACAGCAAAGGAAACAATCAACAGAGTGAAAAGACAACTATAGAATGGGAGAAAATATTTGCAAATTATATATGTGACAAGGGATTAATATCCAGGATACACAAGGAACTCAACTTCACAATAAAAATAAATAAATAATCCAATTTAAAAATGGGCAAAGGAGCTGAATGGACATTTTTCAAATGAAGACATACAAGTGGCCAACAGGCAGAAGAAAACATGCTCAATATCACTAATCGTCATGGAAATGCCAATCAAAACCACATTGAGATATCATCACACCCCAGTTATCAAAAAGACAGAATAACGAATGCTGGCAAGGATGTGGAGAAAAGGGAATTCTTCTGCATTGTTGGTGGGACTGTAAATTAGCACAGCCATTATGGAAAACAGTATGGAGTTTTCTCAGTCAACTACAGGTAGATCTACCATACAATCCAGCAGTCCCACTTCTGGGTATGTACCCAAAGGAATGGAGATCATCATGTAGAAGGGATACCTGCACTCTCATGTTCATGGTAGCTCTGTTTACAATAGCCAAGAGTTGGATCCAACCTAAATGTCCATCAACAGACTACTGGATAAGGAAAAAGTGGTATATTTTTTAGCATTACACAATGGAATACTGCTTAGCCATAAAAAAGAATGAAATTCTGGGCCGGCCCCGTGGCGCACTCAGGAGAGTGCAGTGCTTGGGAGTGCAGCAGCGCTTGGGAGCACAGCGGCGCTCCCACCGCGGGTTCGGATCCTATATAGGAATAGCCGGTGTGCTCTCTGGCTGAGTGCAGTGCGGATGACACCACACCAAGGGTTGCGATCCCCTTACCAGTCACAAAAAGACAACAACAACAACAACAAAAAAAAAAAAGAATGAAATTCTGTCATTCATGGCAACATGGATGAACTTGGAGAAAACTATGTTAAGTGAAATAAGCCAGGCACAGAAAGAGAAATACCACATGTCCTTACTCATAAGTGGGAGAAAGCAGGCAGGCAGGCAGGCAGGCGGGTGGGCGGGCGGGCAGGTGGGCAGGCAGGCAGGCAGGCAGGCGGAAGGAAGGGAAAGAAGAGAAAAGAAAAGGATGACAGACCACAATGATATATTGAACTTTCAGAAGGAGAGAACAGATCTATGGTTACTAGAGGTGGGAAAGGAGGAGGTGGAAGGGGGTTAGGGAGAAATTGGGTAAGGGACAAAAAGAGTAAATACTATTTGTAATAATGAACATGCTAATAATATTGATTTGATCATCACATAGTGTACATGAATACTGATAGTCAGCTCTGTACTGCAAAATCATGTATAATCAATGTTTCAATTAAAAATATTTTTTTTAAAAAATGCTCATGGCTTCAATGAATGTTTGTTGAGCTCCTGCTAGTGTGTGGCTACATAGTTTCCTAATTATGATGTCGCTTTCCTTAGTGGTACTAATAGCAAGCGTTCTTCTATAATTCATTATTTCCTCTTTCAAATAATTCTGAGCCATTATTTTCTAGCCATTCTCTTTTGGAACTGGATCAAATATATTATTTCATGAGCCTAATCTGAAGTGTGAGTAGTTTAGAGTACAAGATCTCAAACAATCCTTCCAAATCCGAGGATTGGGGCCAGCAGGTAGTTGAAGGTATCTATTATACTTTGAAGTTGTTTCATCTAGAGAAAAAAAAATCAAAGGGATTCCTTAATTATTTCCAAGGTCTGTAAAGCATGACCTTAGTGGCAATGATTTAAGAGAGAGAGGAAGGATAATTGACCTAAATCAGTGGTTCTCACAACTGAGGGTGCTTTTGTCCTCCAGGGGACATTTGCAATGTCTGGATACATTTTTCATAGTTCCGACCGGGGTGGCGGCAGGAGGGGAGCTGTTACTCTTATCTAGTGGGCAGAGGCCAGGAGTGTTGCAAACATCTTACAGTGCACAAGAATGTCCCCACACAACACAGGCTCATCTGTCCAAAAATGTCAGTAGTGCAAGATTGGCAAGCCCTGGTCTAGAGAAAGTTAGTTTCTTAATTGCCATTTATCAGACTCTGAACTACATGATTAGGGGAATTTCCCAAATCTTTTGAAATAGAAAAAAACAGGCATCCACTGGTGATGAGTATTCCCATTATTTGTCATCAGCAGCTGATGCTGTGAAAACTAACAAACTAACAAGGACATCATTAAGATGATTGCACCTACATAAATCTATCACGGGTTGCTCTTCTCCTGGGCCAAGCAGACCCACAGAGGGTCCACTGAAGACCCATCCAGTTTTAGACATTCTGATCTAGATTTTTTTTTCTCTTCACTTTCTGAACTGACTTGACTTGACAATGGGTCAATGTTAACTTCACTCTGCTTTTAAGGCTTTAAAGTGATGATAGCCATTTACAGTAGATCATATTTCGGTTAATAACCACAGTCATGGTCATATCTGAGATGGGTTTTATCTGCCCTTTATGCCTCAAATTGTAGACTCCATAATAACTAATTTTAACTTGAAAATGTTCTCCATTGAGTTTATATAACATGTTTTGACCTGCTTAGCCCAGCAGGAAGCAGAAAACTGTAAATAGATCTAAAAAGCATTTAAATTCTGTGCAAATAGTAATCCACATTCACGGTTTAACCTTGAAATTCTAGAAAGATTTGAAGGTTTCAAAAGGTTTACTTACCCATTATGTTAACATCTACCTTTTTTAGTATCTAACTTAATTGCTTTGAAAGACGATTATCACAATGACCGGTTTTGCTTTCCTTAAACCAAGATTTTGCCAATATATACAGTTTATTTTACTAACTTTCAAATATTCACTGCATTTTGGGGATAATATTTTTTAAACTTTGTTAGATGGGAGTGAATCTGCCAAGATGCTGTTCTGGGTGGATAAGATTTCTCTGGTGGAACTAATTATATACAGCAATGTATGGTGTAGAATTTAAAATCCAGACGCTGAAGTCAGACTGCCTGGGTCCAAATCCAGCCTTACCACTTCCTTTGGGGAATGTATTGCCAAGTTACTCGATCTCTCTATGTCTCAGTTTCCTTGTGTACAAAATGGGGATAATAATAATATCTCCCTTGTAGATATTCGTCAAAATTAAATTAGTTAAACCAGTGATTCTCAAAATGTGGTCTCCAAACCAGCAGCAACATCACCCAGGACCTTATAAGATATACGAATTTTCTGACCCCACCCAGACCCACTAAATCAGAAGTCCTCCAGTTAGTTCTGACACATGAAAACGTTTGAAAAACACTGAGCTAAAGCATGTAACACAGTGCCTGGTACGTATTAACATTTAATAAACCTTAGCTATGATTATCATCAAATCTCTGTAAGCTTCTCTTTTATAATATATTTTATATTCCTGTCTTCTCATTTATTTTAAAACACATCTATTTCTGAAATACACGTGGCTTTCATATACACATGGGCTTTTAGCAAAGCACAAAGTGACTCACTCAAAATCATCTTCTGTATTAGTCCGTTTCTGTTGCTTACAACAAAATACCAAGAACTGGGTAATTTATAAGAACACAAAATTTATTACTTACGGTTTGGGAGGCTGGGAAATCCAAAGTCCGGGGAACACACCTGGTAATGGTTTTGGTGGTGGTGACAGTGACACAGGGTCTCACATGGCAGAAAATGGTGGAATAGAGAGACATTCTCACATGCTCTCCTTTTAAAGCCCTCAGAACTATGCCCATGACCACCATTGTTAATCCATTCACTGATGCACAGTCCTAAAATCTAATCACCTCGTCAAGGCCCCACCTTTTAATTACCATAATAGGATTTCCCACCCTCTTAATAGTCACAGTGGGGATTAAGCTTTGATGAATTGGGGGGCCATTCAATACACTGTACCTTCCCTCCCCCATCCCTCCTCTGACCTAGCTCTCTGGACTTTCCCATCGCTCTGTGCCTGCCTCCAAGTTCTCAACCTTCCTCTGTGGGTCCTGTACAGATCTTGTTGCCTCAGGACCAGGCTCTCTTTGCTTTCCACAGTACCTGTGACTATGTGAGAAAGGGAATGTGCCCTGGTGCCAGAAAGCACATGTTATTGATTATCCCACTGCTTGGCTCCAGGGGTCATGATTCATACCGTCTCCTATATAACCTGTCCAGGGTGTCATCCTAGAGAGAGGAAAGATGTCAACCTAATGGCACCGAGAACAATGCTTTTGGTGAGGCACAGCTTCTCGGCGATTCTCTTCAACGTGCTGGTCTTGCTCTTGCAGTAGAGCTGGGAGGCTCATTTAGGACTCAGACACCCTGTAAGAAGCACAGAGGCACTGTCATACTAGAAGGACTTTTGACAAAGAAAGCCTGGTATGAGGGGCTCTGACACAGGTGGGATTCCTATCCTCACTCAGGTTCATACATCAATTTAACTGACAGTAAAAAGAAACAAGAGTACAGTGTGGAAAGGGGAGGGGGTAAGTTTGCAGTGGAGAAAAGCACTTTTCCACTACCCCCACCAGGGGATCGAGGTTGGCGTCAACAGTCACAAGTCACATCCGTTGCATGCAGCCTTGATACAATGTGATGAAAACGGCACTTCACCGCTGCGGCCTTCCTCCAGAAACCTGTAGTCTCACCACGAGAAAAACCCAGACAAACCCAGCTGTGACCAGTACTCCTCAAAACTATCAAGATCATCAAACACAAGGAAAGTCTGAGAGACTGTCCCTATCAAGGGGAGCCTAAGGAGACGATGACGACTAAATGTAATGTAGGATCCTGGACAGGATCCTGGAACAGAAGAATGACACCAGGTAAAAAGTAAGGAAATCTGAACGATGTGGGCTTTAGTTAATAACAATGCGTCAGTATTGATTCATTAATTGTGACAAAAGTTGCATACTAATTTTCTTAGTCCATTGGGGCTGCTCTAACAAAATACCAGAGTGGGTGGCTTATAAGCAACAGAAATTTATTTCTCACACTTCTGGAGAATGGAAAGTCCAAGATAAGGTGCTGACAGATTCAGTGTCTGGTGGGGGCTGCTTCCTGGTCCATAGATGGCACCTTCTCACTGTGTCCTCACATGGTGGAAGGGGTGAGGGTCTCCCTGGGGTCTTCTCTATATCGGCACTAATTCCACTCCTGAGGGCTCCACACTCATGAACTAATCACCGTCTCAAAGACCCTATCTCCTAGTGCCATTACCTTGGGGGGTTAGAATTTCAACATGAATTTTGGGTGGACACATTCAGGCCATAGCACTAATATGTGGTGTTAATAATAGGGAAAACTGGGAGCAGGATATTGAGAATATATAACATCTTCACAATTTTCCTGTAAGTCTACAACTGT
Organism: Cynocephalus volans; assembly: GCF_027409185.1. Taxonomy (NCBI): domain Eukaryota; kingdom Metazoa; phylum Chordata; class Mammalia; order Dermoptera; family Cynocephalidae; genus Cynocephalus; species Cynocephalus volans. Next base: position 85,273,617 of record NC_084466.1, on the reverse strand, counting down.
TGTAAAAATCAAAAGTTTGTTAAACGTGCATGCACGAGCACACACACACAGAGTATGACAGCAGGCATACATAGCCTCCATGTTTTGGGTCCAGCCTACACTCCCAATCTTATCTTTAATGAATTAGGAAAAAGTAGAGAGCACCCCAATTAATTTTGTGAAGCTACTATAACCCTGAAAAAAAATCAGATAATAATAATAGCAGAAATAAAAATTACAGGCCAATGTCATTGACAAATATGCATATAAAATCTCTAAAGATCAGCAAACCAAATACAGCAATGCAATATTGTATTTCTCCTTAGTGTTCAAAACCCTTATTTTTCTTTTTTATACCAACTTTATGGAGTTATAAATACAATAAAAACATATGGTAAAGCTTATACCTTCATAAAGTTGGCTTACATACACTAAAGTGTATGCATTTTAAGTATACAATTCAACAAGTTTCAGCAAATCCATGTGACCACCACCACTATCACCATATAGCTCATTTTCATCACCCCAGGAAGTTCCCTGTGCCCTTTGTAGTTAATCCCCCACCCTCAGCCACAGGCAACCATTGATCTGCTTTCTGTTACTACAGATCAGTTTTGCCTGTTCTGGAATTTCACACAAATGGATTCACACCGTACAATCTCTACTGTGTCTGGCTTCCTGCACTTGGCATAATGCATTCCATGCTGTCACGTGCACTGGTGTTTTGTTCCTTTTAATTTCTGAGTAGTATTCTGCTGTATGGATATACCACAGGTTATGTATCCATTCTCCTGCTGAGGGGCATTTAGGTTTATTTCCGGTTTGGTTCTAAGCAGATACTAAGATGGAGTTGGGATGCAAGGTACTTATTGGGGATCAACACCTGTGAAAAAAAGGGACAGGAAGCAGGACTGCAAAGAGGCAGAAGACAAGTGGTGAGGTAGGGCTGACAACACCTTGGCCCATGCCACAGTCAGCTCAAGAGCGGGTTTTGACTATCAGAACTTTCCAGAGGTGGGCCAAAATGATGGCCTTTATAGTCCCACCTCACTCAGTGACAAGATACTGGTTATTCCAGAAAGGGTACGTACAAACCTTAAAGTCGCTGACACCTGGAGTTGACCAAACTCCTACGCTGGGCAGCAAGTCCCTCGTTGAGAGGGGATCTGGGTTGCTCATCTCTCTCCACCCACAGGACTGTTTCCAGTTTTTAGCTACTGTGAGTGAAATATTTAAACATTCATTTAAACATTTAAACATTCACGTACAAGTCTTTTTGTGGACATATGCTTTTATTACTCCTGGGCAAAAGCGTAGGGATGGAATTGCTGGGTTATGTAGTAAGAGAATGTTTAACTACAAGAAACTGCAAACCATTTCCAAAGCGAGCACACAACTTCACAGCAGTGTCAGCAAGGCGTGAGGGCTCTCTTTGCGCCATGTCCTTGCTAACGCTGGTGTCCTCGGACTTTTCCATTCTGCCCCTGGGACTGAGAACGCACTTGCATTTCACTGTGATTTGGGTTTTTATTTCTCTGGTGGCTAATGTTGTTGAGAAACTTTTCATGTGCTCACTAGCCAATTGTATTCTTTCTTTTCTGAGTGTCTGTCCAAATGCTTTTGCCCATTTAAAAAGTTATTTGTCTTTTTATAATTGAGTTGTAAAAATTCTTTACATATTCTGGAAAGAACTTCACTATCAGATATACTCATGTATATGTGTGTGTGTGCATGTGTGATTGCATGTGTGTGCATGTGCACGTATGTTTGCATGCATGTGTGTGTGCATGTTTGTGCTTGTGTGTGTAAAGGAAATTTTCTCCCAGTCAGTGGCTTGCCTTTTCATTCTTTTAAGTCTTTTGAAGAATGGAAGCTTTTAATACTGTTACCAATATTTCATTTTATTTAGCGTTTTGGTGTCCTAACACATTTTTGCTATCCCAAAGTTGCAAACACTTTTCCTTTGTTTTTCCTAGAACTTTTGTAGTTGTTAATTTATGTTCAGGTCTATGATTTATTTTGAGTTAATTTTGTGAGGGTAAGGGCCAAGGTTTTTTTGTTTTTGTTTTTGTTAAGAAAATGTAATTTTATTAATATTGTTTTTTACATTCTAAGATGTTGTTGAGGAGCAGTTGGGAGGGAGGGAGAGAGGGGAAAGGGGGAGGAAATGGGATGGAAGGAGGAAAGGGGAGGGGTGGGATTGAGGCCTGTGGCACCCCCCACATTCCCACAGGGGAGACCAGGGGGTTTCCAGGGGTGACTTGGTCATTGCCGGGCTGGGTGCAGATGTTAGGAGGGTGTGGCAAAAGCCCTTGCCCCCACCATCCCAGCTTGGGAACCCAGGGCCCTTCTTGCTGAGGCTTGGTGGTCACCACTGGGCTGGCTGCATGTGTTGGGGGCATGGCAGAGGCCCAAGACCCCCCACCACCATGGCTTGGGAAAGCCCAGGGCATTTCCTGAGGCAGTTCAATGGTCACTGCTGGGATACAGGCCAAGGTTTATTTTTTTCATCTGATATCCAGTTGTTCCAGCACCAATTGTTGAAAAGACAGTCCTTTCCTCATTGAATTGTCCTGATACCATTGTTGAAAATTAATTGACCCTATATATGTGAGTCTATTTCTGGACTCTATATTATATCTCATTGATTTATATCTGACTTTACATCAATATCACACTGTCTTGATTATTTTTTAGTAAATCTCGAGATCAGCTAGGTCAAGTTCTTCAACTTTGTCTTTCTTTTTCAAAATTGTTTTGACTATTCCAGGTCATTTACACTTCAATATAATTTGAAATCAGCTCATCAATTTCTATGCAACAAAAAGACTGCTGGGATTTTGGCTGACCTTATGTTACATCTGTAGATCAGTTTGGGGAGAGGGATCCTTTAAAAAAATATTTAGTCTTTCAATCCACAGTCACAATATATCTGCCCACTTGTTAAGATATTCTCTAATTTCTCTTGGCAGTTTTGTAATTTTCAATAAACAGGTCTTTTAATATTTTGTCAAATTTATCCCTAGGTACTTCATGTTTTTAATGCCATTGTAGATAGTATTATTTAAAGATGGTTTTACTATTTCCTTTTTGATTTATGTCCTTTTCTTCCTTTCTTCTTCCTGTTCTTTCCCATCCTTTTTTTCCTCCCGCTCTCTCTAGCTCCTTCTCTCTCCTTCCTTCCTTCTTTCTTTTTTTATTTTTCATTTTTGTGGCAATGTCGAACACAAGTGGAGAGATCATACATCCTTGCCTCATTCCCAGTTTTAGGGAAAAAGTGTTCAATCTTCCTCCATTAAGTGTCATGTTAGCTCTAAGTTTCTCAAAACTATCTTTATCACATTGAGGAAATTCCCTTCTATTCCTAGTTTACTTAGATTATTTAGTGTTTGCGGATGTTGGATTTTGTCAAATACTTTTCCTTGCATGTATTGAGATTTCTGTTTGTTAGTGTTTATTCTGTTCATATGGTGACGTATCTTAGTTGACTTTTAAATATTAAGCCAGCCGTGTATTCCCAGGATAAAACCACTTGAAATAACGTATCATGCTATTTATATATTGCTGGATTTGATTGGCTAAATTTGGGTAAAGATTTCCTTGCCTCTAAGTTCACTGTATATATTGGTTAATAGTTTTCTTTTCTCATAATGTCTTTTTCTGGATTTGGTGCCTGGGTAATGCTTTCACCATAAAATGAATTCAGAGGTGTTCACTCTTCCTCTGTTTTCTGAAAGACTTGTGTGAATGTACAAGTCCAAAACTGTGTGAGTCTAGAATTTTCTTTATCAAGATTCAATTAGTTTAAAATGTGATAAATATAAGGTTATTTATATTTTATATTTGTCTTGAGTCCTATTAGTAATTTGTATCCTTCTAGTAATTTTTCCATCTAAGTCGTTTAATTCATTGACATTAAGGTGTTCATAAACTCCCCTTCTTGTTTTTTAGTGTCTGTATGAACTGTACTGATGGTCCAGTTTCATCTCTCGTAATGATAATTTTTGTCTTTTTCTCTTCATCATTGTAGCTGGAGGTCTGCAGATTGTACTAATGTTTACAGAAAACAGCTTTTGCTGCACCAGTTTTCTCTATCGTTTGCTTGATTTTCTAGAGTGTTAGTAACTGCTCTAATCTTTATTCTTTCCTTCCTTACACTTAATTCGGTTTCACTTGTTCTTGTTTATCTACCATTTAAAAGCGCAAGCTCAGGGCCTCTGGGCCCCTGCCGGGGAGCCCATTACCTTTCAAGAGATGCTCGGGGGACCGGAGTGGGGCTGGGAGGAGGACAGTTTTTAGAAGGAATGGAAGAAAAGAGGGGAACAAAACCAAAACCAAAGAAGGACGGAGGCTCCCAGAAGTCTCCCAGCTCCCAGGAGGAAATTCCCTGCCCCAGGCCAAGGCGTCCCCTGGCAACCGGTACCCCGCGGGACTGAAGGAGGGAGGCCCTGCGCCCCGGGGTCGGCGGGAGAGCCCGGCTGCCGACCAGGCCCGCCCGGACGGCCCGCACCGAGCCCGGGCACCCAGCGGCCGTGAACGGCAGGGCGGGGCGGCCACGGGCGGTGGGCGGGTACCCCGGGCGCGACGCTGTGGACCCCGAGGCCCCCCACCCAGCCGGGACCTCCGGGTGGTGGAGGCCGAGAGCAAGCGCGCGCGGCCGTCACCCGGCAGCCCCGGGTCCGCCCAGGACCAGGACGGCGACTAGGAGGCGGCGGCGGACAGCGGGGCCACCGGCGGGCGCGGCTGGAGAGACGGAAGCGCCTCGGTGACCGCGCCCTCGTCTTCGGCCTGCCCAGCTTCCTTGCCTTGGTGACGGAGACGAGCTGTCGTGTCCCGGGGGCGGTCCGCCGAGGAGTGTCTGTGCTCGTTGCCTCACTCGGGTGCCTCACCAGCCTCTCCGCCGTCGTGCTGCTGGGCCGCATCAGCCTGTACCGTGCCCGGGAGATCCAGCTGCTCGTGGTGACCTGCGACACGGCGTCCTGGTCTCGCTGGAGCTGGCCGTGCGCGCCACCCACCCGGCGCCAGGCCACCACCGCCGCGAGCCGCACCGTCGGGCCCGCAGCAAGACCGCCCTGGATGGGCGCTTCCTCGTGAGGATGCTCGTGGCCACCCGCTGGTCCTCAGCATCGCCTCCGTCCTCGCCGCCGGGACCGTGCGCGTCTGCCGGAGGCACCGCGACAAGCAGGAAGGGACCGGCAACTTCCTGGGGCCCATGCGGCTCACCGGCTGCGGCGGCGCTCGTGGTGGCCGTGGTGGCCGTGGGGGCCCGGAAGCTAGAGCCCACCAAGGCCAAGAAGCGTGTGGCAACCTCATGAGGGACACTCAGCTCGCCAAGCGGGGAGACAACACCGCTGCTAAGTTCTCGGGGACACACGGCTCATCCACAAACACTCCGGGCTGGCGAGGAAGCCGGACCAGGCCCGGGCTCGGGAACGCCAGCGACAGTTCCTGCAAGCCGTCCATCAGCGGCGGGGTGTGAGCTCGCACAAGGGAGGCTGAGCGACCGGGCCAAGACGCTCGCAGACCTGGCGCAACCCAGAGCACCGAGTACGACGTGCTGTCCGAGCTGCATGCTCGGCACTAGGAGCTCGAGGCCGTCCTGGCCACCCTCGGGAGCCACCTGGACACGCTGGGCACATCCCTGCAGGCCCTGCCCGGCCCATCACCCGAGCCAAGCACCGGCCCCCGCCACCCCGACCGGGCAACCGAGACTCCCGCTAGCCAGTGGCCGCCTGTGGCCCCCTCGGACTGCGTGAGAAGGCCCTGCCCGCCATCGAAAGTCTTGGCCATCGAGTGGCTGCCACCACCGTGCCATCAGGGAATCCCTGTACAGTGGCACCTCTGGGAGTTCAAGCCAAAGCTGAGTTGACCGGGGCCGGCCCCACCCAGACTGCCCAGGCAGAGGGCAGAGGGCAGGGCTGGACCACAGGCAGGGGCAGGGGAGCCGGGAGCTTCCTCTGGTCACCTGGCCCCTCCGACTATCCCCAGGTCCCCGGTGGGCACAGGGCAGCCCGTGGAAGGGTTGTTGCTAGTTCTGTATAAAGTAGGACATACCAAAAGTAATAATAATAATAATAATAATAATAATAATTTAAAATAAAACTTGTAAGCTCAGATCATTAACTCTAGATCTTTTTTCTTTTCTAATATAAGCATTTAAAGCTATGTATTTACCCTAAAAATGACTTAAGCAGCACCTTACTAATTTTTATATATTGTGTTTTCATTATCAATAAGTTCAAAAATAGTTTCTAATTTCCATCGTGATTTCTTCTTTGTACCAGAGGTTATCAGAAGTGTATTGTTTAATTTCTACATATTTAGGGATTTTCCAATTATCTTTTTGTTATTGGTTTCTAATTTAATTGCACTTTGGTCAGAGAAAATACTCTGTAGTACTTTCATCTTTTTAAATTTGAGACTTGTTTTATGGCCTAAAGTATGGTCTACTTTGGTGAATATTCCACGTTCACTTAAGAATAGTGCTCTGCAGATGTTAGTGTGGCGCTTTGGAAATTTCATTTAGGTTGAGTTCGTTGATTGTGTAGTTCAGTATCACTGGTGTCGTGTGTAGTGTATTTGTTTTATAAATTACTGAGAGAGAAGTGTTGAAGCTTCCAATTAAAATTGCTGATTTCTTTTTCTCCTGTTTCCATCAGTGTTTGCTTCTTGTGTTTTTTCTTTTTCTTTCTTTTTTTTTTTTTTTGTCTTTTGTTTGTTTATTATTGCTTACATTCTAACCTGTTGTTGCAGAGCAGTTGGAGGGAGGGGGAGAGAGATGGGGGAGGGGCTGGTCCTGGGCTGGCCCCCTCCTGGCCTGGTTGCAGAGGGCAGGAAGGCTTGACCGAGGGCTGTGCGGGGGTCGGGGGGACATTCCGGTTCAGGAGCCCAGGGGGGCTTCTGGTGGCAGCTGGATAATCACTGGGCTGGATGTGGACCTTCCTGTGTTTTAAAACTGTGGAATTACACATATACATATTTACAATTCTTAGGTCTTCTTGATGAATTCATTATTTAATCATTATAGAATGTCTCCCTTTAACTCAGCTGATACTTCTTGTTATAAAGGCTACTTTGTCTGATATTAATCTGGCCACCTTTGCTTTTCTTTTTTGATTAGTGGGGGCTTTTTTCATGCTTTTTTCTTTCTCCACCTCTTAAATTTTAATGTATCTGTGTTTTTGTACTTAAAGTAAATTTCTTGTAGATAGCATATAGTTGGATCTTGCATTTTTATCCAGTTTGATAATCTCTAGCTTTTAATTTGATTGTTTAGATTATTTATATTTACTGTGTAAATCCATATATGGGTCTAACTCTAACATCTTGCTATTTATTTTCTAATTATTTCATCTGTACTTTGTTCCTTTATTCCTCTGTTCTTTCCTTTTAGATTAGTATTTTTACTTATTCGGTCTCCATTATTGGCTTACCAGCTATTTATATTTTACGTTTTAGCATTAGTATTTATTAGCTGCTCTATATTTTACAATTAGTATCTTCAACTTATTGGGTGTTATCTTCAAATAATACTTTTTATACATAATGTAAGAACTTGTAACAGTACACTTCCCTTTACTCCATCTTATTCTTTGTGCTACTGCTGTCATACTTTCTCCTTCTATGTATACTGCAAGCTCTGCAATAAATTGTTATCACTTCTTCTTTAAGCTGTCATTTACATTTTACATTTACATTTTACATTTACCTATACATTTATCATTTCTGGTGCTGTTCTTTCCTTTTTAAGTTCTGAGTTAGTGGTATGATTTTATTTCGGCCCAAAGAGTTTCCTTTAACATTTCTTGTAGCACTGGCCTACCGGAGGAAAATCTTTCCATATTTTGTTTGAAAATGACTAAAGCTTTTTCTGCTCTCGACTCATTCAAATGATATGTTAAATAATTTGATATTTTCTGACATCACTAAAGCACTGTTTATTTTTGTGCAATCTATCTTCTCTCTGTGCTTCAGTTTGGATAATATCTATTGCTATATCTTCAACTTCACTGCTTTTTTTATTCTGCAGTGTTTAATCTGCTGTTAATCCTACCCAATGACTTTTCTTTTCAGATATTAAGTTTTCAACTCTAGAACTCATACAGGTGAGTGTATGTATGTATATACATGAATGTGTAAATATATATATAATTTTAATTTCCCTTTTGATTATATACATGTTTTCCTTTAAATCCTTGAATATATCTAAAATAGTAGCTTTAAGTTTCTCCAGGTATAAAGCCAGAATGATAATAGATCTCACATTGTTTTGTTTTGTTTTGTTTTTTTCTTCTCTCAGTGATCAAAATCCTGTGTAAGCAGTTGTTTAATACCTTTTGTCTGCCTTTCTAGTTGTTCATGGCAAGGCAGCAAGTCTAGTGATAATGATTACAATATAACTGAAAGTGAAAGTTGCTTACGGGCTTTTTACAAACTATGTAACTTTCTTTCCCCTCCCTCTTTTTTTTTCAGTTTCTCATACTAGAATGTAAGTTCTATAAGGTCAGGGACTTTGATCTGTTTTCTTCCTGCTGTATCTCCATTACCAAAAAAGGCATAAATATTTATTGAATTATTGAATGAATAATTTATTTGTCTGTAATTTACTTTAACTGAGATAGACTGATATCATATTTGTTCCAGTAATTCAAGTTTTGACCTATGCAGTCAATTCCCATAATTATGAGCCCACATGTAGATGTGTTCAGCCAGTATTATATCAGCATTATTAATTAGCATAATGTGAAAAATGTGCTCTCATTGATAAAATTTAAAATATGTAGAGTACAGAGATTGGATAAAATATTTTAGAGATATTCCTTATCCTTATAGTGCATGGGACATAAGAATTTAATGAACCTATAGTCTGAACCCTTAGTGAAACTATGAAACCTAATCTTGTCTCCAAGAATGTTGTCAAGTCTTTTATGCAAAATGCTAGTCAGAGCACCTAAATGCACTGAGAGCTGGAATTTCATCTAGATTAGAGAATAGGGTATGTAAGTAGGTTTGTGCCTAGTTTTTAATCAATATTGTTCAGTAAATGTTAGTATGTGTGACAGAATTTGGTCTGAGACTCGCTTTCATTATACCTAGTAGGGAAATTATGAGGTAATAGCTAACCTTTTCCCACCTCAAACTTTGCAGAAGTTACTGCTTTCTGCCAAAGGGTAGCCAAATGTTATGCACAGCCAAGTTCACTTAGATCAATTTGTAATTGACCAAGTTGGGTTTATCCCAAGAAAGTTAATTTAAGAAAAATCTACTAATGTGATTTATCTCATTAATAGACAAAGAAAATTTTATGATCATCTTAGAAGATGTATCATAGTTTCGATATATAATTTCAAACATATTTGTGATTTTTAAAAAATTTAGCCAACAAGAAATAGAAGGGGCCTTTCTTAACTTGAGAAGTGCATCAAAATGTAGCATTAAATAAACCTATGGCACAAAATATAATAGTAACATCACATATGCTGGAACACTTGGTTGTCCTCAGGAGAATACATTTAAAAATCTACGTGTGAAAAGTAAAAATTTGAAAGCTAGAAGGAAATATTGGAGGATGTCTTTATGACTTTGAAATAGGGAAATACTACTTAAACAAGACAGAAAAAGAAAATACCTTATCAGTTCACCAAAAAGACTATAAATTGTATTATATTTAACTTCAGTATATTTATTATTTAACGGCAGCACAAAAAAGTTTTTTAAAAGATATCTTAGGCAAAGATAAAAGGTAGTTGCTACATATATACCTAGCCATGAATTAGGATTCAAAATTTACATATAACATTCAGCAAATCAATAGGTAAAAAACAAGCCAATGGGGAAAATTGGCATACTATATGCATGGATAGGTCACAGAAGAAGAAATATAAAGGCTAACAAACACTTTAAAAAACACTCAACCTCACTAGCAGTAAGGGAAATGCAGCTAAGAACAATGGATTATTTCCTACCCATTAGCTGGCCAAAGTTTAAAACCAAGCATTGACTGAGGGCTGAGGAGAAATCAGAACATATGGATTGCTAAGGATAGGAACAACCACTTTGGGAAGCAATTTGACAACAGTTGGCATATCTCTACATTCTGCATTTAGGTGCCCTAGAAAGACTTTCATGTATGTGCACTTACAGTCAAATATAGTCAATGGATGTCCACTGCAGCATTTTGTAAAAGTGAGAAGCTGGAAGCCACCTAAATGAAATGACTAAACATTAAGATCCCCGTAGCAGAGATGTAGTCTCTTTTGGACTCTCCTGCACCTTGAACAATGCCTGGCTTGGCTCGTAGTAGGTGCTCAGTACATACTTGTTAGATGCATGAATAAGTGAATTCTAATAAGTTTACACCATGTTTTATCATACAGCAGATAAAACATTCTACATGCTTCGACATTGACGAATCTCAAAGAAAAACGGCCTGCAAAAGGACTTGTGGAGTGTAATTCTATATAGATAAATTTCAAAAGTGCATGAAACAGTGTTATGTATCGTGTTACCTCTGTAGGTACCGTACACGTCCTCAAAGCACCTCCAGAATTCACCCGCACCGCGCCTCCCTCCTGCCTGGCTGCGCCAAGTCACAGCATCTCTGCCTCGGGTTTTTGCGCTGTCCTCCTAACTGCCCTGCTTCTGCCTGGAATCTGCACTCAGCACACAGTAGCCGAAGCGGTCCTGTTAAAACCTATGTCAGGTCGTGTCATTCCTCTGCTTGAAACCCTCCAATGGCTCCTGTCTTGAAAACTCCTCACAGTAAACTGCTGGGGTCCACCACGCCCCAGCCTCACCTCTCTGACCCCACCTGCACCTCGTTCATTGTTCTGTAGCCGCACCAACCCCTCTGTTGCTCCCTGAGCCTATGAGGCACTGGCCTGACACCAGGGCTGCCTCCTCGGCCTGTCTGCCTTGCTCCTCCACCTTTTTCAGGTCTTTTTAAAATGTCATCTTTTCTCTGAGTTGTTCCCTGACAACCTTATCCAAATTAAACAGCCCCCATTCTCCTTTCCTGCTTTATTCTCCTCCAAAGAACATTTTATCATCTAACATACCATATATGTTACTTAGTATTTTGCTCATTGTCTGTCCCCACATTCTTCAAATGTCACCTTCTGAAGGACAGGGACATTTGTCTGCTATAGTCATTGCTGAATTCCCAACAACCAGCACAGTGCGTGGTCCAGAGAAGGCTCAGAAAGGAATAGAAAGGCCCAGATGTCAGGATGCAGACTCGTTTCAGGACAGCCATTGCCTCTGGGGACTGAGATAGGTGGTGGGATGTAGGGATAGCTTCACAAATATTTTGCACTCTTTTATATTTTAATCAACCAAAAAAACTGAAGCAAATATGGCAAAATTCTAGCAATAAATAAATCTAGATAGCATATATTGCTGTCTGTTGTATTATTTTTCATACTCTCACTTTAAATTGATAGCATTCGTATAACAAAGTAGATAAAGTACACTAATCTTGAGCATCAGCTTGATGATTTTTTGTGCATGTGTACACAGAGTGACCACCACCTAAGTAAATATTGACAGCACGTTCTGCACCTTGTGAGGCTGGCCTGTACCCTATCCCTCTTTACACCACTGTCGCCTGCAGATAATCTCCACTCTGGCTTCAGTTATCAGTTAATTTTGCCAGTTCTTGAAATCCATATAACTTGATCCATATAATACATACTTATGAGTCTGGCTTCTTTTGCTCAACATAACATCCTTGTCTGCATTCCTGTTGTTGTTATGGACCAGTAGTTCACTTTTTTACTGTTGTATAATATTTCAATGTATGAATATACCACAATTATTTAATATCCTATTGTGGGTATTTGATCCCCCCCCCCAAGGTTTGGCCATTATGCATAAAGCACCTACAAATTTCTAGACATATTAGTTTGTGAATAAATATATGTTCTCATTTCTCTTAGGTATATCCTAGAGCTAGAATTGCTGAATCAGAATTGCTGAATCTTAGAGTGATTATATGCTTAAATTTAGTAAAAACTGCCAAACACGGGTTGAGTGCCTCTTTTCTGAAGTGCTTAGGGCCAGAAGTATTTCGGATTTTGGAATTTTTCAGATTTGGGGATATTTGCATATACATAATGACATATCTTGGGTATGGGACCCAAGTCTAAACATAAAATTCATTTATGCTTCATATACACCTTATATACATAGCCTGAAAGTAAGTTTATACAATATTGCTAATAATTTTGTGTGTTAAACGCACAACCCATCACATGGGGTCAGCTGTGGAGTATTCCACTTGTGACATCATGTTGGCGCTCAAAAAGTTTCAGATTTTGAAGCATTTTGAATTTCGGATCTTTGGATTAGGAAAGCTCAAACTGTTGTTTTCTAAAGTGTCACACCCTTTACTCTAGCACTAGTGAGGGGTTGGAATTTCAATCGCTCCAATCCTCACAACCACGTGCTACTGTCAGTCATTTCAAATTTTAGCCATACCGGTGGGGGTGTGGTGGTATATCATTTTGGTTTTACTTTGCTTTTTCCTTATGAATAATGATGCTAGACACCTGCATTTATTGATGGGCATTTGTATATTCTCTCTTATGAAGTACATAATTTAAAAATTAGGTTGCTTGCCTTTTTCTTATTATTCGTAGGAATTCTTCATCTATTCTGGAGAAGTTTGTGTCAGGTGTGCACATTTGTGAATGTCTTCTTCTGGTCTATGGCATGCTTTTCACTTTCTTAATGGTGCTTTCTGGCAAATAGAATTTTAAATTTTTGATGAGGTCCACCTGCATGCTTTTGGATATTTGAAATATTTTGTAATTAAAAAATTTTAATTAAAAAAAGAAAAAGGAAGGCCTTTCCCTTTCCTTCCAGTTACAACATATTGTTGGAAGGATTCTTCCTTCCTCCCTCCCTCACTTCTCCCTCCTTTCTTCTCCCCCACCCGCCACTTCTATATTATTATATTAACTTGGATCTAACTCCAAGATCAACATGCAGGGTAATTTTTAAATAGGCGGTGTCCGCTGCCCTAACACCTTCCCGCTCTTCCTGGCTCTCTCTCCTCCCTCTTCTGTGCCGGCCTCCACGGCAGCACCTCTTCGACCAGCAGCCACAGGCTGCTCCTTCCTTCCGAGGGGACAGGTGGGACAGGAGCGGCGCCAGGCAGTCCCGCGGCAGGTGCTGTCGGGCCGCGCAGGCAGCAAAGGTCTCCAGGCTCCAACGCTGCGCTGCGGTGCAATGAATGAGCTGCAGATGCAGGGTGGGCCCAGACGCACGTGCTAGGATAAACGTCTCAGGTTCTGCTTGGGACTAATTAAGTCTGCTCCTCCCTTCCTCAGCTCCAAGAAGAGCCGGGCAGCGAACGTTTGATCAGCGTGCTGAGAAGCGGCAGCAGGGAAGGAATGGGGGGGTGGGGGGGGAATGAGCGTTATGGTGTATGCACTTAATGCACTTCACATGCAGAAAGATTTGCAATCCAAATTGTTGCCTGAGCAGCAGAAAGAGGAGGTGGAAATTAACGTCTACTTCATGAGCACAGGGAAAATGTCTTCTGAGATGAAAACAGTACCTGCAACTGTCTGCAGTATCCCGCACCGGGAGACTTTAAAGCCTGGGCATCACAACTTAAAATCAGAAGCCTAAATACGTGAGCCTCGTTTACATGCCTCCTACCAACTCTCCGTATTTTACACTCCTCTGTAACATTTATGTACACATCTGTCTTTGTCCCCAGATAAAAGCTTCTTCAAGGTCAGGGCTAAATTATATGCCCTCTCTGTATCTAATAATATTTTGCTCATATCTGCTTAATAAATGTTTTTTAACTAGCTAAACGTCTGGTCACCTAGGAGACCAAGACAAAAGTCTTTTGCCAAACATTTTATATGTGAAGAAAGATTCTTACCATTTTAAGAACAAGGACCAGTTTCAGTTGGAAAATATCTCCTCTTCCAGGTACAGTATATGGCATTGCAGAATAAATATATTGGGAGAGAAAAATAAATCTCTAACTTCAAAACTTTTTAGAACAGAGTACGTCTTTTAAAACTCATACGGCAGCTGCCAACACAGCAGTCTTGTCCCTTTGCAATTTCCAGTTGGAAAATTCCTTTGGGAATTTCTCTGCATCTCACTCACAAACTTCAACAACGACCTTAAATGGCAAGGTCTGCTTTGGAAAGTTAGACATGCAGAGTTCTCATTTCTCTGGCCTCTAGCAGAAGGTTTCCATTTTACTTCTGAAGGTGACTCAAAGGGGTTGATTTAATCTACAAAGCTCTATTGTCTAGGTAAAAATTCCTTAGAGATATCTGTTTTCCCTTGAACTTTTTCATGGGAATTAAGATGCTGTGCTGTGTCACAACTTATGATGCAAAGATCTGAGCTGCAGGGAATATGAAATTTGGTCTTGCAGAAGATGGTATCTTCTTAACAATACCCTAAATATTAATTCACATCAAGTTAAGCAAGCATAGTTTTGAATAATGCGCAACAGGTCTTAAATGATGGAAGACAGAGCTAGGTAAGTCTAGTGAAGTTTTCATATCAAGTTGAGAAACATCATAAAAAATTAATAGATTTCATTAATAATGCCAAAGAATTTATAGAGGAGAAAAATAAACGTAATATATTACAAAATAAGGCATATCTTAGAAAAGGAGTACGTGGTAATTCACCCACTAAAAGAATAACAGAATCAAGGGGATTAAATTTGAGAAACAGATCATCCTAACAGAAATTAGTCATTTATTTATTCAGCCACTCTTTATTGGCCATCTGCTTTGCCACACCCCATATGAGATGCTGAGAATGGCCCAATTTAAGTAAGGCTTTGACTCAGTCCTTAAAGTAGCCCTGAGCTAAATTATGAAAGATACAATATTTATCTGCAGTTTTTCTATTCTTCTTTCTGCAACTTTCTCTCAGCACTTTTCCCCTCTCTGTGGTTCATTTCTAATTCTAGCCACAAAATTTAAAACTTATTTTAGGAACTGTATATGTAGTTAGTATAGTTATGTCTTAATGAGAATTTTGGTCAATGTATCCTCTCTCTATTTATCAGATTGGGCTGCCATAACAGAATACCATTGAGTGGGGTGGCTTAAACAACCGAAATGTATTGCTCACAGTTCTGGAGGCTGGAAGTCCAAGATCAAGGTGGAAGTAGATTTGGTTCCTGGTGAGTGCTAGCTTTCTGGCTTGCAGGCAGCCCCTCATCTGCTGTGTGCTCACATGACCTCTTCTTTGGTCTCTCTCAGGGACAGAAAGAGAGCTAGCCCTCTGGTGTCTCTTCTTATAAGGGCACTAATCCTATCATGAGGGCCCCACCCCATGACCTTATCTAAACCTAATTATCTCCCAAAGGCCCCCACCTCCAAATACGTTGGGGGTTAGAGCTTCAACATATGAATTTGGTGCAACACAAACATTCAGTGCATCACACTCTCCCAGTAGTATTTTTATTTTAAAACTCATCTATTTCAATATTTGGCTGGCTCCAGCAAAGCAAATCAGGAGAAGGTAGAGACAAATTCATTAGCAGAAGACGATGACAAAGGGCTATTTCTGCTTCCCCACAAGTAAAGTTAACCCACATTTTATTACTGTTAGGAACTTAAAGTGCTATTTATTTAACTGTTGGCTTGAAATGGCTTTGGTTGTAGTCAAAAAGAAAGTCTCAAGTTGGGTCAGATACTCCAGGGATTTACATCACAGAACAGTAAAGGATCTCTGCGATCTGCTTCTCCAAAGACTCCAGCTGGAATGCTCAGAGGAATATCTGTTAACAGAAACAAATTGACATAGTTGAGAGGGTCTCGAGCAAGGCACCAAAATGATCAAAGGAGTGACTTGTGCACTGAGATCAAAAGACCTGGCAGTATAGGCCAAGCAGTGGTGGACAGGGAATACCTGGTACTTGATAAGAGTCTATAAATATTTCAAAGGTGTTAACACCAACGTAGACAAGTACTTATTTTGCCTGCTTGGAGGTGACATAATGTGAAACAATAAGGTAAAACTGAGGAAAGAACAATGTAGCCAGAAGATCAGGAAATATTTCCAACAATGAACAATTGATGGGTTTGCAAAATTACACACTGTGAGGCATTAGATCCACTAGGCCCATAGCAGAAACTAACCATGAACAACTTCCCTGTACCTTACTGCCTTTCTTACCTCTACTAGTCCATCATTTAATACCTACTAACCCATTTCCTTCTGCCTTTTGCCCAAATTCTTTTACATCCTTATGGATCCCCACAATGGCATCATATCTACTTTTTGGCAGAATATGATTCATGTAGGAAAGGTATATAGAATAGGCAAATAGGAAAGCGTTTGAACAGTTGCCATTCCTGTATGTGTTCCATATGCAGCACCTTTGTTAATCCAGGAGGGCACAGTTTAGAATCACAGAATTTTACAAAGCAGAAGCAAGCTCGAGGTAACCCACTCTCACCAGAGAGGCTAGGGGACTTCTCCAAAGTGCATGAGCAGAGACTAACACCCAGGTCATCATCACTGAAGTGGCGTCTGATTATCATCAGATGCCATTACCACCTGATGATATTCTTTACAAAAAAAAAAAAAAAAGCAATGGTTTCAATTTCTTTTTTTTTAAGCTATGATTAACAAATTTTAGATTTTTTTTCTTGCCAGATTTCCAAATTCCCACACTTTTATTACTGCTTAAGATGGATTTACTTAAGCTTGCAAACTAGATTCACTAATGGTACAGCGCACACACCCGTGGCCAACCCATCCACTGTCCGGCACACAGTGAGATGCTTGCCTAAGAGGAGAGGCCTGTCCGTCACACGGAATGAAGAGCTCTGCTCAGCTCAACTTCTCCCATGGCACACCTGAGTCTGAGACAGGAAGACCTTGTGCTGCTAAGAACCATCATAGCACTCTAACAATATGTTGGGACATTCTTACCAAGTGAAGCATTTCACTGAAAGTTGGGACTGCGGTTGTTTCTCTTTACATAACAATTTCCAAGTGACATGATGACGGTGGAGTGTAAGCTGCAGCAACAGTAATGAGTGGTGTGTTTCACCCACTGGGCCCTCGCACCAGCGACAGCCTACCTGGTCCTCTGCATGGAGCGAGGCAGGAGGAAGCAGAGATGGATATGACATGGTTCCTGCCTTCCAAGAGCTCAGGGTCTAATGTGCAAAGCGGAGACAGAAACCCATTTATGAGGCTGTGTAGCAGGGACAGTCAGGTGCTGTAATAGATTCCAGGAGCAGAGCAAAGAGGCACCAAACCCTGGTGAGATTAGGGAAAGAGTCCTAAAACAGCAGTCTTTTTCCATCATGTAGCATCTTTCTGTTCTATTTCCCTCTATATGTACACAAATATATAATAAATATTCATGTGGAGAGTTTGTAATAGGTTTATAGCACACATATTGTTATGCAGTTTGCTTTTTTGAAAGACTCAAAAATATCACACACATCCCATATACTTATCTATCTCATTTTTTCAAGTAGCTACACATAGATCAACTGTTGCTATGATTTTGGACAATTAGGTTGTTTCTAATTTTTATTAACTGCTAACATAATCCCTCATTTTGTCCCCACAGAGGGTGTCTGTCTGTCCCCTGGTGGGGGTAAGGGATGGATCAGTGAGGCCATCACTCCAGCCCTGGAGGCGGGGTTCTCTGCAGACTGGCACCCTGCCATTCAGTGGTCCACAGCAGAATGACTGGTGCTTTCCAGAAGCTCGTGGGTGAGGGCCCACACTTGTTCCAAAAAGCAATGCACTCTTATTGCCTTTTTGGATGGAGGACACGTTGGCCTCCAAGGGCCACGTGAGTAATCCCTCCCCTGGAAGACTGCATGAGTGCCCTAAGTATCTGAAAGTGTCTCAGGGTTGGGACAGGAAGGGGAGGAAGTTGAGGGAGGTGGTGGTCAAGAGCTGTTCACTTGTTCACTGAATTCCCTTTGTTGTTCCACAAAAGAGGGCAAAGTCTTGGTTAGTCCTGGGAGGACATTCTGGGTGGATTTCCTCTGACTCCTGAAGCCTCCTCTCATCTCCCAGTCTTTCCATCCCTGTCGTCACCCCCTAAGGAGAGGCAGCCCACCCTGCGGGACCAGACAATGCCTGGGCTGAGCTTCAGGGCAGCCTCCCCCTCTCGTGTTATGCCTGCATCTCTGGCCAGTGGACACACCATTGTCCCATGGAAGGAGGGTGGGCAGAAATGGGCATCTCTTGGTGTTTCTCCATCAGCAAAGCTGAAACTGATCAGTCTCCTAAAGTACTGAAGAAAACATAATTTATCACTTGTCTACATGAGGAATTTGTGGTCAAGCCTATGTCTCCTATCACTTTCACTAGAACCCCATTCCTTACAAAATAATGACCTTGGCTGAACTGTGTCACAGGTGCACCAACCTCTCTCCTGGCCTAATTGCTATTACTAAGGTCTCCATATTAGCCAAGAATGCCTATGCATGACATGAGACAACAGGGCAAATGGCACCAGGAGCAACAGCTTTGTCTCTAATTGCCAAGTCCCTCCAGTGAGAGCAGAGGCGGAGTTATCATATCACCTGCCACACAACAGTGTTGAAATGGACATCCATGTCAACTCTCCTTGCACACAGTGGGTGCATTCTCAGAACTAGAATGGATAAGTACAGACACATTTTCCTCCTCAAATTTATATTCCCATTGTCAGTGTAGGGCAAATACCCATTTTCCTATGCATCACTAGCTCTTCACATATGGAGGAGGGGTTGGAAGGACAGGAAAGAATCAGGCTGGATGGCAAGCAAGGGGAGAGGAGACCAGGAGGTGCTGCTAGATGCAGCAGCACCGGGAAGGCACAGAGGTGAGTGGAAGGACAGCACATGGGGAGCAAAATCCATGCATCCACATGTTTATTTGTTTATTCATTCAACAAAACTTCTCTAATTGCCTTCTGCATGCCAGCATTGGGCACCCACTGTGCAGGGCACCACGCTAAGCATTGGATATACACTGCTAAACAAGACATAGGGTTTATGGAATGCACAGCTCAGAGTTGTAAAGGAATCAGGCTGAAGCCCAGTGGAGATGAGATGACACACAGCCTTGTAGGAAGCTCATCTCCACCATGTAGGTAAAAGGGGATGACATATCATACAGGAGATTTCAGATGATCCATACTGATGCTGATAAGGAAAATGATTCAGGGACTGGGACGTAGAGGCACAGGGAGGGAAACGCTTGTCTTTACTCTCTGGGAAAAGGTGATGAGCTCATACCCTTCTCAATCGAAGATGGGGACTGTGTCCCAAGGTAAGAACTCATGCTGTACAGTCACATGGAGAGAAATCATTTATACCTTAAAAACAATTACTCTAAAACTATTCACATCATAAGACATATAAACACTGAAAACCTTTCAGCATATAAACTAAGCACTCTGAAAGTGATGTGACAGGTTATGTTGCTGTTAGAAACAAGGCGACCCCAGTTCAGAGGAGTCAGGTTGTCCTAATCATGATACAAAATCCAGAAGTAAGGGGGAAAGGGAAGTATAAAATGTTTTCATTTGCATTCATGCACTAGAATAGATACTGTGGAAAAGTAATAGAAAATGAAATTAGAAATGAGAATAAAAGGGAAAACATACGAAATAAAGTGAGGTAAAATACAGTACAGCAAAACAAAACAAAATGAAATAAATAAAACAAATTAGAAGCACCTGTGCACAGATAATAGTACGTCATGAGATGAGAATGATCAGTTTGGTTGATTGTGGTTATATGCACGCACACACACACGCTTAAAATGCAAGTGGCGGACTTGGAGATAATACTTGCAGCATATGTAATAGAAAAATTATTTATAATATAAAAATCATGGCGTCAAATAATCAGAACATGCTAAATAATAGAAAAAGAAATAAGAAATCGTAGTACTGGACATACAAATGGCCAGTAAATAAGTGAAAACCTGTCTAACTTCACTTACAATACAATAAGGAATGCAAGTTAAAACAATGAGATCATATTTTCAACTATTTAATCAACAAAAAAATTTAAATACTGATCAAATTCAGTGCTAGCAAAGGTGAAGTTTCGAGTAGACCATGTGTTTTCATTTTCATACACTGCTGGCAAGGATATCAATCGATACAACCTTTGTGACAGTAATGTGGCAATAACATAACATTTTTAATGTGTGTGTCATTTGACCTAGCAATCTTCTAGAAATCTTTCCTAAAGACATTTGCATGTGCAGGCAAAGAAATTAACTATAGTATCATTTACAACAAGTAAATTGTTGGAAATAACTTAATGTCTACCAATAACGGAATATTATGCTAGCATTTTGATATATTTAGTGTACAAAAGTCAGTTGTCAAACAGTACAGCAAAGTATAGCATAACTACTTTTTGTCTGAAAAATTAAAATGTGTGTATGTGTTTGCATGTGTGATGTATGTGTTTGTGTGACACATGTATGGTGTGTGTAAGTGTGTGTGAGGTGTGTGTCTCCATGAGGTGTGTATGCATATGTGTATGCGTGTGTGGTGTTTGCGAGTGGGTGTGTAAAGTATGTGTGGGGAGTATGGGAGGGGTGTGCGTCTATGTGTGTGAGGTGTGCGTGTCTGTGAGGGGTGTGTGTATGTGTGTCTGTGTGAGGTGTGTGCCTGTTTCTGTATGACGTGTATGACGGGTGTGTGTGTGTGGTGTGTGTAGTGTGTGAATTATGTGTCTGTATGAGGTGTGTGTGTGTGTGTGTGTGTGTAGTATATATGTGTAGGTTGTGCATCTTTGTGACGTGTGTATCTATCTGAGGTACATGTGCAGTGTGTGTGTGGTGTGTGTCCTTGTGTGAGATATGTGTGAGATGTGTGTGTGTGTGTGGTGTATGTGAGGTGTGTGTATATGGGATGTGTATGCATGGCATGTATCTCTGTGAGGCGTCTGTGAGGTATATGTGTGGTGTGTGATGTGTGTCTTTGTGTAAGGTACGTGTGAAATACATGTATTTGTGTGTGTACATGTATTGTGTGTGAGGTCTGTGTGTGGTGTGTGTGTGTGTTTGGGTAAGGTATGTGTGTGGTGTGTGGTGTGTATATACCTGTGTCAGGTGTGTGTATATGTGTGTGGGTGTTTGTGTGTGTCTGAGTGAAGTGTGTATCTGGGTAAGGTGTGCATATAGTGTGAGGTATGTATGAAGTGTGTGTGTGATGTGTGTGTGTGTCTGTGTGTGAGGTGTGTGTATAGCCGGGCGAGAGCTGTGTGTGGTGTGTGGTACGTGTGTGTGCACGTGGTGGGGTGTCTTGGTGAGGTGTGTGAGATGTGTGTGGTGTGTATGTGTAGCTGGGTGAGGTGTGTGGTGCGTGGTGCGTGTGTGTGTGGGGTGTGTCTAGGTGAGGCGTGTGAGAGGTGTGTGGTGCATGTGGGGGGTTTCTAGGTGAGGTGTGTGTGTGTGTGTATGCGGGGTGTGTCTAGGTGAGGCGTGTGAGATGTGTGTGGTGTGTGTGTGTAGCTGGGTGAGGTGTGTGGTGCGTGGTGCGTGTGTGTGCGGGGTGTGTCTAGGTGAGGCATGTGAGAGGTGTGTGGTGCATGTGGGGGGTTTCTAGGTGAGGTGTGTGTGTGTGTGTATGCGGGGTGTGTCTAGGTGAGGCGTGTGAGATGTGTGTGGTGTGTGTGTAGCTGGGTGAGGTGTGTGGTGCGTGGTGCATGTGTGTGCGGGGTGTGTCTAGGTGAGGCGTGTGAGAGGTGTGTGGTGCATGTGGGGGGTTTCTAGGTGAGGTGTGTGTGTGTGTGTGTATGCGGGTGTGTCTAGGTGAGGGGTGTGTGCGACGTGTGCATATGGTGTGTGTGGGGTGTGTGTGAATTATGTGTCTGTCTGAGGGGTGTGTGTGTAGCAAATCTGTGTATGTTGTGCATCTTTGTGGTGTGTGTGTGTGTGAGGTGTGTACCGTAGGTGAAGTGTGTGCCGGCGCCGGCACTGACACGCATCCGCCCCTGACGTGTCCCCTCGCCGGTGGGCGGAGCCCGGCGTGTGACGGGCGGGGATGGGAGCGGGGAGGCAGGCGCCCGCTGTCGCTGTGCACATGTCCTTGGAATTTTCATTACAGACTCCTCTTCTGAGCTTCCGATCTCTGAGTCATGGTTCTCTTTTCATGCGAGACCTTTAGAGAGGACATGGTGCAACTTCTGTTCCCATTCCCACACAAGAGACCTTTTTCTTAGGAACCTCGTTTGAGGACAGTGTGTTATTTTGCAATTTCTCCCCAGCGTCAGAGATGTTCCCAATAAAGCGGGTGATTGTCAGCGGCGTTTGTTCACGGAGCTTTGCACGCAGAGGCAGTCGTGAGACAAAGCGGCAGCGGCACATGTGGCGTATTGAATGTCACACAGAGGCAGCACTTCAGACGCCAGCGGGAATGTTAAACACACGGCAGAGGCGAGCACGGCTGGCACTTTGGATTTTCAGCTGTGTAGTACTATAATAGCACAGGAGCAATTTTTAAAAAACAAAAGTTTCCACTTTAATTTTTAAAAAACTCTAAGTTTCCATTTGAAAGTGAAACTCCAATTTCAAATGCTATACGTGTTGTTTGCCAAAATGCAAAATATCTTTTGGCTTCAACGTGAGAAATGATTAGAAAAAGCAGAATACAGAGTGACTTTCTCCTCCAAAGGGAAACAGATTTTTCTCACCTGCTACAATCAGAGTTGACATTATTTTAGCAATGCTTTAAGTAGCCGAGTTAATGCATGTTCCACACTCACTATGTGCCAATACTCTTCTAACGTTCACAGGAACCCTACGGGGTAGGTTCTCTTATCACACCCATTTTAGAAATAAGGAAACGAGTTTAAAGAGGCTCATTCACACTCAGAAGTTCGTGCGAAAGTAGTAGGACTCCAGCCAGGGCGGTCCGAGGCGAGAGGCCACCCTCCTAAGCAGAACGGCTCTAATGAGGACATTAGAAGCTGGGAAATTGATGAGAAGTTTCCTTCTACAAAATTCTTACATCTACATCCAACAACGTGTGTACCTCTTACCTGCTTCTCAATTATATATAAAGCTGGAAAAGAAATACAAACTAAACTCTGAGGCTCATACAAGGATAGTCCTAAGAGTGTTCCATAATGTAGTCAATTTCTACTGATGAGAAATAGCAATTGTGCCATGGCATAGGCTTTATGAGAAGGTAATTTTGTATCTAATGAAGAAATAATACCATCCATTTGCTGGAAGGAATGAAAAACGTTAGTCTCTTTGGAAAACACGTAAGAAGATTTAACTTTCTTGTATGATTGAGCAATCCCACACAGGGAGGGCAAAACAACAGCGACAGAAACAGATCAGTGGTTGCCCGGCCTAGAGAGCGGGGGACGGGCTGAATGTAAAGGGCAGTACCAGGAGATGCAGGGGGTGATGGGACCGTTCTGTATGGAACTGTGGTGCTGGGCACATGACTCCATACATTTGCCAGAACCCACAGAACTACACATTATAAAGTGAGTTTTCTGAATAAATAAATTTCAGAATAAATTAATTTTCTAAATAAATTTCTATTTATTTTCTGAATAAATAAATTTCTATTTATTTTCTGAATAAATAAATATTAGTTGATTGTATACAGTATCACCACTATTATTGTAATTTTGGCAATTGTTCTATGGTTATGTACGTTGTTCACATATGAAGAAGCTGGGTGTAAGATACATGCAAATTCTCTGTACTGTTCTTGCAATTCTTCTGTAAATCTAAAATTATCTCAAAACAAAAAGTTTTTTCAAAGGTAATTTTATGATAAATTTGGTATGCAACAAATAGAATTTCTCACACAGTTAAACTGTCTTCATTTTCTATGGTACATATTAGAAGAGAAAAAAATCTAATCTGGCCTTAGAAAACTTGTTTCAAAAATGTACTACAAGCTGTGTTTCTAACCATTCTCTTAAGCTATTTATTTCTCATTGTCTGAAAGTGAAGGATTCTGCATCTACTCTACCACCTTACTTTGCAATTTGGTTTTATTTGCAATTTAGTTTTAGCTTCGTTTAGCATGACTATTGTGTTATACCTTTTCTCAAAAAATAATTTGGAATTTTCCTGATTTTAATCAGGAATTATAACTGTTCTGTGTGTTTGGTGCCCTGAGCTAGTGCTAGGTGCTTTTTCAATGGCATACATGGTTGCATTATTAAATATTTTGCCTTTAGGTCAGCATTCTTAAAGCAGACTTTTAAGGGCAGACTTAACATTATACTTCCCTATGAATCCAATTGGGGTTTTTTTTTTGTTGTTGTTGTTGTTGTTGTTTGGTGGTGGTGGTATTGTTCTGAAGACATTCCTTTAGTCTCCTTCTGTATTTTCTTGCTATTTTATTAGCAGTTTTTGTTAGCATTGTCAAACTCTGCTGAGAACCAAGATTCATAATTAGTTTTGGTATATCAATCAGGATAAATACTGAACAGGGAGAAAACATGGAAAGCATGTAATTAATTATAAAATATAAGTTTGTTGGCTTATCTAAAAGCCAGCGTGGGCTCAGAAAAGTATTTGGAGAGCAATACGGCAGATAAGAATGACTTTGGAATCTCTTAAGAAAAATTGAAGAGCAGAAAGTAGTGGAGATGCAGTTGGGTGGGATGAGGCAAGTTCACTGTGAACAAGGCACACTTCTGATCACTGACGGTTGGGTGTGTGTGTATGAATTAACCTGTCCTGCTGTTCTTTTGTCAGTATCAGAACCACACCATTACAGATAGTTTTACCTGACTCACTATTCACAGGTCACTACTTTGGAGCCTTCTGAATCTAACAGATTGTTTAAATCACCAGCTGCTCTACTGTCCTGTAATTATGAGTAATTATTTCTAATTTCCAATTTTACATGGGGGACATTTAAGAATTGAAGCCAGTGCTACAGCACCTGGTGTAAAATAAATGTAAGGTGTTAAAAGTTAAGTGCTAGCATCAGGCATCAGTGAAATGAACTTTATTGCTCTGTTAATAGAGAATGCACAGTCTTTTCATTAGACCCATGGCACAATAATATATTACTAAGGTCACAAAGAAAGTCACAATAAATTAACAAAAATTTAAAGAACAATTTACAGTATCTGATCACTCATTTTTAATACTAATATAATCAAAATGATTGTTAACTATTTAGGAATGGTGAAATTCTTTCTTGAGCCACACATGGTTCAAAGAAAAAAATCAAAACCAAAATTATTGAATATCTAGAAAATAATAATGATTGTAAAACACTATAGAGTTCAGAAGACCTCTGGTTCCAGCTCTTATGTGTGAGATCTTGGAAGTCATCACAATGAGGGGAAAAGAAGATGAACAAACTAAAACTCAATGATTTTTCTAGGTTCATCAGAGAATTGAATTCACAGGGCAAACTGCCACCCCCAAATCTGGAGAGACAGGCAAATCAGAGAATCACAGCAAGAGCAGCTTACCTGAAGCATGGCACCACAGCGACTGTTAGGATCACTTAAATGATCATTACCGGAGGCTGAGTGTAGACTTCTGTGAAAGTTAAAAACTCCTGGGGGATGAGTACTAGTGGGTAAACAACACTTTCTTGGGATTCTACCTTCAGAAACTCCACCAGGTTCTCACAGTGATGATTAGAGAAAAATCCCTTGTGTTTTGAGTGGAGAGAGGGGAAAAGTAACAATTTTTTAAATATGCCCAGAACATTCTCCATAACAAAAGCTTGCTCTCCAGAGAAAACTACTTTGCCAGAGACTTATCAGATCTGGGGGAAGATCCACAAGTCAACTCTAGCCCTTCTAGCATTCCTGTCTCATATAAAAGGTTTTTGTGTGTGTGTTTTGTTTTATTTTGTTTTAAGGCTAAGAAATGCTTCTGAAGTTCACAACCCAAGGACTAGGGCCACTAAAACACTGAGACTTAATTATCAGATCATGGATAGCTTCTCCTTCCTACTACCTTACCACCATATCAAAATGATGCCAGTGAAATAACAGTGACACTGAGAGAGCTGCAAGACACTGTATTTAAGAATGAGCTCTTAGAAAAACCAAAATACAACAGGGGGGAAAAACAAAACAGGAAACTGAAACCTCTGGCAACTCCACTATAGCAAACATAAAACAAAGCCCAGATTCTAGGACATTAACGTGACCATCTCACACTAAAATTCTAATGATCTCCATTCCTATTATCTCATACATTATGCATGGATTTCAACAGAGAAGTACAAGTCATGCTAAAGGCAAGAAAAACAGCCTGAAGAGACAAAGCAAGCATCAGAACTAGACTCAGAAATAACACAGATTTTAGAATTATCAGATAAGGAATTTAAAATAACTATGATTAGTATGCTAGGACCTCTAATGGAAAAAGTAAATAACATAAAAGAACAGATGGCCAATGTACACAGAGAAATGAAAACTCTAAGAAAGAATAACAGAAATGCTATAAACCAGTACACACACACACATACACACACACACTTATATATAAAAAAATGAAGAATGTCTTGATGGGCTCATCAGTAGATGGGACACAGTGAGGGAAAGAATCAGTGCTTGAAGAAATATTAATAAAAACTTCCCAAACTGAAATGCCAAGAGAAAAAAGAATTTTTAAAAACATGTGGGACAATTACAAAAGTTGTAACATACAAGTAACGGGAATTCCAAAAGGAGAAGAAAAAGGAGCAGAAGATATATTTAAAATAATAATGGCTGATGAAATAAGCCAGGCACAGAAAGTGAAATACTTCATGTCCTCACTCCTAAGTGGGAGCTAAAGAATAAACAAACAAATAAACAAAACAAACAAACAAACACAGTAATATGTTGTACTTTCAGAAGGTGAGAAGAGAACTGTGGTTATTAGAGGGTGGGGAGGGGGAGGGGAAAGAGGGTTAGAGGGAAATTGGTTAATGGACACAAAGAATGAGTACATTTTGTAATGACAAATATGCCAACTATCCTGATTTGCTTATCACATGTTGTACCCAAATACTTAGTCAACTCTGTACTTCACAAATATACATAATCAATTATGTTTCAATAAAAAAATAAAAATAAAACAAATGCCAGTACCCTTAAAAATAAATAAATAAAGTAATAATGGCTGAGAATTTTCTAACATTTATGACAGACACCAAACCACAGATCCAGGAAGCTCAGAGAACACCAGTCAGGATAAACAAAAAAAAAACTACATATAGGCATACCACTTTTTTTAATTCAAAATATTTTAACATATACTTGTACATATCTGTGGACTACAGTGTGTTGTTTCTATACATGCATATTCAGGCATATCATATTCAAACTAGAGAAAACCAAAGATAAAGACAATATCTTGAAAGAAGCCCAAAGAAAAAAAACACTTTAATTATTCAGGAACAAGTATAAGAATTACATCAGGCTTCTCACCAGAAACAAATAAAAACAAGAAAAGAGAAAAGTGAAATTTTTAAAGTGTCAAAAGAAAAAGAAAAACTCATAACAACACTAAACTAAAATTCTGTATCTAGCAAAATTATCCTTCAAAGGTGCAGGAGAAATAGACTATCTCAGGAAAATGAAAGCTGAAGGCATGTGTTGCCAGTAAACCCGCCCTGCAAGAAATGTTAAAAGAAGTTCTTCAGAGAAAAGGAAAATGACGCGGGTCAAAAACTTGATCTACATAAAGGGAGGAAGAGTTAATAAATGAAAGTAAAATAAAATTTTTAATTTTTCTCATTCTTGATTGATCTAATAGGTAACTGTTCAAAATAGTAAGAGCAACAATGTGTTGGATGATTTTAGAATATGAATAAGTGACATAAATGACAGGAATGTTATAAGGGACAGGAGAGAGGAATAAGGAGTAACTGAATTACTCATGAAGTGGTATAGAGTCATAAAAATGGACTCAGATTAGTTTTTGGTGGTCACTCTAGGGTTTGAATATACACTTACAATTAAACAAAAGAGTGGGAAGGAAGAAATTAAACTTTCTTTGTTCACAGTTTACATGATTGTCTATGTAGAAAATCCCAAAGAATTGACCCAAAACTCTTGGTACTAATAAGTGATCACAGCAAGGTGGCAAGATATAGGATTAATACACAAAAGTTAATCATTTTGTTATAAGCCAGTAATGAACAACTGAAATTTAAAATTATAAACACATATCATTTATATTAACACCAAAAATACTCACCCTGAAACACTTAGATAGAACTGTAAAAAATAAATTAGAAAAAAGGACAAGATCGATATAAGGAAGACTAAAGTCTGATGAAAGAAATCAAAGAATCAAAGAAGATCTAACTAAAGGGAGAGAGAGTCTGCATTCATGAATAGGAAGACTCACTATTGCTAAAATGTCAATTATTCCCCATGTGATCGATAGATTCAATGCAATCTCAATCAAACTCCCAGCAAATTATTTTGTGAATACCAACAAACTACTTATAAAGTTTATATGAAAAGGCAAAAGACCCAGAATAGCCAACATAATACAGATGAACAACAGCAAAGTTAGAGGACTGATGTTACCCAACTTCAAAACTATAAAGCTACAGTAATCAAGACAACATGGTGTTAGCAAAAAATAGACAAATATAGAACAGACTACAGAGTCTAAAAATAGACCCACACAATTACAATCATCTGATCTTTGACAAAGAGGCAAAGGCAATTCACTGTAGAAAGGACAGTCTTTTCAACAAATGATGCTGGAACTGGATATCCACATGCAAAAATAAATAAATAAATTTAGGCACAGACTTCACACCTTCACAAAAATTAACTGAAATTAGACCATAGACCTACATGTGAAACTTAAAACTTCCAAAAGATAACATAGGAGAAAACCTGAGTACCTTGAGTTTGACAATGACTTTTTAGATACAACACCAAATACATAATCCATGAAGGAAGAAATTGATAAGGGGACTTTATCCGCAAAGACATTATTAAGAGAATGAAAAGACAAGTCACTGACTGGGAGAAAGTATTTATGAAACACATCTCTGATATAGGACTTGTACCCGAAATATATAAAGAACTCTTGAAACTTAATAATAAGAAAACATACAACCTAATTTTAAAATGTACAAAAGATCTGACTAGCACCTCACCAAAGAAGAGACACAGATGTCAAACAGGCATATGAAAAGATGCTGCCACAGCCCCGTCACACAGCCAGGTGGCTGAAAGTGGCTGAAATGCACCTGGGTGAAGATAGTAAGACAAGCCATTTATACTGTGACAAGGCACTAGGAAGTATCAATAAAATACTGTAATGTGGGGTTATCACAGTAGATAATTATGTGGAACACATTGACCTATTTTTTATCACCATTGAATCAGATGTGATCTTTCTCATCCAAGCTTCTTAGCAGGAGTCCCCTCCATGGCGCTGTTCAGATACAGCAATGGTCCAGGCTGCATCTCACAGTGAAAGGAGCTCAGCTGGGTGAGCCGCTCTAATGAGCTGAGGTCAGGAGGTCACTCTTCATTCCAGGCGGCCTTTTCAAAGCCACACTCTGCTCCTGGCGACAGATGGGGCCCTAACCCCAATTCCCTTTCATCTCAAACGTGGGGGGTTCTTGGCCACAAGAGGACCAATTCAAACTAGTCAGCCACTTGGTGAAAAAGCTCTTCCATTGGAGATGATATTCCGTTGCTTGATGTATCTTGAACTACAAATCTTGCTCAGTGAGATTTGTGTCAATTGAGGATCATTCACTGGTTTTCATTTGAATCCCTGCTTTCAAATGCTTCCTGGAACCTTCCAGAGTACCACAAGGATCCTAATTCAGTACCTCCCCTATTTCTACTGGTGTTAAACTTCATAAAGACATAGTATCTACTTGCTTATCCATTGAACCTTACAGAGCAACTGGTTGTTAAGATTTAATATATCAGTGTATCGGGAAACTTTATTCCTGAATGCAGGTTGATGGAATATGGATTCCATGTTGGTAACAGGGTTGGACAACTTCAGAAATGAAATGGGCACATGCCCTCTTGGAAATACTTAGTCCTTGTAAATATTTCCTTTGTACTCTTGAGTTCAAGGAGCCCAGGAAACATTATGGGGGGTTCAGGTGTCACAAGAATTTTCCTGGTCTGCTTTAGGAAGTCATGAAGCATTCATTACACCTGCCAGTTCAAATACTATCTGAGCTCTGTGCATCTTTGAGAAATCATACTATCAAGGAGAAAAATTATAAAAGAAACTTAGAAAAATAAATAGGACTAATTAAATATTATGCTGGACTCGTAACTGTTCAAAACAAATATTTTGCTGTCCAAATATGTTCAAGAATTATAGAAGTCTGGAAATGAACATATTATAAACTACATTTTCAAATACCACACCAGGAAAAATTAGACAAAACCAATTAGGGGAGGGAAGTTACACAAACAGAGATTAAATTCTCCTGTACTCTAAATTTTGCAAAGATATTTTGAACTGACCTTCTAAAAGGTGATAAGTTTCCATTAAAAAATAGAAAATTTCAGGCCAGCCCCGGGACTCACTCGGGAGAGTGTGGCGCTGGGAGCGCAGCAACGCTCCCGCTGCGGTTCGTATCCTATATAGGGATGGCTGGTACGCTCACTGGCTGAGCGCGGTGCGGATGATACCAAGCCAAGGGTTGTGATCCCCTTACCGGTCACAAGAAAAGAAAAAAAAAAAAAAATAGAAAATTTCCCTTCATTCCATGAAAAAATAGCCTGGAATTCCGAAATGCACAGTATCCTGGATTGAAATGAAGATGAAATCTTATCTTCTATTTTATTAAACACTAAAAATAAAATAATCTTACTTTATTGAATCTGCCGTTGTTAAGGAAAAATAGTGAGAAAATTCTAAATAATGTGCAATTGATTTAATTTTAAAATATGGAGAATTAGACGAAGGTGGTGATTTTTTTAGTGAGTTAAGAGTCCAAACTGTGGTTGGGGAGAGCAAATCAGAATCCTAAACTAAGGCCCAGACTAAGATTAAGTCTCTGCTGAAGGTTTTAAGTTGAGACAGTGGCAGATATCAGCCTACTGATGATCAGTTGATTATCTGCTGCTTAACTAATTAAAACGCCCCTGTTTGATTGGCAGACAAATAGTAATAGTTTATGTTTCAAGGAAAAGGCAATGTACTTAAAATCCTCAAGGATTTGTCACATTGCAAACAAAGACAAAATTTTAAAAGGTTATCCTGCCCATCTGGCTGCGTCCCCGGGGTTTTTCAGAATGGTTTTAGACTGCTATTTAACTATTTTGAATATTTGGCACCCAGTCTTTGCAGGAAATTGTGATTTTTATCAGCTAAGAGGCAATTAAATGTTGTCATTTGGCACTCTCATCCACCAGGGATCTTATCACCAAGAACCGTCCGCAGCAGTCGCTGTCCTTTCCAGCCGGGAGACAGATCACAGAAACTGCCCTGTGTGAGGCACAAGAGTGTACCCTGATTAGAAATCAGGCAAACCCTGGCTTCTCGGGAGCCGTGCTCCCCCACAGGCCGAATTACAGCTCGCCTGCCAGTCCCACGGCGCGGGATGATGTCATGGGATCTGCAGTTCAGCGAGATGAAAGGGAGAAAGCCGAGCCCGCTGGCACTAGGCAAAGCTTCCAACACACAAGCCGCAGCACAGCTTGAGAACCGAGAGAGCTACGGATCCAGCCACTCAGCCCAAGCCTGGAGAACCACCGGCATTGCCACAAAGTAAAAAGCAGGAGGAGAACGACGTGATCCATGTTTAACAAAAGAATGTGTGAGCTGGGAGGCGGGAGGGTAACTACCTGCGGAAAGTGAACTTTCTTGATATCCCTGCATGGATGTAAACTCAGCCCAGCCTTTGATGTTCAGCAACTGATCACCGATCAGATTACAGGCATTTCATCTCCCTGCTCGTCTGCCTTTGATCTGCATGGTTAATTTTATTTTCCTGGATTTGAAGTTTCGTCTGGGCTTGTGCTGACATACATTTTTGGGAAGGCAGAAGCATTTGGCATACAAGTGCTGCCAAGGAGAAACTAAGTTGCCGAAAGGGTGAGTACTCCAATGAGCTCAGCACGTTGCAGGTCCTGAGTTTTATGTTTTGTTGTAGCTTTCACTGCATTTTTCGCGTGTGTTCTAAGCAATTAAAAACAGGCATTTCTGTAGTTGAATACTACCTTGTGTTGCATGTGTGTATCAGAGTAAATAGGATACTTGGTGCAATTTGGGTAGTTTGTGCAGGAGGGTTTGCAGTCTGTCATGCAAATTTTACTTAGAAATGAGTTTTCAAACAGGACAAAACAGAACAGTGCTAACTTTAGCATGTAACCAGTGCTTCAGCCCCTGAGATCTGTAAGCTATAATTGCTTTAAGTATTTACAGGTTACTTTATTTAGTAAACAGTCAGTGGAACTTTGTTGGATGCAAATGTTTTCCTTGTTTTCTCATATAAAAGAGTAAAATGCATCCCTGGCAAAACTGTTTGTTTTTTATTTATTCTCTCACCTCCAAGATGTAAATCTATGAAGTACATTTCCTTATGCAGTTTGTATACTCAAGGGAATCACTGGAAAGACATTTGAGTATCATTAAAGACTTTTATGTATAAAACTGAAGAATTTAAAAACAGTGAGAGTCAAGTTGCACTATGATTGGCTAAAAATACTCTTGATTTTCTGTAACCTTTGAAAACAGCACAAGTCTTATTTACAGAAACAGTCACAGGGTTAATATTCCTAAATTAACATTTACTTTAAATTTACAGTGACAGCTGTTGTTGTAAGTTAAAATTTGCCAACTGGTTATGAAGACTATCTGAGTAATCAAGTTACTATATTACATAAAGTATTTTAGTCACATTTTCACTTTAGTCAATACACAGCATGACAAAACCAAATTATATTGCTGTACTGAATTTGAAAGTTAACTGTTACTGCTTTGTCAGTTCAAACACACACACACACACACACACACACATACACACACACAGTATAATCTTTACACTGAAATGCAAGAACTCAATACAGTAGAAAAGTAAGAGCTCCATGTTTGCACTGGTTTGTTTTAATGTTCTAGTCCTAAATTTATTGAGGCAAAATATTTAATTATCATAACAATAGTCTATTTTCTGCTAGCTGAACTACAAAGAAATTATAAGTGATAAAAACAGTTATCCTTTAGTCTGAAATTCTGATGAAACAGGGAAGGTCTAATGAGTCTCATTTCATATGTAATTAATTTTTCAGAGCCAATTAAATTACTTTTTAAACTTTCCTCCTAATATTGGAAGGGCAATTAGCATTGTTTACTTAACTTAAAAACTTTGATAGTTAAGTGGAGATTATTTAAAACCATGCTAAACTGACTATATTTTTAAGGTGTGTCAGTAAGAATTTAATCTAAAAGACTTAACTTGCTTTTAGTCATGTCAGGAGAGGCATTAAAGTTTTTTTCTACTAAAAATGAACCAAATCATGTTCACAGTATCCTACAGTATTAACTTAGGTTATTTTTTTTAAAAATTTGTTTGCTTAAAAAGTTCTCTTTAAATTACAAAAGCAGTATTAATGTTCACATTCAAATAAAGTAAGCTAAACTTTTAAAGTAATGACTGGAGAAGATGCCTAAAGAAATAGTGTGCTTTGGAACTTGCTCATTTACTTCAGATTTGGAATGAAAAAATTTTTTAAATGACTGTTTATTCTGCTACTAGGTTCATTTTAACAAATACAGACTCTCCTCAGCACAAAACAAAAAGGAGAATTAGCAATTATCTGATTAATTTAGGCTTTGTAGAAAACTAGCTTGGGCAAGTCAAGTCCTTGAAAATCCACTTCAGTGTCTGAATTAATTCAGCTAATTGTTTACTTCTTGTGTCTCTGTTGAGAAATGAAACAGAGTGTATTTGATTTTAAAAGAAAGATGGCTATTGCTGCATGTACACGTACAGTCTCAAAAAACACTTCTTAATTAATTGCCACAAGGTGACCTTGATTGTGATTTAATAGATGTACTCTAATATGTCTACTGAACAAAACCCCTATACTACATTTTTCAAAGCACTTTCCTATCTATTGCTTCAATGTCAGCTTTGTTACTGCAGAAATTCCAAGTCTTCAAGAGACTTTTATTTCTAGTCCTGATTCTATCATTGATCAGCTATGTGACCTGAAGAGAGTCACTTCACTAGTTAATTTTCTCCTGTGTGGAAGTGAGGGAGTTGATTAGATCATTTTCATGAAATAAGGACTAGACTTTTTATAGTCATTTTACAGATGAGGAAACTGAGACTATAGAAAAGTAACTTTACCTCAGCTCACATGGCTGCCTTTCTAAGTCCTAGTCTGACACTCTGTCCAGTCTACCATGCACAGTCTAATTTTCAAACTTCTAAAACAAATGCACTGTGGAACTGATCAGAGAACAACCTTAGTCTGAAAGATGAAGATAACCACTTCCTATTGCAGCATATTTTTTTGTTTCCATGCTAGTTATGTCAATCAACTGGATTCGTCTATTTTCCAACTGTTCCTTTTGCTTCCATATTTCTAAGCTGTCTAAACACACTTACTGTGACACATAATTCACTATAACATTTAAAATAATTTTCAAAAAATTTAGTATATCAGTGCAATGTGGAATTATATATATGTTTGTGTGTGTGTCTCTGTGTATATGTGTATATACAAGTTTGGCATTATATAAGCACATCTCTATGTGTTTTCAAGGAATTGATATTTTCTTAGAAGATGCCAATAGGATCCAGGAAAAGTTTAATAGTTAATTAAAGGTTATTATTCCTCAAGGAAGATTCCTAGTGGGATTCTGTGAAATTTTAGCTTGCAGATTCAGTATGGGTTTCATACACGATCTCCATACCATGTTTGACGTGTTAAGAATCCTTAAATGAGTTTTCATTAACTCCTTCTGTTTTGGGGATTTTTTCTTTTTTTCTTCCTTGGAAAAAAATACATATTTGTGAGAAAATTTAGTTATTGATTAAATTTTACACATACACACTGCTCTCAAAGTCAAATAGCTGTCCCTTATGTCTTATTACTCTCATAAAGATTTGTATAAATCTTTATAGATTGTTACTAATATTCAAAAATATGTCACTAATTATTTATTAATTCACTAATTATTAATTAATTCAATAATATTTATTGGGTACTTGTGTGCCAGGCACTCCAACAATATTTTTTAAAACACTATCTCACTCACGACAAATACATTTGTCATCCCCATTATGCAGGTGACGAAGGTGAGCCTTAGAAGGGTTAACTCACATGTGTAAGACCACAGGGCTAATTAAGTGGCAGCATTTAGTCTACCTGATTTCATATCTTAGATTCTTTTGTTGTAGGGCTAGGCAATTTATTCTTTCTATTATAAAAATTACATGGAGGTGAACTTGGCTGTTAGCACACATTATAGCCAAAGTTTTGGCCAAAAAATGGACTCTATTTTTTCTTTCTTTTGATATATTTTATAAGAACTATTAAACATCTTTAATAGAGTTTTCCATCAGCTGGCCTAGAATTGTAAGCCATAAAGGACCTCAACAAATAATCCATTTTTCCTCCACTTTAGGACTGGACCAAACTCCAGCATCCATCATTGGTTTGGTCAGACTCTCTCTCTGTGATAGCAGGGCCAATCCATGCCATCCTGGAAATATTAATGATTTGGTGGCCCTATATAAAAAGTGATTCTGTAAAGTTTTGTCAGCCTGATTGAGAGGAATGAGTGAGATCTGTGAAGGGAGGGCAGAAGTCTCCCTGGCAGCTGTGATTAATTTCTCCTCTACTGCTGCAAGTCATTCAGCAAATCCACCTACTTGCCAAAATCGAGACTCATGTCCTTCAGTTGAGAACGTAGTTTAACACCATCCATTGTCACTTACATTTGCTCTTTGATGAGAAGAAGTTAGGTGGGGGGATTTAAGCGACTTTATAAAACCATTCTTTCCAACATAAACCACTTTCTTTGACAGGAGTTCTGATAAGTACCATTTTCTCCATCCTGTTAAATGTCCCCAATTCTTTCGCAGCCCAGTAGCCTGGCACTGTGGGATCCTTAATTCAGTCCTGTGCGGAGGAGTCCACCATATTTTTGGGGAAGGAGAGGAGAGTCATTGGTGCATCTCATCTCTCACCAAACACATGAAATGGGAGTGCTTGGGAAACATGTCATGAACTCACAAAGGCCAATGCCAGTGGTAGGACTTATATAAATGCCATGAGTTTGACATTATGTAAACTAAATAACACGCCTCCTTGGCATTTTCATGTCTATTGGTGT
Organism: Cynocephalus volans; assembly: GCF_027409185.1. Classification (NCBI taxonomy): domain Eukaryota; kingdom Metazoa; phylum Chordata; class Mammalia; order Dermoptera; family Cynocephalidae; genus Cynocephalus; species Cynocephalus volans. Next base: position 85,237,374 of record NC_084466.1, on the reverse strand, counting down.
ATGAGCTAATGGGATGGTGAAGATTATGTTAGGGTTTGGAGAGCCCAGATTTTGATTCCAGCTTTATCATTAACTCGGGGTGCGACCTTGAGCAAGACACCCAGCACATAGCCTCTTGGCCCTGCACTAATAGTCTATGACTGGCAGCAGTGGGTGCTGGGAATCATTTAAATAGCTTGGTCTTGGAGGTTTTCCCCCCTTATTTTCTTAACTATATTTGGCAAACTTTAATACCCTTTGAAATTCTCACTACTAATTATTAATTCATTGAACAATTTTTTTTTTTTTTTTGGCAGCTAGCCAGTACAGGGAAAGAACCCCAGACCTTCATGTCATTGAACAAATTTTTAATGAGTACCTACTATGTTCCGTGTACTGTGAACTATAGAGACACAATTCCATTGTCTCGTGTAGCTTGCATTCTATTCCACTTTCCCAAGGAATAGAGATTTCCACTAGAAATTACTAGAAGTCAGGCAATTTTCCATTAGTTTTGCTTCCAGTGAGCTAGTTTATCACTGAAACTATTTTTTCAAGAAGTGTTTTACTTCATTAGTCCAACTTTTGGGGGGAAATATCCTGAACAAATAAACGTTGTATCAGCTGAGATGTTGCTAAAACTATCTTCAGAAAACTAACCTTTAACATAATCTGAAAAACAAACATCTCTACCAAGACCCTCATAGCCATTTGGCTTTTCCAGTAACAATTTCAACCCGTTCATGATATCTGGTGTTTTTTAAAGGAAGTAAAATGCTCCCAGCTCTAACTCTAAGCATCCATTTCATTCTGAAGGAGCCTCAGAATCATGTAATTTGTTTTGTACCAGCACTGGTGTTAATCCTGGGCCTGAGTTCTCGTCCAGATACTGTGTCTAGATCATATAAACACTCAGCCCGAGGTAAAGTGGGGAATATTTATTTATCTTAAAGGGCCTCTAATTCAAAGAATAAGATCCCTCTAATAGCTAGAGGGCAGAGGTTCAATACTGTTTTGCCCCACTGTCAATTATCATTGCAATGATCATTTATTGACTGATGCTAGGTATGGCGTGCTCTACAAAAGTGATAAACGGCTGCTAAGAATGGCTGCCATGGAGTGAGTATTTACCATGTGCCAGGTATTTGCCTAAGTGCTTTAAATACCTTGACTTATTTAACAGCCATTAGTGAAGCAACTCATTTTACAGATGAAGAACAGGAAACGCAGGAGGTTAAGTAACTTTTGCAAGGTCATGCAACTGGGAAATGGCAAGTTGGCATCAAGACCAGATTGTCTGATGCCAAAGCCCATGCCTGTTAACAATAAGGTCTCTCTCCATAGTGAGCAAACAGGCTCACGAGGAAGATCAACCAAATCCACATGAAATGATTCAAGAACTAATGAACTAAATAATGTGTTACTGTCTCTAAGTACAAAAGAAGGTCAGAGAGAAAAAGAGCACTTGGCTGAAGTTAAAGAAAGGTAGTTCCTGAGCTGGCAGATTAAATTCTGCTCAGAAAACATTTATTGAACATTTGTTTGAATGGTTGATACTATCAGAGATACAAGTTGCAACAAAATATGCATCTTCTCTGAAAGTGTTTTTAACTCCTTGAGGAAGAAAGTTAAGCACACAGATGACAACAGGAGGCAGAATGTGGCAAGTGCTAAATTGCCACAAACCTGGAGAGAGGAATTACAGCTCAGAATTAGGAAAAAACTCATAAGAGTCTTGGCTTTTGAGCTGGATCCTGAAACAGGAGTAAGTGAAGTAAGGCTCAGGTGAGGGAGATGGGTGGGTGTAAAGAGGAAGCTTATAGAGTGAAGGAAGGGCAGGTGCAGGGCACATGTGAAGCAGGGCATGCAGACCAGTTTGGCCAGTGTGAGGTCTAGAGGAGGGATAGATAAGGCTGAAAACGTGGGTGGAGCCTGAGCTTGGAAATCTTTGAACACCTATCCAAGGAGTGTGGAAGCCATTCTTTGCAATGAGGAACCTCCTGTAAATCTTTTAACCAGACGGTGGCAGCAATAAAAGGTGGGAAGCAGGGTGGATGGCTGTAGCGATGTTCTGGTGAGGAGTGGGAAGGGCCTGGACGGTGGTGGAGGTGGTGGACACAAAGAGAAAAAGAGGAGGAAAGGGTGAATGTGCGAGACTTTGCAAAGGAGCAAGCAATCGTTCAGCTTTCCAAAGAGGTACCGAGTATCCACTACGTGCTGGGCTCCGTGATACCAAAACAAACAAGAGAAACAAACACACACACACAGGATGTGCCCTCAGGAGACTGAAGTCTAGTTGGGGGAAGGAAGGCAGATAAGAGACAGCTTCTGCACGACGTGGGAAGGCATGTTAGTGAGGTGCATGGGGGACTGTAGAAATCCTACCAGGTGAGGGCTGGCGGGTGGGATAGGGAAGCCCACACTTGCCTTGAGGCTCAGATAAGATAATGTAGATTGATTTGTAATTGTGATTTCTATTCTGGATGTTAGGCTTTAAGTACACCACTTTGAGGCGTAACAGTGGGGAACGATAACATTTTCGACGTATTTTTCACAAGTACCAAGTACAGCACTACATTATTTGCAGTGTGGGATCACAAGATGTGCTTTCACGAAATTATAACAACCAATTTATTCATTCATTTAACAACTATTTATTGGGGGCGACCATGGGCCTTGGGTATAGAAAAGAAACACAGGACCTGGTTCCACCCAAAGTACGATTGAGTCAGGAACAGAAAACTGACATGGTGAATGCCTCTTTGTACCAAAGTCACGCACAGTGTCTTGGGTTTGAAGGAACCTTGTCCATTTATGTCCACTGGACAGATATAACAATAATTGCTTGCATTTCTGTAACATTCTACTGTTGAAAAAATACTTTTTTTACATACGTGATCCTTTTGCAAAGTGGGCACTGCTAGCTCCGCTTCATAAACGCGCAGACTCAAGCTCAGAAGTTTAAACGCCTTACGCAAGGTCCTGCTGAAGCCGCCTCTCCCGCACCATGGGCAGCGGCTTCGGGTTTGCGGAGCGACCCCAGCGGCTAGACGGGGCTGGTCCCCGCGCACAGGAGGTGGACACAGACGGTGGCCAGGACGCACCCCGCGCGCGCTCTAGACGTTTCTGTGCAGTGAGCGAACCCCGGGAGAGCATCTGTTGGAAAAATGCATCAGTGAATCAATGAGGCAGCTAGTAGTGAGCTGGCTCGTCCTGATCGTGACCGACCCGAGCTAACGCGCCACAGCCCAAGTCCGGCTCTGGGTAAGATGTGACCCGGCACTAAAAGACACAAAGGTCCTGGGGAAACAGGCCAGGGTGGGAAGGCAGGCCCCCTCCCGTCTCCGAAGGGAGTCCCTCTACTCCACCAAGCTCTCGGTGGTCTCGGCTCCCCGGCCCCGAGTCTCCTCGCCCCGCCCCGCCTTCACCGGGGCCAGCAGCGGCGGGGGCCGCGCACCGCGGGGCCGGGCCGGGAGGGGGCGCCGGGCGGGGGCGGGGCTCCGGCGGGGCGGGGCGGGGTCCGGGAGGCGGTGGCCGTTGCCGGGTGACCGGAGCGCGCGGAGCCCGCGGCGCGGGGAGGCGCTCGGCGTCCGCGCCCGGGAGGACCGGCTTCCAGCTCCGCGCCCCGCGCCGCGCGCCCCTGAGCCGCCCACCCCGGCCGGCCCTGCAGGAGCCCCGAGGTGACCGGGAAGGTAGGTGCCCCGCGGGATAGGAGCCCGGAGAGGAGGCGGCCGCCTGACGGAGGGAGGGGCGCAGGCTGCTCACGTGCGGACTGTGCCCGACGAAGGGACCCCCGGGAGGGGTGACAGCCCGGGAGGCCGAGGAGGAGGCGCCGGGGATGCAGAGCAGGGGCCGCGGCCGCTGAAGGGACGAGCGCGTGTGAGCGCCTCCCGGTCTCAGGCGATGGGAATGACAGGGCTCGGACGTCCTGTGCGGGGACCCTGGAAGCAGAGAATCTGCTTGTCTGCGCAGTGCCCAAGTCGCGCCTCCACGGCCCGCGTGCGGCCCCCACCCCCGCCCCCACCCCCGGCGCGTCTGAGCCTCCCCGGGCGGGCCGGGCCCGGACGCGCGTGTCTGTAGCGGGCAGCCGCGGGCCTGCCCTGCACGACTGTAGCGCAAGAGATGAAAGAGAACGTTGACAAGATCTAGAAGCAGCCCAGACTCACAGTCCTTCTGTGGAAAAGGAACATTTCCTAAATGTCGGCAGCACCTAGGAGTGCACTTATGAGTACAGCATGTATAGATTCAGAGAGAGAGAGAGAGAGCGCGAGAGAGAGAGAGAGCGCTCGCACAGCCCTTGCCAAGGTTCTGATGCCACCTCACGTTCCTGGAATAGAAATTCAGCTAAGATGTATACTCTTGAAGATCAAGTTTGACGGGATCAAAAGTCTGTGATCTCTTTTGATGGTAGTGAACCACTCCTGAAGCCTTCATTTACCATTGCAGAAAAACCATGTCTTTTTTTTTTTTTTTTTTGCACTTTAATAAAAGGACACAATTTGCAAACCAACAAAACCATAGGTATTGTTCAATCTTTCTTTAATTGAAACAATTTAGCTCAATACATTTATGAAGATGTAGTTTTTACTCAAGTGACAGTTTCTTTAACTACAAGACAATTTATATAAACAGGAAGCGGTTATTGTTAACCATGACTTATGCAAACAGAAGAATTTATTTTACTGTTATTTCGTGATCAGATACTTATATGCAAAAGGGAGGATTATATTGCATTAGTTCGGGATTTACTCAATATGTTTTCTGTGGTGCAGTTTCACCTGAGGCGTTTTTGCCAAAGCTTTCATGTAGTTTTAAAATACATTTTATTTTAAGCACTGCTTATTATCTAATTTAAAGATATATAACTAACAATCACTTCTTGGCCTTTTGGCTAAGATCAAGTGTAAACATATATAACTAGAGGGTGAGAATTGAGTCCTAGTGTGGTTTTTGACATACTTGCAGAGATGTGAGAACTTAAAAAGATTTATTCTTTGCATAATATTTATCAGGTTGTTCTGAAAGTAATACAAAACATAGAAATGCATTTTCATTTTGGAAATATTGCCTTGACATCAATACATGGAGCATTATCACAGGCTTTATAAGTTCTTTACTTTTCAATCTATGGACATGGCTTATGACACCTACTTTATTACCAAGGCCACATGGCTTTATTGACTTTAGAATTTTTTTTTTCCATAGTAAGTGCTCACTTTGGAATGTTGTGTTAGTATTTTCTGGGACAGTCATGGAAGTTATTTGTTTCTTTAGCCCTAGTGTCTTATGACTCTGAGTCCAGGCTGGATCTTGAATTTGAAATTAAGGACACATGAAGACTCTCATGCACTTGAAATGACAGTGTACAGTGCCTTTTCTATCCAGAAGACTTGAGTAAGGACCATTGCTAACATTTAAGTAGCTATAAAATAAGCTTTTTAAATTTTTTTTTTACTTCAGACGATTATGAGCTTTAATTTGCATGTATTTTAGAGTGGAAAATAAATTGAGATATGTAATATCATGTGCTATCCTTAAAATATTCATTTAATTTGTTAGTTATAGCTCTGTTGCGTGAATTTAGGGCATACTGAGGACTTTTTAAGTGTAAGTGAAGAATTCTCCTAACACTCATGAAGGTAATTTCAGTCTCCTTTTTTACCTACATTCATCCCTCGTTCCCTGATACTCACTGGGGGATTGGTTCCAGGACCCCCGAGGACATAAAAATCCAAGGATGCTGAAGTCCCTGCTATAATATGGCATAGTATTTGCATATAACCTACACACATCCTCCCATATACTTTAAATAATCTCTAGATTACTTATAATGCCTAATACAACGTAAGTGCTATGTAAATAGTTTTTATACTGTATTGTTTTTTATTTGTATTATTTTTTGTTGTACTTTTTATTATTTTTTTATGAATATTTTCTATCTGTGGTTGACTGAGCCCTCAGATTCAGAACCTGTGGATGTGGAGGAACAACTTTCAGTCTCTGAACCCACACTTAACTCAATTTCCTGTGTCCAGTTACACTCCTCAAAAATTAACCCAACACAAGCAGAGAACCCTGGGCATCCTTTTTTTTATGTGGTTTTTTTTGTTTGTTTTTGGCAACTGGCCCGTACTGGGATCTGAATCCTTGAACTTGGTGTTATAACAACATGCTCTAACCAATTGAGCTAACTGGCCAGCCCCCCAGCAGGCATCTTTAATACATGAAAAAAGCCAAGTCTTTTTAAATCAATGAATCAATACTTAAAGTCAAGCATTAAAAATTCTGGAAAAGGTCAACATGTTACATCTGTGTTGACTACAGGTTGAATAAGAAAGCCCACCTTGCATAAATGTACACTCCAAATAAATAAATTGACAGCTGCCTACGTGACAAGAGAGCCATGGAACAGTTAAACAGTTAAATACATTTGTCTCGTGGCAGCTGATTATTAAATGTTCATAGGCTTTTTAAAGTAACCTTTTAGCTGAAGAAAAAGAAAAGCAAGCAGTAGGAACAGAATTTCTTTTCATGATTTACTGGTTGAGCAATGAGTTTGTTCATCGTATTTTATCTGTTTAAAATGTTTACATTTAAAAGTAAGATGTTTGAACAGTATTGGGTTATCTTCTGGTCCACGCATCACATAACATGTACCTTTTAAAACTGAAGTTTTAAAACCTGGGTTTGAAGAAAAGAACAGCCACCCCTCGGCAATTATACAAGACAAAGGAACTTGTGTGTGTGAAGACGGAATGTTATTTAGCCTCTTCAGTCAGCTAGGATGGGTCTAGCAGGAGGAAGTTCTGAAAGAATGGAGCCTGCTTACAGTGCAGAAGAACACGACGCAGGGTGTGAAGGATGGCTTTGGAATCTATCCAGACTTCCTTCCAAAGTAAAAATTTAAACAGCTGTGCTTCAGAGATGGTTATGCACAATTCTCTTAAGACAGAATGTGTGGATGTTTGATGTCCCCTTAGTCCTTGATGCTACACTTTTACTCTATTTGTGTTTTAGGGTAGAGAAACATTTGTGAATTTTGGAAAAGCGCCTTAGTTACAGTGGGCTTGTTGACTGAACATTTTGAGAATAATGACATTGATTTTCCTAGGGCAAAGGTGATAAAATCTACAATCTCAGAGAAATTTTTTAAAAAATTAGGAGCCTGACCCTTAATGTTTTTAACTATGGAGGAATTGGAGATATTATATTTGGCAGCAGAGATTTTTAAAGGTTGTGGAATTGTGGTAGAAAATATTTCATGATTTGAAAAAGAGAGACCATCCTCGTTTCCCAGCCAACAGCAATGTGTGTTCCTCTACTGCAGCACACCTTTGTGAGCTTTCCAGGCTACCAAAAGGGCTAATAACTGTAGTATACAGGAAGAATGATTTTCAGAATATAGTGAAATTAAAGGACAAGATATATAATAGCTGGATGCCGGGGGTTATTGTCCTGTTTGTAAATAGCAGTACCCTGAATTTCTAATTAATTTTTCATTCTTTTAACATGTGAGACTGACAATATTTCTAAGCCATTTGTCATTATGTTCCACCATTAAAATGTAAAAGCCTGTATTTATAGCATTGGCTTTATTTCAATGCTGATTTTATGAATTGTAAGCCTGCCAGTTTACATTAATGTCGATATATTTCTTTAATGTTTCATCTTATTGCATATTGGAAAAATGTAGGGGTTGAAGGTAGCTTCATTACATAATGTTGATACAGTTTACTAGATGAAAACTGTTACCTGCACTGCATGTGTTAAATAGTAAATAGCTTTTGAGATGGAAAAATAAAGAAAATTAACGAACTTATTCTGAAAAAAATTATTCAGATTATTCAAATCATTCCAAGATTTATATGTTTTGGTCATTTACAAGATCAAAAATAAAGGTGATTCTCAGAAAGTTTGCTGATTGTTAAAATTAGAAAGACAAATACTAGATCTTTCTCCTTAGTGATCTTTGCTAATATTAAAGCACTACATTCAAGAAATGAGTCCTGATCTGGATTTTGTTCTACCACAGTAAAATATTTTAATCTCAAGTTATATTTGCATGTATTTTTCACCTATGTTGTTTCATCCCTCACAAGTCTAAGTGGTAAAATATTATTTCTAATTAATGAAATTTTTCACTTATTTAGATGTATTGGGCACATATTTTGAGTGAGTTGTAGTTCTAGTGGGAAATCACGGTTCTTGACATTAAGTCTTCAAACCTTATTGGTGGCAAAGTCAAATGTCTGGGTTGGTGATAAAATGAGGGAAGGGAACCCAGTGTGACAGTAGGGAGTGGTGGAGCCTGGAGCACTAGAAAGTATACAGTGTGTTCTTTTATGTAAGGGACAACCAGTGCTCAGTTCTAGCTCATGCTGCCGTGATGTAGGACTCATGGTTGCCAGATTGTCAAAATTTTCAAGAAAATTCTTCATTTTTAATATTAAAAACTAATTTAAAAAATTAAGTGCTGTAGTAGCCAAAGAAAATAATTGCTGACCAGGTGCATCACAAGGGCTAGAAAAGAGAGAAATAACCAGATAATTATGCTGTGACATAAAGTCTAGGGTGCTATGGAAGCACAAAGGAGAGGTGCCTGTGCCAGACTTAAGGAGATCCAAGAAGACATTTGAGAGGTTGAGGGGCAGCTGTTGCAGAGGAGGGCAGCAGCTGAGGGGACTGCGGGCAGAGACAGTCACTGTGGTTTGATACCCAGTGGTCTGCCCAGCCCGTGAGAGATAAGCCTGCTGTTAGCTGCTGCCTCTGAGACCTTCTCTGCCTGTGGATGCACCACTTTTCCTTGTTATGGACAAGGAACTACAAGGAGTGTGCCTTATAGCACCTGCTGGATTTGTCCCTTCTAGAGGGAGGCCAATTAGGACACATGCATATTAGTTACCATTCACTCAAATGAGCAGCTTGATTTGATAAGCCACCACTTTCTGTGCAGCTGAACACGATGTTTGCCAGCTCTGTGCTTTAGGTTCATGTCCCTTCTTTTTTGCTTGCCTAGTTCCCCTGATACTGCCAAGTTGCTTGTTATTGTTGGATAGCAGATGTTAGGCACAAATACCGTGCTTCTGGAATACAGTGAGCCGGGCATTATTAGTCTTCTCCTTAGTGCTTAGCTAGGGCCAGTTTCTGTGCACGTTCAGCAAGAAGTGGAGGCTAGACTGTTAGTAGTATTGTCCAGTCTGAATATTTTGGCAAACTATGAAAACTCCCAGTAGACAGACCCATTGTACATAATCACAATAATTTGTCTTAAGCTAGATAATGTATCTCAGAATAAATAGAACACTGAAGCATATAGAAACATTTTTCTATCTTTTGGCCAGACCCTGAATGCCCAGAATTTAAAAGCAATTTCAATAAATTACCTTTTTATTGCCTTATTTTTATTTTAAATATTATTACTTAAATGCTTAAGTTCATTAAATTTTCCTTCTTTTTATGAATGCCAAAGAATTTCATAAGAAATTTCATTTTATTCCGGGAAATTCAGGGTCACACTTATAACACTTCACCAGCTAAATTGTTTATTTCTAAAATACTCCTTGGCCAAAATATCTTACGAGGTGTTTGGGAGATCACCGCCCCTGCTAAGCTGTGAGTTCCCTCAAAGTGCACCTTTATAGTGTCTTCCAGGCTAATGCTGCCTCCTTTCAGGCACTTAGTAACCATTTAATCATAGTTTGTTGAATAAATGGGTAGGTTATTAAAAGTATTGTTTTGTTATATATCTGTCATCAGTTGTGTTGATGTAGTCCTGCTAACCCGCATGGCCGGAGTCACCCTCTGCTACAGTGTGGTAGGATACAGCCCCTAAACCTGGTAACTCCAGCACAGCCCTGTTTTGAAGTGACCAGGAGTGGATTTGATTTGGTTTTCACTGGTTCTAGTATTTGTGACGTTTGACCTTCAGTTTTCTCTCCTATCATATGGAGATATATCTACTTCAGAGTGTGGTAGTAAGGAAAGAAGTTATACTTTTTATATAACATTAATACAATAACAACGTTGTGAATGCTTGGTCCAAACTTTGAATCAATTCCTAGTCTTCAAGTGCTTCCTGCAGGCTCATAGGTCTAGGAGTCTAAAACATTGCCTGCCGCTGGATTGTGGCCATCTAAATGTCTCACACTTGTCTGACGAGTTACAGTCTTCAGTACTATCACACACACTGGATCATCTGATCCTCGATAATAATGCCATGACACGAAGGACAGCAATATTGCTAACGCTTATTGAGTACGTACGTACCAGAGCAGTTAGTGCTTTTACAGCTGTTAAACTCACTTGTTGCTCAGGGCAACCTCAAGAGATGGGTAATGTTATTCTGCCCAATTTAGAGATAAGGAAACTAAGACTCTGGGGTAAGTAACTTGTCCGGATTCACACATCTAACAGGTGGTGTCTCAGTAACAGCAAAACTAGCACCACCAGCAACTGCTCTAGGCATGAGGCTAAACACTTCGCATGTATTAGTCCCTTTAATCCTCACACACCCCTGTGAGACAGCTTCTGTTTTTATCTCCTTATAGATGTGTAGTCTCGAAGTGACATTGCTGAGAAATGCTTCACTATTGTCTGCCCTCTTCAGTAGTTAGTGTAGTATCCCAGTAGAGTATTCTGTCCATACTACAGATGCTTCTCGACTTATGATGGGGTTTTATCCCAATAAACCCATCATAAGTTGAAAAGAGCACAAGTCAAAAATGCATTTAACACCCCTAAACTACCCAGCATCACAGTTTAGCCCAGGCTGCTTAAGTGTACTCGGAACAGTTACATCAGCCTACAGCTGGGCAAAGTCATCTGACTCAGAGCCTATTTTGTAGTAAGTATTGACTATCTCGTGTAACTAATTGAGCACTGCAGTTACAGTGAATTACGGAATGGTTGTGTGGTACTCAAAGTTTGGTTTCTACTGTTGTACATCACTTTCACACCATCATACAGTGAAAAATCATTTAAGTTGAGCCATCGTAAGTCAGGGACTGTCTAGTTGCTCCATTATGGTATGCACTGACTGCCTCTGTCAATCTCTCTCTCATATTTTGCGTAAATGCTTTGGTGTTATACTCTTTCTTCCATATTAGTTTTAATTCCATGTAAATTATATATTTTTTTACTTGTAAAAACTAATACATAGTTTAAAATTTCAGACCATGTCAAGAAAGAGATAACCTGAAGCATGCATTTCAGACAATGTGATTTTATCTTCTGACTCTAACCCTGTGTCTACATAAGCAATGATTTGCATGGTTGGGTAATTGCTGGATGATTTTGAGATATGCCACAGGGAAAAAAAGCTATGACCAAGAAAGTGGAAAAACAAAAAAACCTGTTTGAATTCACTCAAAATAGGTCATTCATTCCACAAAGGTAAAAGAACTTTTTTCTGCACTGACAGTGTGACCTGCTGAGGCCACTGAGTTCAGGTGCTGCGGGGCTGTCTGTGGCTGCCTCGGCTGCACAGGCCGCCTGCTCTGCGTCCTCTGTTGTCATTTTTCTTGAGCTAAGTGGCTCACCGTTCTGGTTCTCGGCTCTGGTTTCTTTCTAAGTAGTCAGATGATGCTCTCGAGGTCTCTGTTAGTTTTGGAAGATTTGACTTTAAAGGAAACCAAACATGTGTTTCTCTACCTGATAGGTGGAGCCACCGGATGAGGCCTCACTTCATTTTTAAAAAATTTCCCCTCTTGACATTGTATGGACCTGTAAAAAACAAACAGATTTGTTTCTACATTTTAGATCATTTGTGATGAAAATAAAGAGGCTTGGTTTATCTTTTATTGAATCGTTGGGTCAGTGCCTCCAATTTCATCACTTGTAAATGACTTTTAGTTGTTCTAAAATGAATGCTTTTTTCTCTGCCAATACATACTTTGCACTGACCTGGTTAGGGGAAGAATTCACAAATGCCAAATGTTAGCTGTCTGCTTCTTAGTGGAGGTGAAGCTCCCAAGATCCAATTGTAGTGTTTTCGTTGAACAGAGCATGTTGTTTTGCAGGGTACATGTGACAAAGCAGCCTACAGTGAGAAGTAAGAGCAGGGACGCCGGAGCCACCCACCTGGGTTTGCCACTAGCTCTGCCTTGTATGAGCTGTGTGACCTGGGGCAGGTTATTCAGCCCTCTCTGAGCCTCAGTTTCCCCATCGTTAAAACAGAGATAACAATACAATTTACCTTCTAGAGTAGTTGTGAGGATTAAATGAGTTAGCATGCTAAAAATAGTACCTGGCACATAGTGCTTAGCAAGTGTTGGTATTTTATCACGATTATTATCCTGTTGGCACTGTCTAAACCAATATAAATGGAAGGTTTATACAGTCACTGTTTGACTGTAATTCTCTACTGAGTGAAGTAGATTGGACACTGTCAAGACTTGGGTAGAAAATAAAAGCAGGTATAGTCTGGAATTCAGAGCCAGCAGAGGTTTTACATGCAATATGTAGGTAGACAAAGCTTCAATTCTCACAACCCAAATTTTAAAAGAAGTATTATATTTGTCTAGTATATCTTTTAGTCAGTACCTTTAAAAATGTAAATAGTATTTATTATCTAGTATATATAGTAAGTGTTAAACATTATATAGTAAATACACAGCACAATTGCTAACGTTTTTAACACTAACTGTATCTTCCTTCTTTTCTTTGATTTTTTTTTCTTTTGATTCATCACCAATAAATAAATCTGACAAGAATGATGGCTTCAAAAATACAACTAGAACAAGAGAAAACATTTTTCACCATTATAATTTTACTAGGCTATTTGGTAAGTAAACTCATTTCTTCCATAAGAATGTGGTGAAGGAATTTATATAAGTAGTACCAAAACTGTTTTCTATTCCTGGACTCATGTTATTCTTGCAGTCTATCATTTTTGCATGTAATTAATAAGTGAAAGATTGCTGCTCAGTCATGATGTTTGTAACAATTGTAGAAACTACGTTATTTAGATGAAGTCATAAAATCGCAATGTTGCTTGTAGCACTATAATAATGATATTAGCTTGGATTTATAGACATATATGTCTCTCACAACACATTCTAGAACCTAACAAGAACATGAATTCTAATGTGCAGCCTGTGATTTACACAGTTTATGTAGATTTTTAAAAGAGCTGTTATTATTATATCCTTCTTGGTTCCAAAAAGTATTAAAGGCAGATGGAAAATTTTAGTGTTTGAAAGTTTGGCAAAAGATCTATGGAGGTGTTCAAAAGAATTGAAATTTATTTAATCTAGAGAATATAATAATGACATCCAAATATATAAAGAATTATCACTTTGAAGACAATACCTGAAGCCTTCTTAGAAAACAAAGTCAGAGGAAATGGGGTCAAATTGGAGTCTGGGGTCCAGAGAGATAGAAGGAAAACTTCCTTTCTACCAATTAAGGTTGTTAAACACTGAGTAAATGGTCCAGGGAGGGAGGCTGTAGAATTTGTCTTCCTCAAAGAGATCACAGTCTCTGCAGGGAAAGGGAGTCTCCTACTCCTTTTAAATAAAATCAAACTCCTCCAAGATTGGTAGTCAAGGCGTTGTTAAGAGAGGCGGGAGATTATTAGATCTTTAACCTCAAAGAATTTTCTAGTCCCAACCCCACCTTGAATTCTTCGTCCTGCTTGCCCTAGAGATTAAGACTTTGACTTTATTTAAGGAAGTTGGCAGGTATCTTTACAGATATTCCTGCTTCAAGGTGGACGTGGTTTGTACAAAATGATTGCTCATTGTAATAATCATGAAAAACAATTTCCTGTATACCTATGCGTGATAGACATGCTGTGACGTTCCCCCAGTACTTCCTAAGATTTTCAGCTTTCATTTAGGAAAACAAAATTATAGTCAGTAATGTTGTTCAGGGTATTCCTGCTCAAGAGATGAGGTTAGACTGAAGGTCTTCACCAATTCTAAGATTCTATCTATACCAACATTTTTTGTGAAATACTATCTGTTAATAAACAGGTAAACACACTTTTTGTAGGATGACAGTATATGAAGTGAACTTGCTTTTAGATAAAATAAGAGAAAAAGCTGTATTTTAGAAAATTACTTACAACCTTTGTTTGTGTCAAAGTATAATTTTTCCGATTAAATCCTATGTTATGAACCAAAGCATATTGTTAGGTTCCAGTAAATGGTTAAATGAATCAGTAAGAATGTGTGTTCCTATTTACATAATACTTTTCTTTGAAAAGTTCAGAGAATTTGGCCACTGTTGTCATCTTCATCACCATGATCAAGCATTTCACTGATCTCATGGTTGCCAGATAGTATATTTTGAAAGATCTCTAAGTAAATGTAGTTCAACTGAAAAAGGTTGAAATTTCTCCATCAAAACTATGTGGCAAATATGTCTACAGGATAATTGCAAAGTTCTTGTAGCTATACTGCTCTATTCCATTTATTTATTTATTCAATTTATTATGCTTGAGTATATTTATATTTCTTGAAGATCAAAAAAGTCTTTTTTTTAATTCAGAATTTTTCAGGTAGCAAAAGGACCTTGGGTCTCTGCATGGCTGTTCTGCTACGCATCCTCTTATTTGGAAAAGTGAGCAGCTCTTAAGTCATTTTTTACCTTGGGAACTCAGAAGAGTATCAGAGGAAGATAGCAATTAATTCCAAGAAAAGGGAGACTCCATTCAGGGAATGAATGAGTGTTCTCTGGAATACAGAGAAGAATTAGGTTTAGTGATTTATTTATTCCATTAGCTTATTCAGAAAGTGTTTTTTGGGGCCGGCCCCGTGGCGCACTCGGGAGAGTGCAGCACTTGGGGGCGCCGCGGCGCTCCCGCTGTGGGTTCGGATCCTATGTAGGAATGGCCGGTGCGCTCACTGGCTGAGCGCGGTGCGGGCAACACCAAGCCAAGGGTTGCGATCCCCTTACCGGTCACAAAAAAAAAAAAGAAAGTGTTTTTTCTTCCTAAAGAGAAAATTCAGTTTACTTCACTTTGCCGTGGTGTTTACATTTAGTGATTATGTGACTAATACTGAAGATATTTTTCCTTTCTTGCAAAAAATATAAATAACATACTTTAATATACTGTGAAATACTTTTTTCCAGTCATGCAAAGTGATTTGTGAAACAGGAGACTGTAGACAGCAAGAATTCAGAGATCGTTCTGGAAACTGTATTCTCTGCAACCAGTGTGGGCCAGGCATGGAGCTGTCTAAGGTACATGTTTGATACATGGGAAAGTTGAATATCTGTGTTTATAAAGTTCATTCTTCTTAACTGAATATTGCTAGTTAATTATTAGTGAAGCTTTGAATATCATGACAGAATGCTTGGATCATTATGTCACTTTAGCTAAATATTGTGTAGTTTCCTTTTCAGTACTTTGGATTCATGTGTCTTACTGAGATACACAGGTTCTAAAAGCCAGAATTCAACAAATGTCATTTGTTTTGTGTAATTTAGTACTTGTAGTATTTCACTGAAAGAAGTTTTAATGTTTATTTGAATTAATTAAAAGGAATCAATATTCTACTGAATATTTAAAAATGAAGCATTAAAGGGTTTGGATCCCTGTACCAGCAAGCCACAAAAAAAGAAGTATTAATAGCAGAACATAGTAATGCTACCATTTAGAGGCCTTCTTTTTCTTAAAATGAATGTCCCCATTGCTAATTAAGAAATAGAACCCACCAGTGTTTTAAGTAAAGATGCTCCAGGATAGCGGTTCTTTTCCAAACCAGGGTTTTGGACATCCTTAGACAACACAAGTATTATTATTAATCTCACTGCAGTGAGTATATGTTACCCCCAGGATCATTTTAAATATACTCGTTTTAACCACTGTTTGTTAAGAAATAGTGTTACAGCAAGGCATGTTTCACAGTCTGGGACATTCTTGGGGCTTCTCTTTTTAATGAGGTGTTCAGAGCTGTACGTTCATTTGCTTTACTTTCTGATCTTTTGAAGATGTTACTAGTTGTGGAGAATCAATGTATCGTTATGTTCTAAATAAAGCTTCAAAGCCTTCCTTTTAGAAAAGGAACAATAGATTTTTCTTTTTATTGAAAGTGACTCTTAAAAGAGAAGTCTTGTTTCCCTACAGACTGCCATTATTTAAAGTTGAGTCTTGTCATTCATAGATTTTTGATCAACGATCTACAAGCAGCAGGAAACAAAGAATTATGCATCCCACAAGCAGTTCCTGGTAGATGGCTTTTCTCTCTGGTTGTTGTGTTAAATAAGTGGTGCTTTCAGTGTCCTGGGCTTTACATTTGGATTGAAACTGACTCACCTCTGAACTCTGTGATAGTTAATTTATGGTAGCATTCAATAGATATTTTTCAGTCCCTGTTGAGTATAGTAGCATGTATTTTGAGACACAGGTTTTGCTATGTTGGGTGTAAAAAGATCCATGTATAGCCAATTGACATATCTAGGATCAGTGAACAAAGTAGTTAAAAATGTCATTATACCCAAGAGGAAAACAGATGATAAAGTTTCTAGTCCTCAGAAGTCCTTCTTTTCCCAAATCTCAGAAAATTTGAATGGAATTTCACAGATTCTAAGAGATGAGTAAATTATTTCTAAGAAATTTCTCTCTTACCTTCATCCTTTGAATCTGGAGAATATAACCTAAAAATCATTTCTGGAGAATCAGACCAGAAGAAGATAAAAGTCCTATAAACTCTAATATATTTTTTTCATTAAAAAAATTATTTTCTGGTCCCACATGTAAGAGCTTGGAAGTTGTCGCTCCATCCTAACAAGTAAAAAGCTGAACTGAAAAATCAGCAGCTCTTCTTAGATCTGTAAGAGAAATGAGGTCACAGGGAAAACTGCTGTCTCCAAAATGAGAGACAGGCAGTCAGATACAAAGGTTCGCAATAGACTGCAGCAGAGACCTCTCCAGGAACCAGTGCAGGGGTAGGAAAATCTGAACTGTAATTGACAAATTGCTGGGGCCTACATAGGAGAAGTCTAAGAGTTAAAAGTTCCAGGAGGACCCAGTCATGGAGTGGCCCCCACGCTTTTGTGAGTTTTACCTCCAGGAATTCAGCCAGATTCTCACAGTAAATATCAGAGAAAAATCCCCTCGTTTTTCTGATGGGAGAGGGCATTTGAAATATGCTGGGGCATTCTGTTTTTCTTAACAAGAACTGCTGTCAGGAGAAACTAGTAAACCAGAGCCTAACCCACTGGGGCTTTATCAGAGCCTAATTGACATGGGCAAATTAAATCCAAAGTAAGCAGAAGAAAAGAGACAATAAAAATTAGAGCAGAAATCAGTGAAATTGAAAACAGAAAATCAATAATGAGAATCAACAAAACCAAAAGCTGGTTCTTTTAATTGAGTAAAATTAATAATCCTCCAACCAGGCTAACTAAGAAAATAAGCAAGAAGACAGAAATGACTAATATCAGAAATGAAAGAGGGGACATCACTACAGATCCCATGGACATAAAAGGATAATAAAGGAATACTATGAACAACTTCATGCCCACAAATTTGATACCCTGGATAAAAGGGACCAATTCCTTGAAAGGCACAATCTGCCAAAACTCACACAAGAAGAAATGTATAATCTGCATAGGCCTATAACTTTTGAAGAAACTGAGTCAGTAATTAATAACATTCCAAAACAGGGAGCAACAAGCCAAGACGAGGTCACTGGTGAATTGTACCAAATAGTTAAGAAGATATTATACCAATTCTCCATAATCTCTTCCAGAATATAGCAGACTTCCTAACTCATTGTATGAGGCCAGCATTACCCTAATACTAAAATCAGACAAAGACATTAGAAGAAAAGAAAACCACAGATAATGTCTCTCATGAATGTAAATGCAAAAATTCTCAACAAAATATTAGCAAATTGAATCCAACAATGTATAAAAAAATTATATACCATGACCAAGTAGGATTTATCCCAGATATGCAAGGCTGGTTCAACATTTGAAGCTCGATTAATGTAACTCATCACATCAACAGGCTAAAGAAAAAAATATCATATATCATATCAATAGATGCAGAAAAAGCATTTGGAAAAATTCGATAATGATTCATGCTAAAAACTCTCAGTAAACTAGGAACAGAGGAAACTTTCTCAACTTGATAAAGAATATCTACAAAAAAACCCCTAGAGTTAACATCATACTTAATGGTGAGAAACTAGAAGCTTCCCCACTAAGATCAGGAACAAGGCAAGGATGTCTTCTCTCGCTACTCCTTTTCAACGTCATACTAGAAGTCCTAACTATTGCAGCAAGACAGGAAAAGGAAATAAAAAGTACATTGAGAAGGAAGAAATAAAGCTCTCTCTGTTCTCAGATGACATGATCATTTACATAGAAAATCTGAAAGAACCAACAGAAATACCTGAAACTAATAAGCAATTAGAGTAACGTTGTAGGATACCAGGTTAATATACAAAAGTTGATCACTTTCCTATATACCAGCAATGAACAAATGGAATTTGAAATTAAAACACAACACCATTTACATTAGCTCCCTCCAAAATGACATACTTAGTTATAAATATTTTAAAAAGTACAAGACTGATAAGAGGAAAACTGCAAAATTCTGATGAAAGAAATCAAAGAACTAAATAAATGGAGATTCCATGTTTATGGACAGGAAGATGTAATATTGTTAAGATGTCAGTTCTTCTAAACTTGAGCTATCAATTCAATGCAATCCAAATCAAAATCCCAGCAAGTTATTTTGTAGATATTGACAAACTGATTCTAAAGTTTATATGGAGAGGCAAAAGACCCTGAATAGCTAACATAATATTGAGCAAGAAGAAAAAACTGGAGGACTAACACTACCTGATATCAAGACTTACTATAAAGCTATAGTAATCAAGACAGTGTGGTGCTGGCAAAGAATAGACAAATAAATTGATGGAAAAGAATAGAGAGCCCAGAAATAGAGCCAAGTAAATATAGTCAACTGATCGTTGACAAAGGAGCAAACATAATACAATGTAGAAAAGAGAATCTTTTCGACAAATAGTGCTGAAACAACTGGACATCCATGTGCAAAAAAATGAATCTAGACACAGATCTTACAGCACCTTATACAAAAATTAACTCAAATGGATCACAGACCTAAGTGTAAAATGCAAAACCATAAAACTCCTAGAAGATAACATTGAAAATCTAGATTACCTTGGGTTTGGAGATGACTATTTAGATATGACACCAAAGGCCCAATTTATGAAAGAAAAGAACTTCATTAAAATTAAAAATTTCGGGCCGAGCCCGTGGCGCACTCGGTAGCGTGCTGCGCTAGCAGCGCGGCGACGCTCCCGCCGCGGGTTCGGATCCTATATAGGAATGGCCGGTGCACTCACTGGCTGAGTGCCGGTCACGAAAAAGACCAAAAAAAAAAAAAAAAAAAAAAAAAAAAAAAAAAAAAAATTAAAAATTTCAGCTCTGCCAAAGACACTGTAAGGAGAATGAAAAGATAAGCCACGGACTGGGGAAAAATATTTGCAAAAGATATCTGACAATGGATTTTCAAAATATACATGATGATGGATTATGCAAAATATATAAAGAACTTTTGAAATTCAACAATAAGAAGACAAGCAACTCGATTAAAAAATGAGTCAGAGACCTTAAAAGGCACCCCACCAAAGTAGATACACAAATGGCAAATAAGCATGTGAAAAAATGCTCCACTCTATATGTCACTAGGGAAATGCAAATTTAAACAACAGTGAGATACCACTGCGCACCTATGAGAATGTCCAAAATTCAGAACACAGAGAGCACCAAGTGCTGTCCAGGATGTGGAGTAACAGGATCTCTCATTCATGGCTGGTGGGAATGAACATGGTACAGTCATTTTGGAAGACAGTTTGGTAACTTTTTACAAAAGTAAACAAACTCTTAGCATTCGTTCCAGCAATCATGCTCCTTAGTATTTACTAAAAGGAACCAAACATTTATGCCCACACAAAAACCTGCACATAGATGTTTATAGCAAATTTATTCATATTTACCAAGTCTTGGAATCAACCAGTATGTCCTTCAGTAGGTGAGTGGATAAATAAGCTGTGGCACCTCTAGGCAATGGAATATTATTCACCACTAGAATGAAATGAACTGTCAAGCCATGAAAAGACATGGAGTAACCTTAAATACATATTACTCAGTGAAACAAGCCAATCTGTAAAGGCTACCTACTCATACTGTATGATTCCAACTATGTGATAGTCCGGAAAAGGCAAAACTGTGGACACACTAAAAAGATTAATGGTTGCCAGGAGTAAGAGAGGAGGAAGGGATGACTAGGCAGAGCATGGAGGATTTTTAGGGCAGTGAAACTATTCTGGATGATACTGTAACTGTGGATACTTGTCATTATACATTCATCAAACCCATAAAAAGTACAGCTCCAAGAATGAACCCTAATGTCAACTGTGAACTTCAGGTGATCGTGATGCATTCATGGATTGTAACAAACGTACTATTCTGGTGCAGGATGTTGATAATGGATGAGACTATGTATGAGGTGGTGGGGGAGGAGTGTAGGAGATGTCTCTGTACCTTTCTCTCAATTGTGCTGTGCACCTAAAACTGCTGTAAAAAAAAAAAAAAAGTCTTTGTAAAAGGAAAAGAAAAAAAAACTCGTCTTCAGAGAACATTGTCTGATAACAGTTTCTGTATTTTATATTCCTATGGATATCCGGAAGAAATATTTTTTTCCAGGCAGCAGTTTTCCCTGTGTATTGGAACAGCTGTACAACACTGTTACATTGGGAACAACCAAAAGGAGGCAACCCTAATAACTCTACCTTTCTGTACTTATTTTATTAATATTTCTGTTTCAATATTTATTATAATTTTCTTCATTAAAAAAAGACCAGGACAAGTTAAATAAGAAGGAATAAAAGTAAAGGTAATAATGTCACTGAAAAATTAGAATCTTAAGACCCACTCAGGTGCACAAAGGCGTACCAGGTGGCTGCAGGCCCTGAGGCGTCCACCTCAAGGCAGGCAATGTTAGCTTTCCACGCCTGCTATCTATCTGCAGCTTACCTAGCTCCTAATAGACACGCAGTACACATTGGTCCAAGGAGTGAACAAATCAGTCAACCTCAAATATATTTTTGAAAAATAAGGGACGCTTAAATCTAGTAATATAAAAGTTAATGAAATGTATGTGTATTATAAATATTTTGCCACATCTTTTATCTTAGTCGTAGCTCATAGTAAATAAAATCAGCAACTGAGCCTTGCTCATGCTCTAAGATGCAAAACATCAGAGAGGCAAAGGATTCAAACATACAATGAATATATAAATAAATTTTATTTCCCAGTTAACTAATCAAGACAAAGAGCTTGAGCTGTTTACTTGTAATTACTTTGGGGTTAGAAATTTCTAAACCGTCCATTCATAAATTTGCAGTTTCTTTCTATTGTGCCATTAATTCTTTAGCAATAGCATATATCTTTCAGAGGAAAGAAAACTAAATTATAAGTATATTAAAATAAGGTAAATCACTTAAATTAATAAGAATGTTCAGGTGGCTAATTATCATTTCCAGTCTTTACAAATCAAGGGAAAATTTATTCTTTTGACTAATACTAAGCTTTTTAAATTGTCAGACAACTACATTTATGAATAATCTTTATTTTTAAACTTGGGATATTAAATATATAGTTTGCAGGGATACCTTTTAATTTGAAATGAAACAAGTGAGTCTGAGAGCCCTTACCTTTTTAACAGAGGCCTACAATTTTGGTTACGTATAGTGTCAAATTTTAAAAGCACAGTAAACAGAAAGCATTTTAAAGTTAGCTATGAAATAGAAGAAAAGCTGGGTCAGATTTTTGCTATCCACAATTAAAGTTTTCTTAATATTAAGGGTTTAAAAAGTGCATTTTCACCAGGTGTTAGAGCTTTCAAATAACTTTATTCTAACATTGTGTTACTTGGTTTGCTGTATTAAACGTAACTTAAAGCTTCTGTCCATTTTCTGGTATCAGGTCTCTGTAAGTAGCACACTCTGGGTCATGAGGTTGTTTCAATTACAAACTTGTATCTCTGTTGTAAAACTAAAGCTTGGAAATGCTTTGGGTGAGCAGGTTAGTTACACTTTCCATCTGTGATTTTATTACTACTAATTATTATTTTCTTTGGAAGGCATTCAATTCTATTTTTTCTCAAGCTGTCTGGACTTACTTTCTCATTGTTGTTTAGGTTTCTACTATTTAAAACAGGTAGTTGGAGCTTGCAGGAAGCTGCTGGAACAGCATTCCTGGAGACAGTGTGCACCTGGGCACACCTGTACTGTGTGGTCAGTGAGTCCCCAGCCTCTTTTCATTTCCTTTCAATTATTAGATAGTAGGAAGTCTGTGTAGCATCTCCAACTCTGGTGGTAACATTGTTTATTTACATTGATACCCTTCCCTTCTCTGGCCACTTTTTAAAGTTTGCTTATTTTAACCTTTCACTTGGCGTATTTTGGGTTCATGTAAAGGACATGTCATAACAAATATGGAGTATTTCTCCATAATACATATCATGCAGCTAAAGTAGATAATATTGGCTAACTTTTATTATAATGAGCCAGGTATTATCTATGTGAACATCATAGATTAAATAAGGGAATGCTTACAACGTGTCTTAAGTAGGCAGTATAATTACTCCCATTTTATAGACAGGGAAACTGAGACACAGAGGTTAATTGATCTGTCTGTCCATTGTCACTGCTAATAAGTAACAGAGGAGGGGAGTGGGGAGACACGAGGAGGTGATGACCTCCGTCTCATTGGAATGATGCTCTAGTGCACCATCTGTGGTGATAGAAGTTGTCTATATTTGCACTGTCCAATGTGGAAGCTACTTGAAATGTGGACAGCCAGTGTCACCAAGGAGCTGCATTTTACTTCTATTTCACTTTAAGTGATTAAATTTAAATTAAGCCATATGAGGTTATGGTTGTTGTATTAGACAGTGTAGCCCTAGAAAGATGAACCTTCCTCCAGAAATTCTAGCTTAGGACCAACTTCTAATACCAAGGGATATCCGGATCGTTTTGACCTAATGCACGTGCCCCAGTGTGTCTGTTCCCGTTCCCCCACCTCCTCACACTGGACGGGGTCCCCCGTGGTGTTCTGAGCAGACTCATCTCATGAGCTCCTTTGGTTCCTAGTCTCCCTCCCTGAAAGCCCCAAGCAGCATCTCTTCTCATTTAGGTTCTTTTTAGTAACTCAGCTTAACAAATAGTTAGCTTCCCTGTATTTTTGGAAAAATTTAAGACAGGTCACTGAGCCATTTGGAGTCTGTTTTGAGGATTTTATCCCACTGAGCCACATTTATGCTGTCTCTATCCCACCGCAGGATTTGGTTTTTGAAAGTTCATGAGAAAGATAATTGAGCATGTTTTTCCTATTTCAGAGTCAACAAATACACAAGCCTGTTCACATTATTCCATAAGTGGTACCTCCTGGGCATTTTGAGCCATGGCCGTCCTCTCAGCTCGTGAAAATAGACCTAGCTCTGGGGTACGTGGGAGAGGATGATTTTTGTTTTCCTGAAGTAACCACATGAGACTTTTAATTCTTACTGCCTCGAATTCACCCAGCCCCGGCCCCTGCCCGCACCGAGGGCTGGTGCCAACAGTGTGCTCTTAACATGATCTCCTCACAGCAGTAAATCAGGAAACTAGTTTTTGCATGAACCACTTGAAACAGGCTTCAAGCCTCTGGCACAGTTTTCAAAGTAAGCTTTTCTAACCAATTATTGGGATGACTTTAGTTAATGTGAAAAAATTAACTCTTGTAAACAACAACATGCTTTCCTCCACAGGGTGCATGTCCAAGTTCATATCCTGAAAGGCATCTACTTTTTCGAAAACTGTTTTGTCCCTAAGAAGAAAGTCACCAGAAAAGAAATTAATATAATTTGCAAGCATTAAAAAAAAAAGATTCATTTCTGCCATTTAATTACAGCGTTGCTCATTTTATTTATGTTTAATTATACCTGATCGGGCCCAGTGATGTTTGGCAGATATTAACAAGCTCTCTCTTGTCATTTTTCTCTAAAAAATTCAAGTACAGATTTTCAAAAACTGAAAGTTGTGGGGAAATGACTCTTCAGGGTTGTTTTCTTAAAGGAAATTAAGAAGCTGATTACTAAGCACCAGTGACATAAATCTAATTTGTCATTTCCATTTTTGAGCCCTAGATTTTCTCCACAAATAACTTCTCCATCCAAATTTGAAATTTAACTTTTAACTTTTCAAGTTCAAAGAACCAAAGCTAATAACTTATTGGCTGTACAAATAAATAGTGCTTTAGACCCAAGGCCCTAGAATGTGTTTTCTGGACCATGAAGGTCTGTGAGTTTCTCCCCTGTGGTCTGGGAAACCACTTCTCCAACATGTAGGTAGGACCAGCTTGGATTTTTGTTAAATGCTGGATTTACACAGGGAGAAAAGAGAGAAGGGGATTTGGGGACTGTTTACTTTGAGTCATTTTACTACTGGAAAGCCAGCCAATGTGGCTTAAAAATATTGGGCAGAGTGACAGAGCTACTACTGCCGCCAGCCTGGGTGGAAGCAGCCCAGCTGGATCCCGCCCTCCTGCTGCCTCGGAAGCAAGATAAGGACGACTGTGTGCGCCCACTCCACCCTACCCTACGGCGCCTGGGGGTCCTATGGCTTTACCAAGTGGGAGCCGTTGCTATGGCCTTTACAGGCTTTTGTTCCCTAGAATTAAAAAAAAAAAAAAAAAAGTCTTTAGGAAATACTACCTTAAACAATATTTGTTCATCCCTTTGTTTATTCAGCAATAATTTATTTCTTACTCACTGGCCTGTTATGTACCAGGCACAGTAATAGGCTTCTGAGAAGTAGATGTGGAGAAGGGAGGCGTCAGATACCGACGACTGCTCACCTCCTGCATGATTTTAGAAGGAAGTGGGAAACCTTAGCAATACTTTCTTATTGCATGATTTTATTCATGTATATATTTTCCCACCTTAAAGTTTATTAATTAAAAAGGTCTTCTCAGCGATTCAAGGAAGTGCTAGGTATCTCATTCAAGCTTTTAAGGTAATAATAATTTCAAAATAAAGACTATACGAGGGTATTTTTAAAACCAAAATGTATTTCCACCATTGATATTAATGGTAGACCGTGCTCCATACAGATGAAACACATATTTCTAAATCTGAAGCCCAGGCCAGTGACGGACTCACCCTTCCCCCACCCTCTGTCCCCTCCCAATTATCCTCCCCTCCCCGGACACACAGTTCTTGTTGTGAAATGATAGTGGGGGGGGCAGGGGGGAACGCCAGTGCAACCTGGAAAGTTTTCCTCCGGGGCTGGGCAGTAGTTAACAGGTAGAAAGAGATTTTGTGCATGACTGTTGTAATAGAGGAAATGAGACCTCAGTATAGAACTGGGGTCAACTCTGAATACAGCATGGGCAAGTGGGGATTTATAGCCAAGGAGCAGGTGGGGTCAGTGGGTAGAAAATTACTAAGAGGAAACATCAGCGGTCGGGGGATTCCAGCTAAACCAACCTAACAGGATTCTTGCTGAAGACAGGCCAGTGTGATCAGACATCACCTGGGGGATGGCGGGGACCAGGAACCTGATCAGGTATCGAGAGTGACCAGATATGGAGGATGGGAAGGGTTAGCAGGGTCCTTGGGCAGCTGGGCTCTTGAGGACAGGGCTCAATGAGAAAGTGGCTCAGAGGAATCTGTCTAGAGTACGGTCAAGGAGAGAATCTTTGTCAAAAGGCTAAACCCAACATAGCTCATTTTCTTACTTATTTACTTACTTGTCCAGGTGCTGCAAAAAATAATATACCTAGGGAAATTACCCCTTTCTGTCTACAAGTCATAAGGGAAAAAACAAGATTTGATACTGTTTTCATTAGGTGTGCGATTAGGTCGTCTTAGCAATGCAAATGCAATTAGCTAAACATACATGGATACCTTCTCTGCCCCAGCACTGGGGTGCAGTGATGAGCAGGAGCAGCTCCAGAAGAGCCAGCTGTGTCCATGCACCAGATACTCACGTGTTGAAATGGAGCACTTGCCAGATGCATGCAAAAACTAGTTGCAGAACAGTGCATTAAACACACACACACACACACACACACACACACACACACACACACACACACACACACACACACGATATTTCTGGCAGGTTATGCCCAAACCTGATAACCAGCGTTTGCCTATGCAGAGGGAGCAGGAGTTAGGGACTAGGGACAGGAAGAAAGGTGTATTGCTTGATTTAAAAAAAAAGAAAAATCCTATGTGTGCAGTTTTTCAACATATAAAGGATAAAAAGGAAAAGGGAAGTAAATGGTCTCTAGCCAGGGTGGTGACACAGGTTGTAAAGGCACAGTCTGAGTCTGTGTTGACCGGTGTTTTGGTGGCTCAAAGGCTGTGGGGCTCCTGTTTCAGCTATGTTGCCTCCTTCTTTTCCTCTGTGTAGTTATTTATTGAACTTCATGGGGAAGATTTTAAGGCATTTTAACCACCTGGTTTTACTGAGTGAAATAAAAACATCAAAGCAGATATTTATATTGGGGGTAATTAATATTTATATGCTGTTTACTTTATAGCCTGGATTACAAATAATTACAGAGTCTTTGTGTTTATAGTGCTTTGGAAATATGACAATCAACTCAAATAGTGGTTGCTGCCATGGACACCGTACCATAATTTTATTCCTTGGAAACAACTTCTCTGAATTTCTAGTTAATTCAAGGTTTCTAGTTAATTCAGTATGTAGAATGGCCACTTTATTAGTTTGTTAGACTGTCATGAACTGCAAGCTATTTTTAAAAGCTTAAAAGTAGTATTAGGCTGGTTTTCTAGTATTATCTTTTCGAAACAGGCAAATACGTTAGAAAAAGTGTAGTTTAAATAAAATTTCCCCACATACGCAATCTCTATAAAAGTTCCCAGGAGAGTGTATGGTATGTGCTCAATAGATTTTATTATTTTGTCAGTAGTGCTGGATGGAAAGCTTTATCTCAGCCCCTCGCTTAAACCCACCCCAATGAAAAGTACTGTTGCTGCCACCAAAACATATAAACTCTAAACAGAAATAGTAAGTAGATATCCAGTTAATGAAGGCGAAATATGAGGCATTTGGAGCCTGACTTTGTTTTCTTTCTCTATGTGATTTGGTCCAATATGGAATGAACAAAAAAAATATGAAATGCTCGTTCTGCAAAGTGTAATGACAAGTAACACAGAATGATATATGGCAAAAACACATTGGTCAACGTGTCGTTATGTATGTTACAAACTCTGAAATACAGTCAGGAATCAAAAATAAGCACCAAGAACCTTTACAAATTATATGTTCTTTTTCAAAAAGAGATGAGACCACGAAAATGCCTATTTATACTTAAGTTAATTTCCAGTTGGATCATTTATCTAGCTTCCCAATGGTGGGAAGTGAATTGCTGGAGACAGTGTGACTCAGTGGGAGCACGGAGAGATAGCGGACTGCCTGGCAGGGATATTAAAACAGCACAGCTGCCTGCACAGACACTGGGCGCCCCCGTCCTTTGTATTACAACACAATGCAGCAGTTGACTCAAGAGGGGGAGTTAAATCATACTTTGTATACCGTTAAAAGTGTTTTTAATGGAAAAAATTTGCAATTCATTTTAGGAAGATTTTATTCAATAAAAATGTTTCTGATGGAAAGTAGTGTGTTTCAAGTAACCTAGGAAAAAATTGGGGTCTGAATATTTTCTTGTTCCCCAATGAAGCTTTATTATACTCGAATCAGGAAAGTTGATTTATCAAGTTGTAGAAAATCCAGAATAATAATAGCTATAGGTGCAATTTATTTAATGAATTCCCACTCTGTGCTTGATTTAGAGTTTAGAGGCATTATGTGTTTTCCCATACATTCCTCAAAACAGCCTGGTAGGGCAGGCATTATTATCCTCACCTCACAGATGGAAAGACTGCCGATCAGAGAGCTCCCAAAATAACTTAGCTCACAAGTGGCAGAGTTGCCGTGCAAACTTGTGTCTTTGGATCCGGTGCAGGAAAGTACATACTTTTCTCCTATATCAGCCTGGCTTGAAAAAAAATCCAGACATTTGCTCCTGGTTAATGCACCTCTTTCTCTGTGTTTTCCTTCTCTTTCCCTTTGTCTTCCCTTCCTTCACGTCTCTTCCTCTTTCCCTTCCTTCTTTGTTGTGTTTTAACTTGTACATGAGACTCTTACAATCTGAGCTGCCTGGATCAAAGCGTGATCTCAAAACACTCTGCTCTTGCGTGAGCCTTTGACATGGAGATGCTGAGCATGTGAACAATGCAGTGCCCACCCCCAGAATGTCACGTGCACCGTGCTTTGATCCTGGGAGACCGAGTGGGAGGCTCTCTTCTGTACTTACAGAAAGCCTTTGCATGCACACAGCTCTCTCAGCAACTAAAGTGCTCAGCAAAAACGCACGTCTGTCCCAGCACAGAGCCACAGTGCCCATGAACAAAGCACCAGAGCAGTAACAATGACCTCCTCGCAAAGACCTAGCACATGTCCAGAGAAATTCTTTTTGAATATGTATCCTTATTGTTTTCCTGATTACACGAGTCATGGATGCTTTTTCCAAGAATTAATTCATTACAGACTTATCTGAAAACACCTCATAATTCTACTAACTACCCCCCACCTCCAAAAAAAGAGATAATCCCTGTTAACAATTTTAAAGAAACTCTAATTTGTGAATTAGTTCTTCAAACAGAATGCTTTTTTCTCTCTCCTGTCTGTGCCTCTGGGTTAGAACATTGTGTAGCTGGGGCACTCAGGATTAAGGAGGGGCTGACCTTCCACTTTTTTCTCCCCTATTCTTTGTTTTGCATGTCCAAGATGTACGTTTGAAAGACAGGCAGAGTAACTGCAAGCAGGAAAGGAGGTATCACTTATCCAAAATGCGAATGAGTTAATTAGTAAAACATCTAGATTGAAGTGATTACTCAGCTATACTATGCTTTCTGTTGGCTTTGATTTAATTTTTGGCCAATAAGTGTTCCTTAGTTGACTTTGCATACAAGTATGGTTGCAGAAATTAAAATATATAAATTTTATAGAAAAATGGGAGTTTTGGACTAGCCGGGCCTTGCATTCTAGCATCCACTGTTTACCAGGAAGGAAACTGAGGATCTGAGAGGCTCCGTTGGAGCCCCCGGTCCCCGTGTCTCATCGTGGCTGCGGGCGTGCTCAGCTCCCCTCTGCACAGGGGCCCTGCTTGCTGCTCGCAACCTACTGTCTGTCTGTTTTCAGTGACCGGTGTTCTATAGAAACCACCACAAAGTACAGATAACCAGGGTTAACATTTGAGTATGTAATCTTTCCGACGTCTTTCTATGTACATGTGATGTGTGCACACAGTCACATGTCACTTAATGGTGGGGACACGTTCTGAGAAACACGTTGTTAGGTGATTTTGTGTGTGTGAACATCACAGAGTGCACTTACCCAGGCCTAGATGGTAGAGCTGCTTCACACCTAGGCTAATGGTATAGCCCGTGGCTCTGACCACCATAGTCTATGGTGTAGATACTATGCCTATATACATGGTATGTAGTGTGTGTTTTTGAGCAAAACGTCATTATGCAGCATGCGGCCTGCAGTGTAGTGCTTGTGAAGTCTGGCTCTGGGATTAAGCTGTGTAGGTTCCAGTGCTGGTTCTAACACTATCTCTGTCACCTTGCTTAAGGTACTTAACTTCTCTGAAGCTCCATCCCGCACTTGGATGTGAGAACAGTGACAGTGCCTTGCTTGTTGGGAAGGGGTATAGATTATTCAGAATGTATATAAAGTTCTTGGCGTAGAGTAAGCACCCAGTAAATGTTAGCACTCGTTAATGTTTTTGTGAGAAATGGGATTCTCCTGCTAATTCTGTATTATAACATATTTTTTAAACTATCATGAACACATTCTCCAACATTCTTTTTATGGTTGCATCGTAGTTATATGATGTGCTATCATTTATTTAGTTCTTGAATTTGTGGAAAGGATTGTATGTGGTTCAAGGAGCCATTTATTTTGCCCATCCTTGGAAAACAGTACTGTGTTCTGATGTCTCAATACAGAGAAGCATAGGGTATTCTCTAAACAAGAATTTAGCATTCTTTTAACAAATATGTGAGTCTTTCTACTTTTGGAAAATATTAAATTTCTAAACATTTCAAGGAGCTCTCTATTAGATAGATTTCTAGGCTTGTAAGCTTATGGAATTTCTCAATATCACCCTTGATTTCAAAGAGCTTATTTTCCGCCTTGATAAGTGAGTAAGTGTCTGAGTGTTTCACTGGCTTCAGCTTTTGAACATTCACATGACTGGCTTAATTAGAAAAGAAGAAAGGGCCATAATTCTGCCATAAGCTAATAATAATGCAACAGTGGGAGTCCGAGAAACCCTTTATTGTTCCCGTGCTCATGGCTTCTTGAATAAAGTGGATGACTAAGTATACTTACCATAGTAAGAGAGATTATTAGCAGTGGAAGACACATTTGAACTTGCTGACAGAGCTGCCTTTGTACCTAGGAAGGCCGACACTTGGTGATTATTAGGCCAGGTCTTCGTTCTGTCCCAGCGGTCTTTCCTTTTTCACGCTTTCAAAGACTGAATAGCTTTCTATTGGCTGTTAATCCCTACAGGAATGTGGCTTCGGCTACGGGGAGGATGCACAGTGTGTGACATGCCGGCCGCACAGGTTCAAGGAGGACTGGGGCTTCCAGAAATGCAAGCCATGTCTGGACTGTGCACTGGTGAACCGCTTTCAGAAGGCAAACTGCTCAGTCACCAGTGATGCCATCTGCGGGGACTGCTTGCCAGGGTGAGTTGGAGGTTGCTTTCCCTCATAGTAATTTAATTAAATAACTTTTAAAAAGGCACTGTTCTTGTTCCCTTCCAAACTCGAATGAATACTGATAATAACATGAAGACATTGTGGAGTGTTCGTGTCTTCTTGTCTCAGTCGTCACCACTGGATTTTCTATGCACAAAAGATAAGTGTCGTGAAAATGTAAAGAGTTCCTACAAATCATTAAAAGAAAGCTTGGGCATATGGACAAAAGAATGAACAGAAGAGTGATCATATAAAAATATTCATCCCCATTAGCAATCAGAGAAATGCAAATCACCCCCGCTCAACCATTTCAGCAGATACTTCCCAAGGAGCTACTTACTAGGCATTGCTTTAGGTACTTGGGATATGTCAGAGAATAAAGTGGCAAAGATACATGCCCGTATGGAGCTTATATCCTACTAGACTTTTAAAAAATATCTAAATAGTAAATAATAAAGAAGCAAATTATGCAGAAAGATAGATGATGGTAGTTGCTATGGAAAAAAGAAAACCTAAAGCAGATAAGGGCAATGAGGCATGCCCACTGCAATGGGTAGACAAGTTATAGTATGAAATTAGGCAGTCGGGGTAGGCTTTGTTGCAAAGGTGAGATCTGAGCAAAGACCTGATAGAAATGAGGCAGTTGGCCAAGCAGATCCCTGGGGGAGGAGCACTGTAGGCCGAGGGAACCTCTAGGGAGAGGCCCTAAGGTGGGCACGAACCTGAAGTATTTAAGAAATCACAAAGAGGCCAATGGACAGGCAGGAGAAAGGAAGGGAAGAATAAAGTAGAAAGAAAAGCACTGGGGCTGGGGGGCAGGTTGAATGGTGAAAGCCTTAAATGGACACATTGAAAATGTACCTGGGCCTCGGAAAGGAGGGGGACTACACCTGGGTCAGGTGTGACCGCTGGACGGATATGCCAGACACAATGGACAGTTGGAGGATAGAGCCTTTATGAACAGCTGGCGGGACGCAGTGAGGCAAGGGGACCATCCGTAAGGGAGAGAAGAGGCTCCGCCACACCAGGGAGAGAGAGCGGATGAAGCAGGATGTCATGATAACTCAGTGGGTGCGGAGTGGAGCTGGTGTGTACTGACCAAAGACAGAAGAGAGGGAGGAACAGAAGTCCCAGAGCTGTAGAAATCAGGCTTTATTGAAAAGGTAGGAAACAATCAGAAACAGCACTATAGGAGCAGCAAACATTTATTATTTTAGTGCACTGGGCACTGGACTAAACACTTTTATGTAAATTATTTTCTATAATTTTCACACCATTTTAAACATGAAGAAACTTGAGCCTTATCAAGGATTAAGGTTATCCAGGAAAGATCGCTTAGCCTGTATGCAGGGAAGCTCGGAGTCACATCCAGGGAGTCTGATGTCAGAACCCGTGCTCTGAGGCACTACAGACAAAAGTCTCTAACTGGACTCAACCACAAGATCGAGGTGGTTTTGACCAGATGCCCCAGTGGGGCTCTCATTGAGGCCAGAGGAGGAAATAAAGCCCTGAGCCCGAGGGGCAGAAACAAGGTAGGAAATAGCCTAGTGGGCCAAACATGACTTGTGCAGAGACAAGGTACAGAGACACCCAAGGAGCTGCAAAAAGTAGTCTTAACACCAAAAACACAAACAACAAAAGAAAAAATAGCTATGTCAGACTTCATCAAAATTAAAAACTGTTGGGCTTGAAAGGATGCCATCAAAAAAGTGAAAAGACAGCCCACAGAATGGGAGAAAATATTGGCAAATCCTATATCTGATAAGGGACTATCTTATCTAGAATATGTGAAGAACTCTTATAACTCAATAAGAAAAAGACAAATAATCCAATTAAAATAAGGACAAAAGATCTGAATAGGAATTTCCCCAGAGAAGACACACAAATGTCCAATGATCACATGAAAAGATGCTCAATATTAACCATCAGGGAAATGCAAATCAAAACCACACATTTCACACCCACTAGGAAGGCTTTTGCCAAAAAGACAGACAGTAACAGGTGCTGGCGAGGATGTGGAAAAGTTAGAGCCCTCACACAATGTTGATGGGAATGTAAAATGGTCCAGTCACATTGGAAAATAGTCTGGCAGTTCCTCAAAAAGTTAAACATAGAGGTGCCATATGACCCAGCAATTCTACCCTTAGGTTTATTACCGAGGGAATTGAAAACCTATGTTCACACGAAACTTGTGCACTGATGTTCATAGCAGCATTATACATAATAGCTAAAAAGCTGCAACAACACTGCAGTGGTTTGAATGTATCCGCTCCAAAGTTCAGGTGTCACCAGTATGATGACATTAAGAGGTGGAGCCTTAAGAGGTAATGAGGTCATGGGGGATCCTCCTTCATGAATGAGATGAGATGTACTTATAAAGGGGCTTGGTTTGTTGCCCTTCCACCTACTGCCACAGCATTCCTCCCCTCCAGAGCATGCAGCAAGAAGGCCCTTGCCAGACACCGGATGCTGGTGCCTTGGCCTTGGACTTCCTGGCTCCAGAATTGTAAGACGTAAATTTCTGTTCTTCATAAATTACCCAGACTGTGGTATTCTATGATAGCAGCACAAAACAGACTAAGAGAAACCCAATATGGGGTGTATTCAAACAATGGAATATTATTTAGAAATAAAAAGGAAGGAAATTCTGACACATGTTACAACATGCATGAACCTAGAAAACATGCTAAGTGAAAGAAACCAGACACTAACAACCATATATGTGATTCTATTTGTATGAAATATCTAGAATAGGCAAATCTACAGAGACAGAAAGTAAATTAGTGGTTGCCTAGGGCTGGGGGTTGGCACAAAGGAGGCAACTGCCATCTCCTGGGTTTTTACAAAGAGAACCCAGAGCAGGTGTGCAGCTGGAGTGTGGGGGGCTGGTCTCCCCAGGATCTCCAGAGACCCACTTCCTCATGCTTAGCCCCATGCATGGTCATTGGAGCCTGCTGCTTTCTTTTCTACAGTGTTTGTTCATTCTTTAAGTAAATGCTTAGATGTGGGAAAATTATAAATGAATAAATATTTGAATGATGTTTCACTTTATATGATTGGTTGAAAACTACATCCTCTCTAAGCCAGCATTAATGTATGAGGCAGGCGATAATTACATAGTGACTTTTACCAGGTCTTATCAGAGTGTTTTATAAGTATTCTTCCAGATTGACTGTATTTCTGTGAAGAAGGCAAATAGTTGAAACCCATTTTGCAGATAGGAAAACTGAGGTAGAAAGAAAATGAGCAAAATGCATATTTCTTCCAGATAAGTGATGCCAAATTCAGGCATAAGGCAGGCTTTGCTATTCCTGCCTTCTGCAGCCTCAGCCTCCCTCCTGTAGGCCCCAACCCCCACAGGACATCAGCTGCATCCCTCCCCAGTAGCAGGAATAGCAGGAATAGCAGAAATAGTCTATCCTCTGTGCCCACAATTTGAGTGATGAGAGCCAGTCCCCTTGTTCCTGAATCTGTTCAATGACTTTAGTCCAGTTACTTAACTTCTCTGACACCCATTCTTCTTGCCTGTAAAATTATCATCCCATAGTAATACCAACCTTCAGAATCATTAGAAGGATTCAAAGTATAATGCATGTAAATTGCCTCGCAGAGTGCTGAATCCATAGTTAGCACTAAAGAAACATTGGACGTTATCGCCACTTGATGGTTTTGAGGGCCAGTGATGGTTTTTTACATGACTATTTTCTCAAAGTGTGGCCAATGGGCCTCCCTCCTCCTCTTCTGGCCTCCCATGCCCCCATCTCTTCTCTGCTTAGGGGACCTGGAACTCAGTCCTGAAAGAATAGCCAGGCCCCTGCCAGCTCTTTGCTGCTTCTAATAACAATGACAGCTGACATTTATTGAGCACTTACTATGTGCTAGGCACTTTATGCACATTAGTTTATTTAATTATCAAAACCACTCTGTAAAGTAGGGATGAATATGATCCCCTCTTTACAAAGGAGGAAACTGACCATTAGAGTGGATAAATGATTTGCCCAAGGTCACCCAGCCTGTAAATGGAAAGGCTGGGATTGGAAACCTGGCGGCTCCACTGCTGACTCCCCATGCTTAATTTCACTGGAAGGTCTCACGTGGGGTTTCCATGACTGGCGAGCAAGCACGAGGACTTCCTCTGCCCATTCTGTGCCCCATGCCCCCTCCACTCTCACCCCTAACCCCCATCAGTCCCCTTGCTCCTGAAAGCTGCCTGAATTGCCTTGGCCAATTTTCTCATCCTCTTTCTCAGTAACTGTGACCTCTGTTTGTGAGATCTGGGCTTTTATCCTAATGGTTTATCTTGTCATCAGCATTTGTTCAACTTCAAATAAGGGGCCACTGCTGTGGATTTCTGAGATACATGAACTAGGCTGAACAACCAGTATGAAGCAAGGAGCTGACAAGAGCACAGAACAGAGCTGTCAGCCGGTGTCTAACGTACGCAGCTCAGAAAGTTCAACCATGGCTTGATGGTGACGCACAGGACGTAGTAACTGAAATCAGAACTGTGTAAGCAAACTCAGTATAAAACCAGAGCCAGATGATGGCATGTCATCTCCTTGTAGAAATGCCTTCATTGGTTGGAGAATCAGTGGTCTACAACCAGGTTTCCTTAGCAGTTTTCAAACAGTGTTCATTAGGCTAACCAGTGTTATTTGGATTCAGTCTAATTAAAAATTCCTCTTCAAATTCACTGAGACACTGTTATGTTTAAGCCTTTGTGGACCTTTTTTTGAACCATAGAAGTGGTCACGCGACTGCTGGTAATATGTGACACGGTCTCGTTTGCTGCAACTGTGAGCTCTCAGGAGAGAGATAACAAGGATTATTTTTCTTCTAGGTTTTACAGGAAGACGAAACTCGTCGGCTTTCAAGACATGGAGTGTGTGCCTTGTGGGGACCCTCCTCCTCCTTACGAACCACACTGTGAGTGAATGTGATACAACAAAGCGGAAGGGACCCCTGGCCTTTTCAAAAACGTTTTATTTTTTAAACCTTTCTTCAGGTTGGTAAATGGAGCAAAATC
The DNA here is from genome assembly GCF_027409185.1 of Cynocephalus volans. NCBI lineage: Eukaryota > Metazoa > Chordata > Mammalia > Dermoptera > Cynocephalidae > Cynocephalus > Cynocephalus volans. Next base: position 85,201,537 of record NC_084466.1, on the reverse strand, counting down.
TCTCTCTGCCGTGGGGCTTATAGTGTGCTCTGCTCGGCCAAGCTTCTAGCAGGACATACAGCCTCTTGTTGTATGCGCCAGTCAGCAAACTGTGTGCACTGATCGGAACCTCATGGCGAGACTTGGATGTTCTGCTGCTGCTGTGCTCTGGTCAAGGTCTTATCTTTCATTCTAGGTATATAATGCAGGCAGCTCCAATTAACCAGGGGGTCCAGACCCCAGCGCTTAATGCGTCTTTGTGCCGGGCCCCATGAATTACCCTTTTCCCTTCATCGTTCCCAGACACAATCATGTGGTGGCGTCTCTGCCTTTCCAGAAAAGTTCCTCTTGATGAATCACCTGCCCTTGTTAACATATCACTAAATGGGATCTTAGTTTACTTCATTCATTCATTCATTCATTTTTCTCATTTACCAAATAAATGAGAAGACAGAACTCATTGCATGCTGAGGATACAACTGTAAGTGAGAAAATTGTGCCTTCTCCTCTTTATATTAACATTAGTTCGTCTTTTTGACAATATATTTTCCTTAGATATAAAAGACATTTGTTACAAGTTATCAACCTGCACCCATTCTGAGTAGGAAGAAGAGTAGTTCATCGCTCTTCTTAATCCTAAATACAAAGCTGGCCAGTGAAAACCCACAGGTGGTGAGACAGCAAAGGAGACAGAAGGTGGCCTCCCAGTGCATCCGGGCAGGAGCAGGGCTCTGGCGAGCTGTACATCATGGCACACAAGGGACAGCTACGTCCAGGAGGGAAGAGGGTGCTTTACCCCAGGCACAGGTTGTGCGTGCCTTTCTGGGGAGCACTGTTCTGATGTAATTTCCAATGCATGAGATCTGTCCTCTAGCTTCTTTCTGTAAGAAAGTCCCTCTGAACTAACGGAAAGTTAATGCATTATTTGATAAGGTCACATAGTACTTCTTTTTCCAAGAATGTCATGGAATTTTGCAGTCCATGCTATTGTGTCCTTTACCAAAATGTGTTACTTTATTCTTCATTTGAAATGATAGAAAAGCAAAAAAATGGGAAGACTCTAACTTTTATAGAAAATGTACATTGACCCTCATTTTTATAACATGTAAACATTTCCCAAATAATTCATTGCAATTAATAAATGCAATATTGAATAACTGTGATGTAGCAGTCACAGTACAGATGCTAAACTTATGTTTTACTGACTTTTCCCAATAGTCCTATCATCAGCCCAAATTTGTCAGTAAGAACACTAGTGCAGAGAAGATAATAAGTTTCTGCTGTTGACTGGTAAATGGCAGAGGCGGTGTTCCAATCCTAGTCCAGCTTCAGGTCCAGTGCTCTGTCCACCACACTCTGCTGTGAGAAAAAGGAGGTTATCAAATGTGTCCTCCATGTGGACGCTTTTCTTGTGCTGTTTGCTTTAATGTTTGTCATTTAACAAAAACCCTAAAAGTCTAACATGTGAGAGACACTGAAAGAGCTCCTGTGGGGCCACAGGAGGATGTAAAAGCGTATGTCCATAAGAATACGTCCTCTTGCCCGTGGGTCAGCTGGGCCATCATTGTGTCAAGACGGCAAATTGAGATTATGCACTTCATCCCGCACCGCCATGCAGAGGGTTAGTGAAGAAATCGGTCCTGCCCAGTTTAGAGTTGGAAAGTACAGTACTAGGTGGTTTATTTTCTTTTAATTTATTGGATTTAAATTTAATAGTCTAGTTAAAAGTCTAAGGCTTTGGAATTTTTTGCATTCAGGGTTCTGTTTAAGCGTAGACATCACAAATTAGCCTTTAAATGTAGATCTCATGTGTAACTTTTTGTGTCTTGCGAAGCCCCTGGGAAGTTGTAATTTCGAAAAGGAAATTAACTACTTTAATATATAGATAGATAGATAAGTTTCTCCATATATGAAACTTTTTAGAAAGCAAAGAAAAAGAAATTGTTTGTCAAAGTCAAAAATGCGGCATGACCAGCTCATAAGCTTTTACACGTAAGTAAAGCAAGACAGTTTGGGGTCGCCAGTGCTGGTTCTTATCGCTGAGAGAGAAAGTTTGCTGCTTTTGGCACGCTTCTTGGAAATAATTCCAGAACACAACTAATCTCTTGGAAAGAGATCTTGAAGTCTTTGAGGGAAATTATGTAAGGCGCCTTATGTTTTCATTTCTTCTGCTTTGGGCTTTTCAACGCATCCACAAAGAGCTGCTGCTTTGGTGGTTTCCCCCGAGGAGTTCCTGCTCCATTTGGACTCTTAGCTATGAGAGGTACCACCCCACCTACCTCGGGCACTGGGGGTTGTTTCAGGGATATGCGTGGTGGTGAGAGAGGCTGGAACTTCTGGGACGCAGGACTTGCCGTCCCAGGAGCCCAGGCAGCTACGGGGTCTGGGCTTGCAGCCCCCACGGCAGGAGGCCCGGAGCTCCGCGCGCTATCTGGCTCCACAGGGTGGTCTGCGTCTCCCAGCGCTTTGCTCCTTCAGGGAGAGTCTGAAGAGGCTGGCAAAATACCGTCACCCTGCGAGGCGGGGCTTTTGTCACTGACCGTAGGACAGATAACTTGAATGCCTCCTGGATGCCAGGCACACGTGGAGATCAAAGAGACCCCAGTCCTGTCCCTCATGGAGCCTGCAGTCTGGTGGAGAGTAGTCGCAGGAGGCCTCTGAGTAAACGCCATTTGCTGCTCCACACGTGGTACGGACTGTGGCAATGATCGATCCTGTGCCTGGCAGGATCCATGATGTTCTATGAATGGGCAGGGACATGGGACCACTAGGGATGGCTGGAAAGTGGCTTTGGAGATTCAACAGAAGGGCCAGAAAAGCAGGAGCTAGTCGTGCCCTGTAGCTTTGGATGCTGAGTGCAAGTCAAGTCAGGTGACACTGGAGATGTCCTTTGGACGTGGCATCCTAGAAGTCTCTGAAGACATCAACGAGAGCCATTCTGGAGCGATAGAAACAAAAGCCAGGTCAGGATGAAATGAGACCTTCACTGCAGACGGCTCTGTCCAGGTGTTTGCCCGCAACAGGGTGACAGTGGAGCAGCTGTGTGGCGCGGGAGGGCTGTTTTATTTTGTTTCATTTTTTAGGTGAGAGACACACTGTGTGTTTGAAGGTTGAAGGGAGGATCCAGTTGGGGGAAGTTGACTATTTCATGTGAGAGGACAAAAGTAGGGTCAGGCGGCTGTGGAAGGATCCCAGAGCTCTGTGGCGGCTGGCCTGCTGTGCCTGTGGGGACCAGGGGAAGGAAGGACTGGCAGACAGGTGAACTCGGCCAGTGCGTTCAGTGGCAGGAAGGTAGTGGGGTGTGGAGGCGGCTCTATATCTGTGAGGTAGGAGGCCCCGCGTTCTACCTGGAGGGAGACAGGAGCCAAGGGACTCAGAGACCAGCAGAGCACAGGGGATTGAGGTTCTCATTAGAGAGAGTGGGAGAGGAGGGGGATTCAAGAAAGAGATGGGTTTGCCAGTAGCACCAATAGTCCAGCTGAAGTTTGTGGTCGCAGCGAGGCACTAGGAAGTGTGACATCTCCAGGCTTCTGCTGCGGGGATGACTCGGGCCACCTCTACACCTGGGTTACACCCTGAATGCGTAGCCCTTACCAACGTACAATCAAGTCTTCTAAAAGGATGGATGTGTTCATAACATAAGAATAATTTCAAGTGAATGTAAATATGTTTTCCTATGTAATGTCTGAAGCAAAGCAAAGTAACAACTTAACAGAAAATATGAGATCGAACACTTCCCAAGCTTCTGTCAGCTGTCCTGGGGCCACGCCAGTTCCATTCTTGTTTATGGCTGGTGGAACTTTGGCCAGGGACTTACCTCCCCTATGGGTAGGCTTCTTCCCTTGTAAAATGGAGTGACACCCCCCTGCTGAGGTTGCTGTGAGCACTAACTGAGATCATATACATGAGAGCCCAGTATAGCCTCTGGCAACCACAGGGTCTCAAATCTGTTGGCTCCTGTCCCTGACCCTTCCTAGCTCTTGGCTCCTAGCAAGCACTTGGGGGAGCGGCTGTGCCCTGACTGCCTGGGGGGTGTGGTGTTTAGCGGAAGAGCGCGGAGTCAGCGCTGCCCGCATAGGGATCCACTCCACAGAAACAGCCACGCATGTGTTCTCTGCGGCTTAAACGTGTGATAGGGAATGCCTGAATGTAAGTATCTGTCTTCGTAGGGAATACCTGTGTTCCCCATAAAATAAAAAGAAAAAGCAGTTTCTATCCCTCGTGACTCTGCCTTGGCTCAGTTTTAAGAAATCAGGAAAAACGTGTTATCTGTGAGAGGCAGTGGAGTAGAACACAGCCTGGGACCTGTTTCCAGAAGTTTTGTATTCGCATCCTGGCTCTGCCTCAGGCTGATGGTGCAACCTCAGGAAAATCATCTTCTCGCTTTGAATCTCCATTTGCTCCCTGAAAACTGGGGGTAATCATGCCCATGTCTGCAGATTTGGGGTAGTAACATGATACCTGCCCCGGGGTCAGCTCTGTAATGACTGTCTACCTGCGAGCAGCCTCCTGCCCTGTCCTCTCTGCCCTGCCACGCCGGCCCCAGGTGCGCCCCTTGGAGGATCTGGTGGTTGGGAGTTGTCCCATGCCGGGAGGATCTTGTCGTGTGTCTGGCGTTGATGTTTGCTTGCTGGTGCTTCACCTCCATGGTGGGGGAGCAACAGAGGATACCGGGAAAGGGGTGACTGTGGGATCTTGTGTTAGATAAGCTGGGATGGCTGGACTACGAGGCTGAAGAGACCCGTCTTAGGCTGGCTGGTGACTTTCTTCTCTATTCCATCCTGAGGCCTCAAGCCCCATGCCTCGCCCCCGAAATAATGATGGATTTGTGATGGTAATCAGTCCACCCACAACCCGTTTGTCTGGTCACTAATAGCATTAACTTGTACTAGTGACTGGTTGGGCATGGAGTGCAGGGCTGATTCGTGACACTGCTGTAAACCGCAGATAAGTAGGAGGCGCCCGATATATAAGTCCTGCTGCAGTCTTTGCCCCTCCTTGTATCTTCACTTCCTAAGAATGTGCGCCCATTTAGACTTTAAGGAAAAATAGAGAAAAACACACATGAAATTTTAGAACTATATCCTGCCCTTGGGTCTGATAAGATATGCAGATTTTGTGTGATTTCTTTTAGCAATGTTTACTTAATTTGAAACAAATACTGTGGTTGGAACAAATGGTTTTGAAAAAATTCAAAGTGGTTTTCACTGGAGTACAACTTTACTTAAGTATGTTTAACCTAGATGTTTGCTTTGTTCTTGAGGGCTTTGTAAAACAAGCCACGTGATTCTGAAGAGATAAACGATCAGATAAATCACTGACCAGCAGCTACTCAGGAATTCTGTGCGGCTCCGTACTCAGAAAACAGTGAGCAACTCTTTGTACCATAAATTACATTACTAAAAAAATGATTATTTTCCAAAGGAGTTTAAAATATCTCTAATAACAAATAAAAGTAATTTCAAAATGAACCTTTAAAAGAAATATTTACTCATTTAAGATAATTTTTAAAGTTTAGTAGAAAAAAGGACAAGGACACCGATAGCCTCCTAAACAAAACATTTCCAGCATCAGAGCATCGCAAAACAAAATACAGCATGTTGGGGTTTTTCTTTCCAGTCTTTTTTCTGTCTGTACTACTGATTTTTAAAGAATAAATATGATTGTGCTCTACATGCTATTTTGCATCCTTTTCCCACTTCAGATGTAACTTTTCACATATTACTCATAAGTATTATTTTAATGATTTTATCAAGTAGAGCGTCACGTTGGTATTTGGGCTCTGGGTGAACTTTAAGGCTGTCCTGTTACACGTGACGCCGCTGTTCACCTTCTGGGCAAGAAGCCTAGCCATGCTGACACCCAGAAGTGTGTTTATGGGTACTAATATTTTTGTCTCTTGACATGTAATGCTAAATTATCCTAAAGTAAGAATGCCTGGTATACACCTCTTTTAAAGAAAACAAACACAAATTTAAAAGCAGATAAATTGGGAGTATTTTGAAATCAATACCAATATGGGTTTCAGGTTTTCTTTAGAGGTGGTGGTAACGGGGGGGAGTGGGGGGGGAGATGAGGGAGGGGGAGAAATTCCAAGGTGACTTGGGCTTTTTCCTGAGTATTTTAGCCGGCTAAGCGCTGAGGTTAAGAGACCAGTCCTGGTATTCTCCCAGCACCTAGCACAGGCATCCTGGGGTACTTACCAGATCTGAGCAGAGTAAATGACTGTAATAGATGCAGAAGAGATACATATAATCCAAAAAGCATTTTTCATTTGCTGGAAACACTGTGTGATTTTTATTCTACGTATGTATGGTTTTTCGTTTCTGCCACAGAGTTCTTCTGATGAGTTTGCTAATATTTAATGGTCTGATTTTCCAGTGTACTTACTGGAGCCTCTGCATTGGCTCACAAAGCCAATATGTACTAATTAAGGGTTCAGTTTACTGAGGGTTTTCAAGTAGTCTGTGGTCCTCAGACCGAGACTCCTGAGTGTCCAGCCAGGGGATTGCTGGCATAGGTGCTGTTTATGGAGCCTTGCTTTGGGGATTGTTTCAGAAACAGATGAGTGCTGCTGTACATTTTAAACAAATACTCATTGTGTTAGAGGAGGGGAGCTTTTTACAGAGACGTCTTAAAACTTTAGCTCTTTCCTGCTAAACAGAACTTTCAGAGTTGGGAATAGAAGACAATGAGATCAAAAGAAAGCCAGCACACACAGAGCCAGGCCGCTGCTGTATTCACTGCACTCAAAGCAGGGGTCCCTCTGCTGCTCACTCATCTGTGGGCTGGTTTGAGGCGCTATTGCACCTTCCCCCCTTTCCTTCCATCATCTGCAGTGCCTTGCTTTCTTTAGCGTGTCACTTTCTTTTTATCAATATTATGTGATTTCTTTATTTTATCAAAGAATCATCTAAAATAGTAGTAGTCAAATTTGCTTATGTGGAAACCAAATCAACAAAGCTGAAAACTGAAAAACCAACCAGGTCTCCCGGCAAGGTCCCAGTACTGCAGATCTCTGTTGAGAGGATGCCTTTTAAGCCCTCCCTTGCAATCTATTTATTTTTTGTCGCAAGCATTGCTACACCCAACCAAACCAGCCCAGTGGAGGGACTAGAGGAGAGGGAAGGAGCTCCTGGAGGCAGAGATGGAGGGGCCAGAAGTGAAAGGGCAGCCCGCAGTGGAGCAGGGTCAGAAACGCACAGAACGCAGCTGCAAGAACCCCAAGCACTGTAATGTTGTGCCGCAGTGTGTACAGCAAACAGACCTGTTCGTCCCAATGACTGAGCCCTGAGGCTGTCTCTCTATTACCACGCACTTCGGTAATTATAGCTCTCATTATTTTTCTGGACCCTGAAAAGGGGCAGGGGATGATCAAATCATGTGTTGAAGTCTTTTTTAAGAAAGCAGAAAACTTTTGTAATCATTTTAAAATGATTTCCATCGAAAATGATTAACCCCTTTTTAAGCTTATTTGCTTATTGAGGTAAATAGTTTACCTATTTCTTCGTGAGTAAATATGTTCTCTGAAAATATGCTGAAAATGCGCTATAGCAAACTCCTCATTTTCTGAGGATGTTGAAAACAACAACTGGGCTGTATAAATCTCTCGGCCTCTCTAGAGAAAAAGTACACTATAAATGTAATTGCTCTGTGTGATTATTTAGCTATTCCCAACATTTATCCTCCAGTTATCTCTCCCTAGCCCTAGTTTCATTAAAGTTATATGAATCATAAAATTCTTTTAAAAGTTTCTTAAACTCAATGTGCTCTACATTCATTCTTTTTCTCAGTACAAAATTGCTAAATATTTGTAAGCCATTAACTTTGTTTGCTACAAGTTAAAAAAAAAAAAAAGAAAAGAAAAGTTAAGTGCCTTGACTAGATAAGTTGACAGCATCCCTGGAGTCTGGAGCTCCTTTGGAGAGTCCTCACCTGCCTGAGGCTTTCTGGAGGCATGGGTCTCTGGAGCCAGAGACTTTGATCGGGCCCTCTGAGAAGCCTCCAGAGAATGGTAGCAGTTGAATATTACCCAGTCACCAATAAATCTAACTTCTCTGGCTTTTATCTTCAGTCTCTTCTAGACATTTAAAGCCAGCAAGCTGGTTTAAATATTTACTCATGAAGTAACAAGTTGTGGTTTGTTAAAGGGCATCACTAAATTAAATGAATTTTAGATTAAGTACAGTTTATTTAAAAAAAAATATAAAACCCAGCAGACCTGTTTTCCTAAGTTGTGGACTTTTACGGTAATTTGTGTGTGTAGCCATTAAACCTTAAAATAAATAAATGTGAGATTATGGAGAAAAGCAATCTAATGGTTGATGCCAAACCTGTAGGAGAAATACTCAAGTTTGGGCTCAGAGATCACTGCTTGTACAGCGAAGCATTTATTCTGATGAGTGGGGGTGTGAGGGCTCGCACGTGTAGAGAGGCGCCTCTTAGTCCCCTGGGCTCACAGCCTAAACAGGTAAGGTACGGAGCCTTAACCTTCACGTGGGTGAGCGGCCACTTCCTAGTCAAATACCTAAGGAAGGGGTTTAACTTGAGGAACATGCTTGCAAGAAGGGAAAAGAGAAGTCAGGGTAGTGTAAAGTAGCAAGAACAACTCTTGCTTGAGTTCTGCAAGGCAGCAGGCACTTGTGCGTTTCTCAGCTGCCCGGCGGCAGTTCTCTGTGGTGTGCGTCTCCTTAACACCCTCCCTTCTCAGCCAGCCCGGGAAAGGCAGGATTCCAACCCAAGTCTTCCCAGCAGCAGACATGCCAAGCTCAAAGTTGCCTCTCTAGGTGAACTCGGAGGGACCAGGATTAAGAAGGTTTAAAAATAACTTAAAATTTAAGAAAAAAATTGAAACTATGAATGAAATATAGTTGAGCCAACGTGCTTGCGTCCAAGGTTGAGAAAGGTATTAGAAAGTTAAAAATGGAAGCTTGAAGTCAAATTGCAAACAGGGATTCATTTTTTTTAAAGATAGTTTTTCACTTTGGATTTTTAATACATGATTTTCACTGTTTCATTTATTATTTTGACCATCTCAGAGAAAATATTTAAAGTATTCGTGAGAGTTTTATCTGTATGATGAATCGTGTAGCCATTTTCTTAAATATTCACAAAACAGCTTTTCTTGATACTTACACAACTGTAATTTTAAAAGGGAGGAAGTGATTCTTTTAACTGTTTCTAAATACTTTTTAAAATTTTACTGAAATATAATTTACATACAAGAAGAGGCATCCATTTGAAGTAAATAATTCAGTGAGTTTTGACAAATGTATACACTTGTATAATCACCTCCCCAACCAAGATGCAGAACATTTCTGTCCCCCAGCGCTGGCTTTCCTGGAGTGGCCTCAGGGGGCTTCTCTTTATGAACTGTCTTGAGGATACGGTTTAGGCCTCTTTTGGTTCTCTTGCTGTTTTAAAATTTACGCAAGTGTATAGTAGTGTGTTCTGTCTTTGTTTCATTTTCCATCAAGTGACCAAAGAGTTATGGTATGAAGTTTTGTCTTTAAATGATTTTCTGCAAAATCTTCAATACTGAACTTTGAAAAATGTCATTGAAAATCGATGGTTCTCCAAAAGCTTGCCAGTGGTCATACGAGGCATGCTTTTCTTTAAATGAGAAAAATTGCTTTTTAAGATTCTTGGTATCTGGCTGTTTAACTCAGGAAGCACGTCAGGGAGCACCTTTTGAGTGCTGAATGCTAGCCTAGATACCAGCAAAGCACTTCATAAAGACATCTCTCCAGTCTCTCCAGTGACTTAAATTATCTCTTCTTTCTTCTGACAGCTATGTGGGATGCCTAGAGCGTTGATGAGGTCACTGGGGACTGCCCCCATCACAGGCTGTATTCCCAGTCCTCAGGGAGTTGACATTCTAATGCACCAGGGCCGGATATTATTTACAGTAAAGCTGGAGGGAAGGCCTAAATAAAGTGACGCTAGGATGGGCCCTGAAGGAGGGAGGTGGCAGGGACACACGGAGCAGGGCCACAGACCAGGGAGTGTGTGGGTGGGTGAGAGGTCAGGATCACATCAGGTGGGGCTTGGAGGCCATTGAAAAGACTTCCTGTGAGCCGGGAGATGCTAACTGCACAGGAATGGCGAAATCTGACTTTTAGAAGATCCTCTGGCTGCTGGTGAGAATCAACGTCAAGAGAGCAAGGCAGGAATAATTAATATTCTAGCTAAGTGTTTTAGCTGACACAATAAATGTGTGCAGTTGGAGGAATAGGCTCTCCACCCCTTTCTAAAAGAGTTGATTATTAGTTTAATTAATTTAATTTAAATGAATTAATTTTATTTTAACTACTAGTTATATATTAATAATATAATAATACTAGGTGTATTTTGTTTGCCCCCTGCAGTGTCAATGAAAATTACAGAAGACTAGCATTTGGTAGATTTTTCTTCTCAGCTCAAGCGAAAGACACATTTGGAAGAGGTTAACTTAAGATTTTACATCATCATAAATGTCTTCTATTATGTTAGGCCCTGGGGACACAGATAAAGGTCAACACAATAGGGGGAGCTCTCTCTAATCTCTAATACTAATTAGTACTGAAAGCATGCTTCCACGTGAGGACCTCATGCGATCATCCCAGGACTAATGCGAACCAGTGTCTGCTTGATGTTGTTCAAGGATTAGCTCATTTCATCTTCACTGTGAAGAAGACTTGACTTTGAGTCCTGGTCCTAACACCTAGGTCTCAGGCAAATTATTGAATCTTTCCGTGTCCCCCCATTTCCTCACATCCCAGATGAAGAGGCAATAAAGCAGGGGCTGAATTCCTGAATCGGCTTCACGTCGCAAGTCTCAGGCAGGGTGCGCTCTCCCAGCCCAGCCCAGCCCGGAGGTTTTTGCTTTCTACTGTAAATGATCAATGAGTTAATAGCAGTGTCAGTTCAGCTGGAAGAGGAGATAGCAGGAAACATCTGCCCCAATCCAGATTTCCTTTTCAGTCCAGACCCAATCAGCTATATTAAACTGTGTACATGTACACATTTTTTTAGTTGGAAGTTAATGGATGGAAATAATTTGAGTTTCATCATCTGAGAATAATTTCACAGAAGATTACTTCTTGAAATACTGCAGTGAGGTAAGAAAGAATTATCCACTTTACCGGTGACGGGGAAGCTGGGAATCACAAGACACAGGTCCTTAGGCTGAAGCGCGCCTGCCTCCACGGGCTTCTGCAGCCATGAGGTGGAGCCTGGCACCCGGAGGGTGCGGGGAGCCCACAGCCTGTCGGTGAGGCGGCAGCCGAGCTCCGTGTCTTTGTTCCACGTCCCAGATGCTAATCCTGCCTGTTCGTCCCATTGAAGCACAACTGTTTTTGAGCTTGCCGTCCCTGAGCACAGATGTTCAAGGCCATGATAATGTTTCTTTTATGGTGTCTTTTCGGTTCCTTGGTGTAGAAGTTTAAAAGCTTCATTGTTTTATCAGTCAAATAAACACAGCACAACATTATAGATCTGTGAAATAATAAAAAGGAGAAAAACGTCCTTGAGAGCAGGAAAAATTCTTTCACTTTATCATATTGCAGAGAAATACTGTAGACAATTGGTTATGATTTTGTGGTTTATAATTTTTTCCAGTGTTAATTATGGTATTTATGGTAACTAAACTACAAAACAGTTATACTTAGAGTCCAAGTGCCAAAGAGAAATCTAGAGTAGTGAGCTCCCTCCTGGTGTAACTGACTTTCTTTGATCAGCACACGGTGGCGAATGTCGTCGGTCAGCACTGCGGTAGAATTGTGCTGATGGCGGCCTGCTGAGTGTCATCCTTCCTGCCTGGCCGGCCGCTCTGCTGCGGTGATTGCTTTTTCTGTCTTTCCCTCTTTCTTTTTCCCTCAAAGACACGCACGATCATGTTTGGCCTGTGTGATCCTGGTGGGAAACGTATCTCTAGGACAAGTGATCTGGAAGCAAGATTGAGAACAGCAGAAACTGACTTAAGTGACTTCCCAAGTCTTCACCCTCCCAGTGACCGGGTCCCCAGCTTGGATGTTCTCCCTTCTGCTGATGCTTCTCCACCTCCCAGCTCGTCGTCAGTAGCCGTCACTCTCCAACTGTCTCCCAGGCCTGCGTGGACGTTGCCAGCCCGAATGCCCCATGCACCCCCAGCGCCTCGCTCAAGGCTCTCCCGACTCCTCTGCCCCCACCCCCATCACGCTTGCCGGCCCTGTCCCTGGGTCGCGTGAGCCCCACGGTCCTACTCGCTGTTAGCTTTATTGCAGCATCATGCTAGCATTTCTGCTAGTACGTTGGATGACATACACATCTTAAAAAGAGTGGAAAACTCTGTCTTTGTCTTTCCATCTATAATTTCCTTTTGTCCTGTTGAGAAGAAAGAGCTGGTCAGTTCAACTCCTTAGAAATACTATTAATTTTTCCAGATAGAAATATTCACATTTATACTAATAAATAAAATCCAAAGTTAAAGAAATTTTTTAAAGTCTTTACCACTCACTGTTGGTGATCACAGAGCCAACAATGATTCAGTAACCACTGAGTTTTCAGAGCTCCCAGGACACTGGGTGACGTCACAGCTCCTTCTCGTCCCCTCCCTCTCAGAGCCATGCCCCGGCTCAGCCGTGTGCATGCAACAGGTGGATTTGTCCTCCCCTTGCCCCTGGAGTCTCCCCACCAGTATTGGGAGCAAACCAGGAACAATCAGGGCTCTGAGAGTCCACGCTTTGTGCTGTTTCCCAGGCAGCCCCCAGCCAGTACCGAGTGTTGCAACCAAACAGGCTCCTGCAGCAGGATGCAGGCCAGGTAGGAGGTCATGGCTGTGTACTTGAGGGAGGAGATGATAAGCCAGAAGACAGGCAGTAGTGGGAGGGAAGTATTTAGAGAGATGATTTCCAAAGCAGCATACACGGCTGGATTTGTAAGGATCAGCTAAAATCATCCTTTATTTTTCTAGCAATTGAAATACAGAGTACTTATTATTGCAGTCAAAATGAATGAGGGTACTGGGGCTTTTCGGCTTAGGGACAAAACAAAACTGTATTGGCATGAACACAATGCTCTGTGCTTAGGATGTCAAGTACCACCGACTTACTATCTAGTCTTAGGCAATGTTACTACCCAACGAACGCATCTGGGTGCTGATGTATGGAGCAACGCAGAGAGTTCTGGGTGGTGCTGTCTCAAAAGGGGAAGGAGGTTGGCTGCCCGAGAGAGAGACCGTTAAAACACGCTGTGGGAGGCCGTTTATTTAGTTGGAGGAGGTTTACAATGGGAAATAATGGTCTCAGTTGGACAGGGAACCAAGCCCATGTCTACACACACCACGTAGAGACTGGGCGACTTCTGGCACATTTTTAAAAACTGGCTTTAGTAACCAAACAGGTTAGTAATACATGTCAGAAAGTGTAGCTAGCTGTGTTAATGAGAATAATTAGAAACTGCTGCATTTCTCCTTAACTTCCTACTGCCAGCTTATTGCCAAACAAATGCGATCACAGACGTCCTTGACATTAAACTATACACAGCTTTGACTCAGAGCTTGATTCTCTCCGGGTGAGAACAGTCGAGTCAAGGAGAAAGGGAGGCATCGGGGAAACACCACCACTGTTGGACATCATTGTCACGGATCAGCTGGTCCTTGTGGGGGTAGATGCTGTGCTGGCTTTTTACCATCTCCTCTTCCTCTCAAGGAGGAGAGTTTCTCCTCCCGTGTTGGCAATCCAGAATGTCAAAGATGCTCACCTGAGTGCCACCAATCCACTCTTGTGAATGAATGCAGTCAACTTGACTTGCCCACAAAGACAGTTACCATTTACCTCCGTAACTGGTCTTTTCTTCTGCCATAATTTTGCCGCAAAGGGAGACTACGTGAATATCGACAGTGACACCAGACAAATACATGTACAAGAAAATATAATTTTCTTCTCTGCCTGCCTTTCGGGCTCATTTCTGTCAATCCCTTTTCCTTCAGTGCTCCTACCCCCTTTTCTTACATGTAATTGAAAGATGTATTGTTATTTTTGCTTAATATTTGTTTGCATTTCTATTTATTTGTTACACGTAGTTTAACATAAATCCAAGCCATGATCTTAGTGCTCAAGCAGCTAGGAAGGAAAGGATCATATTGTTTTAGTTCATTCTATCCAAATACCTGTACCAACAATACTTAATAGAAGCCTTTGGAAAAGGTTTGGAAATCTTGTACAAAAATTCTACTAAGTTGTGGTACTCTTAGCTCACATCTCACTCATGCAGAATTCTCTAAAGATGTGTTTAAGGTGAGGAAGCACAGATCCTGCAGCTTGTCTTCTGTGTCCCTCAAGTGAGAAGGTTAACCACAGGGCTTTCTTTCAAGATTTGGCAGAGCGTGCCTCAGGTCTGTATTCTCAGAGCTATCTCTGCAACTGACAAAATAAGCAAAATTTTTCTTTATTTGGCTATCAAAGATTTTTTTTTTCCAAAGAGTTTTCTTAGTAATGGCTTTACTATTTCACTCACAATGTCCCTTGAGGTTTAATTATTTCTGCTAATAGCTGCTTGTTATATAACATTGCTTAACATTACCTATTAAGAGTTCATTTTGATAAAGTCCTTTGAAATAGATAAAATGGTAATGTCTGTGTCTTTCATAAGAAATGAGTCTAAACTATTGGAGAGAATTATTTTGGTTTGTTGTCATTAACTTTCCTTCTTAACTTGGCAGTGCTTTAGTGTGTGGTGACAGGTGCATGAACTACCAGTTACAGGGCGCTCCTTCCATCAGTGCATTCAGCTGCCTGCCTACTCTGTGGGTGGTTTCAACTGAGTTGAGAGGCAAGCCAGATTCTGACATAATAGTTATAATGTCTTATTCCAAATAATAATAAAGAGCGTGACCAGCATTTATGGAAGTTTTACTACTTCTGCGTGCCGGGTGCCGGGCTGGTCCTTTGTGTGTGATACTTCCCTCATCCCTCACAAAAGACCTGTAGGTAGACATCGTTAGCTCCTGGTTTTACTGATGAGGAAACTGAAGCAAGAGGTTGTTACTTGCCAGTGGCAACACAGTTAGTAAATGGCAAAGCCAGGATGTGAACCCAGACTGTTGGCTGCAAAGCTCTTAACCATGAGCGTGTGCAGCGTCTTCCAGGACATGTCGAAGCCAGTAAGTAGGGGTGATGGCTGCTGATGTATGTGTGTCACCCCAGGACCAGTGGAGGGAGGCTTCTGTCTCAATCCTTCTTAAAACTTTCTCTGTACCCCTCAGATGCATCGTGCTTTAATTGATCAACAAGCAGTGTTCCTGATTTTAGCAGCATCTGCCTACATGAGAGCCCCAGCAGAAACATTGAGTCAGGCTTTGGAGTATGTGTGTTTGCTAGTTTACTTCTCACCTAGTAAAATCAGGCTCATGTAAACCCAACTTTAATATGCGTTCAAATGCATGTGAAATGTTTACATCAAATCTGGTAATTCAGTTTGTTATTACAGATATTGACTTATCTAGACAGTCATTGCTACCATTTCCTGCCTCATCAATGGGTCTAATTAAAAGCAATTATTCTTTATAATTAAAATATGGATATTGCATTTTTATCTTTAACCCTTTGATTCAGAGTAATGGTCTGTCAGTACCAAACTACTAATGATCAATTACCTTATTTCTCTCTCTGAGAGATGATTTAAAACCACTGGCTTTAGTTAAGATTTTTCAAGAGCAGAGATTAAGTAGCAGCTAAGAACTGATAGAGTAAGAAGCTGTTATTTAAAGAAGTTTCTAGTTTTCTAGTAACGTACCTCTTCTGTTATAAGAAATTCAGCAACATATTTTGGTGAAAGATTTTCAGAATGCAGTAGAAGGCTCTTATTCACATAAATGCAAGATTAGGAACTTTCCTTCAGTGATTCAAAAGATAATAACGGGATAGTGGAAACAATCTTAGAACAGTGGCTATAATTATTAAATGTCTTGTAATAGAGAGTAATGTTTATCAATAACCTAAAGGAAACTATGTTTAAATGACTCAAGAATTTGAGAATAAACCTAAATGTGAAGGACACCACTATGTGCTTTAAATTTAAGAGTGTATAGATATACTCCCCAGCTTCAAGAAGGACATTGCACGTTCCCTTCATGGTTTCCTGCCCACACACACAGTCACAGGCTGACAGTGGCAATAAAACGGGGAGGGGCAGGAAGCCCAGGGGAAAAGAGAAGTAGATACATCAGAATTGAGGACAGAGAGAAGCTCACAGGTCCCCCATGGCAGATCTCAAGGGCCATGTCCTGCAGTTGTACAGTTGTGCTCACAATAGAAGGGTATCTGTGAATCATGAGTATTAGTATTAAAATAAAGACAGCTTGGGGCCACGATGGGGTTTTGCCTTGATTCACTTGCATTTAAATCATAAAGGGCTGATAATTAGGAAGTGCCTTCCAAGGAAGCTTAGAAGAAGAACCAAGTTCAGAAGTTCTGTATTTATAAATGTTACAACATTGCTCAAATGCTTGCAGGACTGTACTGTTTTTGATGAGCTCTCGGTTGAAAAAAGATCAGTGAAAGCAGTATCTGCCCTCACTTGCAAACTCAGCCCTCAGAGCATGTGTGAAGTCTATGGTCTGACAGGATGAGCTTTGTTTCTACTTGGTGCACACAGCTGGCTGTCTTTCACAGAGATGTCAGAAGAGAGGCTGACCAAGGCTCACCAGTGTCGGTGCTGGCAAGCAGAGGTGTTGAGCAAAAAATAAAGAAAGAAAAGAAAAAATAAGTATGGATGGACGAAGCTTCCAAAGTAACGTCAGAGTGATTCCTTAGGAAAAAGAAGCTTCTGTTATCATTCATTTGAAAAATGATACTTTATTAATTGAAGTAATCTTGCTTAAGGAGTGGATCGTGATGCTATTTATTTTAAACTTCCACTGTGCTTTGTTCTTATTTTATTTTGTGACGTCACATTTTCAAATCACATTTTGGTTTCATTTTAGTTTAGATTCATTCAGTAACAAATTTGTAAGCAGCTAAATGAGCAAGACTATTGATTTTTTTAAAAATCACATACTTATTTCACTTTTCTCCAGAATGTTGAAATTCATTGTAACTAATCCCCAAGATAAAATATCTTGATGTGGCCTAGTTATTTAAGAATCAAAATAATTCTTCCCAGTAAGCTTTGGTCTCCTTTCTTGAAATGTGTTCTTTTCTAGGCTTCCTTGACACTCTACCTGCTTATTTCCTCCTTATCTCAGAGGCTGGCTCCTCCTCTTCTATCTGATTTCCTAATTGCAGACCATACCTGGGTTCTGTCCTGGGTCCTCTTCTTTACCTACACTGTACGTGTAGGTGACTTATCAGTCTCCTGGCTTTGTGCAGTCGTCATCAGCACTAAATCTACTTCCATAACACTTTCATCGCCCAAGCAGGAGCTCTACACCCTCTAAACAATAACTCACTCTCCCCTTTTGCCCCACTCCTAGTAACTTCTAATTTACTTTCTGACTCTGTGAATTTGCCTGTTCTAGATATTTCATATAAGTGGAATTATATCAATATTTGTTCTTTTCTATCTGTCTTATTTCACTTAGCATAATGCTTTCAAGATTCACACATGTTGTAGCACGTATCAAATTTTCCTGCCTTTTTAAGGCTGAATAATATTCCATTGTATGTATATACCACATTTTTAGAATCCAGTCATCTGTTGATGGACAGTTGGGTTGTTTCCACCTTTTGGCTATTGTAAAAAAATGCTTTTATGAACACTGGCTTACAAGTATATGTCTTGGCACCCTTGTCAAAAATCAGTTGATCCTAAATATATGGGTTTATTTCTGGACTCTCAATTGTGTTCTATTGTTTTGAAATTGAGAAGTATGAGTCTTGTTCTTCTTTTTAATACTGCTTTGGCTATTTCAGGCTTCCTTGAAATTCCATATGAATTTTAGGATAGGTTTTTTCATTTCTGCAAAAATCATTATTGAATTTTTATAGGGACTGCGTCAAATCTGAATATCGCTTTAGATAGTATTGTCATCTTTAAAATATTAAGGCTTCCAATCTATGAACATTGGATGTCTTTCCAATTATTTTGGTCTTCTTTAGTTTCTTCCAATATGTCTTGTAGTTTTCAGTGTACAAGTCTTGCACCTTCTTAGTTAAATTTATTCCTAAGTATTTTAGTCTTTTTGATGGTTTTGTAAAGGGAGTTATTTTCTTAATTTTTGAGGGGTGTTGTTCATCACTAATGTGTAAAAATACAACTGATTTTTGCATGTTGATTTTGTATCCTGCAACTTTGCTGAATTTGTTTATTAGTTCTAACAGTTTGTGTGTGTGTGTGCGTGTGCGTGTGTGTGTGTGTGTGTGTGTGTGTGTGTGTGTGTGTGTGTGGAATTCTTAGGGTTTTCTACATAGAAGGTCATGTCATTTGCAAATAAAGATAATTTTACTTCTTTCTTTCCAATTTGATGCCTTTTGTTTCTTTTCTTGCCTAGTTGCTCTTTCGAGGACTTCTAGAACTATATTGATTAGCAGTGGTAAAAGTGGGCATTCTTGTCTTCTTGATTTTAGGGGAAAGTGTTCAGTCTTTCACCACTGTATACAATGTTAGCTGTGAGTTTTTCATATATGACCTTTATCATGTTGAGGAAGTTCTCTTTTCTTCCTAGTTTATTGTTTTTTTTTGAGGATGTGAATCCAACCTTCATTTTTTTATTAGCATATTCATTGTAACAAATCATACTTATTCTTTATGCCCCTTATCCATCTCTCCCCATCCCTCTCCCCTTCCCCCTTTATCATGAAAGTGTGTTGAGTTTTGTCAAGTTTTTGATCATAATTGAGATGATTGTGTAGTTTTTTCCCTTCATTTTATTATTGTGTATTGTGTTGATTGATTTTTGTATGATTAACCACCATTGCCTTCCTGGGATAAATACCACTTGATCATGGTGTATAATCCTTTAATATGCTGCTGAATTCAGTTTGCCATTATTTTGTTGAGGATTTTTGCCTCTATATTATAAGGGGTCTTGACCTGTAGTTTTCTTTTCTTATAGTGCCTTTATCTGGCTTTGGTATAAGGAAATGCTGCCCTTGTAGAATGAGTTAAGAAGTGTTCTCTTTTCTTCATGTTTTGGGAAGAGTTTGAGAATGATTGGTGTTAATTACTCTTTAAATATTTGTTAGAATTCACCTGTGGAGTCTTTGGTCCTGGCACTTTCTTATTAGGAAGTATTTGGTTAATGGTTTGATCTCCTTACTTATTACATGTCTATTCAGATTTTCTATTTCTTCTTGTGTCAGTTTTGTTAGTTCATGTGTTTCTAGGAATTTGTCCATTTCATGAGAGTTGTCCAATTTTTTGGCATATAGTTGTTCATAATATTTTCTTATAATCCTTTTTATTTCTGCCAAGTCAGTACTAATGTTCTCTCTTTCATTTCTGATTATAGTAATTTGCATTTTCTCTGTTTTCTTCTTAGTTAATCTAAAGTTTTGTTGATTTTGCTGATCTTTTCAGAGAACCATGTTTTGGTTTTATTGTTATTCTCTTCTATTCTCTGTTTCATTGATCTCTGCTCTAATCTTTATTATTTCCTGCCATCTGCTAGCTTTTGGGTTAGTTCACTTTTCTTTTTCTAATGTTTTAAAGTGGAAGTTTAGATTATTGACTGTAGATCTTTCTCTTTTTTTAAGTAGGCACTTACAGCTGTAAACTTCCCTCTGAGCACTGCTTTTGCTGTATCCCATACATTTTGGTGTGTTGTGTTTTCATTTTCATTCATTACAAAATAGTTTTCAGTTTCCTTTGTGATTTCTTCTTTGACACATTGGTTATTTAAGAGTGTGTTGTTTAATTTCTACACATCTGTAAATTTTACAGTTTTCTTTCTCTTACTGATTTCTGGTTTTATTCCATTGTGATTGGGAAAGATATTTTATATGATTTCAGTCATTTCAGATTTATTGAAACTTGTTTTGTGATCTATCCTGGAGAATGTTCCATATGCATTTGAGAAGAATATATATTCTGATGTCGTTGAGTACTTCCTGTTATTCCTAGAATAAAACCCAACTCCTCACTGTAGTTTGTAAACCCCTGCAAGCTGACCCTCACCAGCTCCTCTGGCATCATATCCCTCCACTGTCCTCTTAGTTCTTGCTCAGGAAATTATTTTTAACTGACTTATTAATTAACCAAAGCTTTAGTGTCATAGCAATAATGTATCTTTTGATAGCATGTGGAACAATTACAGTGCATCTTTGTGGAAACTTTAAAAATATATGGAAAAGCTTGTACATGAATGTTCTTAGCAGCATTATTCACAGTAGACAAAAGCTGGAAAAAACCCAAATGTCTATCATCTATCAAATGGATTCACAGAATGTGGTATGTCCATACCATGGAATATTATTCAGTGATAAAAAGAAATGAAGTTATGAAACATGCTGCACTTGAAAACATTATGGTAAGTGAAATAAGTCAGACACAAAATGCCACAAAATATGTGATTTCATTTATATGAAATATGCAGAATAGGCAAATTCTTAGAGACAGAAAGCAGATTAGTTTTTGCCAGGGACTTGGGGGATGGGGGAAGGAGAGTGACTGCTTAATGGATATGGGGTTTCTTTTTGGGGTGATGAAAATATTCTGGAATTAGTGGTGATGGTTGCACAGCATTACAAGCATCATGTACTTGATGTAACTAATGATAAATCTTATGTCGTGTATATTTTGCCACAATAAAAAAAATCAGTCCAATTTAAAAAATTAATATATGGATATAGATGGAAGAGCAAACAGAAAAAGTTCATTTTGAAATAATATTTCTATCAGTTATTGAAAAAAAAACATAGTTCTGAAACCAAAGTCTAAAATGAAAAAAAACGTAAATGCTGGAGGCTTACTCTTTTACATTTATCCAGTGTCAGAGTGCTTGGGATAAAGTGGATAAAAGAATCCAACTATTTTGTTTATTGGCAGACTCTGGTGGTACATCTGGGACTCATATGTTGAGTGTCACCATAGATATTTTTATTTATCCAGTTTAGATTAACAAGGTAACGCTTACACTCCAGAACTATATGTCCTTGCCTCAGTCGAGATTGCAAAGAGCTCTTTGTTAATAATTTTTTAAAATTAAGGAACGTGGCTAGAAATAGATTCATCACCAGGTTCTAATTTTGTTAAACCTTTATTCGATTTGGGCTTTTTGTTGGTGGTGGTGGTGTCGGAAGAGCACAGAAAGCAATGGATTGAATTGTAAGTTGACTTGAAATTAACATAAAGATCAAAGCTAAAATATTTTATTGAAAAATATCTTGAAATGTCTAAATTGTGTATGCTTATATTCCAAAACTAGTTGTTAATTGAATTGCATGTGCCCAAACATAGTCATCAACAAGTAAAAATGCTCGCATTTCCAATTATGTTAGAGTTTCCAAAGTGATATGTTACACAGCAGGAAAGCAGATGTATTATTTTCATGTGTTTTATCCCAATGAAAACACAAGGCATCACTGAAATCTTAAAAATGGAAGCCCAGACAGAAAGCATAATTAGTTCATTTACAACTTGCTCGTTTATTTAATACTCATCTAATTATACCATATAGGCCTTAAAAATAACATTTTTAAAGATAAAGCTTAGAAGTTATATGTTGTTTTTCACTGTAATAAAATGCAGCAGCCTCTTTAACCTTGGGGGTAAAACAAGTTGAATTTGTGGAGCAATATTTGTGTTTTAAATTAGGTCAAGCTATATTTTATATGTTAGCTGATTAACTAGGATTTACTGGTCTATACAAAATTTGGACTGATATTCCTTCACTCTGTAGTATTTTACTTGAAGTGGTTGGAAAAACATATAACTTTTTTTTAAAAAAAAAGAGAGCATAAGTTTTAGAGTCAGACAAATCTGGTCTCAAATCTAGATCCAACCACCTACTTCATTTGACATGAAAAAATACTTATAGATACTTAGACATCTTCACCTGTAAAGCTCTTCCTGTGGAGGGTGTTATGATGCTACGAAGCGAGTGGGTCAGGGGCTGGCCCCCATGGGGTTAGGCCTGTGGCAGCTGTGATGCTGTTGATGATGATTTGGATGACTCTACACCCAAAAGCACTGTGGGCTTCTGTCGTTAGCTTCTCTCCAGGAGCTCCTGTCATTTCTCCATACCTCTGACTGGTATTTAATCTTAGTTAAAACGTAAGATTAATATGGGTCATTTGATAAGAAATGATATGAATGCTTAGTTGTTCCTTTTATTCAGTTCACCTAATAATCAGTAATCAATAATCTGAGATTGGCATCAAAGTAGAGCTTTTGTTGGAAGCAGTGATTGACCTCCCAGAGGCCCTACCCTTTCTGGCTCCTTTGGGCTTTCCTCAGTCATCATGTTATATGTGCTGTTAACTAAGATTACATCTGGCATATAATAACTAAAATAAGATCCCTTCGTGGTCACTCCGTGGGTGCTAAATAAAGCTGACTAGAACAAGCGAAGTTTTTGCTTGATAGTCCTTCCAAGGATACAGTCAACAGCCTTTAAGGTCTGTGTATTGATAAATCTGAGCAGGCCTGCTCTTTCACGTACCATCAGGCTAACGTTACATAAAGTGAGTGTGTGCAAACAAAAGTCTTCTTTGCTCCAAGCTGTTTCCATCCACAGTGTCATCAGCTACAAAGCCAGAGGTGGAAGGATGTGAGACAACCAGCAGATACGTGGTTGGCATAAACTCATCTTATTGATTGGACTTGGCATCCTTAAAGTTTTACAATTTCTGTCATGAACATTCATTCATTCCATCATTTGGCGAACATCTATCAGACACCAGCTATTTGCCAGGAACCCTACAGACATTATAAGTATAAAACTGATGAAAATCCCTGCCCTTGTGAAGCCTGTGTTTTAGTGGGGGGTAACTGATTAGGTTAGAGGTTAAGCTGCTATAATGAAGAGACCCCAAAATACCGTGGCCTAAGGAGGAGAGCAGTTTCTGTCTCCCCGTATAACAGTCAGCAGGTGAGCCAGGTGGGGCAGCTGTGCCTCAGGCCTTCGGAGGCTGATTCCTGCCCGCGGTGGCTGTGCCGGCCTTTGGATATGAGCCTCACGCACAGGCTCAAGACTGGCTGTTGCCACATCCAGCTTCAGCGCACAGTGAAGGCGAGGCCAGGCGCTATCAACTTGTCCCTAAATGGAGATGACCCACAGTTACACACATCACTTCTGCCCACCCCCCGACTCTAACTTGGACATTGTCAGGCCTTGCTGCAAAGGACTGAAAAGTGTGTCCTTGTGGGTTCTGTTACTCCACCTTGGGGAAGAATGACAATGAGCCAAACAGGTAAAACATATAAAATGTCAGGTGGCAAGGAAGAGAGAAGGGGTGGGGACAGGAAGCACTGGGGAGGTTGCAGCTTTAAACAGTTTGGTGGGGGGGCCTCGCTGAGCAGGTGACCTTGGAGGAAGGACCTGTGATGGCTGAGGAGGTGGTCCCCACTGCATTCTGGGAAAAGCACTGCAGACAGAGACAAGGATGGGCGGAGAGACTTGTGAGAGGAACAGGGAGTGTATTAGGGCGGGGGTGGTCATGGTTGTAATGGGGTGCTGGTTTTTTGGACATGTTGAGTCGATGCTGCACCTCCATGCGAGTGGAGTTGCTCCAGAGGCAGTTGGATGTGTGAATCTGGAGCTAAGGAAAGCAGCTCAGCCTGGAAGGACACATTTTGAGCAGCGAAATTCAGCATCCTACTTCATCTTCATCTTTAATGCAAAAGGCCCTGCTCGTTTCTGTGGGGAGGAACAACCAGGCCACAGAGCAATCCATAGCTTTCCTGGCCTCAGGGCAGCTGGTTCTGCAGGGCTGACCTGCCCAAGGAGAGATGTCAGGGCTCCCAGCCTCATGGTGGATTTTAGTGTCTGTGCAGGGAGCCACTCTTAATCTTCCCAGTGAGGAAAGCGAGGTTCAGGGAGGTGAAGGGTGTTCGTGCCGGGTGGACAGTGGCAGGAGCCAGACTGTGGGCACCAGTTCCCTTCCTCCCAAGTCAGCCCTGCCTCGACAGGGCCCCTTGTTAGGAATACTCTCTGAGAAGAAGGAGCTATTATTTAGCAGGTTTTGGAGCATCACGTACTAGAAAGTTGGAGAGGCCAAACACGTAGGAAGATCGATAGAAAGCAGAGCTGTAGTCATATGGAGGGGGAACCTAGAATGGCCCGGCAGAGCCTTTGCATATCCTTGTCCACTTCTCCCTGGCCCTTTCCAGATTGTCACCCCCAAAGAGTGTCCTCTCCTCCCCCTCACTGACAGCCGTCCCTGCTCAGTATGCCACTGCCATCACACCTCCACATAGAGCTCCTTGCACAGACACCAAAATCCAGGGAAGGTGGGGGACCCTGACACCTCTCCCGGGCCAGGTGAGCCCTTGGGACCAGCTGCCCACAGGCCTGCAGCCAGGAAAGCTGCAGATTGCTCTGTGGCCTGTCGTCCCACCCTGCAGATGAGCTGCGTCTGTTCACTGTCCCCTGCAGCGCGATCTGCACTCTCAGAAGCCACGTACAGCGCGGGGCAGTGCAGTCCCGGACAGGGTCAGAGGCCTGACTCCAGTTCTCAAGCTGTCTCGCTTTGCTCTGTGACCTTGAGCCAGTGAATCAAAGTGTTGGTTCTCTTGTCTGTCAAATGAGGGTCATCAGTGGACTGTCACCGCTTTGCCTCGTGAGGAGGGCAAAGCCACTGAAGGGGAGTGAGCAAGGTGCTGCTTGCGGAGGTGCACCTGGTAAAAAACCTGCAGAAGTGGGGTCGCGTCTCGGTCACCTCTGTGCCTGCAGATGGGCTCCTGGTTTGCAGCGTCTGAGGTGCTCCTCTTGTCCTGTAAGGCAGTCTCTCTGGTGCGTGTGTCTGTCGTGTCTGCCCTGCTACGTTCGGAAGCTCCTTAGGGAGTGAGATGTAGGAGGGGGTGTGGATTTCTGCACCTCGGTCACACCCCAAAGAGGGTAAAATTGGGCTTCTTAAAAACACTTGCCAGACCTTCTGGTGACCTGCATTTTCTACTCCTCTTCTAGCCAGACTCTCCTTCAACGTACGTAACGCCCTGTAGGATGTGTACCACAGAGTGCAGAACTGTTCGGTGGAGCTGAACGCCCAAGGAGACGTGTAATATAAAATTGAACCTATGTCATGTAGGTGATGTAATGTGAGATCTAAGCTAAAGAAAATGGTCCTCACTCTGAAGTAAGTTGTCGAAGGATAGTACTAAGATGATGGTGAAATTTAGTAACTTAATTAGTTAGGGTAAGAGATGCCTTTGTATTTCGGGAAAGTTAAAACTTTCCAAAGAATGTGGGCATTCCCATTGCCAGTTCTTCGGAGGTACTGTGAGAATCCTAGCAACGAGGTGTGGATAGAGTTCCTTCCAGGCATTCACTATGATTAGTGAACTATGAACAGGGGAATTTAGCCCACACATGTGGGTGGAAACAGTCTTTAATCTCAGCATCATTGCAGCAGCCACAGGTCAGCAAAACAATGCCCTTAGGTTTATAGTAGACAAGTCCTTTTCTGAGGAATTCTCAGAAACATCTCAATTAACCAAAACTTAATAGAGTAGAAACCACTTGCATAGCTAGTACAACCCCCCACCCCCTGCCATTTTTATTTTACAGATTAAGTCAAAAAGAATTACAAGGAAATAGGTTTTTACCAGGAACTTCTGTGAATGACTTTCTGGAGCTGTTCTAAAATCAAATGATATTTACCCCAATGTCCCATAGCTTCCATATGTATTCCTCTGCTGCTATATGTGACAATTAAAACTAAAAATGATGAACCCATTTCCTGTACAAAAGATTGTTTGCTATAAGTGCCATCATAACTGGTACGTATAAACAAGAATCGAGAATGCGGTTTCCAGAGCCCTGTTCCGTGAGGATTCTCTGAGGGTGTTAGAGTTAACGAGACGTCTTTTCTTATGTAGGAAAGGCAAACACTGAGAGAGAAAACTTATGATTTTTCTCATTCATCTTTAGATGCCACAGCCTGGAGAAATGTATAGAGAACAGGCATGTTGGATGTTACTTGCCTTTAAGGTTGATGTTGTTATGGCAACTAGATATCATTGAAATTACAGTAGCAGTATCTTGGAAAGATATGTTAACAAGATTTTTTTGGGACAGTCAGCTGGTACAGGGAACCGAACCCATGACCTTGGCGTTACAAGACCACATTCTAGCCAACTGAGCAACCGGCCAGCCTCTATTAACACAATTTTTATGTTTGGCTTGGAGTTTGGTAGTTTGGAGTTACAAACTGCCAGATTAAAAATAATATCCCCAATTTGGGGACATTTTAACTCATTTATAAGTCAGAGACAGTTCCTTTTATATTAAGGCAAATAAGTTGACTAGGATATTTTGGAAGGATTTTAAACAATAAGAACTTAAAGGACTCTAATCATGCTACTACTTTAACCTGAAATCCCTATTCTTACTAGGTTTTCTCTGAACATCCAATGCTGTATCAAATAATGAGCTTAACATAATAGTTACAACATGGGAGCTCCGAGATCTTACGCTCGGGTCCTGTACTATGCCTCACTCTGACGACAGCTATTGCTGAAGCTCCATAGAATGGGGCTGCGTGGGGCAGAGGAAACTGACCTCACTCTGGAGCAAACAGTGCTTCTCACAGATGTGGGTGACATGGCAGTTTCCCACCACCTCCCCGTTTCATCCAAATAGATAATGCCTGCTTTTCCACGTCACTTCCCCTTCAGCGTGGCCTGCTGTCTGAACATGCATGGGACATAAGTTGCTATTCAGTTATTTATTTGCCAGTGTTTGCACAGCTGTGTCTGTGTTCATGCATCCTTCTGTGAATCTGCCACTGACAGAGGCTGTTTCAGATTTAGATTTAATCTCTATCAGGGGGGTAATTCATCTAATTTGCTGTGTGGTGAATATTTAGTATGTGCTATTTGATTATTACAGTATTTCTGTATAGCTGTAGAAGTGATAAAATGTATTTTATGAATTTTAAACATGTTTACAATTATTTGTCCTTTACAACGTGTGATTGGATTATGATCCCTATTTCTCCAAGCCCAAGACATACAGCTTATGTGCCTTCCCAGGTGGCAATAAGAAACATCTGTGTAGCCCAGAATCACTGAGATAGGAAATACCAAGACTTGTGCTTCAAGATCCTGCTGTCTTACTTTCATGATTCAATAATATTAACCCAAATGTTTCTCTCTGGTTTTAGCCTCCAGTGACATACAGTGGAGTCCAATCTTACTGGGCATGGGGGGACCAGAGGAAAAAGGCGCCCGATGACAAGCGGGTTTGCACGTAGGCGCCGTGTTGTACAAATGTAGCCATGAGCCTCTCCTCTCTAGAGCTCAGTGTCCATTACAGTAGCTGCTGCCACATGCGGCTGCCGAGCACTTGAGGGGTGGCTAATCCCAACTGAGATGAGATGGGCTGTCCCTGTAAAATCACACTGGATTTTGAAATTTTAGTGCAAAATAGAGAATGCAAAATAAGTTATTAATAATTTTCATATTGAATACATGCCGAAATGCAATATGTGAAGATATATTGATTAAGTAAAATAGATGAAAGTTAATTTTACCTGTTTCTTTTTACTTTTTTAATGTGGTTTCTAGATGACTTAAAATTGTGTGTGAGGTGCATGTGACACTTCTGTCGGGCACCACTGGGCAGGAGTGGCCCCAGGAGAGGGAAGGGCTCCTGTGACGACAGCACCAGGCGGGTGCCGAGGGCAGCTGAACAGAGGCAGCGCGAGGCCCTCGGCTCACCGGGCCTTTCCCGGGGTAGAGAAGGCGACTGTCCCTCTGTTTAGATCTTATGCCCCCTCAACCTCATTTCTCTCTCAGACTCATCCGGGGTTAATTAGGATGTGCTGTCATTCCACTGACTATAGATGTCTGATTTTAATGTGTGTGCATCCCCATACCCGAAGGATAATTAAAATGCTAATTATGGTCATTATCACCACAATAGCTAATGATCCTATAGAACTAGGTGCACGCTCCACCCTAAGTAATTTCCATGATAAGCCATTTCATCCTCTGGACAGGCAACCGGGCAGGCACTGTTACCACCTCCATCTGAACAGATGTGGGCTGGGGACTCGAGGGATCACGTCAGTGGCTCAAAGTCACACTTGTGGAGGTTGTGGAGCTGTGGCATTCCAGAACCTGCCCTTAACACAAGACAGCGCTGCCCTCTAAAATAGCACCTGTTCTTGACTTTCTTAGCACGCTACTACACCTGCCCCTCTATAGTGTAGTCTGTTCTCCAGAACGTAGATGTTTTTCAGTAAGTTAACAGCTCACTTAATCCAGAATTCAGAAATGCTTGCTGTCTCAGAACTGGGGGCCTACTATAAGGTTGTAAATGATCCAACTCCTTGTTTTTCCCTAAAGTTGTCCCAAAAACCCTACTTTTAGTTCAGTCTGCTTAAAAATGTAGGTAGTCTAATTCCAATTCAATAAGAAATTTTAAGTACCTACTGCATGCCAAACACTGCCAAGTACTGGGGATACAGAGACAAAGGTGACGAAGGATCCCAGCTCACAAAAAGCCCTGTCCCAGTGGACCTGAAGGCAGATCTCTGCTGCACAGTGTGTTGAGGGCTGTCTGTAGTGTTGTGGGAACCGAGAAGAGCCGCATCCAGTACTTTTTGGGGTGCAGGGTGTGGATGTAGCATTAAATAATCTAAGGGGAGGGCTGCTTGAGCCGTCTTAAAATAGTTTGCACTGATTTTCTCGTGCTTTATTTATGTCGCGTGGGGGCCATTGCCAACTGTGCCTGCCAGCGTAGGTGTAAGCGTTGCGTCCCCTGGGTTGTTCAGTGTGCTGATCCCACTCCTGTGGTTTTCAGGCACCAGCAAGGTCAACCTCGTGAAGATCGCATCCACAGCATCCAGCCCGCGGGACACAGCTCTGGCAGCCGTCATCTGCAGTGCTCTGGCCACTGTCCTGCTCGCCCTGCTCATCCTCTGTGTCATCTACTGTAAGAGGCAGTTCATGGAGAAAAAACCCAGCTGTAAGTTTTGAGCTTGTCATGTTTCTCAGCATTTTGGTGGAGTGCATTTACAGTTATTGTCCTGCAGGTGTTCCACGAGACTTGGCATCACCGAGCTGCTAAAGAGTAGAGGCCACATGGAGTAGACCTTGCCAGGATGGCATGACACCATCAGGACACTGGCAAGGCCGTAAAGTCCCCATGCCACTGGGCAAAAATAAAAGTCATTCTAAGTTCTGGTAACATAAGAACGCTAAATCTTGAATTTTTGTAACAAACTACAGTCGGGCCTCTGTATCCGTGAGTTCCACATCTGTGGCTCAACCAACCACAGATTGAAAATATTCGGGGAGAAAAAGTTGCCTCTGTACTGAAGAGGTACAGACTTTTTCTTGTCATTATTTCCTAAACAATACAGTATAACACCTATTTACATTGTATTGCATTTGCATTGTATTGGGAATAAGTAATCTAGAGATATTTTAAAGTCTACGGGAGGGGACCATCGCATATCAGGGACTTCAGCACCCGAGGATTTTGGTATCTGCAGGATTCCCGGAACCAATGCCCCACGGATACTAAGAGATGACTGTATTTTATATTTGTGCTTTCGTGTAAGAAGAAATGATCAAACATTTGAATGATGGCTGACTTTTCCTTTAAAAACACAGAAGCTAGAATGTACCAGTCTGCATTCTGATGTTAGTAAGGCTCCCCTACAGAGGAAATCGTGTCACTGACACAGTTCTCCTTCCCTTGTCCAGGGTCTCTGAGATCACAGGACATTCAGTACAACGGTTCTGAGCTGTCGTGTTTTGACAGACCTCCGCTCAGCGACTGTGCTCACAGAGCATGCCACCAATGCCACCGAGACCCGGCCCAGGCCTGCGGTAAGCAGGGGAGGGCAGAGAGAGAAACTGCAGGGAAATGCTCACGTTCTCTCCCAGCGAGGCTGCGGGGCTCGGTTTCCTAGTTAAAGCTAGTCTTGCTAATTATTCTCCGATGTTCCCTGGTGACTGGGGTGTTTTGAGTCTCTTCAGCATTAAAAAGAAAATAAGCATCTTGTTAGAATTTTGAGAATTTTTCAGCCACCTTTTAGGCAAGTTTGCTGTTCTTGTCTTGAGTCCGTTGCTTTAAAATTACCTTTTGTAGAGTAGGTGTTTGTATCCTTTGCTGTCTGATTGATTCAAACTGAATGTTGATGTGTCTATTGTCATGTTTTGGATTTTTTAAATTTCTTAAAGAAGAGGGAGGTGAGAGGTCCATGACCAGGTTTTCCACAAACCACAGTTGCCTCTTGGGTTATTGATGGAAGTGAAAGTTTAGGAAAGTCATTGTAATGGCAATCACTCTCCTACTTGGGCAAATACGGGCAAAGTTAACACCAACTCTCTTGGCCACTTACTTGCATGCATTAAGTACGAGATTTCCACACTCCACACCTCACTCCGCACCACCCCCTATTGAAATCATACATGGCCAACAACCTTCCACCGAAGCCGGCCCTTGCTCCATGCTGGCCTGTCACCTTCCATTTCTGAGTGCAGTGCCAGTGGCACCGCTCTGTTCCTTGGACCAGTCTGCTTTAATTTAAACATATCCCAGTTAGACTGACTCATTCTCTTGGAACCATACAATCTTCCATTTCAAGAAATTGCAGGATTCAGTTTTCCAATCTCGTGTAGCAAATTTGAAATAAGACGTTTCCAACATAATTCTTTTTCTACTGATCATTAGTATCTTTTATTTTACGAATGGGTTAAGAACAAAACACAAGACTTTCTGTGGCATTTTTGCCTTTGCCTACGTAAATAATAGACTCATAGACAGCTATTGACAGTAACTGTGGGATCCCCAAATGCTCCCCAAGCACCATGGACACTGGTATTAGACTCACAGTGAACAGGAATAATTTCTTGAGAGATGAACTCTAATTTTAAATGTAACAAAATACAGCTTTGTGCAAACTCTGCCTCATCTTTACTTTGATCTGGAAAGGAAGATTAAACGTGCAGATGGCTTCGCTGCAATCCCCCTAGCAGAATGCAGGCTGGAGAGACCACCCACGCCAACACCCAAGTCCAGCGCAGCTGGTCACCTCAAGCGCTTCCTCCCTAATGGCAGTGCCTTTTTGTTCTTTCAACTTTTTTGTTTTGACATATTTCAGACTTACAGAAATGTTGACAGAGTAGGACGAAGAATCCCCGAATGTCCTTTACGTGGATTCCCCCAAAACTGACATTTTATCTCACTCCACATTTGCCTCATTTCTCCTGCCCCCCAATATGGTATAAATACGCACTCTTCTTTTTTTCATTTGCCATTTAAAAATCAGTTGCAGATATGATGTCCTTTTTTAATACTTTGGTCTTTGTGTCTTAAGAACAAGAACATTCTCTTACCTAACAACAGCATGATTATCAAAATCAGGAAATTAGTATTAATTCAATGCTCTTACGTAATCTATAGCACATATTCAGATTTTTTTAATTGTTCCAATAACGTTCTTCACTGCAGAAGAAAATCCCAGATAACACTGTTGCCAAATTTAGTTGCTAGATCTCTTCGATTTCTTTTAATCTGGAATAGTTCCTTAACCTTTCTTTGTTTCATGACATTGATATTTTTGAAAAGTGCAGGCCAGTAATTTTGTAGGGTGACCTCAGTTTGGGTTTGTCCGATGATCTCTCAGGATTAGATTCAGAAAGACTGCAGAGGGGATGCTGCGTCCTTCTCAGTGCCCCGTATCAGGAGCCACAAGTGTCCGTCTGTCCTGTGCCTGGTCAGGTTAACTTTGGTCACTTAGTAATTAAGCTGGTATCTGCCAGGTTTCTCCTCTGGAAATAATTGTTATTTTCTTTGTAATTAATAAATATTTTGTGGGGAGATACTTTAAGACCATGTAAATATCCTGTTACTCCCCAAACTTTCACCCGGTAGTTTAGCATCCTCTGGTAATTCTTCCCTGAATCAGTCATTACTTGGGTGGTCAACAAATGCTGCTTTTCCGGTCCCATCGTCCTCTCTACATTTGCTGGCTGGCCTCCTATGTAAGAGGAACTTCCCCTCCTTACCATTCATTTATTTACTTTGATTAGTTTAGACTTGGGGGCCTGTTCAATGGTTACAATCCCTTGGAATCATTATTCATTTTGATGCGCAGATTCTCCTAGTTTTGGTCAGTGGACATCCCTTCAGGCTGGCTCCTGTGCTGTGGCGACCTGTCCTCATTATTCTTTTAGCTCTCTCTTACTTTCTGGCACAAAAAGAAGTTCCAGGCTCATCTTGAACTTTCGCTAGAATCAGCCATTTCCACAAGGAGTGGGACTGCTTTGGTATTAAATAATTTTGAAATGTCCTATAGCGAGCACAGCATAGGCTTGTCGAGTCACCTGGCAGTGTATCCAGGCGAGTTCGCCACAGTGACAGCAGCACCCGCTCAGATGGCACCAGCCGCAGGCCTGGCTTTGAGAGAGCGTTCTGGGCTTCCGTCCCGCCTAACACTGGTTTGCAGTTACAGCTTAGTATTTGACATTCATTTCAGAAAGAGGGATATTTGTTTCACAATATTTTTTTCTTGCTCATAAAAGTAAAGAGATATTCCTCATGAAAAGTTTGGATACACATATGAACATATGCATATATGTAAATGTACAATTTCTCCAAGGCTTTTTCTCATTTGTGTGTCTTTATATGTGTCTGTGTGCTTTAGTATGTTTATGGTTTTAAAAAATCAGAATTATTGATGTATGAAAGGTCTTCAGAAGGTTCATCTTTCCATGAACTTTTTGAAGACCCCCTATATATAGAGAGAGAGAGCTAGAAGTCTAGAAAGCTGTTCACCAAAATGTTGACAGTGTTTATTTCCAGTTTATAGGATTGGGGAAGATTTATTCTTAAATTTTATCTAATCTCTCACTTTATATGTTAAAATTGTTCTTCAATAATCTTGTATTATCTTTGTAACCAAAAAGATATGCTTCTTCCATGAACGTAGTGGCTTGTAAAGCTGTGTGCACACATCTCCTTAATCCTAAAGTTACATTCCTAGCAAGGAAAACAATTGCGTGTTTGTGTGTGCGTTGACTAAAGCGTGTGAACATGTCCACGTTCTGTCCGTATCGCTAGAGCACGCAGCAGCGTCTGCAATGTCACTCGTTTGCACAGCAGTGCACAGGCGTCTCGTTCCACTTGCCCTCTCGCAGACTGCAGTATTACTTTTCATCGCTTTTACTGTGATAAAACACACACAACATAACACTGACCATCCTCACCATTTTCGGTGTGCAGTTCCGGGGCATTAAGTACACTCACTGCGGAGCACCCGTCACCACCGTCCATCTCCAGAGCTGTGTTCATCGTCCCCAACTGAAACTCTGTCCCCATTAAATGACGACTTCCCATTCCTCCCTCCTCAGCCCCCAGTATACACCCTTCTACATCGGTCTCTACAAGTTTGACTTCTCTAGGGACCTCATATAAGTGGTTCAGCATTTTTTAAGACAAGAGAATAGAGAACCTCATGCCTCTTTTCCCCTAAAAAGTCTCCTAAAGGGATATAGCTAAGTTTCCAAGAAAAACAATGAACTGGTATTAACGACAAGGTTCCCAGAGAAAAGCATGTGCCTCACAGCTCTGCCGGCTTCCCTAGGGCCTGTCCACCTGATCCCGTCCCTGTGCTGTGACGAGGCCTGCAGCAGCGGCCGGGCCACTCTTCAGGAGAGGTAACTGGGCACTTTGAAACAATAATTTTATGTTCCTTTGCAAACATACATTCTACTAACTTACCAATTTCCATGTGAAACTATGGAGACATTACTAATGACATTCTTGATATTAGAGGGGAACAATTCTTTGGCAAGAATTAGGTAGGCCTCCCAAGGTTGCTAATATCCAATACAATGTTCTTTATACTTTACTCTCCATTAATTTTAGTTTTGTCTTATATTCATGATCTGTGACACCTCTCTCATCTGTAATTTTTAACGTGTCAAGTACTCATGACATACTACATTCAAATTTTAGAACAGCAATCAAGAAAATCCAGTTAATACCAAGGAAACTGCATGTTTTAGACATTGGATTAATATAACTATGTTAATTAGAAGTAGGTATAACAATTCAGTTTCAAAGTAAATGGAGTAATTTGACTTGGGCATGTTTATAACAGAAAGCACTAGAATTCTAACTTAATAAATTGCCATTTCATCTAGAAGCCTTAAAATTATCGCTGAAATGCTGCTTTGCAGGAGTGTTTTCCTCTCTCATAGAATATGTAAAGACCTCTTGAACGTGTGTTCAGAAATGCAGGCCCAGCGGGGGAGACCATGCCGACTCCGTTCAGGTCCCTTTCGCGGTCCTTCTGTGGCGAGTTTTCAGACGCCTGGCCTCTGATGCAAAGTCCCACGGGTGGTGACGACATGTCTTTTTGCGACTCTTATCCTAAACTCGCTGGAGAAGATATTCATTCTGTCAGTCCAGAAAAGGAAAGCTCAGCCTCTTTGGATTCAAACAGTAGTCAGGATTTGGTTGGTGGAGCTGTTTCAGTTCAAGCTCATTCTGAAAACTTTATGGAAACTACTGATTTATGTAGATATGACAACATACTGACAGCACCGGCACTAACTCGGGCTGCACCAGCTGCCAGATGGCAGCGAGGTCAGGAGAGCGGTGATGTCCAGGTAAGGAATGACTGACCCCAGCGTGAACCAGCATCGACTTATGGTAGAACAACAGGAGTGCAGCTCTGTTCCCATCAGAAAACTGGGGGGAACCTCATGAGGTTTTTTCCTCTTTCAAAATTTCTTGTATGTTATAGAGTATGTTTGAAAATAAATTGAGTCTTTTTTTTTTTAAACAAAGCTAATCTATAAGACCATAAAGGACTGCTGCATTCTTTTATTCTTTTTTTGTAAATTTGACTCCTTAGCACAGCACCCCGTCCTCCTTCCCTGACCGAGAGAGATGAGTTAGTTGTGGGAGCATCTTGCAAGCAATTCCTGACCTTCATTTTTTCCTGTGATATTCTTATGCCCAATACTTAAATGCATTTATTCACTGTCAAGTTAATTAGAAGTTAGGTCTCCCAACGCTGCTCCCTCTTACTGTTGTTTTCTGGATCTCTCTGCTCTGATCAGTTGGATTGGTGGTTGTGGTCTAAGACCCTCCCAGGCGGAAGGGTTTAAAATCAGGTTGTCGGGAGGTGACAGCGGCAGAGGGGTGAGGCTTCCTGGTATGCTGCAAAGCTTGAGGCAGGAACAGGTCAGGGACAACTGGGCCCTATCTCTGCCTTCTCCTCCAGGTGAGGACGTGGCTTTGCTGAATTTGACTTAACGTTTAGCAACACTTCCTTAAAGGAAGCGCATATGTGGTTAGTGTAAGTTCTTCTGGAAGAATGGTGTCAGCCTTGAGTGTAAAGGGCAGAGTCACAGCAACAGCACAGCTCCCGGGTCCCGCGAGACCCTGCCCTGCAGGACAGTGTGGCTCTGGCAGCTTCTCCCTTCCTGCCCCAAATCAGGGCCTCTGGGGTGGAGGCCGCTGTGACCGAGCTGCGCTGTGACCGAGCTGCGCTGCTCCCACCTGGCTGTGCGGGCCTGCACTCCCATGAGATGTGCACCCCTGCCTCATTGTATCAGAAACAGTCAAAGCGTGAATGCAGGTGTGCTCCTTTTAAGATCAGTCCTTAGGGTACGTATTGATCTAAATCTGTAGTGCTTGTTTTTAATTTTATTTTTTGGCAGCTGGCCAGTACAACGATCCGAATCCTTGACCTTGGTGTCATCAGCACCTCTCTTTCCCAAGTGAGCTGACTAGACAGCCAGTACTTGTTTTTTTAACAATTAAGAAAATATTTTCTACAGAATTTATAGAAAATTCTATAGAGAAAACATCTGTTGGTTTTAGAGGGAAAAATGTTGGTTTTGTTCTCAAAATGAGGGAAATGGAGAAAAGATAAGTGAAGGGAGGAAAAGCAAACAGATTAGGCGGTTTTGAGAGCGTAAAGTGCATGTCTCTGAGATCTGCTTACAGCTGGGAAAGACTGTGTACTGATCGTGTTCTTTTAAGCCATCCCATCATTTGTATAACTTTCATGATAGTAAATAGGAGAAGCTTAAGCATTGGCCTAGTTGGGTGTAAGTCTCAAAAATGGACTGTGCCCCACAAAACTTAGGGGCTGAGAACCTCAGCAGCCTAGAGCAACGGCAGGTTCCACACACCAGCAGAGCATGGCTCAAGCTGAGGGGACACAGACGCAGGGACAGCCCGCCCACAGCAGCAGAGGACTGACTGATGCCTGGCCAGCGACTCTAACGGCTACCTCCCCTGCCTCTGTCACATCATCTGTGCGCCTATTGTTAGGGGACAGTCTGAGTCATTTGCACTATTGTGCTACTGGCCAACTGGGGACAGTTCTTCAGGGTCTTGTCAGTAAATAGAATTGCCACTCACCTTAAATTTATAGCTTGTCTCCAAGTTTGTGAAGTAAATTTTTGAGACTGAGGAATGAAACGTCTCGATACCAAGTCATGCCAGAACCAACCCATTCTTCACCTTTCTCTGTGTGTTATTGGTGGGTTGGGGGTCAGGTTTATGAACACTACTGTCATGGCTGTTTGAATGTAAAATTTTAGAAACAGATTGTAGTATATAAGATTGGCATATAATGACACATTAATTCTTTTTCAAAACCAAAGTAATTATCATGATCTACATAAAGATATTTTCAGCTCGAATCATTCTGAAAAGAAAGTTGTAGTTACATCTCAAATGAATCTGATGAGAAAATGTTACAGTCAAGTTGTACAATACAATTTATTAACGAAAGTTTTTTTATTAACTTCTCGAGATATGTTATCTTATTAGATAATTTAGGTAAATCTAAGTATGACATTCTGAATTCAGAAAAGGAATTGTTAAAATGTGACCCATTTCAATTTTCCCCCTACAATTAAAACCAGTAAGTAATATTTTTAGCCCGTTTTAAGATATCTTTCCCAGATTCTGAAAAGCACTTTCTGTTCAGTTGCATTTACTGACTCTGTGAAATACAGTGAATGAGCCTTCCATGGGTCCCGCGTGTTTGAATACCGTTGAATGTAAAACCACTGTTCACACAGCAGCTGC
Organism: Cynocephalus volans; assembly: GCF_027409185.1. Taxonomy (NCBI): domain Eukaryota; kingdom Metazoa; phylum Chordata; class Mammalia; order Dermoptera; family Cynocephalidae; genus Cynocephalus; species Cynocephalus volans. The sequence goes on along the minus strand of NC_084466.1, from coordinate 85,164,426 downwards.
AAACCTTTGGGGTCTTGGTCCTTGTCTTTATTTCAGTGGTCAGCCAAGTGTTTAACTCAACTAGTTTTGTTTTTTTTTCAATCTACTAAATTCTAAAAAGAACTCACATTTCCCCCTAACAGGCTAGTTTTCCAAGGTAGAAAACACATTTACTTGACATAAAGAACGTGACTTCGGCAGCTCACTATTATGAAGCCGAGCACACGGCTTCCAGTCACTCTTGCCGACTCCTGGAGTTGGTGTGTGGTGAGCGTGGCTCCGTGTTTAGGGCCACGGGCTCGTTCCTGTGTCAGGAGAGCGCTGCCCTTCTAGTCGGGAGGTGCGTTAGGGGCAGCGTGACCACAGCAGCACTTTGCTCTTCCCTTGGTGTGAGACTGATTTCTGATGCATGGTGCATTTGTTTCTGCAAACTGTATTTTTTGTATGCTAGTTTTCTTGTGGGTGGATCAAGACCACCCGGAATCTGATGACTGTCACCGTTCGGGATAGAGCACGCGGGTGTGAGAGCCCTCTGTAGAGCACGGCTCCATCTCAATCGGTTTCCCTGTACACGTCTTCCCGGAAGGGAACAGACTGAGATGTTTGGGACACCACTTGCTGAGATATCTGGGAGAGTGCAGCCAGCCTGTTTACTCACAGGAAGAGCTTTGCATAATGGTTTTTAAGCCATATTTTAAATGTCAACTTGAACAAACAGAAAGAAGGTTAGAAACATATGAGAGGACCTGAGTCCTCGTTTGTCAGTCTCCTGAAATCCCCACATTTTCCTTACTGGCAAAAAGGATAATTTGCCTCCCACAGAAGGGTTAAGGTGTTTATTATGAGCACGTCAGTTCGTCAACATATTTGACGAAACTGTCTCCTAGTACTGAAAGTACTTCAAAAGCTTTTATTTCTAGATAATCTCCTCAGACCTAGGAAACAATTTTTTCCATAAACTTATCTGATATGTCAGTGATGCCAAATTAGTGGTGAATAAGTTAGTGAAGGGTTAACGCATGAAATTAAAGATTGATTTACAGTTTGCCAGTGCCTCTTCTCTTCCTGAGGTGAGATCAGTGCCCTTTGTGATATGGACGAGTCAAGGGGCCCTTTGCTGAGGATATTTGCCCTCTGAAGATGGTGAGGATTCCAGGGAGACCACTGTAAGAGAAATCACATTCCCAAACTACTTCCAAACATTCTCCAATAGTTTAATGGAAGTTTTAAATTCAAAGACCTAGTTGTCAAGTAAACAACGTTGCTATATTCATTAATCATCTTTGCTCTTTGAAAGAAGGGAATAAAGAATCCTGAACTCTTTACCTACAGCTGCTTTGAAGGAGCATAAAAGAAACACACATTAAATGTCTTGAATGAGGTTGAAAATTAGCAAAAGATTGTTTGTTGATACATGTGATTGCTATGGTGACATTATCATCTTTTAAGTACTCTACAAATATTGGGTAACTATTTCTTATGAAATCCTTGATTTTATTCTCAAAAGTACGTGGGATCTGGATATTTGAATACCATTGAATGAGCTTCTTGTCCGTACATTATTCAATTCATGTATGCCACTAGTGAAAGTTATGCATAATAACCTTTTACAGTGAGAGATTTAGCAGCTTTAATTTGACGGTATTGTTTTTAAAGCTTTCCTTCTGCTGCTGTTTCAGGAAGCTTGAAGGACTGACTGGCTTCTTTCTGCAGTGGAAGTGTGTTCGTGGAACTCAAAAGGCACCCCCCGCATCAGGCTTATGGACTGGGCACAGTCTAGACCTTGCACGGCTTCTCAGGGGAAAATAAATCTGAACCAAACTGACAGCAGTGTAAGCCTTTCAACTGGTTGCCTCTGAGCTAGACCAGCTGTAAGCTGAAACCTCAACAAATAACAAGAAAAGACTTCAGGCGGACTCATGATATTTTGCCTCTTTCCTAAACTAGAAGCTTCTCTGCTGCAAGAGTGACTTCAAAGACTGATGGGTTGAGATTGCAGACATTTAACAAGGAGCAGAAATGCATTAGTGCTTATTTTCATGGTGAATGTGGTTTTATAAGACCGAAGACCCAGAGTATAAGTTTTCACTTACATTTTCTTTTCAGAAATAATTGCATATAGTCTGTTATCCTACTAACAGTCAATGCCAGATTAATTACCCTAGTGTTTATGTAGAATAGGTTCAAAAGTGAATGTTTCTATTTGAGAAAGTCACTTTAGCATGTAAACTGATTAGCTTAGATGGTTAGAATTGACTTCATACTGCCTGCCTAAGTCTTGGGCTTGTTAGATGAAGTTTACTGACCTGACTAGGAATTGGAGGAGAATAAGTCTTTTCCAGAGTCTACACTTCTAACCTCAGCCTTTGTCTCATGACACCTGCAGTGATAGGAGCCAGAGAGGCTGGGTTAGGAATGTGGTTGGAAAAGGACGGCTCATCGCCCTCAGTTAAAAACCACTTAGCGCACAGATCCTAGAGACCTGCATGCAAAGATTAGCATATTTATGTGAAGATTAGTTGACATGGAAGCATGTGTTACATCTGTCCCTTTGCCTGACTTAAAAGATGCAGAAGTTCTTTTCCAGAAAAGTGGTGTCTATATACATAATGATCTTTTATCCACATTGTATCTTATACTAAAGGCTTTAGAAATTACAGCACATCAGGGTCCCTGACTACTGAAGTAGTCTTCAGTGCGAATACACTACATACCAGAACCAGAAGAAAAAGCACAATTTGTAGGCAGGGTTTAGGTGAACAGTCTGTGAGTAGTGTCGTTTGACCAGGATATCGTAGTACTTGCTCCAATCTTGTAAGATTAGTTAGCACAGAATCTCCTACATTAGCCAGATGATGTTGGATTTAAGAGCATAATGCTTCTATTAAGACATTCCATCCCCTACCACCTTGGTATTTGCTCACTAGCATCGTCCCTAGGGCTAAGAAAGGAATTAACCTGATACAGCCTTGAAGCAGGGAATGGCTCATTGGCCCCTAATCTGCATGCCCTAGAGAAGACTTAATTGAGCAGGATTTATTTTTTTTCTGCTTGATCATACATGATCAGATCTGGCCTTTGTCTTTTAACTGCTCTGTCACGTTTGCACTTAAAAAAGAAATAGACGTTTGAACATCAGTATGTTCGAATGCACTTAGTATTTTGTTTTGGAATTGACCTGCCCAAATCAGTGTCTTGTACCTGACGTTTAAACTGAATGTTAAAACTGATCTGTCTTTCCAAGGACATTTTTGTCTTTTCACTCATTAGCCCGTGGTTTTCTCTCTTATGAGACAGTAAAATTCAACGGGCCCTCTTGCTTGCGGCCTCTTCTCTGTTCATGGTTTTTAGTTTTGATACGTGCTTGCCAGTTTGCCCGTATCTGGTCCTTCTTACAACCTCAATTCCTTTCCCTGAAACAGGAGATGAGGGTGTCTCATGGTAACCCGTGATCGTTCACGTCTCTCTAGCACCTCGTCATAATTGGTTGACTTTTTCTTTTTTTTCCTTTTTTTACGTTAAACCAGTGGTTATTAAACCTTGGTAGTCACCAGCTCATATGAAAATTGCCTTTAGGAAGCTCATATAAAATATCTTGGATTTGACCACAAGACAGCTACGAAAGTGCACGTAGAGTTTCCTTGAGGGGCTCCTCTGTAATTCACATATGTGTGCCGCTGCTTCCAACCTGATCATTTCTGTTATGACAGAGGGATGATCAAAGTAGGTCAGGGTTGTGTTCTTTTGTGTAACCTGAATATATTTTCCATATGTTGAGCCTTGATTAACTTCAAAGACAAACACTTGCTGGAGAAAGCCAGATTGATGGGAAAGAGACTTTGGCAAAAACTCCTGAAACATCACTTTTGATCAGTAGAGAAATGCGTAGGGTTGAAAATTGATTGCATTTGATACTGCATTTGAAAAATCGTGGGCTATTTTTGTCCAGATGAAGACATTTTACCACTACCTGCTCTAAAAACATAAATAATGTTATATTTTTACACTCTTGTAAACACTTGAGAAAAAAATCCAATTTGCGTTTCACATTATTGGAATATCCTACAGCACTCAATACTTTAGCTGCTAGAGTGCTGCTGTCAGGAAACCTGCACTGGGTACTGTGCACGGCGAGTGGGCAGAACTGTGGCTTTTCTCACTGCCGAAGCTCAAGGACAAGAAAGAGACAAGGATTTCAAGAGCAACCAAGTAAAGTCATGGGTTTTCTAACTTTGTGTTTGTGGAGTATATTTTTTAAATACTGATTTTTCTACTTTAGATAAAGAGTGAATATTGCTGTTACCTAGGTTAAGCAGACTGTCTGTGCTAGCAAAGGAAAGGAAAGGAAAGGGAAAAAATCCATTACTGCTTTAAGATAGCTTGCATCTACTTAGATTTCATCATGTCTATTTTGCATACTGGAATTTGTCAATTTGTAAATTATCGTTTTCTTACACAAATAGTTTTGTAATACCTCTTTTTTAAGAAGTTTGTGAATAAAATTGTTACTTGGTATTCTTATTTCTGTGTCCAGTAAGAAAATGCTTGATTTTGTGCATACAGATACTTGTCTGTTTTCTTTCTTGCCTGAAGTCCACATGAGGGGTGTGCTTGGGATAGAAGCCTCTCGAAATCCTTATTAGTGAGCTGGCCGTACCCCTCAGGCATGTCAAGCTACTGAAAGATGCTCTTCATTTTTTTTTTTTTTTTCATTTTATGATGCAAGGAGAGAAGGAACTAAAGAAAAAGAAGTTTTGTTTCTATTCCTCATTCCTGGAGGTCAGTGGGTGTCCTCCTGCAGAGCAGGGCGGAAGGAACGAGGGAAGGAAGGCGCTTCCGCAGGGCCCAGGGTCACCGTGACAGCATCTTCCTTCCCGGCTTCTGCCTCCCATCTTCTCATTCTCTCCTTTCCTTTCCTTCCTTCCCCTCAGTAAAGCTTTTAAGGCTATAATTAGATTTTGAGAGGAGACTTAAACTTTCTGGAAAACTTTTCTTTAAAATTTTAAGGCAACACCTTGCTTTCTCAGCTGCGGGATCTCTGCCATAAAGTGACACTGTGTCCCACAAGGGGAGGACACTGGCTTCTTCCCCATCGCCACCCCAGCCCACGGTTCCCAGGGATTTTCCTGGTATCCGCAGAGAATGGTTGAGCTTTTGGGTACCATAAATCCATCAACTCTCTGAGAAAAATAACTCAAAGCTTATGAAATTCACCCAGGAGGTCTGAAGTATTCTATGGCGATATCAACAGCATATTTTCATTATTACCACATTATTAAGTTCTCTTTTCAGTTGGCTACTTGCCATTCTGAATTTGTCATTCTGTCTTATTTTAACTTGAGAAGGTATTGCCTGATTTTTAAAAAACGAATTTGGCACCCAACAAGGTTCAGTCATCTTGAAAGTAAATGGCAGTCTGAGAGTTTCCATAATCGTCTGTAATATCAAACAAGTTTTTAAAAACCTGGTTTGTGATTACATAGCTACAATTATGCCGAATCAAGTCAGCAGTTCACAGTAATATCAGTTATGTCACATGCCAGCCAGAGGTCACAAGGTTTCTACTCCAGAGACTGAGCAGGTCGGGAGCGGGTCATTTCATAAACCACCAGTGAGTGGCATTTGAACTAGTGTGATTTATGGCCGCTTTCAAACTAGCCTCTCCAGAAGACTTGAATTTTAAAAACTTACCAGCAAAACCACTTTCTCTAGAACGTGGGTGGCCTTCTGAAGCAGGTTTCAATTATTAATCTCTAAAGACAGGGGCTTCTTTAGTTCTTAATTTCCAGTGGCATTAGCTATGCCTATTGAAGATAGAAATAGCTGCGTTCGACTAGTGCTGTTTAGGGTGCAATTCAGCAGAACTATGCAGAGGGCTTTTCCTGACCTGGGTTGGCTATTTACGGCCAGTAGATCTGCAGTACACTCGGCAGCAGTCCCTCAAGAGGCGGGCTCCGCCACCACCTCCGCATGACAGATGACACAAATCGCTTCCCTTGAAGTTTTCAACGAAGTCTCATCCCTCTCAGAAGGGCGGCTTCCTACGTCAATCCTTAACTCATTCACTCAACATCCATGTATAGAGTAATACAGCACTTGCCTGGCTCCAAATGCAAGGGCAGGGCCGGAGCAGGTACTAGGAAACACGAGAGGCAAGCCTTTCACTCATTTACAAACTAGGTCTTTATTGTAAAGACATAAGTGCAAATTCTTCGGGGGCACAGGGAGCACTGGCATTCTGGGGACAGTCGGGAAGGAGCGCAGAAGCTGGGAGGGAAGGGTCCTCTGAGCCAGGCCCCGAGGCTCGCTGGGGCTCCCGGGCAGGTGAGAAGCGCGCCCAGGCAGCGGCCGAGGCGCGGGGCTGCGTTCGCCCTGGCCCGGGTCCGTGTGCCCCGCCCGCGGAGCCTGAGCCGGTCGCCGTCGCCGCACAGCCGAGCGCCGCACCTCCTCCCGGGGACTCTTCCGCAGGGACACCAGCCGGGTGTCCCCTCCGCGAGGTTGCGGCTCGGCGTTTCCGCGGTGACGGGACGTCGTGGCCGCGCCCGGGGTGCTTTCTGAATTTCAGTGACAACACACGCACGGAGAGGACATTAGGCTATCAATGGGCCAACCAGAGGCGGAGCCCAAGCGCGAAGTCGAGGGGACCCGAGACCCCTCCCCAGATGCTGTCACCACACCGAGGGGTCGCCCCAGCGCTCCGCTCCTGAGCGGCCGGCGGGGGCTCCGCCACCGTGCGCCGGGCTGCATCCCCTGCGGGACGACCGTGCTCGTGCTCAGGTCGCTGACGCCCGGCGCTGGCTCTGAGACCACGCGGGATCTGCGGTGTCCTTGCGAAGGCTACACGCGGGTGCGGAGGGACGGCGGCGGAGGGCGGGCTAGAGCTGACGCTCGTGCGAAGGCGGCGGTCCCTTCTCCGGGGGCGGCTTGATCCTTCCCTTCACTCCCTCGCGACATTTCTGAAAACTCAGCAGCGCGGGTCCCAGCGCCCCTGGAGGCCCTGCTGGTCGTCCCCAGGCCGGCTGGAGTCACAGGCAGCACGCCGCGGGGACGGGCACCCGGCCGGGCTCCCCGCACACTGGGTCCCCTCGGGAGTCGCACACTCAGTAAATCTGCAGAGGAGTGTCTGAGCGGGCGTCAAGCCTGGTGGCAAGGGCATGTTTGCAGGTGACCTGTCCTGAGCTGTGATTTCGGTGAGGAGGTGAGGGACGGCCAGGTCCCAACAGAGGCCTCTTTGGAGAGTGTCCCCTTCTCTTGGTTTATTAACCAGTCAACTGCCCGAAACTGTGCGGATTCCAGGTTCCTCTCCCAGCGTGTTGAGGACTGTGGGGGATTAACTTAACTAGGCCACGATCCCCAGATATGTGGTCGAACCAGTCTAAATATTGCTGTGAATGCAGTCAGTGGAGAAACGTAAAGGTATTTTCTTTTCCTTATGATTTTCTTAGTAACATTTTATTTTCTCTAGTTTACTTTCTGGTAAGAATACAGGATATAATATGCATAACGTACACAATATGCGTTAGTCAACTGTTTATGTTGTCAGTAAGGCTGCCAGTAAGCAGAGCAGGCTATTAGTTTTGGGGGAGTTGAAAGTTCTACACAGATTTTCAACTGTGCGGGGGTTGGTGCCCCTAATGCCCACGTTGCTTGAGGATCCACTGATACAGCAGTGGCTAGAATCTGTGGAGTGGTGACGACGTGAAGGAAATGTTCTCTGTAGGGCAGACCAGTAGGATCTCGAGGGGCTCAAGGATTTCTGAAAGGCCCAAGTCACACAGCCCAGAAGAATGGGACAGTCGGAAATGGCTGGAACTTCTCACCTTTTCTTCGGGCACATGACCCTTTGTGTTCCTTACCCCCGTGCCCCCTTCTGATAACACAGCTAGAGGTCTCAACTCTCCAGCCTTCCCTACCGTGTGCACTTCATCTCTCACCAAAGGTGACATTCTCCTTTAGGATAAGGGCCCAGCTCACTTTGGTTCTGAAGTGATGGCTAGCTATTAGTCCAGGAAGAATACGAGAAAGCAAGTGGAGGGTCTGTTCTGGAAGAATGACCAAAATGATCCCTTTTGAGGTGATCCCTTGCATTAAAACACACTATTATCATTTGTTCTGAGACGCACAAAACAGCCTCTCCTCGTGAATTCAGTTGGCTGGGAGCTGCAGGGCCCTTGTAATCAGTCTCTTTCACAGTCCAGGAAGTGGGATCCCTTTAAGGGAAAGAGAGTGATGCAGACAGAGCCCAAGGCTTCCTGGCGACTCAGGCAGGATCAGAGCAAGAACCTATGCCTCCTACAATTCCCAAGGCTCATTTTCCTGAGTCCAGTAGAAATTTGTTCCCCGAGACTCAAAGCAGAGTCCCTGCAAGCATAACTTCTCTTCCTGAAAAGCCAGCTCCACCCACCTAATCTTACACATCACTTTGGGGAAATGATCTGTTTTCACCCTAAACACAAATTGTGTGGCTCTAACTCTGGGATCAGGGTCCTGATCAGAGCATCATTCAGGACATTTCTGTTACTGGTCTAATGGCCCAACATGCCATTTCATAAGCAAATCAACTCAGTTGTCCATTTCCACTTCTTCAAACAAATGGTACAATTTGTCAGTGTAGACCAGGAGCTTGAATTTTAGAAAAATCCTACAAGAAAACAAGCTCATGGCATAGAAGGTTTTCCTCATTGTTTTAAAACACATTTGAGTTATCAAGCTTGCTCTGCCCCTGTATTCATAATCTATAGCTTGACGGGTATAACTATTGGATTTTCACCAAATTTCAATCTAATCCAGTGAATAAAGAGTTACCACCACCAAGGATATCCCAGCCTTGGAGACAGCTAGCTCCAAAAGATGCATTTCAAAGAAGTTTTAAGTAACAGCAACATCATCAGAACAAGTTGCCCAACCAAGGGACATCTTGGAAGTTAATGACATTTATTTGGAGATTCAAGCCTTGTTTGTTAAACCAAGCAAACAAAAGCAATCTCAGTACTTAACAGCTAGACTTTGTACACTGGACGTTTCTGTGAGAGTTATGAATGTGCTCAGAAGCCACTCGGAACCCACCTGTGACTCTGCTGATAACAGTGGAACATTTGAAACAACTCATCTCCTAGTGAACATTTCTACATCCATTATTTCATTTGATCTTCATATCTGTCCTAATTTTATCTAACAGATGAGGAAATGAAGACTCAAAGAGATGAAATACCCAGCCTAAAGTCAGCACATGGTAGAAAGTGGTAGAAAATGTCATGAAAATGTTTTCAGACGTTTTCAGCCAGCAAATGGAGCTGGGATTTGAACCCCGGATTTCTGACTCCCTAAGCCAAGACCCTTCCACATGCAATGCAAAAGTGACTGTCCATACTGAAGTGACAGGAGAGGAGGCCCCGGGTTTCAAGACCATGTCTATTCAGAATGAAACCAGAGGGTGGTTTCAGTAGAGCAAAGGGCTCCTTGTGTCACCCAGCAGCCCTACCTAGAGCTAGAAGGAATCTTAGAGCCTGGTCTAGCAGGCTCAGGGAATGACAGACGCTTGGGGTTGGGGATGGTGGTAGATCCTGGTCCTGCTTCAAAGACAGGACCATTCCTGTCTTCATTTTGCAAATAAAAATACTTGGACCTAGAGCATCTCAACTTCATCCTCATCTCTTGGCTCCAAATCCACTGATCTTCCCTGACTCCAGGCTGAATTTCCTCCTAAAGCCGTCTCTGTGCGGTTAGCAGAATGGTCATGTGTTGGGTACTCGGGTGACTTGGCCTAGCTGTGTTTGCTCTAGAAGCCACGGGGAACAGGACACCATCGGTGCCGACAGTGAGTGAGTCCATCATCCCCACCTGCAAGACCAGTCAGCATTGTTCGTACAACCAGGCTCCGTGTCCGGCCTGTTCTGCGCCACTGAGAGCATGGCCCTCCTAATACTCATATATGAGGAACCTCCTGCTCCAACCCGCCAGCGCCTCTCCAGTCTCAGAGCATGCAGTCCAGCTCCTCAGCATGGCAGCCACGGCCAAGGTCTGGCCTCAGCCCACCGACCCAGCTTCATCTCCCTCAGTCTCCTGCTCCGGCCCCTCCTCTGCTCTGAGGCATTGAAATGGCTGCCGGGCTGGAGCCCTTGGTGGCCTTAAGTCCCTGCCCACAGCATCCTCACCAGCTCCCACCTCCCGGGCCATGCGAATTCAAACTCCAGGTCTCAAATCATGACCCAGTATCTACGTGGTTTTCCTGAAACTCTTTGCACAGTTTAAAACATTTTTTCCTGAAAGTCTCCGCTACTATGCCTCTCTGTCTGAGCAACCTCATGGCTGACTATGTGCACGTCCCTCTTTGCACTGGGCTGCGTGCAAGGAATGCCGGCTTTCCGTTTTTACATTTCTAGGCTAGAGAGTGTTGGCATGTTTGGGTACTTCCTACGTGGTACTGAATGAATGAATGAATGGTTGTCAGATCCCTTGGAGCCCTGTTGTTCTTGGAGTGCATTACAAACTGGCTCTTCCAGCCTGTGGGGCCACTGCCACCCCCAGTCGCATCCCTGGCTCTGCCTGGCTCTGACCAGCCTGGCAGCTCCCTTGCTCTCCACGCTGGCATTTCCACCTGCTCTTGGGCTGTGATGGCCGACACGGCTTCCTCCAAGGACTTCAGCGCAGGTGCAACTCCACGAGCCTTTCCCTGCCAACGGTGTCTTTGCTCACCACCGTACACTCCTGTCGCCTAATTCACAATGCTCAGTATTTAATGCACAGTGTTCCCGTGTTGTTCCTTGTCTGCTCCCAATATAATGATCAACTTCCAGATGGGAAAGGACCTTGTCTGTCTTACTCATCCTGAAATCCCAGGACAGGAACGTGACACAGCATGTAGTCGATGTTTAACAAATATCTGCTGAACAAATGATTAAACGAGGTGAGGCATCTGGGTGGTTTATTGAGTTGTCAGCTACCTTTTCAGAAATCACTTCGGCATCAGGCTAGACAAGTGCTGTCTCTTTTGTATTTGACGATGATGCAGTGACTATCAGACTATAGGGGATTTTCCTCCAGAGGAGGGGTGGATTTACACAGAGGCAACACGGTGGAGTGGCTGAAAGCTTGGCTTCTGAGTCAGGTAGACTGAACGCAAGTGCTACTCCAGCATCTAACAGTGGAGGACCCTGTCATCAAACGCAGACAATTGTCCCTACCTGTAGTGGATTGAATTATGTCCCCCCAAACTCACTGAAGCTTGAATTGTGTCCCCCAAGTTTTATGTATCAGAAACTTAGCCCCCACTGTGACTGTTAAGAGGATGGAAATCCTATTATGGTAATTGAAAGGTGGAGCCTTAAAGAGATGATTGGATTGTAGGACCCTACAGTAGTAAGTGGATTAAAAATGGTGGTCGGGGGTGTGGTTCTGAGGACTTTTAAAAAAAAAGAGGAGAATTTGTATCTCTCTCTTTCTCTCTGTCTCTCTGCTTCCATCTTGCAGTGTGAGACCCCTGAGTCACTGTTGCCACCATCAAATGGACTTTGGACTTCCCAGACTCAGAAACTATAAATGTTGTTTTTCTTTATAAATCACCCAGTTTCAAGTATTTTGTTATAAGCAACAGGAACGGACTAATACACTACCTTACACTGTGGTTTTGAAAGTTAAATGAAAACGTAGTGCACAAAAGCCCATAGTTAATGGTAATTTCTCATTATTATCTTAGATATTTTTTTCCAGGTCCCCAGTGACTGTGGTCCAAAATGATGGGAAGGAACTGGGAATTATTGTTTATTGGGTACAGAATTTCAGGTCGGGATGATAAAGTTTTGGGAATAGATGATGATGCTGTGCGATGTTGTGAATGTATTTAAAATTGTGTGTTATGTATATTTTACCGCAGGATGTATTTTTAAACGTAGTCTATTATCTAAATCAGAATTCCCTGGGGCCCAGCCCAAACAGACTGAGTGTCCCCCTGGAAGCTGCATGCAAAACAAGTCACAGGCGATTCTAATGAAATGGAAGATGGGAGCTGCTCATCCAGTCCTGTCATTTTGCAGAGGAGAAGACTGAGGCCAGAGCTCCTGAGCCAGCTCCGTCAGGCCACGTGCTCGTGGGGGACGGGTCCAGACTCCCAGCCCCGGGCTCTCACACCACCATCTCCAGAGAAGGGCGCTTTCCCCAACACTTTGCCAAGACATGTGCATCTGGGGACAGGGCCCCACTGAAGAGAGAGGTGAAAAGCTGGAAAAGCTGCCAGACAGGAGGCGGGGCTGGGCCACCCCGGGGCTGCTTGCTGAGGCCCGCAGTGTGCCCCAGTGACGAGGTCAGGTGGAGTCACGCTGTGGTGGCCGCTGCAGGAGCCACCAGGAGCCAACAGGAAAGCTTTCTTCAATTAAGCCTCCCCCTCGGAGAGGGTGGGAAGTACAGTTGCTTCCTCTACACAGGCTCTGCTCCCATCCGAGGAGGCACATGGCAGGCTGGGTGGCGGTGGCCCTGTGCACTGGGCCCCCCAGCCCCCCAGCCCCAGGAAAGGCTGAGGCCGTGGCCCAGCAGGGTCTGGGGCAGGGGCTGTGCTGGCCACTGAAGGTGTGGGGGAAAGAACAGAGTGGCCACCAAGTTCCTGTCAGCTCCGCGGGTCCATCCAAGGCGAGTCCCACCTAGTGCAGGGTCAGGTCGGTGTGGCGGGTGTTGACTGAGACTCAGCTGCCCTGACCAGACATGCATTCAGCCTCCTGGAATTCCTTAAGACCCCATCTGACCTATTCTGGGCCACCTTAAGAACGGGTCAGAGTCACAAATGTGCTCTTCACAGGTCCAGGGTCCTGTGAAGACAATGAGCCCACGTGGAAGTCACGTGTCTGCAGCGCCTACAGAGGGAACCCACAGTGAGCTTCTGTGCCCGGCACACCTGTTGCCCCCTTGCCGCACTTACCTCTGGCTAATTCACCCTCACCCAAGCCTCGTGATTAAAGCAGACCACTTTTCTGTTACATTCACAACCAACCTATTTCTAGTCATTGATTCCTCTGTGTTATTGGAGGTGGGGAAAGCGCATGGCCAGGCTGGACTGAGGGCCTGGCCCCCTTCTCCACAGGAGGTGTGTGAAGGGGTGGAGGACGGGAGGCAGGAGATGTGCTGGGTTTCCGGGTTGGAGTAAGTGGCCCTGACACTGCTGTAAGAAACCGGTCTGGGCCAGCCTGGGGTGAAAGCCCCCAGCCAGGGCTGTCCTCCCTGATGCAGAAGGTAAAGGAGGCAGCAGTGAGGGGCTGTGGGAGCAGGCGGGAGGCTTCCCAGGAGGATCTCCCAGCACCTGGCAGGAAGGTGCCTGCTCACCTGGGAAGGCGATGGCAGCAATGAAAGGCCGCTGTCTTTGGGTGGGCTGCAGAGGTAGTGGCATCCAGGAAATGGGTGTGGGGCTGGGAGATAGCATGACCAGGCCCACGTGTTTTCTGGGAGCTGAGATTCTACCAGTCACTACAGGTAAAGCCATCTATACTCTCCCAGGGAACAGAAATTGGCTTGAAGGAAACTTGTTCCTAGGAAAGGACCATTGAGCCAGGAATACAGACACTGCCTGACTGACCTCCGGCCAAGGCTTGTCCGTGCTATAGAAGTCTGTTCACAGGGACAGAAGAGCCTCTAAGGAAAAAAAACAAGGGGAAAATGGGACCAGACAGGAAAATCTAAGAAGACAAACACCAAGGCCTCCTTCCTTGTCTTCCACCAAAATATCTCACACGAGGAAACCAGCCACCATGAGCAAGACTCAGCAGACCTAACAGAAGGCAAGATTAGACCTCCAAGAACCTGCTACAGCAGAGCCATAGTCTAGGAGGGATTATGGAATAAATCTTGCTAAATGATTAAAGACAGAAGAAATTTTTTAAATTATGGGAAAGAAAAACAAGCAGATTTGAAAAATAAACAAATAGAACTTCTAAAAATGAAAAATGTAATAATTGCAATTTAAAACTCAAAGCAGGAGAGACACAGAAAGAAAATTAGTGGACTAGAAACTGGATACGAGGAAATGGAGGGAATGTAGGATAGACTGCACGAAAAATAAAATGAGAAAGTCTAACATATTATCTAATGGAATTCCAGAAAGAAAGAATATAGACAACAAGGGGGAGAAAATATTGAGAGAGCATTTTCCAGGACTAAGTGTATGTCTCTAGAACCACCCTTAGACCAGGCGAGAAGACCCCTGCCCTGGGTCCTGCACCTCAGGGAGCCTGGTACTTGGAGTGCCTTCCTTGAAGTTTTCTACATCCCCTCAATAGGCAAGGACTGAGAAGGGCTGGCAGTGTTTGCGCAGGTGTCCAGAGCCTGGAACAAGACTTGTGTGGGCCCCAGTCCTATTTCTCCCCTTCAAGGCACTCTCTGACTCTCCATCTGGCTTATGGGGACAAGAGATACTCCAGAGCACTTCAGGTCTTGCACTCATGGGTTGTCCTGGGGCCAAGTGGCTCCAGGAGTAAATCACTCCCACTGACCGAAGCAGACTATCTTTCCTTGTATCTCTCATGATTGGGCTGCCAGAGTGAGGCTGACACACTGATTTTGTTGACTCACATGGTTTGTATAGTCAAAAAACATTTGCTCAGAGCCCCACACATCTTACTGTTCATCAGTATTAGTAAATATCCATGAGTGAAAGCTTTAGTGTGAGCCTGCAGATCAAGAGCATAAAAGACAGAGAGAACATCTTTAAAGCAGCCAGATTTCCTATAAAGGAAGGACAATTGTCCTTGCAACAGAGTCCTCCACAATAGTAAAGGTCAGAAGACTTTGGAACAATATTTTCAAAATGTGGAAGGAAACTGTCAACTCAGAATTCTGTATCCAGATAAAAATCTCATTTAAATGCAAGAGTCAAATACAGACATATTAAGACAAAACTGAGAGAATTTACCACTCACAGAGCCTCAATGAAGAACCAGATTTTTATCTGAGAAAAAATAAATTAACCTGGATGAAAGAGTAAGGTAAAAGAAGCAATGTTGAGCAAATAAACAAATAATAAAAATAAATATCGGTAAATCAACATGAATTCACTGTATAAGATAACTGATAATTCTGGCTGATAGGGGATTTGGAAACAAAGTGGATGTTTATTATCTTGATTGTGGCAAGGTGTATACACATGTTAAAGTGTATGAAATTTTACACTTTAAATAGGTCAGTATTATTGTCAATTATACGTCCACAAAGCTGTTTAAAAAAAGAAAAGTGGAACTAAAATTCTCAACAGTAATAACATCAAAGATAGGAGAAAGAAATTAGAGTTAAAGTCTTTCTGTTATTCAGAAGAAGGTTAAAGATATTAATATTAGACTTTGTTAAGTCAAGTATATGTTTAAAAAATTTAAGTGTAACCCACTGTCTGGCTAGGCTAAGGGCTACTGTGAGGCTAATGTCGTGAATCCTGCTCACAGTGCCAATTGTCTAGCTCTTAATCCTGTTCATGACGCCAATTGTAAAGCTGGGCAAACACACTAGTTGTCGCGGCTCTTTTACCTGCTGGTAGTCCTGCACCGACTGGGCCGATGGTGTAGCTACAGCTGGGCCTGGAGTTCCCAGACCCCTCAAGCCCATTCACAGACTGGGTCACCAGACCCCTCTATGCCAGGCTGGGTCACCAGAGCCCTCTATGCCAGGCTGGGTCACCAGACCCTTTTACACAGGTCTACAAGCTAGGCAACCGGCCACATGGTCCTTGGAAACTGCAGGTCTGGAAAAGACATGGCCATGCAGGGCGGGCACCTGAGGCAGTAAAATGCCAGCCAAAGTGGCGCCACTGTGCAGGCACACTCACTCCACCCACACAATGTTTTCCAAACCGCCCCTGAACTGGCTCCAAGGCAAGGGGAGCCTGACCAAATTGTTCCATTTTCCCAACACCTGCTAAAAGAAAAAAATAGATTACATAATTACATAACTTCCAAATCACTAGAGGGAAATAGTTAGAAGAAAGAAAGCTTGAAAAAAATACAAAAGAAGGCAGGAAAGGAGAGAGAAGAAAAGGGGTGATAAATAGGAAGTACAAAATAACATTATTAATATCTCAATAATCACAATTATAGTGAATTATCTAAACAACATTAAAATGCAAAGACTATCAGATTAAATAAAAAACCAAAATCTCACTATGGGTCTTGTATTTTTAGAAGAGACATACCTAAAACTAAAGAATGAAAAAAGACCAAAGTAAACAGACAGAAAAAAATATCCAGGCAAATGCTCTGAAGAAAGTTGGGCTAGCTAGATGAACATCATGGGACAGGAGGTGCTGTTTCTCTGGGCTCAGACTACAGGACATATGTCTGGCTTTCAAGCCATTCTCCAAGGCCCGGGGCCCCTTCTCTCAGCCCTCTCCTAGAGGAAAGCCGCTGTTGCTAGTTAGACCTATTCTGGGCACCAACACGGAGAGATTGAGACGTCAGGGGGACGGGCTTATGCAAATCCGGTGGCTGGGCATGCTCAGTAGAGAAGGTTATGTAACCCTGGCAGCCCAGCCTGCTCAGTGGAAGGGAGTTCACCCTTTGAATGACCTTCCACTAGAAGTGCTAATGAGCACAGAATATTCTTGAATATGTTTGGTTTATGTGATAGAATTTGACCAATGAACACGCTCCAGAAAGAGACCAACTGAGCAGGCACAAGACTGTTGCATACTAGGAATCGATCCCTTAATTGAATGAATATTCATTAGAAAGCAAAACTACAGAAGCCGAGTCCCAGCAGAAGGCAGAGTTGTGGCCACTTTCCAGGGGCCCGCCTGCACTTGGTCGGTTGAGGAGCGTGGGCTTTACTTCTGTGTTAAGCTTACTTTTAGCAGGTGGTTGCTCACTGTCCTAGAGCCAGCCTGTACTCTGCCTGTGGGGCGTGCATTTCTTTCTCTTTGTATCAAACTTTCTTGAGCCAGCCTGCATTCTGTACTGAAGTTTGTGTATTTCTTACTTTTGTATTAAATTTAGTGCATGCCCTTCTCAGTCTCTTGAGCTGCGCTCTCTCTGTGGAATCTGTATCATTCATTATATTAAACCTGTTCTCACTTTCTCCTGTGACTCTGCTCTAGAATTCTTTCCTAGGGTGGAGTCAAAAACCAGGTAAGAGGATGGGGTGGGTTGATGGGGCTATCAGGCCTGCCAGACTCTTCCTCCAACATCAGTCAGCCCAAATGAACCTTAAGGCAAATGGTTTTTATTATGGTTGTTAAAGAAAGTCATTGTATAATTTCTAAAGAAAAACAACAGGAAAGTATAGCAATGTATGAACCTAATGGCATAGGCTCAAATATAGAGGTGGACAAATAACATATGGACAAAATGTATACCATGGGCAGAATTACACAGTGAAATTGATTAATTGATCTTCACCGTGGGAGGCCTTAACATACTTCTCACAATAAACTCAGTAAAGCTCCAGTCAAAACTGGATAGTTTTTAAACTGAATTTGACGTGCTGATTCTACAGTTTTTCTGGAAGAGCAAAGGATCAGGAATAGGCAAGACATTTTTGAACACGAACAAAGTGGAGCACTTATCAGATGTCCAGACTCTATAAAGAGAAAATAATTATGACAGCACAGTGTTAGCACAAAGATAAACTATGTAAAAGAAGGCTCAGAAAGCAGCCGGTCAATATGTGAAAATATGATAGGCAGGTGACACAGCAGAGCGCAGGTGCTGGGACACTTGGTTTGTATTTGGACATTGTAAATAAAACTGGAGGTCTAGCTCACTTCGTGCAAGAAAATAAATTCCGTGTGAATCAAAGATCTAAATGTTCAAAGTAAAACTTGAAACTTTTGGAATAAGATGAAGGAGAATATGATTTTGGGCCTTGAGTAGGGAAGGATTTCTTTAATGAGACATTAAAAAACACAAACTTTAAAGGAGAAGATGGACACATTTGACTACATTGAAATTTAAAACGTGTCTATCCCCACAGTCACCAGGTACAAATTGATAAGACAAACCACAAACAGGGAGAAGATATTTGCAAAGAATATAACCAGTAAAGATTTGGTATCATTATTGATGAGAAAAAGAAAAAATAAGCTATCGAGATGGTAGCTATACATAGCTCTCAAGAAAAAGGGACGGTGAAGGGTTGGGGGTTGAGGTGGGGAACGGCTGAAACTCATTTTTTTAAAAGACCTCTGGAGCAGCTATGGAAAAATATTCATATCTATTTAATCTCAGGTGTGATTATACAGGTGTCTGTTTTCCATTTGTTTACTACATATTAGGAGAGGACCTAGAGGGGCTTAGTCGGGAACATGACGAAGGAACCGGCAACTGGTATTGTGCAGTATGGCGGCCCTGCAGGACGGGTACTGAACAGCAATCAGGAGGCACTGGCCTGTGGGTAAGGCAAGGGCTGCAGCCTGGTCCCATGCCCCACGGAGGCCCCCAACCTGGCTGAGAACTCACCCCTGGGACCCCATGCACACGGAAGCCGGTGCAGCAGCAGCCCGTGCACGCAGGAGCCCGTGCACGCAGGAACCCGTGCACGCAGGAGCCTGTGCACGCAGGAGCCCGTGCATGCAGCAGCCTCCGCCGGGAAGGCTGTTAAACTCCGCTTTGCGCTTTTCTTTCAGCACGTGGGCTGCGAGGTGAACCTGATCCCGCTCGTCCAGCGCGACGGGCAGAGGAAGAATTTCCTTGCTGTGGCTTCTTCCAGGGCCTCGGCTCACATTCCCAGAAGTCCCTCCACGCGACGGGCCTGCTGGGTCCCGCCGCCCCGGCTCTGCGCGGGTGTAGACGCCAGCAGTCCGCCCCCGCAGCAGGAGCAGCCGCCGGTCGCCTCGCGGTGGCGCTCCGTGGGGCAGGGCCGCCTCGTCCAGACTTATCCCGGCCGCCCGCGTGTGGACAAATCTCGCGGCCTGTCGGGGCCAGTCCTGGGGCAGGGCTGGCTTCGGGGCGCGCGGCCTGCGCTCAAGGGCCCGCACTTGGTTCACGCTCCGCTTGCTGTCCCCCTCCTGAAACTCAGGTGACCCCATATTTTCATTTCGAATTGGGCCCCACTAATTGCGTAATGGCCCACGCGCCTGGGATGCCAGCCTCCCCCGTGGGTGGAAACCCGGGCCCGGGGGTTGGGGACAGCAGCCTTCTCATGTGACGGGCAGGATTGGGAGGCTGCGCAGACGAGGGGCGCCTGCGGGGGCGTGAGACGGGGACACCGGGGGCGTCCTCACGAGGTGCAGCTCTGACATTCGACAGTGGCCAAACCTGAAGGCTCTGCTGTCCTGTGCTGGAACGAGGTAGCTTCCCGTCCCGCCTCTTCGTCTCCGCTGCGACAAGCGGCTTGCGTTTCTCATTTCCAAATGCCCATCATGCTGACTCGGGCTCGGTCTAGAAGGGTGCCGGGCAGCCTGCCCACGGGAGCTCAGCCAGCCCCTGCCCAGGGGACAGAACCGGCTCCATGCCCTCAGGGTGCACTGAGTTTAAAGAATCTCAAGTCACTGTAACTTGAAAATGAGGATGAGACCCTCTTTTGGAATCCTGACATTAACTAATTGGAGGAAACCAGATACTTTCCTAAGCAGAGCAAAAGCACCAGGCCATGGCTTTCCCAAGGCTGGAGAGACCCACCAGACTTACAAGCCAAGGCACTGGCCATGTGCTGGGTGTCAGACTCAGGGTAACTCAGGAGAGCCTAACTGCTCCCTCCTGGGACTCCTGGGTTCATGAGTGCCCCCGTTTCAGAGAAGCTTGGGCTCGGTCCTTACCTCCTGTGCTTCACCAATAAAGGAGTCCTGATAACCAGCGTGGGCAGGGGGTGGGGGGAGCAGCAGTAGTAGAAGAAAGGTTTGGAAATTGAGGGATCCCCCAAAGATCGATCAAGGGAACACTAGAATGCTACCTCTTTCTCAGACCGTACAATGATCCAGATCCTTTTTTCTGAAAAATCAAAAGGCCAGAAAAGTAGCACTTTGGGGAAAGCACAGAATTTTGAAAAATCCACCCAATTCTGTGAGCCTTGGTTGGGGCTGGGGTGGGGTGAGGCACTCTGCCTGGCCAACTTAGACCTAAGGAGTAAATCTGAATTAGAAAGGACTTTACATATAATTAAGTCCTGAAAATAAATATGTCAATAAGAGGAAACCGAGACCCAGAAAGGAACACGAGCAACTTAGTATCATTTCTGTCATTGTGCTATCATCACCGTAAACCACCAACATACGCATCAACCACGTTTTGGACTCTGTGTTGGCCGCACGGTAGCAGGATGTTAGGAAGTGTTGGCAGCATAGGGATTTGGTTCCAAGTATCCCGCAACCAAGGTCTGTCCAGGTGTGCCTGGCTCCCCAGATGGCTGGTTCTGAAGCCCTCAGCTCCCGGTGGGATACAAGACCCCGAGACAGCAGCACATGCAGACCATCTCCAGAGTCTGAGATGAGCTGGAAGGAGAACCCAGTGAGGTTCCCAGATCAAGAATGCCTGTTGCAAACCTGTTGAGGCTCATTGCTCCTGAACAGAAGGAAACTCAGAGCGATGTCCAAAGGGCTGGAATCAAAGCCCTTGAGTCTGAAGGTTAAGGATCCCATTTTACAAGGGGTGGATTTGAGCCCTTCTGCATAGAACAATCCCTGTTTTATTTTTAAAGGTCTTGCAGGAAGAGACCTCCCCTCTCTTGCTCTAGGAAACCTTTGCCCTGCATCCCATGTCCCAGGACGAACTGTTGGAATGCTTTTTCTCAAATCTAAATGCAGCCCTTTACTCTAGTATTAACCCACTTATGTCATGCAGAAGAGAAGGGAGGTAGGGCAGGTCTCTGTCCGTGATAAAACAATGTCTCCCCGACAAGAAGGACATAATGAGGCCATGGTATCTCTTTCCCAGTGAAGCAGCCCCAGTCAGTTTATGTTTTCATCACAGATCATGTCTCTAGGTCCTTTCTTCCGTCAGCTTTGGGGATTGGCCCTGTGAGCAAGTCCTGCAGTAACTGAACAAGCAGCTCCAACTGAGGCTGGAGAAGGTGACTGCTATCGACCCACGGTGCAGCTAATTCTCTTTGACATCGCCTCCCTGTTGAGAAGGCCGGGCTGGGCGGCCGTCCATTAGCTGAGAGTAAATCAGCCTCCCACTCAAGGAGGCGGATAGCATAGCAATAGCAAGAGGCGATAATTAAGGGCAGTAAATAAAAGGAGGCCCAATGTGGAAAAAATGCAAGCTATCACACTAAGGAGGACAGGAATCCCAAATGTAGTTATTAATGGCAAGGAGATAAAGCATTTGGAAAATACAAACACTGAAAGAGACCTCAGGGGAATGAAAAAAGGCCAACAAATTATATGTGCGCTTGCAACGTGATATGAACAAAGCAACCACACAAAACACAAATAATTCTGAATTGCATACTTGAGGTATCGAGTCATGGGCCAAGGAAGCAAGAGGTCTCCCCACAAGCCCCCAGAGACCACAGCGGGGTCCTCAGACAGTAGAGATGTAGATGAGCTGGAGGGACTTGGAGAGAAAGTGACCACAGAGGCGAAGGAGTGGGAGGATAGTTTTAGGGAGCCACTAGCACGGCCACCAGCAGAGCCATGTGGGTGGGGACCGAGGACAGCAAGAGCTGCGCTCCACACTGCTGGGGGGAGGGTGGTGCCGGTGCTGGATGCAGGAGACAACTAACTGTTGTGGTGGCTGTGGGATGCTGGGACATAGCCATGGAGACCCCAGCCATGGAGACGGTTCGCATGTGCTGCCGTGGCCATCGCAGTGGCCCTTCCAGAACAGCAGGCTCCATGGAAGGTGGGCCGCAGCACAAACCAAGGTGGGGTCTGGGCTCCGCAGCAGGGCCTCGGAGTGCTCAGTGGGAAAGGGACCTGGGTTCTGTACACGTCTTTCCAGACCACCACTGTCGTGACACTGTCTTTGAACACGAGGCTACAGTGGGCAAGGACTGCACTGCCTGTTCCACCCTCACCCACCAGGACCCTGGCACTTGTGAGATGCTTCACAATAGACTATTTCTCATCTGTGGTCCACCCCCCACCCCCGTGCCTGGTATTTCTATACTTCCCGAGATTTGTTTTCTGTCTGTTTTCACAAAAAGCCAAGAGAAGAGCCGAGACAGTGGAAGACAGAGGTAAGAGTGTAGCCTTATAACACTAAGGTCATGGGTTCAGATCTCTGCACCAGCCAACCACAAAAAAAAAAAAGGGACAACGCCGGGTGGAGGTGGGGCAGGAAGCACGGGAGGTCTGCTGGGGACAGGCGCAGGGAGAGGAGCCAGTGGTGGCGCCAAGGGCGGCCTCAGGCGCAGGCTGCAGGCAATAGCTGTCACCTGCTGGCTGGTCTCAGCCGCAGGCATCAGCTGCACCAGGCCTGCACCACACGAATCCATCTTTCATGCTTTCAGCAAATACTTATGGAGCCCGTCTATGCCTGGCCCCTGCTAGATGTTTATAATGCAAAAAAATGAAGAGCACGAACCTCGGCAGGGCCACGGGAACAGGGGAGATGGCAGGCGAAGCGGTTGATCCCACTCAAAGAGCTAAGTGTGAGGACCAGACGTGAGGGGACGTGGCCACCCCAGCCAACAGCAGAGACTGGATGAGCAAGGGATGGAGAGCTCTGGAAGAAGGAACAGACTGTGCCTAGGCAGAGGACATGGCGAGGGCAGCCCAGGTGAACAGGGCAGCCTCCAAAGTGTAACGTCGGGAGGAAGAGCCCCGACGCTGGATTCACCCTGGAGCTGAAGCTGTGTGGCCCCAGCAGGCTGCTTAGCTTCTCTGTGCCTCGGCTTCCCCATCGATGGAACAGGATTAGAAATAGCACCTACCCGCTGGGCTGTTGTGAGGGTTACACATACGAGATCAGGGTGTGTAAAACACTTAGACCCCTGTCTGGCACAAAGTGCATACTCATTAAATATGAGCGGTGTCCCTTTTGTCACATGTGCATAGAAATTTGGTCTGACCGGGTGGGACTCAGTGACAGGAAGCTCAGCAGCAGAGCAGGGTCAAAGGGACTGGCTCTGAGGGTGAGGCCAGCCAAGGGCACAGGCCCTGGGTCTTCTGGAAAGTGAGATGAGAAATAGTTGTCTAATTCTTGTTTCACAGATTTAAAAATATGCTGTTTTTTCATTATATTTGAAATCATTTTCCAATTACATGACCTCCAAAATTAAAATTAAAACACTTTGGTATTTTTATATCACATAATTCTAGAGCTGTAGGAAGCTATTGCTTAAACATGTATTTACTTGTGGTCAAAAGAACAAACAAAAAACATGTCAGAATTTAATTATCTGGCTCAAAAATGCATAACACTAAAGCAGCTTAAGGACAAAAAAAAGAGTTCTACAAAAGTACGTTACCCAAAATGGTAAAATTAGCGATCAAAGCAGAAAGAGAGGACACTATAAAGCTCATGGGATGCTTCACCTGAATGATATGCTCCAACTGCCCAGCCAGGAGCCCACAGGTGCTGCGGAGAGCAGGCCTGGGGCTCCAGGGACACCGATTCCCACGCTCGGGCAAGTCCCAGCAAACCTCACAGATAAGAAGCAGCCACGGGTTTTTTCCCCATTTTTTTTTTCTTATTGTAAAATACATATAACATAAAATGTACCATCTTAACCATGATTAGGTGCACAGCTCAGTGTTATTAAACACATTGGTAACATTCTGCATCCATCACCACAACTCTTTGCATCTGCAAAACTGAAACTCTGTGCCCATTAAGCAGTAACTCAGAAGCCACTGATTTTTCATTTAGAATGCATTCAGCCGTGCTTCTTACGAATATACAAATTCCTAAAAGCTCCACGTTTTGCGAGTAAGGGGTTGAAGGGTGTGACCGCTGTGTGCCCTGGGCCTCTGTGGGAGGAGAGCCAGCCTTTCCTGCTGCTGGCCTTCCGTGAAGGAGCAGGCAGCAGCTGGGATGGGGTCAGGGCAGGCCCGTGCGTGAGATGGACAGGGCCGCTGTGTGCTAACAGGCCTCTGCTTGTTACCTTCCTCCACTGTCCTGCTGCGGGCTGTGACTCCTGCGCAGGCCTGGCCAGCTCTCTGTCTTCTCTCTTCTGACACACATGGGTCCTCATCTCTTCAGTTCATCTAGCTAGCAGAAAATCTGGGCAGGGCTTGGAAAGTGGAGGATCCATCAGGCCTCAGGCCTCAGCCACACACTTCAGAGTGCTTCGCAGCCCAAGAAATAATAACACGTGCTTTGGTTTACTTGGCCACAGTGTTTTGGGCAGGGACCTCCTTCCTGGAGTTCTTGCTTAAAGACAGCTGGGTCAGAGCTGGATCAGGTATTTTTGTGTCCGTGGCCATAACAGCCTCTTATACCATCAGAACCACCAAAGCTGAAGCACCTCAGTCCCCAATCACAGCTGGTCCTGGCAGCCCTGGACGGCACCCCTCCCCCATCACTAAGTGCCTGTGATGGCGAATGTCTAGACAGTCGGGCTCCACCCCTGCCAGGCCCCCATGGCCTTCCCAGTTCCCATCACCATCAGCAAGCCAAAAGCCTGCTGAAACGCCTCAGAAAACTCACTCCTGCTCTTTGATGACAGTTCTGTCGCCTGGGCGATCTGCAAGTCAGGAGCCAAACCATGAGCATGTCACATTGGGTAGTGATTGTAACTAAGGGATAAGTGCTGTGAACACAAAAAGAGTGGCACAACAGGCGTGCACAAGCCCTGGGGAGAGGTGGGTCCCCCCAGGCCCCGATGGTTTCTGCCCAAAGCCCACTAGTGCTCGGGTGGTTAATAAACAAGAAGCAGAACCATGAGGCCTCTGGAAAGACGAATGTGACTTTCTGGGGCCTGTCCCACACCACTTTTCACGCAGGCTTCATAAAAATTGTAAGCTACTTTATAAAGGGACGCCTGGGAATGCTTGAGGCCTCTTGGAGTGTGGAGTCTGAGAAAGTGACTCCAGAGCGCAGGAGGTCTGAACAACTAATAATCAGGGTGGCAATTTCCAGGTAAAATGCTGATGTCCTGATGCCTTACAGGCAGGAAGTCAACTGAGAGGGAGCTGCCCTTGGACTGAAGCCGCCGAAACATAAAGAGTTAAAAAAATGCTCAGAGGTCAGGAAATTCTATACTCGATTTCAACAGCCGCGTTCCCTCTGCCCACACATTCCCAGTAACCATCCAGGGACAGGCTGAAGGTCCTGCCAGATGCCACTTGAAAGAGCGGGGTTTGCTCTGTGCTGGCAAGAACTGCAAGTCTGCAAATCGAAAGCCTTTGCTGGCACTTGACGACGCAGCTCTGCTGAACTCTCCCCGCCCCCGCCCGGATGGAGGGCAGGGGGCCTGCAGCTCCTGGGGCCAAAGGGGCAGATCGTGTCCACACTGGCCTGGACACAGGCCAGTGTGCACGTGTCCAGAGACCAATCCCTACCCCCTGAGATTCCAGAGGGCTGAGAAATACAGTAGTCTCCCCTTCCCCATGGTTTCACTTTCAACGGTTTCAGCTACCCATGATCAACCATGTCCAAAAATAGTAAATAGAAAATTTTAGAAATAAACAAGTCATAAGCCTTAAATTGTGTTCCATTCTGAGCAGCATGATTAAATCTCACACCGTCCTGACCTGTCTAGCTTGGGATGTGATTGTCCCTGTGTCCAGCGTGTGCACGCCATAGACACGCCGCCTGGTAGTCATTAGCAGCCGTCTCCGTTATCAGATCGACTGCTGCAGTGTCGCAGTGCTTGTGCTCAAGCCACCATTATTCTACTTCATGATGGCCCCACAGCGCAAGCATAGTGTTGCTGGCAATTTGGATATGCCAAAGAGAAGCCTGAAGTGCTTTCTTTATGAGAAAAGGCGAAGGTTATCAACTTCTTAAGGAAAGAAAAAAAATCACATACTGCGGTTGCCAAGATCTACAGTAAGAACGAATCTTCTATCCGTGAAATTTTGAGGAAGGAAACAGAAATTCATGCTAGTTTTGCTGCTGCAAGAGCTACTGCTGCAGCATGGTGCGGGAGTACTTAGGTGAGAAAGGCGTTACATTCGTGGTGGCAGACGTGACCATGTCAGGAAAAGTGTTCTGGCTGATGGCAGTTGGGCTCGGTGCTATCCTCAATTTCGGGCATCCACTGGGGGTCCTGGAATGTGTCCCCCGTTGCTCAGGGGACGGCCACACTTCTCAGTGCGTTGAAAGGCTGGTGTGCCTGGAGTGCTCACCATGGGCCCACCCTGTGCTGGGCACTTGACAGACTTTGGTCACCAGTCAACAGCTTTTTGCTGAAGGCTTGTCATGCCTGATCTATTCTACATGTCGCAGATACAGTGATAAATGCAACAGTGCTTTGCCCTCAAGGGCTTACATTGTAGGTGAGGGAGACACTATCAGCTCTTAAAACAGATGGACAAGTAAGTTAGTCTAGGATGACTAGGAAGGAGAGCAGGCGGGACCAGGGAGGTGGGTGATGACATGCACACAGCCTGGGGCGCTGGCGAGCAGGGGAGCTGGGCTGCGGGCTGACCCTGCTGGAAGAAGCAGGCACACAGGGGCTGCGGGAGAGGCCTTCAGGCAGGAGGAGAGAGACGATGACTGAGGAAGGCCCTCCCCTGCAAACCAATCTCTTTTAATGAAGCAATTTTCATCTTAGGTTGTGGGTGAGACACATCAGAAATAATTTCTTTGCTGAACAAATAGCTTTTGAATAACTGTGATGAGTCAGGTTCTTTTCTGAACACTGGGGATTCAGTGGTGACCCAGACAGATGAGGTCCCTGCTGTAAACAGAGTTTACGTTTTGCAGGGGGACAGATGATAAACAAGTATGCAAAGAAGTGATGTCACCAGAGGAGAGGGTCTGGGGAGGTTGGAGAGCCGACCTCCCCCCACCCCGTCTTCCACCAGGTTCTTGACTCTGCCACAGGAAAGAATTCAAAAGCAGTGTCAGAGTAGAAAGCAAAAACGGGTTTAGTGTAAAATATAAGAAATACATGCTCCACAGGCAAAGTGCAGGCTGGCTCCAGAGTGAGCACAGCCATAGCAAGTTCAATACAAAACAAAGAAATAAACACTTCACAGTGATAGTGTGGGCTGGCTGGAGAGTGACCAGCAGCCTGCTGAAGGCAAGTTTAACACAAAAAGTGAGTATACACACCTTACAGGTGAAGTGGGGCGAGCTCCAAAGAGAATGAGCAATAATCCTGCCTTCTCCCTGGATTCTACCTTTATAGTTTGGCGATCTGTACATATTCATGCTATCTAAAGAATATTCAACTAAGCGGGTGGTTCTCAATCACATAACACAGCCTTGCACATGCTCAGTTGGTCTCTTTGGAGCACGTTCATTGGTCAAATTCCACCAAATATACTTAAAATATGCTCTAAAGCCTCCCGTGGAAGGTCAATCATAGGATAAACTCCTTTCTACTGAGCATGCTCAGCCACGGGAATTACATAAGTCTGCCTCCTGCAGTCTCAGTCTCCACGTGTAGGTGCTGAAAATAGGTGCAACAAGCAAGAGTAGCTCAGGACTCAGAGGAGGGGCTTGAGTCCCAGGGGAGCAGTCTGAGACTCAGGAGAATGGCCTGAAACCTGAACCCAGGGAAACTGAGCAGTGATAGTCTCAGTGATATTTCAGATTCTGATAAATGCTCCAATGAGAATCAACATCACTGAAAAGGCATGACTGGTGGTGCTAGTGAGACTGTGTGGTTGCTAGTATAGGTGGGGAAGACCTCTCTGAGATGGCATTAGAGCAGAGACCTCGGGATGAGATGCACTCCCATGGCCAGTTAGAGGAAGAGCTTTTTAGGAGGAGAAGGCAGGCATGTGCCCTGGAAGCTGCCACGGGGAGGAGAGCACCAGAGGGGCTGCAGTTTAGTCCTGATTGAAGGGGGTGTGTCTGGAGGGAGCCGTGCCCCACACACACCAGTGACAATGGGAAAGGATGGGGGCACCCGACTCCCACCCAGCCCACAACCTGGCGGTGCTCACCTGCCCGGCAGCCTTAGTCCAGCCTGGTCTCAGCAGGCACCGCCCCTCTGCCTGGACGTGGGCTCATTCTGGTTGGGGTCTTCTCTCCTCGAGGGCAGCAGCAGCATCTCACAGCTCCGTGTGTCTCCTGAGACACTGCACACGGCACTTGACGGCTCTTAGCTCCCCATAAATGTGGGTTGAAAGAAAGCGGCCATGGCCATGCGCCCCTGTGTCAGTTTGGACTGACTTCTGACCAGACTAAGGGCAGCCTCAGAGGCACAACAAGGGGCTGCCTGAAAGACCCACTGTGGAGCCGATGATTTATTTGCCCATGTAGTGTACAAGTGTTTCAAACACGTACTTGTGCCAGGTGGTGACTTTTATAAACCAAATTATTAACTATGTAAACAATTAAATGTGTAAGTAAGTAAACTTCTAATGCTGCTTGTGACAGAGATTTCCTACAGTGAGAGAGATGAAAATCTGACCGACGGCATTTATGGAGATCCTGCCTGTGGCCAGCACCTTTCTCACACACGCGCACACACAAACGTCCACATGCATGCACACGCACACACACACACGCACACACATGCACATACAAACGCACATACACACGCACGTACAAACGCACACATATACATGCACATACACATGCACATACAAACACACATACATACGCACACACATACATGCACATTCAAACGCACATACATATGCGTGCGCGTGCACACACACATACAAACGCACATACACACGCACGTACAAACACACATATATATGCACACACACACGCACATACAAACGCACATATACACACACACACATACGTACGCACACACACACGCACATACACACATGCCATGTTGCTGATGGAGAGAATGCACTGGTCAGATGGCACTGAAGGACATCACTTCAATGAGTCCTTGTCCCAGTGGCTGAAGCTGGTCAGATCTCTGGCCTTGCTCCTGTCCCTTCAGAGGGTGGTCCTCTACCTTAGCTGCTTTGCTGTTCCATCTCTGCTGCTGGTCTTTGGAAGGGACAGTTGTATGTCAATTTTCTACATTCCTTTCCTTGAGAGATTCCACAAAGAAACAAAAGGGATGTTTAAACTCTGAGCCAAGTAGCTCCTGGAGAGAGGTGTGCCCAGAATAATGGACAAGGCACTTGAGGTCGGGTCTGGGCCTGCCCCTCACTGCCAGGACACCCGTGGGCCACTGGAGGTGGAATCCAAAACCTTTTCTGAGGTGTCTGTCTGAGGACAAAGGCGAGTCATAGGTGGGGACCAAAGTCTAACAAAGAGACACTGAGGGGAGCCCGGGCACTCCCTTTCCCTGACTCGGCCTTTTATTGGCAAGGGGAGGATGGGACGGGAAGAGTGCCCTTGGCAAGACTGCACAGGTACGTCAGCACACCTG
This sequence comes from Cynocephalus volans, assembly GCF_027409185.1. Classification (NCBI taxonomy): domain Eukaryota; kingdom Metazoa; phylum Chordata; class Mammalia; order Dermoptera; family Cynocephalidae; genus Cynocephalus; species Cynocephalus volans. The sequence continues at coordinate 85,135,143 of NC_084466.1, read as the reverse complement.
ACAGCTCCTGAGAACGTCGTCAGCAGCTGCCAGGTGTGAGGGACACAGCGATGGGCCACGAGGCCGACTACCAGGTGTAGTGATCCCGGGGACCCAGAGAGGGTTACTAGGTGCTGTTCTCATCAGAAATGTGGAAAATGCCCAAACCACTTTGGCCACCCTCTTCCCTGGGAGGTGCGGGGCAGAAAGGCACACACACAGGTGGGAGGAGGAGGGGGCCGCTATCAGATCTCACCACCCCAGGACTGTAGGATGATTCCAGAATGGTTGCAATTGAGTCATTGCTCACTGGGGGCCAAGTAATGTCCCTGAGGGCCCTCATTCTTGTAGGGATTATTTGGTCCTATTTTATGATGAGGATATTTAGGCTCATCTTGTCCCAGGCCACAGAAATATCAAGTGATTGTATTTTTCCAGAATTGTCCTCTGTCAAGTTCAATACGATGCCTCCACGGTCGGAAAATAAAATCTATGTACAAAAGTGGAAGGAATAGGAACGATTTCAGGTCTCTAAGCCTTTGAAAACATTGTTCAGTCTATGTTACCCTGTCGTCCTCCAGAAAAACTCCTCCATTAAGACTGCTCAATGTTTAAATAACTCTGAGGTGCAGATGTTTTGCCCATCGAGTCCACAAAGATCAAAAAGAAAGGACGAAACCAGAGTGGTGCTTGTTGGGACATGTTCTCCTCTGCTGCTCTTGGTAATGTGAATTGATACAAACTTCCCAGAGAGAAATGTGGCAAAATGCAGCAAAGGCTTTAAACAGGTTCATGCCATTAGGCTCAGGAATTCCAATTCTAGGAATTTATCTTAAGGAAATTACCGCAAATTCACACAAAGATAAATCAACGTTTAACTTCAATATGGTTTGGAAATAGCCTAAATGCACTACGGTAGAGGACTGGTTAAACGAGTGGCAGGAACTTCGTATGTCACAGAGGATGCGTCTTTCCTTGCCCGGTTTTGTGGGATTTCCCACACTCCTGGCTGCTTTTCCTGCCCCGTCCTCCTCTCCAGAGAGGGGCAGGCACAACAGAGGCTGGCGGGACACGGGCACTGGGTGGACGTGAGGAAAGCCCCTCTGCTTAGACCAGTCGCCGCCTTTCTTCCTCCTCCAGGCTGGGTGACGCGGGGCGGAGACCTGGCGAGGTGCCCGCTGTGTAGACCTGAGCTTTCCCTCCGGCGGGTCTTCCAGTGCCTCAGCAGCCTTCCAGGGCATGGGCTCAGCTGGCCCACCTGCCCTCAGTGCAAGCCATGCCTTCCAATTTGGCCTTAATGTGGAACAAGGGGGACATTCTGGTTCTCCACCCACTACCTATTCCTCAGTTGATCGGGGGTGGGGAGGAACAGGTGCTACTTAACTGAGGCTCTTGAAGACCCTCAGATACACCAAGCATGCTACGTAGCCATTCAGACTGCTGTAGAAAAACACGGGAAAGAGTCATGACATTTTAAAGGAGAAAAGCGGGTTACAAAACAATATATCATACATAGGTGAGAAAACTGGGGGGTAGCAATACATTGTGGTTATTTCCTTCTTGCTTATTCTCCATTCTCTAAATTTTTTATACAAATTTGTGTTGTTGTTAAGAATAAGAATAAGAATCTACATTTTGCTCTGCTCATAGTCTCCTCTGAAGCCCCCCTGCTGGTCCTTGTCCCTTGTGACCTCAGGCCTCCTTCTGGGCTCTGCCCTTGAAGGTTCCATTACTTAAATGCATGTTATAATCATTTATTTAAATGTCTCTTTTCCACTCATTGCGAATTCCTTGGGTCTGTATCTTCATCTCTGTGACCACAACGATCTGCATAATTGGTTCTCAATTGCTGCTAATAATTGGTGCTCAGTTGATGTTGGTCCAGTGTATGGGTGAGCACAAGAGAAAACCACACCTTAACACGGTTCCCAGTATCTGAAGGGCAGTGACAGCTGCCAGGACTGAAGCAGGGAGGCGGGCTGGCAGCAGGGAAGTGAAATCCACCTTTTCAGCGGCTGTCATGTCATCCTCCAGGAGGGGCGGTGGGGGAAGGCTGTGTCCCTCCTCTGCAGATGCTGGAACTAGAAAGCCCTTTGTCATGGGGCCGGGACAGTGCAAGTGCCTCTGCCCCGTGCTATGATTCCAGGGCTATGCAAGTGCAAGTTTAGTGGTCATTACACAGACCAGCGCCACATGTCAGCCGCTGTGTGCCACTTACAACGGGGGGCAGTGTGCCTGGGCAAATAAACATCCCGTGGGAAGGTTCGACATCTCTCTATGGAATCCTGCAGCCTCTGACACTGGCTCCCTGGCTGCTGGGTCTTTGTCTCATGTTGGGGAAGGGCAGCAGCAGCAGGATGGTCCAGTGCACAGACCCCGGCTCTGGGTGACACCGCACCTTGCACTGCCCGCTCTGCTCCCCAGAGTCGTCATCCGAACCATCTCAGGCAGTGGTGGGCATCAACTCATTTCATCTGCCCAGGAGCTCTTCTTTTCCTAACACAGTGGGCTCTGGGCAGCCACCCTCTGTCCTGCTCAGACTGGCGACATGCGATCCAGACCTCATGTGACCCACTCCAGCTCCAGAGTTTGGGCAGGGGTGAGTAGGTGACCAAGGTTGGTCCCATCAGAGTCAACGTGGGGACTTGCTTGACCCCCCCTGAGGTGGGTACTCTCTCTCCCCAGGCTTGGTAAAGGAGGATTGGAGCCCCCAGCTGCCGATGCACTCTTTGCCAAGGTGTGGGTCAGGGAACCTGCCAGGGAGTGAAAACTACAGGACGCAGATAGCTCCTTAAGAAAGAATCGAGTTTGAAGGTTGGTAATTCCTTTTTATGGGCTTTTTGGTCTCAGACAAGTCATTAAAATTCTGTGAGTTTATCCTTGGTTAATAATGGTACATATCATGAAGTTCTTAAGTGAGGATTGAATGAATTAATGTTCATGAAACAGTGTAAACTGAAAACAGCCATTTTCATTTAAAAGTTAACTGTGATTGTAAAATCAGTAAGAAAAAAAACAAAAGGGAGAAGTAGAAATTGTATGGAGTTGAGGTCAGGAGATCTGGCTTCCCCAGCCCCTAGCATAGGGCCCAATTCATGCCAGGATACACAGTAGTAATTAATGTTTATTAAATGAAATGAATGTGAGGCAGAAGGCTTCACTGCAACAGAACAATGCTTTCTCTGAAATCATTTCAGGCAAACTTGACGTGACTGTTCATGGTCTGTGTGGCAGCTGTGGAAATGCGCTGTTGGGATCCCCTTCAAGAGAACCTGCAGTGGGGATGCAGGTTGACTGGACAGCCCGAGCTGCCAGCCGCTGCGGCCCACCAGTGTGCCACGTGGCCCTGCTTCGCCGGCTTCTGCAGCCAGTGACTGAGCATGCTGAGGGCACTGGTGCTGCACCATTTCTTAATTTTTAACAATTTGACACAGAATTCATATATCACAAAATTTACTAATTTAAACCGTATAATTCAATTTTTTAGTATATTCACAGAGTTCTGCAACGATCACCACTAATTCTAGAACATTTTCATCACCTCAGAAAGAAATCCCACACCCATTAGCACTCACACCTCTGTCTCCACACAGCCTTAAGCAACCACCCATCTACTTTCTGTCTCTATAGATTTGCCTATTCTGGACATTTTATATAATTGGAATCACACAATTCATGGTCTTTCACTTAGCATAATGTTTTCATGGTTCACCCATGTTGCAGATGTAACAGTACTTAATTTCTTTTTTATTGCAGAATAATATTCCATCATATGGATATACTACATTTGTTTATTCACTTAGTAGTTCATGAACTGTGGGTTGTTTCCACTTTTTGGCTATTATGAATAAAGCTTGTATGAACATCTATGTACACTTTTTTGTGGACATATTTCTCATACACATGGATGAGTTATATTTATATCTATTTATATTTTGATGTATTCATATTTCATTTCTCTTGGGTATATACATAGGAGCGGAATTGCTGAGTCATACGGTAACTCTATGTTTAACTTTTTGCATAACCACTCAACTTTTTTAAAGCAACTGCACCACTTCATGTCCCCACCAGTAACGCATGACGTTCCAATTTGTTCACATTCTTGCCAGCACTTGTTATTCTCTATCTTTTTGACTCTATCATCCTAGCGGGTGTGAAGCGGTATCTCACTGGGGTTTTAATTTGCACTTCACTGATGGTTAATGCTATTGAGCATCTTTTCAGGTGCTCAACAGCTATTTGTATGTCTTCTTTGGAGAAATGTCTATTTGGATCCTTTGCCCATTTTTGATTGAGTTATTTATCTTTTTATTATTGAGTTATAAAAGTTCTTCATATATCTGGATACAAGTCTCCTATCAGAGATGGGATGTGCAACATTTTCTCCCATTCTGTGGATTGTCTTTTCACTTTCTTGATGATTTGCAGCAAAATTTAAAAGTTTAAAATTTTCCTGAAGTCTAATTTTTTCTTTTGTTGCTTGTGCTTTGGAAACCATTACCTAAAATGAGGTCATAAAAATTTATGCCTAGGGCCGACCCCATGGCTCACTCGGTAGAGTGCAGCACTGGGAGCACAGCAGCGCTCTTGCCGCGGGTTCAGATCCTATATAGTGATGGCCGGTGCGCTCACTGGCTGAGCGTGGTGCGGACGACACCAAGCCAAGGGTTGCGATCCCCTTACGGGTCACAAAAAAAATAAATAAAAAATAAAAATTTACGCCTATGTTTTCTTCTAAAAGTTTTATAGTTTTAGGTCTTACATTTTGAGTTCACTTTTGTAGATGTTGTGAGGTAGAGATCCAATGTCATTCTTTTTAAATGTACATATAGGTGTTCAAGAACAATTTGCTGAAAACACTATTCTTCCCCCCTTTTAATTGTCTTAGCACTTTTGTCAAAAATCAATTGACCATACATGTAAAGATTTATTTCTGGACTCTTACTTATATTCCATTGTCTATATGTCTCTCCTTTGTCAGTAGTACACTATCTTCATTACCGTAACTTTGTTGTATGTTTTGAAATTGGGAAGTGTTAATCTTCCTTCATTTTTAGGACTGTTTTAGCTATTCAGAGTCCATTTCATTCCCACATGAATGCTGAATAATTTCTGCAAGATGCAGTACTCTGCTACTGAGCAGTTTTGACTTGGGGACTCCCAGTGGCAGAGCTGTGCGGAGTCTGAGACTCTTTGTGCAGATATTCCTTGCCTACCCCTCTCCTTTTACAGGTTACAGGCCTGCATTGGGGTTCAAGGCGCTCTCTGCTGACTTCTGCTTCCTCCTGTTAATCCTTCATAGGTATTTCCCCCAATACATCTCTTGCACATCTAATCCATTGCTGCTTCTCAAAGAACTGACTCAGTTTCGTAAGCTTGGATTTTCTAAATCCCATCCAAACCCTTTTGATATACTTGGAGATACATCGATCAAAAAAGGAATGGATCTAGAAAACACCCTCTTTATAAAGAGATAGGGGCCCAGGATCTTCCTCACAGCAGAGCGAGCAGGAACAGCTCTGAATGTGTTGACTTGTAGCCCCTCAACAGTGAGACTTGGAACGCCTGATTTCTCAAGTGAAAATGAAATCTATCGGACTGCTTTTTCCTTGATTGGCCAAAACCATGTGACATGATATTTTTTTCTCCTGTGCTTTAACCTAGTGTGATTCTAGACTTATCTTATTTGGGCCCAAAGCATCCTAACTACTGTTGGCTGACCTTGGGTGCTGTGAGATACACTAAAAGTTGTATTCTTATAAGAAATCCACTATTTTACTCAAGTTGGCTCAAGCTGCATTCCATCATTTGCAATTAAGACAGTAAAATGCAAATAAAATTCCATGTTTCTAAAAACCCTAGAGAAAGGAGATAAGCTGACAGAGTTATTTTGAATAGCAAGAGAAAAGCAATCGACATTTTAATTTTCTCTCTGTGGCAATATTTCATCTATCTCTAAAAATGTAAAGACTAAATAAAAAGTGGTAATGTGGACATTAAAAAGAAAGGAGAGGTAGAGAGCCAATCAAGATGGCCGAATAGATGGTCCCCAGGGTCACTCTCCCACAAATCACCCAAATTTACAGCTATAAAAATGTAACATCAGCCAAGCTGGGGCTGCTGGAGCTCAGGGGAAGAGGAGGAGAGACCTACGGGGTTCATGAAGGCAGGAGAAACTAGGATGAGAGAAAGAAAAAGCTGCTCTGAGCATTTTGGGCCACGGCTGCTTTAAGGCTCGAGCTGCTGAGCGCATGGAGCAGGAGCCGGCAGAAGCCACAGCTGCGCCCTTCAGATGGAGTTACTTGGAGGCAGCAGGGGAGAAGAGGGCCTTGGTGGTCCCCAGGACAACAAGACCACTAATAGGGTTCCCGTGGACCCACGCAGGAGCGAGGAGCCAGAACAACCAGAAAAAGGGAGCCACTCAGAGGCCGGTGAGTCATCACAAGGGACCAGCACAGGGCCTGTCCCATGGGAAGTGTTTGCAGCGCAGGGGGTGGGGGACACAGGCCCACCAGGGGAACACTGGGACACAGCAAGGACAGCCGATCTGCCCCCCAATCAGCACAGGACCACTCAGAGGAGACTGGAGGAGACTGGTCTGGAATGCAGAATTGCATGGGGTGCAGTTTGATGAAAAGACTCAGGCCCAGATCAGAGATTCTACACAATACAGATCCACCGGGACTCTGGAGAGCCAGAAGTACCTATAACATCAACCTATAAGATCAACCCTGAGCTGCACAAAAAGCCTTTCCTAGAGAAACAGCAGCAAAGCAGCAATTTAAACAACCACACAGCTCAAGTACTGGTTCCCACAGGAAGTTCCCCCATGTTACAAGCAAAGGACAAAAAATTAGTTCCGGCCCAGGCACACCACCAGCACCTTGGAGCCTGCCTGGGAACTGGAGGCTTGGATCTGGGGACTGGACCCCACTCCCACTTCCAGGCAAACTGCACCAGTCCCTCAGGGCCAGCACAGGGACCTGAAGCATGGAGAAGGGGACGGGACCCCCCTCCCACAACCAGGCACACCACGCCAGCACCTTGGGGCCTGCCCAGGGACCTGAGGCAAGGAGAAGGGAACCGGACCTCTCTCCCACAACCAGGCACACTGAGCCAGTGCCTTGGGGCCTGCCTGGGGACCCGAGGCAAGGAAAAGGGGAATGGACCTCTCTCCTACAACCAGAGACACTGTGCCAGCACCTCGGGGCCTACCCAGCCCAGAGGCATGCAGAAGGGGACTGGACCCTCCTCCCACACCAGGCACAAAATGCCAGCACCTCGGGGCCCATCTGGGTACCCGAGGCACGGAGAAGGGGACCAGACCCTCCTCCCACAACCAGGCACACTGCGCCAGTACCTCGGGGCCTGCCCAGGGACCCGGGACATGGAGAAGGGAACTGGACCCCTCTCCCACAACCAGGCACATGGCACCAGTGCCTTGGGGCCTGCCCAGGGACCAGAGGCATGGAGAAGGGGACAAAACACACCCCACAACCAGGCATACTGCCAGTGCCAAGGAGCATGCCAGAAACAGCACCTCCATGTGGGTGGCCCACCACAGCCACCATAATAACCATGGCTGCTGCAAAAGCGGCTAGAAGCCACAGCCACCACGCAGATGGTGCGCCAACCACTGGAGTGCATTCACACAAGAAGAGTCACCAGCAGAGACAAAGAAAAGAAGAGGATGTCTCTTTCCACAAAGCCCATTTCAGAGTGACAGAAGAAGCATCTGCTCTATGGTAATATTGGGGGACCTGATCACATCTCTCAGCATTGGACAGACCATCTAGGCAACAAGTTAACAGAGTAACTATTACTCTTTCAGAAGGAGAGAAGAAATCTAGGGCAATTAGAGGGGGGAGGGGGAGGGAATGGGAGAAGGGGTGAGGTTGGACAAGGGGCATAAAGAATAATTACGTTTTGTAACAGTATATATGCTAGTAATATTGATTTAATCAACATATCTCAATGTTCAACCCCAAAAATATGTATAATCAATTTTGATTCAATAAATAAAATAAAATAAAATAAAAAGAAAGGAGAGATAAATAAGAATTATGAACATTGTGTGCTAGGTATGTTCAGGAAGTTACAATTTGATAACAAAATGGAAATATTTCATCAGTTAGAAAAGCATGGAGAAACAACTGCACTTCCATTCAAACACTACCTTTTGAAGCAAGCCACCCTAACAAGTAAGGAAAGGAAATAAACATCTACCAGAGTAGGAAGAAAACTGTTCTGGCAAACGATATTTAGCAAGAACTTGCTTATCATCAGTGAAGCTTCCATGAAGACACAGCCATCTGGGCCATCATATACCAGACACTATATCAGTCACTGGGTAAGTAAAGATGAGAGGTACAAGTCCTGGCTTCAGTTTATTCATAGTGGAGTGGGGAGATGAACACTGATGAAGTGTAGCCTCCAGAACTCAATGGCAGATGCACAGGCATACGTGAGCAAGAACCAGAGAAACAATAAATAGTGGAACTATCAGATAAGACTATAAAGTATGTTTACTATTTCAAGTAGATAAAAGCAAAGTTTGAAATTTTCAGGATGAAATTGGAAACTAAAAAAAAAATGCCATGGCAAATTTGAAAAGAAGAACCAAAAACAACTTTTAGATTGAAAAAATATGCATAATAATAGAAATTAAGAACTTGGATAGATCTAATAGTAGATTAGACAGATGAAGATAGAATTATTAAGTTGAAAGATAGGCCAAGTAGAAACTATCTAGAATGAAACAAGGGTAGACAAAGGAAAAAAAAAAAAAAAAACAGAGGGAGAAGTGAAGGTAAAAGAGGATACAGTGAGGTCTAACATACATTTAATTGGAGTCTTGGACATAGACAGAAGCAATATTAGATAATATTTTAAATATTTTTAATATTAAATTTTTTTTTTTGGGGGGGGTGTGTGACCAGTAAGGGGATCACAACCCTCGGCACGGTGTCGTCTGCACCACGCTGAGCCAGTGAGCGCACTGGCCATCCCTATATAGGATCTGAACCTGCAGCCTCGGTGCTAACAGCGCCACACTATCCTGAGTGAGCCACGGCGCCAGCCCTAAATAGTAAATATTTTAAATCTTTTGATAATATTTTAAAGATAATGATTCAGAATTTTCCAAAACAGATTAAAAAAAAATCAATCATGGACCCAAGAACCCCAGAAAGGCAACTCAATGAGGCTGGAGGCCATCTCAGTGGATATTTACAGTGCACAGAAACCATTAGGCAGAAGTGCTGGCCTGTGGGCACAGAGACTGCTGATGGACAACAGGAATAGGGGTGCCCTGCCATAGCTAGAGACTTGCAAGGCTGGGGCTGCCCCTCAGTTAGCTGAGCCTTGAGTTCAGGCACCTATTTTCATTTCCTTAACATAGAACCGAAAGTCTCCTCCTTAGTGAGCTGAGTACTTTTTTCCTTTTCTGCTGATAGTTATATTTCAGCTCCTGCTATTCTGGATCCCCCTGTGCTATGGTCTACATGTTTGTGTTCCCACAAGGTTCATATGCTGAAATCCTAATCCCCAGGGTGATGGTGTTGGGAGCTGGGCCTTTGGAAGGGGATTAGGTCATGGAGTAGAGACTTCATGAAAGGGATTAGTGCCCTTATAAAGGAAGCCCCAGAGAGACCCTTGCCCCTTCCACCATGTGAGGGCACAGTGAAAAGGCGCCATCTGTGAACCAGGAAAGGGACTGCGTTAGTCCGTTTTGTGTTGCTATAACAGAACACCTGACACTGGGTCATTTATAAAGAACAGAGGCTTATTTGACTTACGATTCTGGGAGAGCTGCATCTGGTAAGGTCCTCGGGCTGCTTCTATGTGGAAAACAGCAGGCAGCTGGCGGATGCAGATCACATTGGGGTGGGGGAGAGAGACAGAGACAGAGAGCAAGAGAGCGAGCCAGGGTCCTTTAAACAACCAGCTCTCAAAGGAACTAACAGTGAGAACTCACTCACTACCCCCAACCCCCGCAGGGAGGGCATTAATCCACTCATGGCGTGTGTCTGTGTGGCTAGCAGTAGCTTTCTTGAGTCCGTGTTGCATCTTCCAGGCTGTCAGGAGGCAGCTGTATCTGTGGAGCTGAGGCAGCAGCTTGTTTTTGGCCTCCAGATCTCTCCATGACGGTCATGCACACATATTTTTGAGCTCAGTGTGTTAGAGATAGTAGTGCTCAAGTATTTACTTCTGGGAGTCTTTCCAGCAATTTTAAGAGCACCTAATGCCCTGAATGAATCCTTTCCTGCTTAAAACACTCAGAGTGGGTCCTGCTTCCTTCCTGAACCCTGGGATACAGTGTGTGTCCAGATACGATGGCAAAAGGGATGAGCAAAACCAGCACCAGAGTCAGACACACTGACCCAAAGGAGAAACAGAAAATGTGTCTCAAGGGGTAAAGGAGGGGTTTGTCACCAAGTGTCAAACGCAGCAGCAAAGGTAGGGAAGGTCAGGATAAAGAAAGAGTAGATGTGGCAATCTGAAAGTCACCTTGGAGAACACTGTGCCATTGAGGGGCAGAAGCCACACTGCAGAGGACAGATACTCTCTCAAGATGTTCCTGAAGGAAGGGGAGAGGGGACAGTTCATGACAGTGGGGCGTTGCCTTGACTGGAGGATATAAATCAGCATACCACTTGTCACAAATTAAAACTAATAATCACTACTTGAAACTGATATAGCCATAGAATTTACAAATTGTGAACATAAAGTCCCTTAAAATTAGCATCTTTTGTAGGGGAAATGAATGTAAAATAATTTGTCTAATCTTGAGTCTCCCTGGTTCTTTTGGGTAATAATCACTTTTAAAAAATAGACTTTATTTTTTAGAGCAGTTTTAGGTTCACAGCAAAAGTGAGCTTTTGGTGCACTGATTTCCCATGTGTCCCCTGCCCCCACACAGGCACAGCATCCCCCACCAGATGAACCCACCCTGCCACTTCATCATCACCCCGAGTCCACCATGTACAGTAGTTTACAGTCACTCTTGGTGTTGTACATTCTATGGGTTTGCACAAATGTATAATAATCACCTTTTAATTTTGGAATCCTTTGTTAATTCATTTTGCAGGAGTGAATTTTCTTTGAAAAGGCAGCAGGCGGATCCCTCTGACTGGCACACTGAGCCTTCTTTTCGGTTACTTTTCTAATCCTCACCCATCACTCACCTTGGGGTCTTCCTGAGGACTCACTTCCTCCTAAAATCCTTGAGTGGCCTGTGACATCACACAAAGATTCCCTGGATTCCTCAGCACCTACTGACCACACTGTTAGCAACTTGAGGGCAGGAATCATATTTTTTTCAGCTTTAAATTTGTAGTACCCAGCACGTGCTCAATAAATGAGCAGTCATGGATTCAGTCATTGAACAAACGCACACTGTACTGAGAGTACACACAGAGACCACCACAGATGCGGACGCTGCAGATGTCACAGCTGGTGTCATGCACGTGCCTGTGTAGTCCCCTGGGTGATTCCCAGGAGCTCTGCTAGTGGCTGTGTGCTTGTGGGCTACTGTCCCCGCTAGGGTTAATGCTGCTGTTACATCAACAGTCCACTTAATGCTGTCATGAATAAATGCCTCTGGCCTTTGATTTCTCAGGAGCTAAAACTGCTTGCTAAATTTTCTAACGTGATCTTTGATGGTCAAACCAAATAGTTGCTGGAGACAGTGGTGAGAGCATCCCCCCTTCCTGAAGACGTGCTTGGTGCAGTATCCCATCCCATTTGTGACCCATCACTCTGGAAGTGTGCAGGCAATCCTGTCACCTATCACATGTTCTGGCTCTTCTTATTTATTTTTAAATTTCTAACCTAAAAAGTATGGGGACTTTGAGACACACAGTGAGCCATAAGCTTGCCAATAAAGAGCCATCTGTGGTATGGAACTGGCTTATTTCATAAACAATCTGCAAACAATGAGAGTGCTATTAGAAACATATTGCGCTGCACAGAACTATTTACACTGCTTATCTTTAATCTTCCTCAGCAATCCTCGCTTTGTGCACCTTTATGATCTTTGTTCTCAGTCCACTTGCTTTTCCTCCAACCGTAACACGTTGTTTAACCCAAGTCCTGCCTCTTCTAATGCTGCGTTTCTGGAGCACATGCTCAAGCAGCAGAAGTGAGCATGAGTGAGCGTCACAGGACCCATCACTGCTGGCACTGCCCTTCCCGGGCCACCCCCACTTACGTGTGTGTGCCGCTTCCACTGACCTCTGCTTCTTTAACGTAGGGTGCCCTTGCTGGAAAATGGCTCCAGTTCAAGACCCAATCGTGGCCTCAGTGGCCATGCCAGGAAGCTCGTCCCTGCCATGCCACGGTGCTGGGTCACCTCCTTCTCACCCCCTCAGGATTTCTCCTGCTGGCCCATGGCCAGAACAACTAGGCCTTTTCTCCACATCACTCCCCCCTTCTTCCTCTTTTTTTTGGGTAAAAAGATAAGAAATCCTTATACTAACTATATGTATAGCAATTACTAAAGACTGAATTTGAAAAGCAGTATCTGAAGAAATATAAGCACAATTTGGTACTTTTACTAAATTTAATACATTTTAATACACCAACCTTAAAACAGTTTTTTAAGAGTTAAAAAAAAGCTCGAAATTGAGATCTTCAGAGCAGCTTGACCTGAAAGCACCAGCAAGAGGCTTCTCCGGGGTTTTGCGTTTGGACCTTTCTAAGTCGAGCTTTTTTCTGCCTGCTGCCTGTTCCAAGCTCGTGGCTAACAGCCTCTTCTCCCACAGGATTGGCAGGAAAGAGCAAAAATAACTTCATACTTGATGTTGAATCAACGTAAAAAGCCAAGAAAATAATTTCCCGAAATGATCAGTGCCTTTGCCCCCATGCTGTGTCCCTCCTCCTGCTGCATGTGACAGACGAGCACACAGTTTGTGTTTGAGTCAGCGGTCTGGGCTCTGCCACAGAGAGGCCCCTCCTCGTGGGCAACGTCCCTTCTCCAAACTAGTCACGGAAGATACACTGGAATAGAAATCAATAAAAGAAACAGGTCAGAAGAGGTTCCTACACAAATTCTAATGCAAATATACAGCTCTGCTTAGGATTTCTTTGCCAAGGCTGGTTTGGTCTTGGTTTCCTTGGTGTTTCTTGGATTTATTCTTCTGTGTAAATTCCAAAAAATACTCCAGATTTCTTCATGGGTTGTATTAGTCGTGGTTCTTCAGAGAAGCAGAAGCAATAAGACATATATATACATAGGAAGAGATTGATGATGAGGAATTGGCTCATGTGATCATGGAGGCTGAGAAGTTCTACAGTCTGCTCTCTGTAAGCTGGAGACCTGGGGAAGCTGGTGGTGTCATTCAGTCCCAGTCCAAATGCCTGATGGGAGCAAATCCCAGTCCAAAGGCAGGAGAAGACAGATGTCCCAGCTCAGTATGCAGGAAGCAAAAGGGGCAAATTCCTCTTTCTTCCACCTTTTTATCTATTTGGGCCCTCAATGGACTGGATGCTGCTCACCCACACTGGGGAGGGCCATCTGCTTTACTGAGTCCACTGAGTCAAGTGCCAATTTCATCTGGAAACCCCCTCACAGACACACACAGAAACAATGTTTAATCTGGGCACCCTGTGGCCCAGTCAAGTTGCACAGAATTAACTATGACACTGGTCTTCTTTTGTGGGTTTTTCTTAAAGCAGTGATAGAAGCAAATAAAAAAAATTCATAAGTCTCAATTCTTTTTAATGGTAACTGTATTTGATGGAGTTTTTAAAAGTTCCTAGGAGAATCAGTCTCCAAACGTTTGATTCCTTCTGTGATCCAAGACTTTCCACACAGTACTTCTTGTGTCTGCTCCTCCTTTCACCTCCCTGGGCCCTTATAACTTTATGCCCAGATTACACTGGAGGCCTATACTGATTTCCTGACACATATCTGGCAATTGAGCTTGGCATAAAGGAATCCCTGATGAGTAAGACAAGCTCCCTGCCTTACTGAGACAGATACATAACGAACAGGTTAAGCGCAACAGGGAAGATATACAGTTGTTTCCCCTTATCCTCAGGAGATACATTCCAAGACCCCCAGTGGATGCCTGAAACTGCAGATAGTACTGAACCCTTTACACTATGTTTTTTCCTGTACATACATACCTGTGGTAAAGTTTAATTTATAAATTAGGCATAGTGAGAGATTAACTACAATAACTAATAATAAAACAGAACAGTTATAACATTATACTGTAACAAAAGTTATGTGAATGTGGTCTCTCTCTGTCTCTCAAAATACCTTACCGTACTCTACTCACCCTTCTTGTGATGATGTGAGATGACACAGTGCCTGTGTGATGACATGAAGCGAGGGGAAGACTTGGGCATTGTGATGTAGCCCTTCCAATGATACGTCAGATGGAAGGTCATGTGCCATGATGACACTGATGGCAGACAATATTGATGGCTGGGGACTCTCAACAATTGAAGACTTTTTTGTTGAAACCTTTTGGAAGAACGTTGCAATCAGTAGTGTGTCTCTTTAACTCACCGAAGTGCTGCTGCAGAGGTTGTAATCCTTCAGGGGTCGTACAGGTGACCCTAATGCTGCACTCCACCTGAGAACAGTGCTCCATAATTTTGTCCTTTAACGTCTGTGCGACTTGAAACACTTGGGCAGATTTCAGTAATGTCCCCATTGCTGGTTCTGCTTCAGTTTGTTCATCTTCCTCTGCAGATGACGCAGCAGGTTCTCCCAGTTCCTCATCTGCTCACACTTCTCGATGCCTTCAGCAAGTCCGTCTCCACCAGCAGGTCTTGCTGTGTGAATGATTTTCCTAGCTTCTCCATCAATCCCCAGAAAGCCTTTAAAATCATTCGGTCCATAAGTTCTTCCAGCAGGCATTTACACTTTCTGGTTTTAATTCACCCACTGCAGCTCTGATGTGTTACTGCGTCAGCGATCATGAATGATTTCCAGCACTGCATCATGTCCCGATTAAGATCTGCATCAACTGCTGATCAAATGAGATCAAATACCAGGTGGGTGGATACGGCCTTGACAAACCAAATGATACCCTGGTCAAGAGCTGAAGCAATGAGGTTGTATTTGCATGTGAAAAATACAGCCTCGACATTTTCACTTTCGTGTGAACAGATTCAGGATGGCCAGATGTACTGACTGTTACTAACAGGACGTCAGATTCCAACTCTTCCTCTTCCAAGTGTTTTTCCACTTTTGGCATAAAGCCCTAGTGGAACCATTCCATAAACAAGATGGCTGTCACCCATGCTTGCTGATTTTGTTGCCAGAACATGAGCAGATCATTTTTGGGTTTGAGAGTGAGTAGGTCCTTCCCTCTCTGTACACTACCCTGGTGATATCATAGGCCTGCAGCGTGCCACACAGTGCCCAGGTTCATCTATTCTTCCCTATTTTATGCTCTGGTGCCTCCTTTGCACTTTTATGAATGTAGGTTCTAGTGGGCAACTTCTTCCAGAGAAGCCCAGTTTCACCGCAATTAAAGACTTGCTTTGGATGATATCTTTCTTCATTAATCAATTTCAACTGTGCCAGAAGTGTGGGAGCAATTTCTTCATTGGCAGGTGCAGCTTCTCTAGTGACTTTTTATGTTTTTCAGTCCAAACCTATTCCTGAATCTGTGTAGCTGTCTCTCACTTACAGAGATTGCTTGGTGACACTTGTTTCAGGGGATTCCTTGCTGAAGGCTCAATTCTTTCTGGCGCAACATGTTGCTGTCAGTTGGAACATGCTTTCTGCTCATGTCTTCCATGCCTTTTCCATCTTAACTAAGCACTTGTCATGCACTGTGCCCGTAACTTTTGCAGTCTGAGGTGTGACAGCAAAACTAGTGCAAATTTCTTTTTCCTCTTCACAATTTCATAGATAGAAGATAAGTTTTTAACCTGGATCTTGGCAACCTCGGTACTTTTATTTGTTTTCTTTCCTTATTGAGAACTTTCACCTTTTCACATAAAGTGCTTCCTTTATGTGAAAGCTTCTCTTTGGCATGTCTGAATCACCAGCATTACTACTTTCACGCTTTGTGGTCATTATGAAGTAAAATAAGGGTGACTTGAACACAAGCACTGTGACACTGCATCAGCCAATCTGATAATAGAGACAACTGTTACATGACTAACGGCAGGAGCGTCTACAGTGTGGACGTGCTAGACAAAGGTCTACAGTGTGGAAATATGGACAAAGGGATGAGTCATGTCTTGGGCTGAACAGAGCAGGATGGGGTGAGACCTCATCACGCTATTCAAAGTGGTGTACAATTTAAAATGAATGAATGGTTTCTTTCTGGAATTTTCCATTTAATATTTCTGGAACACAGTTGACTGTGGGTAACTGAAGCCAGAGAAAGTAAAACCCTGGGTAAGGGGGACTACTGTACCAATTACAAGGGCGAGGAGCGACTCATCCCTTTGCAGGGTTTCTGTGCGAGCACCTGGGAAGACTGTGATGCCACTGGTCAAGACTCAGGAGCAGTATTTGGGATAAATGATGAGTTTGATTTTGGAAGTTGAATTTGATGTGTCTTTAAGACATACAGGTAATGGAGACAGCTTCGAAAAACCTCAAAGAGCTTGCCCCATGACATCCTTTTCAAGCATGCTTGCTGTTTGTATCAGGGAAGAGAAAATGTATACAGTGTTCTGTTATCACAAGGTGATGGGCATCATATGAGATAACTGTAGGACATAATAACTGTAACAAAAATGTTCCATCAATGTCAAGCATTATTGTTATTAATATTTCATCTAGGTCACTTTACCAAATCAGACTAAACCTTAGGTATTAATAAAACTGACTGTACAAATTTTTCTCTGAATGACTCAGAATTTTTTGAATTTGTTTACATTAGCCAAATACATCTTCACAATTGGAAAAATGCTTTAAATTTGACTCTGTCATGATTACTATATTAAACTATTTGTAAATTTTAAATTATTATGAAAAGTATCACATCGCTACTTTTAAAAAATTGGAAATGGAAAAATAAAGACAGGAGAAAAATATAAGGCTAAAATCTTACCATCTAAAGACAACCACATTAACATTTTATTCATTATCTTCCAGTTCTTTACATAGATAATTTTTAATGCTTACATATTCATAAGTACTTCAAATTGGATTTTTGGAAGCTGGTGATGAACCATAACTACAGGAGGGAATTTCTCCCAGAGAAGTTGCTGTGTGCTATGGGTCTACTCCCATCACAGGGAAAACACTCACAATAAAATGATTTGCTGTTACAACTTACCCAGCTGTTACCGTAAGAGGCAGTGACCCCTCTGCGTTCTTAGGGGTTCCTTAGAGATTTCCTTTGCTCTGACTCTTGGTCAAAATAACTTATTCTTTCAGCAATTTTTGAAGAAGGGTACAAAGCTAAGATGTTTCCTGAATGCTTGTATATCTGAGAATGTCATTTTGCATCTCAGCCTTTACCTCTCAAAACTGTTTTCATCGTCCTTTGGCTTTTAATGATGAACAGGTGCATTCTGGGACCACCATTTCTGTTCCTTTACAGGTAAGTCTGATATATCTAGCTAAATGCTTGTGGCAGTTATTTCTCAGTGCTCTGAAAAATGTCAGCAGGTAGTTCTCATAATCAAGTATGTGCGGGGATTTTTGAGCCATGTGTGCAGTGCTAAATATGTTTTGCAATTGTAGCTTTGCTGATGTGCACAGTGAACCATCAAAGCTTCCATGGCATTTCCCAAATGTATTTAACAACAGGATCCCTTTGGGTTCATGGGACATTAAGTAACAGTTTCTGAGACGCATTCTGCAAAGCTCAATTTGGGATATACTGGCTTATAATTTTATTGATGGGTAAATTCTCAAAAAAGAGTAGAATATGTCCAGGCGAGGGTCTCTTTCACTGTTTTTTGGTCTGGTATTCAGGATTCTCCTTTTTTTCTTCTTAAAAAATTGTGATAAAACATACATGATATAAAAATCTCCACCGTAGCCATTTATGAGTGTGTAACTCAGGGGCGTTAAGGACATCTGCACTGCTGTGCCACTGTCAAGTGTTCCCTTAAATTACTCACTCATTTTGTTCTTTTCAGCTCAAAACAGTTTTCTTAAGTCCACTGAATTTCATTTATTCTCTAGAGCACCTACTAAGTGCTAGTTACCGGTTTGAGAACTGGGAATACCAGAGCACACAGAATTTATTTTGGGTTGTTACTTTCGTTCCAGTTGGCCTGGCTTCGTGCTTGGGAATCATGTGAGACGGAGGAGCGGACCTGCACTCTGCCTTCTTGCTGTCACCATGTCCTTTCACCTGCATTCTGAGAGATATTTCTCAAGTTTGTCCTCAACAATTTTGCTCTGCTTCTGATATTGGTTTTGAATCGTTATACTGTGGTTTTAGTTTCTCCGCATTTCTTCCTTATTCTACCCATTTTCCTCTTTAGCTTATTATCCTATTGTCTTTTTATTTCTGCTGCTTCTTTCTTTATGGCTTTCAGCTTCATAAATACCGTGTTTTCTTGAATTTCAAAAATACAGAGAGGTTTTCTTTAATGTGCTTTGGTTCCTTTTAAAAATAATTTTCAAAGTTATGATTTTTCAGTATCTTCCAGGTGACATTTCCCTGTCCTTTTTCTGAAGAATGTTTGCACATAGGCTCCATACACATTCCCTTGTCTGCTTATTCACCCTCAACTGAACAGGAGTTGATAAAGAGTTTGTAACTCTTGGTACACCTGGGTGCTGGTTAAAGCACCTTTTCAGATTTATCTGTCAATTTTTTCCATTTCCCAGAATGGAGTTGGCATATGTGTAGTGCAGCTTTGTCAGGATAAGATCTTTCTTTACCCTAGCTCAGATTCTGTGAACAAACAGGGTGGGACACAGAAACAACTGGATTCCTCCCTGGGCACTGGCATCAGGGCCCCTCCTATTGCAAACAGCACCCCCATCCCTGTCCTACTTCCTCCGCTTTGGGTATGGAGGAGACGCCACTGCTAGGCTTGCCTACTCCTGCCCACGTGTTTTCTGAGAGCTGAGGTTTCCAGGTGCTCACGTACACAGACATTCAAACGGGGAGGAGCAAGAAGAGTCACCATCAACGCCCCCCTCGGCAGTGCACCAGCTGGTACAGATTTGGATTTCTAAGTGTGAGCAGGAGGTGGGAAAGGATGAAGGGTTGGTCCCCACTGCAGCAGGTGGACCTGGCACTGGTGAGTCACTGATGATGTTTCTCTATCTGGCCACATCTATTTCTGCACTTGTGGAAATTTCTCCAGATTCTGTGAATAGGTTGAATGTGTCCTAGAGTTTTAGGGATTTTTAATCTTTCCTTTTTGCATCATCACTGGTCATTTAGTGAGAAGCAGAAAGAGGCTGTTAGATTCGATCTTAAACTGAAACTCTATAATCAAGTTCTTGACTTTAATGGTGGGAAAACCCCATTCCTGGTATTAACATACTGTGATACAGTATGCACTAGTATAAAGCAGTGGGGTTCTGGAGAAAGACATGGTTTAAATCCCAGTTTCTTTATTCACAAGTTGCTTTGACCTTGGCTTGTCTCTTTCTAATTGTACCTGCACTTATTAACTGTACCTTCATAGTCAAGCTTGAAAAGTTCTGAGTTCATGTGCATAGTGTCGAAACACTCAGAAAGAACCAACGCAGACATTACCAGTACTTTGGGAACCATACTTGGTTTCTTGGCTGCTGTAGGTAACTACTCAAAGTGCATTTTCAAAGCCCAGTATAGAGGTCTTAAGAAATGGTTATCATTCTTAAAACAACTGTATGTGTGAAGACTGCTTTGAACTGTGTCCTAAGCTAATTTTGCTTTTAATTAAGTCTCTAATTTAACCAATTAAACATTAATGTAAAGGGGGAAAAGTTCAGTGGGAGAGCGGTTTTACCAAGGAAATGACCATATCTTACATTTAACAACTCCATATGGAAGTGTAGTTTTTATTAGCTCACTGAGTAGATTTCCATATGTTGAAGAATTTGCCAAATAGGTGAAAAGCCAGCATAATTAAAACACATTATTTATTCCAAGTTCCATCAGTTCAAGGTTTTTCAAAAGTTATTACAGAAGTGAATACTGAAATCAGAAATGCGTTTGCACAGCTGCAGCGTTTACAACAAGGTTAATACCTACATGGGCTTGATTTAAAAGACTCAGGGTGTTTTGATTATTCAGAATCCATGAGGAAAGTTTCGAAGTCCAAGTCCAAGTCAGAAACGAGAGCACTTACAAAGTCGTCAATGGAAGGGCACTTCTGAAGCATACCTGCAAACAAGAAAAGGTCAGCAACATGCTCACCGCTTGACAACAGGGAGGGACAAAGACACACATTCAAATCTGTTTGTTAGAGAAACATCCGGCTTTTTGAAATAAGCATTTGGCTCTATAACCTGATTATCAGAACATCTCCTAAAGTCATGTGAAATATGTGGACCCTGAAGCTATTTATGATTTTAATGCACTTTTACTGTCAAATCAACATTCAGCTTAGAGATTTAGGCCCACATATATTCTCCAAGGATTTTTACTTTTGCATATATTACCATGCACTTGTAGGGTGTTAGAAGACTGAATTTTTTAGTTATCTTTGGGATGATTTAGAAGTTAAGAAGTTTAACTCCTTATCAAGTTTTATATATTTCAAAATCAGTCAAGTGTTAATTCTTTTGCAAAAATCTTATATCAGAATCAAGTAACTGGCTTTCCTCCAAATTTTCCTGTCTTAGAGAACTCCTACTTTGGCAACTTACTGTGTAATGCAGAAGTCACTTAAAGTCTCTGGTACTCAAATTTCCTCATCTAATTTACAAGGTTACAAAGATGAAACAAGAAGATATAGTAGAAAGTAATGAGACACCATATCTAGCATGTATTAAGAATTCAATAAAAAGCTAAATTTATCTCCTTTCTTCACTCCAAAGAAGCCAAAGACAAAGATTCAAGTAATCAAACTTGTTGCTTCAATCTATATTCTTGGCAGAAAACACTGACTCAAGGGTTGAGCAGGCTCTATATGCTGACATTTAATTTAGGGGATGGACCCCATAAAACCATTTCCAACACCAAGATATTAAAAGGTTGCCAGAATCCTCTATTATCCTCTTAATCTTTCATGCAATTCAATTAACATGTCCTGAGCATTTTCTGTGTGCAAAGGATAAGGCCAGGTCATGAGCACCCAAAGACAAGTAGGCTAAGTCACAATATGAGGGTGAGAAGGACAGTCACAAAAGTAAACTGCGGGGAACTGGATATCTATATGGAGGGGAACTGTCCTTGGCCCCTACCTCATATCATACATAAAAATTAATTTGAGATGGTCACAGACCCAATTGTAAAAGCTAAAACTATTAAATGTCTAGAAGAAAACAAAATATTTTTGTGACTGTGAGGTGGGCAAAGGTTTCTTAGGACACAGAAAGCAATACCCAAAAAAGAAAAAAAAAATGTATGTTAGATTTCATTAAAATTAAAAATGTCCACTCTTTAAAAGAAACCATTAAAAAAATGAATGGGCAAATGACAGAGTGGGAGACAATACTCACGCAACCTATATCTCACATGGACTGGTATTGAGAGTATATAAAAAACTCCTCCAACCCATCATAAAAAGATTTTTAAACATTACAAATGGACAAAAGATTTGACCCGGGCCGAGCCCGTGGCGCACTCGGTAGCGTGCTGCGCTGGCAGCGCGGCGACGCTCCCGCCGCGGGTTCGGATCCTATATAGGAATGGCCAGTGCACTCACTGGCTGAGTGCTGGTCACGAAAAAGACAAAAAAAAAAAAAAAAAAAAAGATTTGACCCTTCACAAGGTCAGACCTTTCATAAGAGAAGAAATCCAAATAAACACATACAACTAATAGGCACTGAAAAGACACTCAACATCACTAGTTATCAGGGAAATGAAAACTGAAACCACAATGAGATGTCACTGCACACACACCAGAACAGCTAAAATTTAAAGAAACTAACAATGCCAAGTGTTGACAAGGCTGTGCTGTGGGAAACCTGAATTGTCATAAATTTGTGGTGAAAGGGTCAAATGATACAACCGCTTTGGAAAATGGTCTAGCAGTTTCTTATAAAACTAAATATATGCCTACCCTATGACCCAGCAATTTCACTCTCAGGTATTTACACAAGAGAAACAAAAGTATACATCAACAAACAAAGGACTTGTACAACCCCAAACTGGAACTAACACAAGTTCCTACCAACAGAATATGGATGAACACATTGTGATATATTCATATAATGAAATATTACTTAGCAACAAAAAGGAACAAATTATTCGTACATGCAACAACATGGATGAATCTCGAAAACACTACACTGAATGAAAGACGCCTTACACAAAGGCATACTTACTGTTTGATTTCATTTGTATGAATTCAAAAATAGGCCAAACTAATCTATGGTTAAAAAAAAATCATAACAGTGGTTGCCTTTGAAAGTAGAGATTGGAATCAACTGAGAAGATCATAAGGTAGCTTTCTGGTGTGATGATAATGTGGAGAGTGACTTGAGTTATAAACATGTATACATGCGTCAAAATTCATCAAATGGTATACTTAAGAGGTAAACAATGAACTTTAGTTAATGTTATGCATGCAAAAGTGTCTAGGGGTAAAATATACTGATGTCTGATACTTACATTGAAATGCATACAAATATATGATGGATTGATGGGCAGATGCAATTACAAGAAAATGGCAAGTATCTGAGTGTTTATCTTACTATTCATTCAACTTTTCTGAATGTTTGAAAATTTTCAACATAAAATTTAAGAAAAAAGTAAATTGTGGATGTTACTAGTAAACAAAGTGGGAGAACAGAGAAAGATGAATCCCAATGAAGAGCTTCAGGAGGTTTTGTGAAGGAGATGGGAACTGAACAGAAACTTAAAAGACGGGGAAGATCTAGGGCCAAATTAGGGCCTTTTAGGTGGATGGGACAATATAAGAAAGGCATGAAAGTGAGAAAATACAATGCGAACATGTTGACCACAAAGTGGTCTGATTGGGTAGAACAGGGATAGGAGAGAAAAGACAGGGGAGGACTCTGTGGCTCTGAACCAGAGCAACCAGCAGAATTGCAAGGATGAACTGAGCTGGAACACAGGAGGAGCAGGACGGCATGGAAATCAGTAGCTTGTAAAGCATGAGTTGCAAGGGATGCTCCACGTGGAGACGTCCAGGCTCCAGTGGGTGGAACAAATGCAGCACTCAGGGGACGGACCTGGGACTAGAGACACGGATGTGGTCATTGCCACCAGGCAGAGTTTACAATGTGGGAAACAGACCAAGGACGGATCTACATGGTGGACATAAAAATAGAAGCTCCAGACATACTTGCAGACCACTAACTAGACCTGGTGTAGTTGAGAACACTAAGAATAATGGGATGTTTTCAATGGCAGTCCAAAATATTTTCATCTTCTTTCAAGTTCAAATACTAATAGATCCATCTTAGGAAATATCTCAAAGTAAGAGGCAGTTGCTGGAAAACAATTTCATTGTTATGGTTTCATCTGTACAACTAAAGTTTAAAACACAATTTTCTTTTTTATAATAAAATAATCCTTATAGAGGAAAGCAGGTCTCTCCTCTGGTCCAGCTATGTCATTACTAACAGAAATGTTGGGTCTTTGATGATCACTAAGGTAGCGCATTTTACACAGTACCTTCTAGATATATGAGGTTATCACTACGCAGATGCAATCTGATAATAAATCAGGTTTCATACATTTTCTGTGTGCCAAGTTTCTTGATGCTGAGAACGTTTGTAGAGAAAATATTTAAACATGGCTTTCAATAAAATGTGCTAACGTATTACACCATTTTCTTCTTTTTAATATTTGAGACATTTCTATAATTACATAACTGGTCATTTATAATTAAATGACTAAAACTGTCAGAAGGTAAAACCATTTATTCAGAGCCAACCTATTCAGGTAAGTATGGCCACCGTGTTCCTTTGAAGTGGTTCCCTTCAACAAAGCGTGCCAATATAAACACGAACTTGCTCCCCTCCTGGGCAGACAGACCTAACTAGCACACGTCGCTCTGCAGCCTCTCATCCTAACCATTCCTGTGTCTCAGAGAATGGCGACCATGGCAACAAGAGAAAAGCACACACTTGTGGTCTTTTCTAATCAAATATGGTAAGAGCTAAAAAGTTTGGTAATTTCGTACATAATGTGATTGCTAAAGATGAAGTTCAGAAAGGAGGAAATCAGGATCTGAAGGGATAAAACATAGCGACTGGGGTGAGAATTCTGTGGAAATTGTTACAGTATCCTTGCTCTAATTACATTTAAATGTTTTCCAATGTCAACTTGAACTAACACCTTCACAGAGAATTAAAAGGAAAAGCAATGTTTTTAGGCAGTTCCACAAATAAGAAAAATTGAAGTTAGCTTTTATATATGTATATAGTAAAAATATTCCAGGAACACTTTAATTTTGTTTTTTAAAGCTGACAAAGATGTCCCCTTTGTCTTCAAGTCTTAATTTTAAAAGAAAGTTAGACTTTCTTAGAAGCCCCTGGGACCAGGGTGGAAACTGGTAAGTCCATAAGCGGGTGGGGCTGACATAGCTCACTGTGGAGATCACCAGAATTAGAAGGGGGTGGGCGGAATAGATTTTGCCAAAAGGACCCAAACAAACAAGCGAAAACTTTATAACCAAAAAGAGAAAAGTGTCACTAGCAATATACAAAAGACAAATGGCCTTAGGACACACATTGCTCATTAGTTCACAAAAAGGAAAACAGGTAGTTGAGTTTCATCTACTTGCCCTACTCAGAGGGACAGAAAATATACAATGAGCAGTCAGAGAATGACGGTATAATTTATTTTTCTCCTCATTTTACCTGAGAGGCAAATGGGCTAATAAAAGATGGTACAAGCCAGAACATTTTCATTCTGACTGCTCTGCTCAAACTGGCTTGTTTCATAACCTTGAAGTACTAGGGCAATTATTCAAGACCTGACTAAAATAAATTATGATATCAAAAAGATTCCAAGACTGACTCTTAGAGCAGTAAAGGTTTCCAAATTGCACTGTGCTGTTCTCCAGTGACTGCTGACAGACGGCTGGAAATACAGTGAAGATAAAGGCACCTGACACAGACAGCAGGTCTGGAAAGGGTTCACCGGAGACACTGCCATCCACACTCCCAACAAAATGACGACGGCCGTTTATTGAGCACTCACTGTGTGCCAGGCACCGTGCTATGAGTATGAACCATGGGTGCACTGTGAGGCACCTATCTTTACAAATGAGAAAACAGGCAAAAAGAGGTCTCACAGCATTTCTGGTTGTTTTTGTTGTTTTTTAACCCTGGCAGTCTGGTTACAGGGCCCATGCTTTTAAAGCACTATGATATAAAAAAATGTCTCACTGCTTCTTGATGCTCCATGTGACCGTGTGTCCTCAACTTATTACTTATTGCCTTGCTTATTTATTACTTATTATTACTTATTGCCATTACTGCCTTGAAGACAGAGCCAAAATGTCCACTGTTTTCCAGGCAATTCAGCTTCCATTCTGTGGAGTACATTTTATGAGCAGTCACAACCATGCAACCAACCAGATGGAGAGGACAGAGAAAGCTGGCTTCTGCTGACAGGGCAGTAGGCTGGTGCTGGCAGCAATGGCTTTGCCCAGCTGTGTGTGACCAGGACAGGCTCTCATAGCACGAGCAGGAGCCTCTCTCTATCAGGGCACAGTGCCCGTGACGCTTGGTTGTTGCTGTAGCTCTTGTCTTGGCTTGATACTGGGGTAAAAAGGGCCTAAGAGCTTTGTGCTCGAGGATGTCTTCTGGGTGGCCTCCAGGTATCTCAGGTAACCCCTTGCAAACAGAAGCGTTTACGTGTTTAAGGGGCTCCTAACTGCATATTTCCTTGCTTTTACCAAGAAAAATTCTGTCAGCTCCAGGATGAGTTCAATACCTGTACAAAGCTGCCCAGTTATTTTGTAATATACGTATGATATATAATCTGACCAGACTTTCATTTAAAAACCAACGTGCCCCTGACCTAAAACCTTTAACCCCTTGAATGCCCCTTTGGATGTACAACTGATACAACGCTTTGAAAACATGATTGAGAGCAACTGGTTGGCAATTTGATCATGCCTCTAAGCCCACTTCCAAAAGACAGATCTGGTTCTGGCTCCCTTTGCTAAGAGCCTGGGGTGAAATGGTTTGTTTATCATTTAATTTCGAGAATACAGGGGATTATCAGGGCAATTAAAAAACATTAAAATTACATTAAGCCTTGGAAGAGAAGTAAAATAGTTACATCTCCTCTTTGAGTCTATTTCATATATTGCTTAACACCAACCAAGGGTACTCAATAAAACAAAATTGTGGTTGAGTTCAGTCAAAGTTTGGTGGAATAGATCGCCCCCAGCATCACTCTCTCCCACAATCGACCAATTTACAACTATTAAAAAGCAATGACTGCCAAGATGGGGCTGCTAGAGCTCAGGGGAAGAGGAGGAGAGACCTACAGAGCTCATGAAGGCAGGAGAAGCCATGATAAGAGAAAGAAAGGATTGCTCCCAGCATTTCAATCCCCGGCTGCTTCAAGGCTGGCCCTGGTGAGAGCACACGGAGCAAGAGCTGGAAAAAGCCACAGCTATGCCCTTTGTATGAAGTTGCCTGGAAGGGAGAAGAGTGCCTTGGTGGCTCCCAGGCCAGCAAGGCCACTGACAGGGTTCCTGTGGACCCACATAGGAACAAGGAGCCACCGACAACAGAAAAAGGAACCACCAGAAGATGGTGAGTCATCACAAGGGACTGGCACATGACCTGTTCCATGGGAAGTGTTTGGAGTACGGGTGGTGGGGGAGACGGGCCCACCAGGGGAACACTGGGGCACAGCATGGACAGCTGATCTACCCCTAATCAGCACAGGACCACTCTGTATAGACTGGTCAGGAATACAGAACTGCAGGGATGCAGTTTGCTGAAAAGACTCAGGCCCAGACCAAAGTTTCCACACAACCCAAGTGTACTGGACCTCACAAGACCCAGAAGTACTTACAAGGTCAATTAAAACCTGAGCTGCACAAAAAGCCTTCCCCAGGGAGTGAGCAGCAAAGCACCAATTTAGCTCAACTACAGGGCTCAAGTGCTGTAGTTGAAGTACCCCCATTTTAGAAGTAAGCAAAGGACAACAAATTAGTTCCAGTGCAAAGATTAAGTGGTGGGAACAGCAAATAATCCAACAGAGAACTGAAAGAAAAAACAAAGTACCCACAGATCAGAGACAAAGTTTGATATTAACCAGTAAAGGTCTACCACCACCAAAGAACACCTATAACACCTAGAAGGACCAAAAACCCCCTGGGCTTCTGAGCCAGGGTGGTAGGGGGCCGAGGGCCTCAGCCACACCCCCCTGACATCCACAGCCAGCCCAGCAATGACCACTGAGCCACCACAGGAAGTGCCCCAGGCCCAGAAGCTGGGGTGGTGGGGGACCGAGGGCTTCAGCCACACCCCTGTGACATCTGCATCCAACCCAGTGATGACCCACCCGTCACTGGAAGCCTCCTGGTCTCCCTTGCCATCACAGGGTGGGGGGGCCATGGCCTCAATCATGCCCCCCCTCCTTCCCCCTCTTCCCGCCCTATTTCCCTCCCGCTTCCCCTCTCCTTCTCCCCCTCAACTGCTCTGCAACAACATCTTAGAATGAGGCATGGAGCTGGGGAAGCCAAACCCAGCCACAACTAGGCAAGCTGCCACCACCGCCCTAGGGCCCCGCCAGGATCCTGAGATGTGGAGCTGGGGGAAGCCAAACCCAGCTGCAACCAGGTAAAGAGCACACAAAAAACACCATTTTCATGTAGGTAGCCCACCACAGCCACCGCAATTGCCATGGCTGCCACAAAAATGTCTATAGCAGCAGTCACAGCCACTGTGCAGATGGCACACTAGACTCTCAACTGCACTGACAGAAGGGAGGCACCAGCAGAGACCAAAAAAAAAGAAGAGGTCCTCTGTCTCCACAAAGTACAACCCAGAGTAACAGAAGCATCACCTGATTTACGATAATAGGGAGGACTTGATCACACGTGTCTCAGCACTGGACAGGTGATCTAGGCAACAAACCAACAGAGGAACAGTTAATCTATCAGATGGAGAGAACAAATCTATGGTTATTAGAGGGGGGGAGAGACAGGGGGGATTGGACAAGGGGCATAAAGTATAAGTATGATTTGTAACAATGAATATGCTAATAAAAAATAAATTTAAAAAAAGTTTAGTGAAAGACAAAGAGGAACGAAATAGTGATGAACACAACCTCTGTAAGGCTCTTCCCTCCCCTGTCCCTCCTCCTCTCTGCACCCGAGCACCTAATGTAAAAAAAAAATATATATATATATATATATGTATATATATATATATATATATATCTCACATACTATTTATCATGAAGGTGCTATATAAAAAAATTACTGAGAATCTGTCTTATAGAAATGTATGATCCACTGGGTCTAAAAGTGTAATTCCCAGACCAATATCACTAGTGTTACCCAGGAACCTAAAAGAAATGTCAATACTTGACCTCACCCCAGATCTACTGAATCTGAAACTGGGGGTGGGCCCTGCCATCTGTTTTGTCCTCCTGGTGGTTCTGCTGCACCCCAACTGTGCGAACTGCTGCTGAGACAGACCTGTGGAAACCTGGCAAAGCTGAAAATGAGATGTAGTTTCCCTCGATTGACAACTGTAACTTGAAAAATATTGAGCAAGAAAGATACATGATTTTCTATTCAACTAAACTAAAAAACATTTGTTTCTCAAGTAAAATAGAGAATATAATTAAATCAAGCAAAATTAGAATTTGTTTGGGACACTGTTCAGTTACGATTGCCAAGTCCCAAGAGCGATGACACAGCCAGCTGGAAAAGCACCTAAAATGATCAAGTGGATTTGGTATGAAAATAGCCTAAAAATCCATAGGGAAAGGAGGTGGCCAAAAAGGGACCTGGTGTAAGCCAGGGAGCCGTGTGGACACTGGGACCTGGACTTGCTCATGGGAGGCACTGGAGGGGAGGTAGCCTTTAGAGGTTAGAGCAGTATTTTTATTTTAAAAAGTTAAAAGGCAGGGTGTACTTGGATTATCACAAGCACCCTGGAGAACGGTGCTTTATGTTTATCAATTATTGACTCTTTTATGAGTAAAGCTTAGAAACACATCCAAAAAGCTTCTTTTATGTAGCAATTGACTGTTCAGAGTTTGAGAA
The DNA here is from genome assembly GCF_027409185.1 of Cynocephalus volans. NCBI lineage: Eukaryota > Metazoa > Chordata > Mammalia > Dermoptera > Cynocephalidae > Cynocephalus > Cynocephalus volans. The sequence continues at coordinate 85,105,899 of NC_084466.1, read as the reverse complement.
CTAGAACCAAACCTCAGTCACGGAGGAGCTACTTCCCCGAGGAAAAGAGCAGGCAGTCGGGCTGGGTGCCGGCAGTGTGCACGAGTGTCCTGAATCGTGCTAAGATGGGGGGCGTCACGGGTGAGTCCCAGCAGAAGGGTGGATGGGAGCTACGCACTCTCAGCTCCCAACAGACCTGGACTCTCCCTCCTTTAGGTTCTGAAACGAACGCCTCTGCCTGCAAGCCGGGCTGCACGCAGCTCTCCAGCGAGAGGAACCCCACCCTTCCTCACCGCATGTCAGGGCATCTGCTCATGCACTTACTAGGAGTAAAATGTACTCAGTGCCCGTGTGCCAGGCAGTGTGCTGGAGACGGCAGGCATACAGATAGGAGACACGACTTCTGTTCTCAGGAAGTTCCTTAGTTGGGGCAAAACCCACAGAAACGTGTAATTGTTCAGTAGACCAAGGTGTGCACATGCACGGAGAATGCAGGGGAGGGAGTGGCTGTCAAGCGGCAAGCAGGGACACTCAGGAGATTCCTGATGCAGTTCTGTCAGGAGGCAGAGCGGCGGTAAGAGAGAAGCGTGGGGGGCAGCTGCCTGCAGATTGCAGGCTGCTACAAGCAGGGGCAGGAACAGGGCAGACGCAGCGACGAAGGGAGACCAAGTGGCAAGTGCTTGCTGTGCAGACCGCCACTGGTTTCCCTCTGGTGAGAGGAATGGTTTTGCTTTAGGGCAGTGGTCCTCAACTGAAGGCAATTTTGTCCCCCAGGGGACATTTGACAAGTCTGAAGGCATTGTTAGTTGTCACACTGCGGGGTGCTACCAATGGCATCTACCACGTACAGGACAGGCCCCACAACAAGAACTTATCTGGTCCCAAATGTCAACACTGCTGAGGTGGAGACACCACTGTAGCCATGACTGCAACCTGAGGGACATCTTGGCCAGAGTGCCCTCCCGCCTTCACCGCACCCAGGGGTGTGAGGCGGCCAGATGTGTTCTCCTAGGAACTGGAGTCTTGACAAGAATGAGAAGGTCTGAAGACAACTGAGCTGACCCATTATGGTCGCACACCGGTTCCTCGTGCCTTGACCCCCCAAGCTGCCCTTCCCGAGCCCCGCTCCGACTTCCCCTTTGATTCTACAGCCTCCTCTGCACTGTTCCAAAAAATGCCTCTTCTGCTTTGCTAAGCCAGACTTGGTTCTATTTCTTTCAAGAAGATTCCCAGTTGATCAAAAGATCAGCTCACAAGTTATTAAAGGGGACTTAATAATTATCTGGGGACATTGATATTTTTGTTTGATCAAGGGCCAACTTTGTAGACCCAGGGTTTGTACCAGAAGACAGTATTTTTTCATTTAAATGACTTTGTCTGTCCTCTGATTCATAGAGTCTGAGTGATATGTGAGAGCAAGCTTTAATGTCCAGTGTCTCCTCTCCAAGCTCCCTGGGGAAGCAGGAGGTGTACCTGGCCAAAGAAGGGAAGAGGGCGTCTCACCATGCACAGCCTGGCTGGGGTAGCAGGAGGTGTGAGGGGGATGGGGAGATGCAGAACGGGGCTGCCTCCATAGTCTGCAGGTCCTCCTGGAACTGGGTCTTTCCTTGTGGAGTCAGGGAAGGCAATGCCCTCCTGTTTGTGGGTTTCAAAGGTGCAAGAGAAGTCATGGACTGGGTATGTGTCCATGGAGAGATGATGCCCAGGTGCTCCGTATTGGGACCAGGTGGATGGAGTCCTGACACTGACCAGGAGTGGCCAGTGTTCAAAGGCCAAGATGGCCAGGACAAACAGCTCATCAGTTCTTTAAAATCAAAGCCAAAAGCTAATAATACTCTCACATTTCAGCCACAGCCCTGGACTTGGTTTAAATTAATCAAGTTCCATCAGCCAAGTTTATATTTAAGGCCTACAGATATCACTTATCTAGGAGGAAGACTAGTGAACCAAGAAGAGTCTCAGGCTCCAAAAAGTAAATGTCCTGGGGGACCTCCTGCTGGAACAACAGCGCTGAGCTTGAAAACAAGCACAGCCTCAGGGGCACTAGGCAGGTGTGAATTTTGGGCTGAACAGAACATAAAGGATGTCAAGGAGGAACAGAGAGAAAAAATAAATTCTTCATTTTCTAAATACAATTTCAGATGCTGCCAAAGAAGGCAATATGTACTGATGGTTACAGCAAGGGTTTGGTAAGCCATTACCCTGGGCTAACCAACTGCTTAAGGGACCTCAGACCAGTCCCTTAACTTCCCTAAGCCTCGTTTCTGCTAGAAACAAGAAAAGGTAAAATATTATAGTTCAGTATATTTGAATTTCATAATATTGCCATAGTCATCTACTTTGCTAGATTGTTAAAGAGATTCAATAAGATAGTGCTCTTTACCCACAGAAATGCTTAGTAACTGGCAATAACAACAGCCAGAACCAAAGGTTCATAAAAAACCTATTTCCCAGTTCAAGAGTTGAAGGATGAGGTTGTTTATTGTTTTTGCACAAGTTGAATTCCAAAACAATGTTCTATGATTAACTACTTAGGATATTATCATAAAACTCACAATCATGAATCATTGCTGACTTTACTTTTTTCTACTTTTTGCCTTCTGCTTTTTATCAGATAATTGTTCATTTCAAAGGAAACAAACAAAAGACACAACTAAAATCATTTTTCTACCTATTAGCAGCTGTGACAAAGGTTTATTAAGAAGAGATCATGGGATGCTGGGGAAGTTCTGGAGACGGGTAACGTAAACAGCCGCGCAGCACTGGGTGGGCAGCGTTGTGAGCGCGCAGCACTGTAAACGCATCTGAACTGTACATTTCAAAATGGTTAAAAGGTAGGTTTGGTGTTATGTATACCTTACCATAATTTTTTTTAAAAGAAGAGCTCAAAAGTACTAAAAGCCTTTGATTCGCCCAGATGTGCAGCTTCCTGTGCCACCCCCGTCCTTTACCACCAAACATAACAATAGCTTGGATATACCAAAGAGCAGATTATCTACACAGGTTTGGAGTGAGTAAAAAGGAAGTCTGAGTATTCCGCACTCCACTTCTAAAAACCCATTAAAATAGTTAATGGCTATTTTTTCTGCTGAAATAATTATACATGGCAAACTCAGCTCAGACTGATTGAGAATTACAGCTACAGAGGCTGGCCTGGCAGTTTGAAAAATCTGAAGTGAATTTTATGAGATCAGAATTCTCATTCCAGACCTGTCTCTCCCAAGCCTAGGGCAACTGTATGGCCCACTGTTAGGACTTTGAAGTTATTCTCTGCTACAAGGCTGTGGTTGCCCACACCCTTTTCTAAAGGTGGATTCCCACTATCTATAATCAGTTCCTGAGAAAATCAGATTATCGGCCAGAAAGTGAAATTCCTCCCTTCCTTTGAAATGAGAAAATTCTATTGCTCCCGAGGCTGGGTTACTCCCTGTCGCTGTTCAGTATGAGGCTGTACCTCTGTGAGTTACTGACAGGACAGAGGTGGAGCCTCTGAACTTGTGCTAAGAAGAAGTTGAGTCAGCAAGTACAGCCCCACAGATGTGCTCTGTTTACACGTTAGTTTATTTTAATTTCGTTGTCAAATTTAATCATTCCATTCCCAACTACATTTCTGGGTTACAAAACACATTTTGCCTTTTGAAGCTGGATGCCTTCCTTAAACAAACACACCCACATGTTCAATACGCACACACCCTCTTAGAAAATCAGTGCATTTACCAAAGAGAGGTCTCAGCCCTGGGAACGCAGGTGCTGTCTTCCCTTTCTTTCTTCCAAAAAAGCTCTCAGCTATTTCAGAGGCTGTGTTGGGTAAATATTTAACAAGCCAAAGATTAAGGATTCTATTTACTTGGCTATTATTCTGGGTTATTGAAACTATGTCGCAATCCTAAAGCTACTTAAATTCTAACTCTGATTCCATGACAAGCTTTCCTCGTTCATTCCTGTCATGCTGTGCAAAAGATTTCTGCCAGCGAGTGTGTTGAAAATACCAAATCTTGCTGTGCATCCATGCATTTGCATTCAACGAATCTTATTTTGCTATAAAGTGTAAGGCAAGTGATACTTTATTAATTCTCGTTAGCTCATGCCACCTTTCAGATCTGTCCACATGATATCTTACTCTGAGAACTCAACAATATCTTCTTTGAGCATCAGTGTATTCCTGACAAGGCAACTCAGTTGCCAAAAATTATAAAAGAGCAAGGGGAAAAAATATAGTGGAATATGCATGCACCTATTTCCAAAGCAAAAGCTTCCTGGTATAACCTGAGAAAGAAGTTTAAGGCATTTCTAGCCCACGCAAAATGAGTCAGAATGCCTGATCCGAATCCTAGTTCCCATTTGCTGCTGTGTGACCTCAGGCAAGTGAGTTACTTAAGGACCTCTCAGACTGGTTAGAGAATTAAATGAGATAACACATACAGCCTGAATAGTACTTGGCACGTCAAAACTACTCAGCAGTTGACTTTAGCTATAGTGATTGTTACTACTCTCATTACTGTTGCTATTGCTACTACTGTAACTCTCTCCTGTCCATTCAACTCTAGACATATACAATATACAAGTACTAGAAAGTAGTGTTAGTAGCTAATATCCAACATAAAGTATTACTTTTCTTCAGAAAATGAGTACACAAGACTCTTGCAGCATTTTAGTAAAATCCCTATCCTAATGTGAAATGCAAGGAAGACAAAAATAAAACTAATGTTGAAATTCCAGTTATTTTGAGTGTGCAATTTAAGATTTTAAGAATTTTTTAAAGCTAAGTTTTGTTTAAATTGCTTGAAGGGGAAATACAAGTGGAAGTTGGCCTTTCTCTTGACTCTACATTTTAATCAATCTAAACAGACATTTAGTACCTATACGGATAGAGAATAAGAAACCAAACGTGTGTTGGTGTTACCTGACATACTCTAACTCACACGATGAATTAGAAAAAGAATTTGGTAATGATACTCAAATGTTTGAGATGTTCAAACTCTGAGATTAAGCTACAAAAAACCTTTAATGTAAAGATGAATTATATAAAATTAAAAAATCAGGCTTAGTTATGATAAATCCTTAATCTAATTTCATTATTAATAATGTTGCAGAATAGTCAAAAGGAAAAAGTTTCTCTTAGTGATAGTTGGAAAAGACTCAAATGCTGGAAGACATATGAAAATGATATTTCAGGAAATGAGCATTAAACTGAGAGAAATTTTCCTGTCCCTCTGCTCTGTGACAATGTTTCAGGAGATGGTTAGCAAATGTCGACTTCAATTTTTTCAACTAAAATCTCTAAATTTCTATTATTATTATTTATTATTACTTAACCATACATTGGTGAACATTCTAAATGTAAATCCATCAGTGTATCTCCAATGTCACTCCTGCCTGAGATACTCATGGCTCCTAATTTCCTCAGTCCATGAAGCTCGATGCCTCAGGGCGTCAGCAGGAAAGCCAAGAATGTAGATCCAGAGCTGAGGGAAATGACATCTACTTTCCTAGCCTGTTTTTAGCCCACTGTGCACACATTTATAACCACACGTTAAGAATACCATCTGTAATGACCACCTTTTAAGAACATTTCATGATGTTTCCATTAAGCAATCAAAGCACTGAAGAATATTATCTACATTCCTTTTAGACAATAGTTTACGTTGACATAACCTAAAAATGAAATCGTTGGTATATATTTTGGAATGAGTCTACTACAAGATGTTTACTTGGGGGGGAAAGCTTTTAGAACGTAAATAAAGTCAAACTCCAGACACATGATTTCAAATGGCTACACAAATGGAAGAGGGACTCATCAAATTTACACAGCAAGTAGAAAATGATAGCTTACTATTATTAGAGACCACTATCAAAACAAGCACTACCCACCAAAGGTAACCAGTGACAACAGAAGTTTCAGAAGACAGTCATCAAGAGTCTGTGGCTCCGCACAGGGCCAGGTGGGCAGTGCGGTGCAGCCGCAGTGGGCACTGTGGCACAGGCGCCTCCCAGCCATGCCACTCAACAGCTCTACCACACTAGGGAGCTACTCAACTTCTCAAGGCCTTCGTTTCCACAGATTTAAAAGGAGATACCACCACCTGCCAAATCAGTGTTAGGTGGATTACTGATGCTGTCCATGTCTGCATCTGGCACACTCATTATGTCCTGTCCCTTGGCCTTTCCTTCATGTTGTTTAAAACAGAGTATTATCTGAAATCTTCAGGCAGGGACCTCTGATGCTCAGGGTTTAGTAAGAGGTGCTCAAGTCCAAGTGGCAAGAACCTAAAAGGAGCATGCAGTGAGCTGCCTTTTGTCTGATGGCGTCCCCTGCCTATCCCTCTATCTAGTTGTCTTACAGTCAATGCTCACTGGCCCTGTGGCATCATACTGAACTGAAAAGTACCTAACACTTATATAATGGAGTGCAGAGTTGACAGAGGATTTACAGTTTAAAAGTTAAAATGATGCCTGCTTAAAAGTTACTTTCCCAAAGGCTTTTCATCATCTCTGCTGAGAAAAATTATTTTGGTTGAATTTAGTCACTGGAATTCAGAGGATCTAATAGGTGAGGGGGAAAAAAAATCTAAGCATAGTAGAGGCTTCTAGGTTAGGCTTAGCAGAAGAAAAAACCTATCATTTTCTGGTAAAGGCTGACTTCTTTTTTTGGTATAAAGAGATCGATATGCCATGTGGCTTCTAATACTCTACGTTGTAAAAATTACACGAAATGCTCATCAGTTTCTAGTATAGAAGTTTGCAGTTATCCGTATGATGTGTTAAAATACATAACCCACAGGAATTACTTATTCCTGGTGTTCCAAAGTCAATTTATTGAGAAAATAGAAAAACTGCCACCCCTCCCATGAGGGCATTTCACTTGTAACACCCACACATTTTCTCTTTTGTCCATCTGTGTCTTTGACATGTGCACCTTGTACCTTCGCTTTAGTTCTTTGCACCTCAAATCCTATTAATCTGTCTGTGTAGCTCAAAGTCTGATCTTTTCCTTTCTATTTATAAGCAAAGTTCATTTGAGTATCTATTCAAAGGGTAGGTGCCTCCGATCTTCATAGAATGCTACCTGTCTCTAGGAACAGACTGGATATATCTGGGGAATGTGGTGAAAGCAGGCTGCAAGCTCCAAAACCTGATCTTCATTCTTGTCACAGGTCATAGGTATACAGAGAGCCCTCCTGAGGGTAGGCAACCTGTCTTATTTAATCGTGTTGGCACTGGTAGCGCATCATCTTCCCGCAGCTCATGACACCCAGGATGCCTATCTGCTTGTCAAATCAATGCGAGTACAAAAGCAGCTGGCTAAGGGGATCAGAAGGGCTGAACCCCAGGAATCTCCTAGTCCCCAAGCTCTGTGTGCTGGTGCAGGTGGCAACTGCCCAGAGAGGGCACCTTTGTGCAATTCCACTTCCCAGAGGCGGCTCCTGGCTGTAATTCTCACAGGATGCTATCCCTCTCACACATCTGCACTCTGACCCACATACACGTAGGATGTGTACGTTCTTCTTCATCTTTGAGTCCCCTAAGCACCTGGCTAGCAGTAAGTACACGACATTTGTGTGCTAAGCTAAAATGAGTTAACTTCATCAACAATTAAGATAAACCTTTTTTCACTCTATCAGATTATTTACTGGTCAGTAATCCAAGGACAGTGGTGGGGCTGAAGGCAAGTGCTCCTGGAAGCTAAGACCACAGGTAGCCAGGAATGGATGAGACACCAAGAGGAGGTGTTGAAGGCCAAGGGCTTCAAGGACAACGTGGCCAATTCAGAATGCTGCCTAGAGTCGGCCCTGCTTTAATTAAGCTCCAAGAGTTGACTTCGCTTATATAACAAAGCACATTACTTGGGCCGGCCCTGTGGCTCACTCGGGAGAGTGCGGCGCTGGCAGTGCCGAGGCCACGGGTTCAGATCCTATATAGGGATGGCCAGTGTGCTCACTGGCTGAGCGTGGTGCGGACGACACTGAGCCAAGGGTTGTGATACCCTTACCGGTCAAAAAAAAAAAAAAAAAAAAAGACAAAGCACATTACTATAGACATAGATTATCCAGTGCCTCTTAAATCAAGTTGCAGAATTTATCTCTGACCTCCTACAATAGTGAAAGTATTTCCCACTTTAATGTCTGTTTCTTAAATAACTCTACTAATTTACCAGACTGACTTGGAGGTCTTGCATTATAAGAAGTATAAAATGGAAGGAAGGATCTATTTTACCATATCTTGTAGAACACTGGTTATGTGTAGTGTAATAAATATACGTGGTGTGTAGAGGAAAAGCTCTAGAAAGAAAAGAACACATACCATCTCAGACAGCTAAATGGATGGCGTTCATTCAAGAGATGGCTTCCTCCTGCCTGCTAATGAGGGCTCTTTGATCACAAAGGACAGAGGCCAGTGAAGCTGGCAACGGGGGTCCTGATGTGGGTGCAGTGCAGAGGAGGAAGCTGACGGGGACAAAGGCAAGACTGATACAAAGACATCCAAGCAGACACGACAATAGGAAGTCAGAGAACAGATGAGATACTGAACAAGTGAGCACAAAACACCTTTGCTATATGTGTTTTTTCTTTTACATTATAAAAGAGCTTCACAAAAATATTTAGGACCACAAAATACTTAAGTTTATTTTGATATTCTTATATTCACTCATTTAACAAGTATTTACTGAATGCTTATGTTCTGTGCCCTATACAAGATGCTACATATACAGCCATGAATGTGACTCAGATTCCCTCCCTCAGAGAGGTCAGATTCAATTGGGAACAGAGACCAGAAACCAACAAATGAAATAATATACGTTGAAATTGTATCAGGAAGTGAGTATGTGCTATGAAGAAAAAACAAAGCAGAGTAAGGGGTAGAGATGTCTGGGGAGGCCTCTCTGACTGCAGGGAAAAGAGAAATAAAGAGAATCTATATTTATAAACTTTCGAGCAACCCAACAAAATTCACTGGAATGACTTACTTCCAACAGCATAGTTTTACATGGCATGCTGGAAGTTTTAAATCATCTTATCTTTTAATATATCTGTATGAGGGGAAGGTTCCTCCCAAGTCAGCCACAAATGTAAAATACACTCTGGGGTGGGCACTCTCAAGACAGGGCACATACCCTTGGAGCACATTCTGGCATTTGTTTAAGCTCAGCCTCCACACGCCCGCAGCTCAGGTGCTGGCTAAGTCAGGTAGAGCTGTCCTGTGCTAATGCTTATCTCTCCCTTGAAAATCCCACTTGATTAAAAAAATAAAAAGCAAGGAGACATTTTAAACCATAAATTTAGGAATAAAAGCCAGCGTGCATTGCCTGCTCTCCTGTAGCACTGGGCACACCAGTCTTGCTACACAGTGCTGATATTTAGGGGTTAATCAGACTGCATAATTACATGTCAACTCCATGTTTTAAAACCAAAAGGAATAACTATGACTAATTTTCAGTGCTATAGCACAATGTATGGTGCGTTTTCTATTTAAGTAACTCTGTATACATTTTGACAATAAGGAAAATCAATCAAGCTGTTGTTGAATGACGACTGTTTATTTAGCTCTCTTACTTTACATGTCAGCAGGACAGATTTCTGCTGACAGACAGGACTTAATTGCCATCAGGTTTGTTATCGTGCAAATGGCACCCCTGCTTGCATAACCACACGACCATTTCTCCAGAAGCTACAGTGGGGAACTTGGGGGCCAGCCTTGATGTCCCAGTTACTCACCTCCATGCCAAATCAAGCCCACGACCTGCTGAATATTTTGCATCACAAATATCTCTGCAGTCAGTTAACTTTCCATCCCAACTGCCTACTCTCCCAATCTGACACCCTCACCTTTCACCAGGTTACTGCCAACAGTGAGGGGCCTTACCACTGTATGCGCCTAATCCATCTGTCCTCAGCAGCCAGTGGACACTGGAAAACAGAAATCTGATTTTGTTACTACTTGTCTCAAAAACATTGTCATTGGTTTCTCATGGCTGGTACAGGGAGCTGAACCCTTGACCTTGGTGTTATAACACCACACTCTAACCAACTGAGCCAACTGGCCAGCCCTAAATGCCAAACATCTTCACAGCGTCTGCAGTGTACGACCTGGTGTCCTCCACTTACCTCCCCAGCCTCGTTTTGTCCCCAGCAACACTCCCCCCTCCAGTGATATCAAAGTGCCTCTGCTGCCCCCCAGCACTGCCAGTGGCACTGGAACAGCTACCAGGAAGCAGGGACATGTGGCAAACAGAGTTGCAATGAGGACCGAACCAGGGATGGCAGCATCATTACTGAAAATCTTACCAAGGAAAGTTTTTGTTTTTAAATAAACTTTCAATTTTAGTATTGTTTCATATTTACTGAATAACTGTGATAGTACAGAGTTTCCATATACTCCACACCCAGCCAGTTTCCCTGTTATTAATATTCTTACATTGGTGGGGTACATGTGTCACAACTATGAACCAATATTGATAGAGTACTGTTAACTAAAGACAAACTTTATTCAGATGGCCTTAGTTGTATCTAATGTCCTCTGTTCCAGGATCTCATTCAGGAGACCACACTCCATGTAGCTGCCATGTCTCCTTAGGTTCCTCTAGGTGTGGCATTACCACCAGGGTCAAGGGTTCAGATCCCCATACCAGCCAGCCACCAAAAGAAAAAAAAAGATCTTTGGTGTTTCTTCTGAGGACCATGAGAAACCAGTGACAGTGTTTTTGAGGCAGGTAGTGACAAAATCAGTTTCCCAGGCTTTCCTGTTCTCGGTGACCTTGGCAGTTTTGAACAGCACTGCTCAGGCATATTGTAGAATGTCTTTAATTTTGGCTTGTCAGATGTCTCTATCTTCATGAGACTGGGGTTACAGGTTTTTTGGAGGAAGACCACAGAGGCAAAGTGTGCTTCTCATCATGTCACAGCAAGGGTGCGTACTGTGCACGTGGCTTGTCACTACTGATGGGGACCAGGGTCACCTCTCTGGGGCAATGTTCATCAGGTTTCTGCACTGAAGGGTTCCTCTTCCCCCATCTTCCACACTGTGCGCTTTGGAAGGAAGTCACTCTGCGCAGCCCACGCTTACGGGATGGGGAGTAACGCTCTACCTCCCTGAGGGCACAGGAGCTGCATAAATTACATAGGATTTTTTTTCTACATGAGAGATTTGTCTATTCTCCCATTTACGTATTTATTTATTCAGTCATTTATATCAGTATGAACTCATGGATACACGATGCTACTTTACAAAGTTCATGGAAGGATTCACATCTTTTAATTCTATTTTTCTATGAACTTTGTAAAGTGCCCTCGTATATTCCATACTTTGTACTGTATTCCAAAACTGTTATTTCTTGGGTTGCTCAAATGGTCCCAGCCTTGGCCACTGGGAGCTCTTTCAGTGGCTCTTGACCTCCTGTGACCTACACACCCGTTACTGTGTGTGGCCATGAGCACTTTCTCACCTCCTGGCACTCCAAGATGCTCCAGGTTCATCCTGCATGTTCCCTGCTCCAGCCCTAGAACTGGCTATTTCTCCAAGGAGCTCTAGTTCCTTTTACTGATAAATGGTGTGAACCCAACATCTGGGTGCTGGGTGTGTGTAATGTAACTGGGAGCAGGAAGGTTTTTAAAGAAAAGAGTAGATATCTTTGTAGATTGTTTATATTAATCTCCTTGGGGTATGGGGACAAACTTTTGGAGGATAAACCATAATTCTATGGTTTGTTTCTTGAAAATAAATGTTTAATAAGCAAGAGGAGATGATGTAGGATAATTATGGCAAGAGTAAAACTGCTTTGGAGACTGTAAAGCTCTGCAGAAATGTCAGGTATCATGATTGTAATCAGCTTAAGGTAAGGCCCTGCAGGCTTCTAGACGCTGGTTCCCTGAGTCAGTTTGGCAACATACAAAAACAAGCTGAAGGGAGTTTCAGTTGCTGAGAATTGACTCATTTATCTACTATTTCTTTTCATCTTATCTGATGTTTGATCCTTTTAAAAACTCCATCCTGTTGTTACTTGGTATCTCTATTTGCATACTGCTTTTGGCTAAGAAACATAAAAATAAAGCTCTTGGTTTCTGTCTGGAAAGGAACATAGAAATGAAGTTGTTTAGTATTTACAAATAACCTTCTGGAATGCTAAAATCTTGGACTTTAACCCTCCTCTTCCCCCACAAAATTACCTGTGGAAGGGTTGAAGGGTGAGAGACAAGGAATGCTACAACCAGAGGCAGAAGCATGAAGTCTGCCGGGTCACTGCTTACTAGGCTGTGGTGAGTATCTTTCTATCAGGGCCGCCATGGCTAGAAATGGCTGTAAACTAAGTTGACAGCTTTGCTACAGAAGTGTAAAGGAACTCATAGGAAAAGTCATTAAGGAAGATCCATGGGTGTCAGGAAGTCTCCCCAATGTCAATGAGAATAGTTACGTTATGACATTAAAAAAAAAAAAAAAGACTTTGGGATCATGAAGGGGAACATAGAGCTCAAGGCGCAGGTCATTTCCTTCTCCCACCTTCTAAAGGTAAATTTAAAGTGAGAATTTAAGGATCGACTGAGAAAGATGTGGCAAAGCAGCATGGAAAGAGTATGGACCTTGACAAAGCTTCATTATTTACAGAAATGGGGACAATAAGACCTATGTTATGGGGATTAAGTGAGGTAGAACAGCAGAAAGCACGTGGCACATGATGATTTTTCAACATTTTAGGTTTTTGTCTAGTTATTGAAAGATAAGCAAAATCTGATCCTAGAAACTCATCCAGGGCCATTTACTCAGGAATTTCAGATAACATAATATACAAAAAGACACAATGGTTTACAAGAGGAAGAAACATGAATGTGCATGAGTAATTCACTTGTCATTTACAAACTGCTGAAATAATATACTAAGTTTTTATCACTAACATCTATACATTCTACTCTTCTATTTCTTGTGTAGTAGGAAACAAATCTGCTTCCAAGTGGGGGCAAATGTTACTTCCTTGCTACTCACCAACCTCACTGCATGTTTACCTTTCTAGAAAACTATACATTTTCTGAAATGATTACAATGGAAGCTGAACATTGGAACATGCCCACCATAGCACACTTTAAAAATATTCTACTATATATTTTATAAAGCTGTAAACCAAATGAAAATGCCATACCATCATAGTTTATTTTAAATAATAACTTTAAGTTCTCTTATTACTCAGAAATGTGATACTTAACATAAGCTTAAAAACACTGTGAGGGTATGGAATAAAAAGCAGAAAATCTTATCATTGATGACTGAATATGAAGAGAGTTAAATCTCACTCCAGGATTCTTGGCTATTAAGAAAGTTGGCTTCGTTCAGGTATTGCCATATTGTGTTTAGTGGATGATTAAGTAACTGGATATTGTGCTTATAACATATGTCATTATATAAGCTACAAATGTGTTTAAAAATAGATAAGGCCAAGCATTACCCTGATACTAAAACCAGGCAAGGATATAACAACAACAACAAAAAAGAAAACTGCAGGCCAATATCCCTAATGAACATGAACACAGATGCAAAGATCCTAAATAAAATAATAGCAAACTGAATCCAACAGCACATCAAAAAGATTATACACCATGATCAAGTGGGATTTATCCCAGGAATGCAAGGATGGTTCAACACGTGCAAATAAATAAATGTAATACATCACATCACAGAATGAAAGAAGAAAATCAAATGATCTTGACAAATGAAGAAAAAGCAATGGATCAAATTCAACACCCCTTCATGATAAATACTCTCAACAAATTAGGTGTAGCATGAAAGTATCTTAATACAATAAAGACTATATAGGGCAAACCCACAACTAACATCATACCGAATTGGGAAAAGCTGAAAACTTGCCCCCTGACAACTGGAACAAGACAATGATGCTCACTCTCACCATGTGCTGGAGCACATGGAGCAGAGCTGGCAGAAGCCGCAGCTGTGCCCTTTAGATGGTATTCTTGGAGGTGGCAGGGGAGAAGAGGATTTTGATGGCCCCCAGAACAGCAAGACCACTAACAGGGTTCCCATGGACCCACACAGGAGCGAGGAGCTAGAACAGCTGAAAAAGGGCAGCCATTCAGACGCCAGTGAGTCATCGCAAGGGACGGGCAGTAGTCCCATGGAAGTGTTGGGAGCATGGGCAGTGGGGAAGACAGGCCCACCAGGAGAACACTGGGACACAGCACGGACAGCTGATCTGCCCCCCAATCAGTGCAGGACCACTCAGAGGAGACTTGTCAGGAATGCAATTGCATGGGGTGCAGTTTGATGAAAAAACTCGGGCCCAGATCAGAGTTTCTACACAACCCAGGTGCACCGAGTATCTGGAGAGCCAGAAGTACCTATAAGGTCAACCATTAAACCCTGAGCTGCACAAAAAGCCTTCCCTAGGGAAACAGCAGCAAAGTAGCAATTTAGCTCAAACACATAGCTCAAGTACTGGTTCTCACAGGAAGTTCCCCCATTTTAGAAGCAACCAAAGGACAAAAACTTAGTTCCAGCCCAGGCACACCACAAATGCCTTGCAGCCAACCAGGGGATATGAGGCATGGAGCCAGGGGCAGGACCCCTGCCCACAACCACTCACAACACCAGCACCTTGGGGCCCCACCCAGGAACCCGAGGATTGGAGCCAAGGACTGGACACCACTCCCACATACAGGCACACCACCAATGCCTAGGGGACCCCCAGGGACCCAGGGCTAGCAGCTAGGGACTGGAACCCCCTTCCACAACCAGGCACACAGCACCAGTGCCTTGGGGCCCACCCAGGGATCCGAGGCATAGAGAATGGGACCGGACCCCCCTCCCACAACCAGGCAGACCATGCCAGAGCTTCAGGGCCCACCTAGGGACCTTGGGCATGGAGAAGGGGACCAGACCCCCCCTCCCACAACCAGGCTCACCATGCCAGAACCTTGGGGACTGCCCAGGGATCCAGGATAAGGAGTTGGGACTGGAACCACCCTCCCACAACAAGGCATGCAGGGACAGAGCATCAGGGCCCGCCCAACGGCCCGAGGCACAGAGAAGGGGACCAAACCTCCCTCCCACAACCAGACACAGCTCGCCAGTGCCTCAGGTCCCAACTGGGGACCCAGGCAATGTAGAAGGGGATTGGACCCCTCTCCCACAACCAGGCACACCATGCCAGTGCCTTGAGGCCTGCCTGGGGGCCCGGAGCATGGAGAAGGGGACTGGACCACCCTCCCACACCCAGATACCCCACGCCAGAGCCTCGAGCCTGCCCTGAGACCTGGGGCATGGAGAAGGGGACCAGACCGCCTCCCACAACCAGGCACCCCATGTCAGTGTCTCAGGGCCTTCCCTGGAACCCAGGGTATGGAGAAGGGGACTGGACACCCCTCCCACAACCAAGCTCACCTCACCAGCGCCTCAGGTCCTGTCCTGGGACCTGGGGCATGCAGAAGGGGACCAGACCCCCTTTCCACAACCAGACACCCCATGCCAGTGCCTTGGGGCCCACCAGGGGACCTGGGGTATGGAGCCAGGGACTGGACCCGTCTCCCACAAGCAGGCACACCGTGCCAGCACCTCAGGGCCTGCCCTGGGACCCAGGGCATGGAGAAGGGGACCAGATCCCCATTCTACAACCAGGCACACTGTATCAGCACCTCGGGACATGCCTAGGGACCCAGGGTAAGGAGCTAGGGACTGGACCCCCCTCCCACAACCAGGCACACCATGCCAGCACCTCGGGATCCACTCGGGGACCCAGGGCATGGAACTGGGGATTGGACACTCTCCACAACCAGGCACACTGCCAGCACCATGGAGCAGGCCAAAAACATGCTCCCCATGTGGGTGGCCCACCACAGCCACCACGATAACCATGGCTGCCATGAAGGTGGCTAGATGCCACAACCACCATGCAGATGGTCCACCAGCCACTGGAGTGAAGTGACACAAGGAGAGTCACCAGCAGAGATAAAGAAAGGAGGAGGATGTCTGTCTCCTCAAAGCCCATTTCATAGTGACGGAAGAGACATCTGCTCCATGATAGTATTGGGGGACCTGATCACGCCTCTCAGCATTGGACAGACCATTTGGGCAGCAAATCAACAGAGTAACCAGTATTCTTTCAGAGGGAGAGAAGAAATCTAGGGTGATTAGAGGGGGGAGGGGGAATGTAAGGGGGCTGGGGCGGGATTGGACAAGGGGCATAAAGAATAATTATAATTTGTAACTATGTATGCTAGTAATATTGATTTGATCAACATATCTCAATGTTGAACCCCCAAAATATGTATAATCAATTTTGATTCAATAAAACTTTTAAAAATAAAAATAAAAATAAAATAAAATAAAATAAACTTACCCAATGAGGTAAAATATCTCTATGATGAAAATTATAAAACACTGATTAAAGAAAATAAAAAAGACACACAAAAATGGAAAGATATCCTATGCTTATGGATAGGAAGAATCAGTATCATCAAAATTACCATGCTACCGAAAGCGATCTACAGATTCAGTGCAATCCCCTGTCAAACTACAAATGATATCATTCACAGGAATAGAAAAAACAATGCAAAACTGTATATGGAACAATAAGACACCCCAAATAGCTAAAGCAATCCCGAGCAAAAAGAATAAAGCAGAGGATTATCACACTCCCTGACTTGAAAATATACTACAAAGCCATAGAAATCAAAACAGCATAGTACTGGCACAAAAACAGACACATAGACCAATGGAACAGAATAGAGAATTCAGAAACAAATCCACATACCTATAGTCAACTGATTTTTAACAAAGGAACCAAGAACATACACTGGGGGAAGGACAGTCTCTTCAATAAATGATGCTCAGAAAATTGGAGACCCATTATGCAGAAGAACGAAACTAGACCCCATCACTCACCATATACCAAAATCACCTCAAATAGTATTAAAGACTTAAATGTCAGACCCAAAATTATAAAACTTCTAGAAGAAAACAAAGAGGAAACTATTCAGGACATAGGTCTGGGCAAAGACTTTATGAATAATACTTCAGAAGCACAGGGAAAAAAAGGAAAAAATTAACAAATGGGATTATATCAAACTAAAAAGCTTCTGCACAGGGCCGACCCCGTGGCTCACTCAGGAGTGTGCAGCGCTGGGAGCGCTGAGGCTGCAGGTTCGGATCCTATATAGGGATGGCTGGTGTGCTCACTGGCTGAGCGCGGTACGAGTGACACCAAGCCAAGGGTTACGATCCCCTTACCAGTCACAAAAAAAAAAAAATTAAAAAATTAAAAAATAAAAAGCTTATGCACAGCAAAGGAAACAGTCAACACATCAAAAAGACAACCAGCAGAATGGGAGAAAATATTTGCAAACTATGCATCCAGTAAGGGATTAATAACCAGAATATACAAAGAACTCAAAGAACTCAATCGTAAAAATCAAATAATCCAATTAAAAACTAGGCAAAGAAATTGAATAGAAGTTTTTGGAAAGCAGTCATAAAACGGCCAACAGGCATATAAAAAAATGCTCAACATCACTAATCATCAGAGAAATGCAAATCAAAACCCCAATGAGATATTATCTCACCGCAGTTAGGCTATTATCAAAAAGACAGAAAATAACAAATGCTGGTGAGGATGTGGAGAAAGGGGAACTCCTATATGCTGCTGGTGGGAATGTAAATTAGCATAGTCACTATGAGAAACAGTATGGATATTTCTCAAACAACTACAGATAGATCTACCATACAATCCAGCAATCCACTTACTGGGTATATATCCAAAGTAATGAAAATCAACAAGGTTAAGAAGGGATACCTGCACTCCCATGTTTATTGCAGCTCTATTTACAATATCCAAGAGCTGGAACCAACCTAAATGTCCATAGATGGATGATTAAAGAAAACATGGTATATACACACAATGGAATACTAATCAGCCATAAAAAAGAATGAAACTGTCATTTGCAACAACACAGATGTGCTTAGATAAAATTATGTTAAGTGAAATAAGCTAGGCAAAGGGAGAGAGATATCACATTCTTGCTCATATGTGGAGGCTACAAAAGTTGATCTGATACAAGTAGAGAATAATGGTTGCTAGAGACTGGTGGGAGGAAGTAGAAGGGGGCAGTGGGGAGAGGGTAGTCAGTGGATACAAAAATATTACAGAGCTAGGAAGAATGGGGTCTAGGGTCTATAGAAACATAGGGAGACCACAGTTAACAACAGAGTACTGTGTATGTTTGAATAGCTAGTCAAGATGATGCTGAATATTCCTAACACACTGACAAATGTTTGAGGTGATGGATACACTAAGCACCCTGATACGATCACTGCACACAGTATGAATGTACCCAAATATCATACTGCACTTCATAAAGGTATACAATTATCATGGGTCAAGTAAGAAAAACAAACTAAAAAAAGGGGAAAAGAAAAAAAAAGAACGTAGAGGAGAATAGTGGTTAGCAGAGGCAGGGAAAAGGAAGGAGGAAGGGCAGCCCGGGAAAGGCTGGTGACTGGTACAAAGTCACAAAGTTAGTTAGACAGGAAGAATAAGTTCTGCTGCTCTAGGGTGACAACAGCTAATAGTATTGTATATATTTGAAGATAGCCCGAAAAGAGGATCCTTTTTGCTATAACCACAAAGAAATGATAAATGTCTAGATGACAGACATGCTAACTATTCTGATTAGATCACTATACAATATATGCATGTATTGAAACAACAAACTACAGCCCACCTACATGTACAATGACAAAAATAAAATAAATTTAAAAAGCCTATTTAGTTATTGTAACACCATCTTTTGGGGATTTTTTAAAAAGTGGACTGTGCACTTGTGCATTATAATTCCTGAGCCTGGGTGTTATGGGTCAAACGTGTCCCCCAAAAGTTTATGTGTTGGAAACTTAATCCCCAATGTAACAGTGCTGAGAGGGTGAGAAATTCGATCACGATATTTGAAAGGTTGGCCCTTTGAGAAGTGACTGGATCCTGAGGACTGTGCCCTTGTGACTGGTTTAATCCATTTGCAGAATAAGGAGCTACCATGGTGTGGACGGGTGGCTTTATAAGGAGCCCCTGAGAGAGCTCTTGCCATCCTCACCAGGTAATACCCTGCGTCACAACGGGACCCTTGAGGGAGTTCTCACCCAAGTGAAGGCCCTTACCAGATGCACCCCCTGGACTATGGGCTTTACAGCCTCCAAAACTGTAAGAAATAAACCAATTTTCTTTATACAAAAAATATTTTTTTAGAGAACAGATAAGGCCATATTGCCAATCTGCAATGCTCTGACTTTCTATTGGTGTCTGTGCGTGAGTGGGTACCCATCCTCCTCCCACCTTCAGAGAGGGAGTGAAAAAGGAGAAGCAGATCAAAGAAGTGTTCTGAATGAAAACACATTTCATCTCCCCTAGGGAGTTCAAGTGACCTTCCCAAGTAATTTACAGAGAGTAAGCAGTAGAGCTTGAATCCAATTCCATTTCACTCTGTAACTGAGTTTCTTCAGTGGGGAAGGAAATACTGTTTAAAGCACTATTTTGTTGTCTTCAAATGGTATTTAAAGTGCTGAGAAGAAAAAAAAAAAAGGCTCTTTAAGAAACACCTTGCTGCTGCAAGTTGGATTTTTCCTGTGAAGATCTCTATGTAGAGTTAAGTAAGAAAAACTGCTGGATAAGTACCTTGCGGCCATGAGTTAGAGGCCACAGACACACGGTTGCCTAGCAGTGGCCTTTAACTGATTAATGTGGAGCAAACAACAGGGAGAAAAGAAAGTAAAGGAATTCTGTGTTATCTGGGCCTTCCTTTAGACAGGGCTCAGGCTACCATGAGGCTTATCTGTCGATGGTCATGAGAAGTGGCCAGGGGCCCAGAGCTCAGAGGCAGAGCCAGGTTCCCAAAGGATGACTCACTCAGAAAAAGGTAAATGACCTAAAAGTTCACCTATGTGCTATTTATTATTCAAAGATCAGAAGCATTCTCCATTTGACCCCTCTGGGTGTGTATCTTTCAGAGAGCCTAAGTACAACACAAAGGCATTCTGACCCTAAGAATAGCTTGGAGTTCATCTGAAACATGTCTTAATTAAGGGGGTAAACAAGCTGTGATTTGGTCAGGGGGGCACACAATTTGAAGCTAGGTATTGTTTCTTTGCCTTTTGCTACTTTATATAATCCTTTACATTTATCTAGTAAGTATTTAAATAAAAAATATAAAACATCTACAAAATTATCTTTTCATAGAAGAATAATACCAACTAGAGTGTGTATGCTTTTATATCACAAATGTCAGTAATTTTACCAGTCACTCCCAGGGAATCCCAAATGTTAAGGCTATGAGCCATGATCTAAGAATTCTGATTTGGGGTGCAGGCTGGATGCATACAAGAAAATGAGAAGCCACTACTGGTGTTGCCTTACAAATCCAACCCTGTAAAGTGACAACAGGCAGAACCTCTTTGCACATCTTGTATTCATCTTTGACATGGAACAAATCATGTGGATTAATGAGATCTGACAGAAAAATATTAAGAAAAATATTAAAGTTTAAAAGCAGAATCATTCTACTGTTGGTGTTAACTGGAATCTGAATGCTTCATCATCTCTGGTCTAAACCATGGACTTGTTTTTCTCTCATGGGTGTGTGAATTTCGGTGCAGAAAATATTAAGTTTCTTAACACAAAAATGTTTCAGATAAAGAGAAGTTTTAGAGAAGTTGTTGCAACATCCTTGGAAGCTGAGTAGAAAAATACACAAGCCAAAGGACAAACATTGAAAGGACTTAATTTTTTTTTCTTTTGATAGAATCATATATAAACTAGTATTTATGTGCAGAGGGTATTTAAAGCCTGGTCTCAGAAAGGATAAAGTAAGCATGGCTAGTGGGAGACTATACCTAACAGAAACCATCTATAAGAGAAAGCAGTCTGGGAACACCTCTTCCGTTCTCAGCTCATGGTGGGCTGTCTACACAGCACTACAACTACCAGATAGAAGTACACAGTTTAAACAAACAATTGCTTCCTCTGATGTGCTTATTAATTTCACTTTTGCCTGGGTCCATAATACACCCCCTTATGGAGGGGTTCTGGTTCGAATCCTGGCTCTTCCACTTTCTGCAGGGAACCTGACCTGCTTCATCATCTATAAAATGGGCATAATGATAATTCCCACCTCATAGGGTTACTAAGAAGATTAAATTAACCAATATATGAAAATGACTTAAAATAGTTCTAGGATATAGCAAAGTTCGGTAAGGGCCATTAAGGCTCAACTGGAAAACCGAGGCGGCATCAGCATGCACTCTTTATCACTATGGCCATTTGGAGGCATAACCCACTGTTAGCTACATAAAGCAGGAGGATCACTGGGCTGGCTGATTTGCTTTCTAAACTTCCTGTGGTGCTGGGCAGATCAAGCCTGGATGAACGCCCCCTGGAAAAGCTGATCGAATGAATGCAAGCTCTAAAAAAGCACGATTTTTGTCTCAGCGTCTCTCACTGCTTCACCTCTGGCACTTGTAATCGTGCCTGGCACATAACTGGCACTCAACAAATGTTTGTTGAATAAATGACTGGCTGAAGGCAAGGTTCTGGAGTTACGCTAAGCGTGGCTATAGACACTAGACTCAACAGATCTCGGCAAGGAGACATTTAAGTCAGACCCATTAGTACTAGGACCCACTCAGCTACTACAATCGAAACAACACTTCCTCAAAATGGGGAGTTATTTCCTAAATGCAGTTTTATCAGATAGTCAGAAGGCTCAGCTGCAAATGTAATTGTCAATATATTGGTTATTTCCATTAACAATTAAAGTTTCAACAAAAATACTTCAATTTTAAAAATTACTCAAAAAATTATGTAGAAAAATAAGCATTGTGATACCTCAAAGAGAAGATTTAATTAGGTTCTAATTTTTCAACAGATAAAAAATCTAACCTCATGCCTTGGACTTTCTCAAAGGTGTGTAGCTGAGCTTTCAGAAGAAGAGATAGATAAGAAATAAATGAGTTCTTTAGACTAAAAAAAAATACATTGTGACCTATTAAAATCTAAAAGGCAATTTTCTGAAAATTTATGATAAATTTACAATATTGCAACAAATTTAACAATTTCCTATTACACTATTAATAATGTTTTGAAAGCCAGAACTTGAAATTTTACTCTGGTACCTAAATAAATCACAGTGACTACAAATTAATTTGTTATTTGGGACACATCGAGATAAATGCTCAGAGCAAGATACACAGCTAAAACATCTCTTTAAAGGAAAAAGAAGTATGGAGAAGATACGAAACAGCTTTCATTAGAGATGATGCAAAAACAGTCAAACTGCTGATATCAAAACATATAACTCATAAAACATTAAAAAAAGAAAGGTCACAGAAAAGTTACCAGCCCTGGTTGTGTTTTACCTTGAACCATGAGCATGGGCTCCTTTCCCCCACCGTGGGCCAGCATCTCCCTGCGGTAGCGCTCCCCGGCGGCCCTGGGGAAGAGGACACTGTTAAGGACACCTGCTCACACAGCCTACGTGGTCTCTGCTCTCACCTGTCTTGAGTTTCCACAACGAAGCCACACTCAACTCACATTCATAAAACTTGCCATCATGTGACAATGTGGCCCTTAATTATTTTCTTCCTTCTAAAAACCTAATTCTAATTTTTAAATTATTCTAAAATAAATAAAACCAGGTGTGATATGTTCACTGTAAAAGGATAACCGTATTTTTGGCTTTCTCTTTTGTTAGCAAGCAAACTCTCTTTGTAGAAAGGATTATTTAGTTTGTGTATTATAGAAAAAGATTATATGCCCATATTTTTAGGATTATTTTGAAGTGAGGTTTGAAATTATTTATGCTATTCTTTACTTTCAAAAAAGAATTTGAGATGGCACCTAACAAAGAGAAAACAAATAACACTCTAAAATAAGAATGAAGGAAAAAGAGCTGGCAGGAGAGGTTTAATCACAGCAGAATGCCTTGGCTAAGGATGATGGCAAATGGACCAGAAAACTTGGCTGGTGGCCACTTGAAGAGGGAGCCTTGTTTCCATCTTCTCATACTCTATCGGCAGGACACCCTATGTGACACTGAGTTATACAAGGAAGACTGTCCATAACAACATGTGAAGGCAGATGTTGAAGAATTTTTACGGACAGAAATTCTCCAAATTAATGGCCCCTGGAAACAAGCTATTCGGTGCTACTCTTTTGTATTTTATGGAAGATGCAATTCCTTTAAGGCAAATGACTACAGATTATAAAACACTAAATCAATTTTGATATTATTTTCATTCCACTAGCTCTGGAGCATCCTTATGTATGGGTAATTTTGTAAACATGGTTTCTAATCAGAATTTTTGATAGCATCACAGCATCAAAAACATCAAACGCCACCCTTGGTCACTTCTTGGGTGAGCACTAAGGCCAGGCAGGAAACATGGACAGAGGCAGGGCCCCTTCAGGGGCAGGGGCAGCTGAGAGGCCCTGTTGACCCCTGGCTTAGGAAGTGCAGTGTCCCCTCTGGCCACGGGATATAGCACCCCTTCTCCTAAATCAAACCCCTCTCCTCATGGGCCTCCAGCCCATGGCTTTCCTAAGCTCTACACAGCCTGACTTCCCGATGTAGATGCCCAGCCTGCCTGTTTTTCAGAAGTGGAATAAAAAAGGATCCTTTGAAGAGGTTAGAAATTTTCTAGTCCAGTGAGCATTTTTACTAGCTTACTTTTATGAACACATAAACTACAACTACATGTCTAGGCAAGAATGCACATATAAATATTTGAAAATATATATATTTAACAGTAGGTGGTTTTCTAGTAAAGTACAGCTCTTTCAAACAAGATGATATTTTGCCTATGTTATAGAAATCTCCAGTAAAGAGTTGTAATCCCTAAAACTGATTTACTGTAGTCGTTTGGTTGTAGATCCTTTGAAAATAATAAGATATGAAAAGCAGACCAAATGTCTGCAGTCTGCAGATGGCCGGAGACAAAATAACATGTGGGTACCAAGCCGTAAAACACTTAAAAATTCTATGCCATATTTGCAAGTTCAAACTATTTTGGAACCGAATGTGATTATTAACAGCTGAGAAAATCTATATCTATGTCAAATTTTATGAAAAGCTGAGGTGTGAAGAAGGTGGGGATAGAGAAGAAACTAGAAATTAGAAGACCGAGATTATAATCTTGGTCCAGTCTGTCAATTGGGAAGCCTTGAACAAATTACTTATCTTCTTTGAGCCTCGGCTTTCTCTTATAAAAAGTACCTGCTCTGCCAAGGCTGCTATGAATGCCATTTGAAAACTCTAGGGCACTCTAAAATCTAATATGCCATTTATTTAAAACCATGTTAAATAAGTGAGGATAACAGCCACCAACTAGAGCTGCCTGAGAGGTATTTGGAGATGTATTCATTTGTGTGGTGAGGATGTAAAATGCTTTAAACAACTATTACACCAGATCATAATTACTCATTTGTTTTCAAAGGAAAAAACCTCCTCTCTACCCAGCATGGGATCCCCTGCTCCTCTCTACCCAGCATGGGATCCCCTGCTCCCCTCCACCCAGCGTGGGATCCCCTGCTCCCCTCCACCCAGTGTGGGATCCCCTGCTCCCTTCCACCCAGCGTGGGATGCCCTGCTCCCCTCCACCCAGCGTGGGATCCCCTGCTCCCCTCCACCCAGCGTGGGATCCCCTGCTCCCCTCCACCCAGCGTGGGATGCCCTGCTCCCCTCCACCCAGCGTGGGATCCCCTGCTCCCCTCCACCCAGCGTGGGATCCCCTGCTCCCCTCCACCCAGCGTGGGGTCCCCTGCTCCCCTCCACCCAGCGTGGGATCCCCTGCGCCTCACCCAACGTGAGATCCCCTGCGCCTCTCCACCCAGCGTGAGATCCCCTGCGCCTCTCCACCCAGCGTGAGATCCCCTGCGCCTCTCCACCCAACGTGGGATCCCCTATGCCTCTCCACCCAACATGAGATCCCCTGCCCCCTTCCACCCAATGTGGGATCCCCTATGCCTCTCCACCCAGCGTGAGATCCCCTGCGCCTCTCCACCCAACGTGGGATCCCCTATGCCTCTCCACCCAACATGAGATCCCCTGCCCCCTTCCACCCAATGTGGGATCCCCTATGCCTCTCCAGCCAACTTGAGATCCCCTGCTCCCTTCCACCCAATGTGGGATCCCCTATGCCTCTCCAGCCAACTTGAGATCCCCTGCTCCCTTCCACCCAACGTGGGATCCCCTATGCCTCTCCAGCCAACATGAGATCCCCTGCTCCCTTCCACCCAACGTGGGATCCCCTATGCCTCTCCAGCCAACTTGAGATCCCCTGCGCCTCTCCACCCAACGTGAGATCCCCTGCGCCTCTCCACCCAACGTGAGATCCCCTGCGCCTCTCCACCCAACGTGAGATCCCCTGCGCCTCTCCACCCAACGTGAGATCCCCTGCGCCTCTCCACCCAACATGAGATCCCCTGCTCCCTTCCACCCAACGTGGGATCCCCTATGCCTCTCCAGCCAACCTGAGATCCCCTGCTCCCCTCCACCCAACGTGGGATCCCCTATGCCTCTCCACCCAACGTGGGATCCCCTACGCCTCTCCAGCCAACGTGAGATCTCCTGTTCCTTCTCACCCAGTGTAAGATCCTCTGCACCTCTCCACACAGTGCAAGTGTAACTGTACCTGGTTTTACTAAGAAACTGGGAAAACAGGACCACCTATCCCAGGGTCCAACACTTCCTCCCACTTCCCAGCCCCTATAGTGTCATGTGCTGCCTCCACTCTGGGGAAGGGGGTGGGCATCATGTATACATAACTGAAATTTACCTATTCCAGATTTTCTCGATGAATCATTAAAGGCTCAACATATTCACTAGGTAACATGGTAAAATGTGCTCCTGGAAGAGGACCATGGAGTACTACACAAACATTTTAGTTAGCCTTCTAAAGGAAAAGTGAAGGGGCTGCACAGGAGGGCATCTACAGGCAGGATGGTAGAAAGCGCTGTTGGGGAGGATTCTGCAGCCACCTGCACTGTCTAGGTGGCAATGTGTGGCCACCACAAGGGGAGCTGTGTCAGGAGCAGCTGGTATAGCAGCTCTCTTTCTCCAGACTGCCACTATTGTCCATGAAGACGACCTTTCCAGGAAAGGAAAGTGTTCCAGAAGTCAGGCGGGGGGACCTTTCCAGAAACAAACTGGGCATTAATGTCAACAAAGAAAGTTTCCAAAAGTGCTGCTCCCAAATGAGGAACAGTAATGGATCCTTTGTTGGGCAATAAAGAAGATGTCCATGTGAGTGAAACTTCAGAAGTTGTGCTGAACGTAAGGAAGCCTGTCAAGAGTCACGGGAAGCACTGAGCATAGGAAATGACAACAGGAGCGGCTGGTGAGACAGAGAGAACACACGGGAGCAGCATGGGAACAAGGCAGGCAGGACAGATTCACACAGGTCCCTGCAGGCACACGGGAGGGCACTGCACCACCACCGCTGCAGAACTACAGAGCTGTCAGTAGGGTGGAGTTCAGGGCCATGGTCACCTCTGCAATAGGGGCCGGGGGGGGCTCCCAGGAAGGGCCTGAGAGCAGTGTGGACGGTGGAGGAGATGGCCTCCCAGCACTTCCACTGTCTGCCAGGTGCAGAGCCCAACTTCGGATGCAGAGCAGGGGGGACTACTGCAGATAATTAAGGAGAGGGCATTTTATGAACTTCCCTCCCTTATTACCTGTTGAAAGGATCCCGTAGAAAACATTCCTTCCAAACCATGGAAGCTACTGCCCTGGACATCAAGTAAGAGTAATATTTGGCACCATAGCCCACGAGGTGGCTGAATCGTAGCTGCCAGGCCTGCCAAAACAGAAACACAGCACAGGAAAGAATTCAGTCTCAGTATTTTGAGAATATTGTATATGAGAACACAATGAAAGCACCTGAGGAAACCTGCAAATGTTTTCATTTAAATTTCACCCAAAAGGGCCTTGTCACTCACGATTATTAATATTTTCACATTTTATCCACTGTTATGAACTAATTGTGTCTCTCCAAGATTCCTATGTTTAAGCCGTAAGCCAGTACCTCAGAATGTAGTTCTGTTTGGAGACAGGGCCTGTAAAGAGGTGATTAAGTTAAAATGAGGCTGTAAGGTTGGGCCCCAGTCAATCTGATCGGTGTCCTTAGGAGAAGATGAACTCTGGACACAAAGAGACACCAGGGGTGTGCGTGCACACAGAGGCAAGGCCACGTGAAGACACAGCAGGGATGTGTCCATCTGCAACCTAAGGAGAGAGGCGTCAGGAGAAACCAACGCTGCAAACACCTGGATCTCGAACTTCCCATTCTCCAGAATTGACACAATAAATTTCTCTTTAAGCCACTGTTCTGTGGTATTTTGTTATGGCAGTCTTAGCAGACTAATACATACACAAAGAAAATTTTGTATCATGTAAATATAGTCTTTAGACATATATACATATATATTTGTTTGGCTCCAAATATACAGTTAATCTTCGTTAAGTGAGTTTAATTACTTATACTGATTATATTTTATTTAACATGACTAGAAAAAAGGTAAAGTCCTGAGTTTACATATTTTTAGTAATTTTCTTGGTTCAGAAAGTTTTACTCTGCAATGATTATTGCTACATGAACTGCTTTTCAGATGGCCTAGTTTTCCTAAAGCTAAAACCTTCCATGTTTTACTGTAATTACATTTCATGACAAAGCAAAAAAGCACAGAAGAAAAATGGGACAGAATTGAGAAATCATAACAATATAAATCTATAGAATCTAACAGAATGCACACTTTTTTTCCCCCAAAGAGTCAAATGCTAAGAACCAAAGTTAGCCACCAGCAGCAGCGTGGGACTCACGGTGGAAGCGTGAAGTTGCCAGGGCTCCCTGCTTTCTCTGAACTTGCTCTGCTTGTTTTCTAATCAAGGAAGAAGCTGACACCTAACTGTTTTGTACAGGTTCATCACTCTGGGGTTCACTTCTGTGACAGAGACATAGAGAGGACAGCCCAGGGAGGGCGGTAGGGGCGTCCACAGCAGAGCACGGCCAGCCTTCCACCTATTCAGCCAGCCTGGAACGCCGGGGTGCTGTCATCGGAAGAGTGCCTTTGCAGTGTGGCACTGAGAGGCGCACCTTTTGAGGATGATGACGTAGTTATAAAAAAAGCCAAGTGGGCTTTCATGGGAGAACACTCTGGCACTGGTTCTGTGTCTTCCTGGACCTGGCCACTTGCTGGCTGGTCAGGAGGGCCGCTCGCCACAGCATACTCGCAGGGACACCCCAGCCACAGCTGCAGTCCAGTGAGGTTGTCCTCAAGAGACAGCCCAGGACTTCAAAATGCTATCTTTTCTGAAACAAACAACCCTGACATACAGTCATCCACTTTCTTCTAACATATGCTTTGTCTGACATTAAAATTTTTTTGAAAAAAAAATTGAAACAAGTTTTTTTTAACCATGATAATCATTCTCTAGCAAATCTTTTTTTTTTTTTTTTTTTTTTAACGATCCTTACATCTTTTATTTTTTATTTATTTATTTTTTTAATTTTATTATGTCGATATACATTGTGGCTGATTATGGCTCCCCATCACCAAAACCTCCCTCCCTTCTCCCTCCCCCCTCCCCCCCAACAATGTCCTTTCTGTTTGCTTGTTGTATCAACTTCAAATAATTGTGGTTGTTATATCTTCTTCCCCCCCCCGGTTTGTGTGTGTGTGTGTGTGTGTGTGTGTGTGTGTGTGTGTGTGTGTGTGTGTGTGTGTGTGTGTGTGTGTGTGTGTGTGTGTGTGTGTGTGTGTGTGTGTGTGTGTGTGTGTGTGTGTGTGTGTGTGTGTGTGTGAATTTATATATTAATTTTTAGCTCCCACCAATAAGTGAGAACATGTGGTATTTCTCTTTCTGTGCCTGACTTGTTTCACTTAATATAATTCTCTCAAGGTCCATCCATGTTGTTGCAAATGGCAGTATTTCATTCTTTTTTATAGCTGAGTAGTATTCCATTGTGTAGATGTACCACATTTTAATTCCCTAGAAAATGAAATATAAAATACAATCCTCACTATAATTCTATAAACTAGGTAAGTGAATTCTAGTAGTCAAGCAACAAACTTTAAAAAAATACATGGTTCCTGCATCAGATGGGCATGGCCAGTTCTAGGGCACACTCTGAACCCGGCAGCCACGACGGTAACTTTAAAGATGAAGCCACAGTGCTGGTTACTCTCTGACTATGTCCAGTTCTTTGAGACAACTAATTTGCCAGGACTGGGCAAGGGAGCTGTCCTAACAAAGGCGTGTGGGAGTGCTCCAATCAATGTAGGACGTGGGCCATCATGGCAGAGATGCTCCATTAGTCTCACTCTTCCTTACTGCAAAATGACGGGACTGGAAGTGAGGTGGGCACCTGTGAGTTGCGGCCAGAAGGAAAGAGCCATGTCCTTCCTCCTTGGGGGTACACCACATCAGCCCATGTGTGGGGACAATGCCCATTGTGGGGGTCGCAGCCAGCCAGGAACATGGGCACTCACACGGCTGTCATTTTGGGTCTCTGTCAAAGTATCAGGCTTGCATTTTACCTAACACAAGGTCTCCCCTCCACCTCTTCCAGGCACAAGTGCCCACCTAGTGGCACCACGAAAACATGAACAAGGGTGGGGCCGTGCCCCTGCTGGGAAGAGCCAAGCACTAGACATGGGGCCAGGTAGGCAGCCTCCTGCCAACGAGACACCTGGGGGCAAGGGAGGGCAAAGAAAGTAGACACAGATTCTTCACCCCATCTGGATGCAAGTGGTATCTGAAATGAAAGCAAAGAGCCTAGGACTATGCATGGGTCACAATCCAGTATAACAAACTCTATATAACTACATTTCCAGTCAAAGGACTGGGTCTTTGGGTATTCATTTATAATGTATACACAGTTCTGTATACTCTGTCTTATTTAAAAAGGGGATCTATGTCAGCTTTTGTGTTATGCTAGAATCTTAATCTACTAAATGTTGCTTAGAACACATGGACACATGGTAACCTCTCTCACTCAAAACAATTTGGGGGTGATGATACTTTTGCAATGGAGCACGGCCTGCTGTTTTAATTTGATACTCCACCAAGATACTGGCTCTTGTGCTATGATGACATAAGCATCTCTCAGGTGGAAGTCCCAGAATTAGAAGCATATAGTTAGTTAAGGGCCTTTATCTTTGAAACTTTTTCTTCAGGGTAATCTGCCAGAACTAGTTTGGCAGCCTTTGCAGTATACAGCAGAGTTTAATTCTGTTTAGATCTGAGCTGAATAGTTTTGTTTTATCTTGAAAGTAGACCTATTTCAATAGTGGCATTTGATTTGACCTAAGAAATTTCTAAGTTCCTTAGTATCAACAACTTGTAACTGAATTCCCATATAAACAGAAGAATAAAAACATGATCTTTCAGAACTGTAGAGAGATCCATCAGGATCTGTGCAATGCACCACTTCCTGAGCTGCCGAGTTGTCTGCCTTGCCAGCAACCCTGCCTGGCACGGGTGTCCTGGCACGTGCAGTCCTTGCTGGGTCTTGCTCTTTAATTACAGGTTAGACTTCAGCACTACCCCCTTTCCATACCTCAAGACATGCTAAATAAATTATACCCACCTGACACCCTTCATCAGAGGTTTGTAAGTTTATGGCTGGCTAAGACCTACAATTCTACTGTTGTTTGAACACAATTGTTGAATTCCTGCTAGTTCAATTTAATATTAAGCCTTTGTTACCATTTCACTCTTTCATCTGGAAAAACGAAAGACAGCAGTTCATTTTAAGCTCTGGAATTATGATATCTTCCTCTGAAATCGAAGTTTTCTTCTTCCTAAGGGATATTTGTCAGATGGATAAGAATTTTCACCATTCCTTTGATGGTTAATGTGGGGATCTGATTTCAAAAACAAACGACTCAAACACCTTTGTAGTTTTCCTTTTATTATGGCTAGAGACCTAGATTCTCAAATCCTAACACTATTCTAAGGCATGGCTATATAAAGTTTTCTGGAGTTAAATAATCTCAGTGATCCCATATGAAAGACAAAACACGGAGCAGGTGAAGCAGCATGTTAGGAGCCCCACGGAGACTGCAACTTGTGCTGGACTCGAGAGAATGTGAGGCCCTCTGAGGATTCTCACTTGCCCACTGCCCTTCTCTAGCTCCATGATTTCCTGGGCCAGGAATGGAGAGGCAGCAATGTAGCCATTTACCTACTATCTATTTTCAGTTGCAATCCTAGAACAGGGACCAGTGCAGAGTAACTGCTCACTAACTGTGTGCTAAATGTTGGATGACAGAACTAACCACTTCTCTTAATTAGACTCGTAAACAGCACATCATTGCTTCATTTTCAACTACATGTGTGGAAATGCATTTACCAAAAATTTGTTTTAAAACAATCTTATCACTGGAACATTATAAGCTGCATGGGAATAGAAACGACAGCCATTGCTTCCTCGGCTTGTGTCATATTGAACTGAAATTTCCTTGAGGGCTCCAGCACATGCTGGGTCCATGGTTAGACTCGGTGCTGTGCCTGGAGCACAACAGGAATGCAACAGCAGTCTGCTGAATGGAGGGCTGGAAGGATGGAGGGATGGACTGATGGACAGACACTGTGGGATCCTTTAATGTGATGCTCAATGTTATTGACAGACTGGACTTCTGACTGAGATGAGGAGCCCAGGAATAAAATCGGCATCACAGACAAGAGGATACTACAATACTAAAAACAAATTTGGATCTTAGACTATTAATAGTTTTTTAAAGTAGTTCTTTGACTACAGTATTTGATAGATGATGTAAGACTTTTGAGGCTAATTTTGGCACCAGACCTCCAGGCCTGAATCTGAGTAGTGCCTCTAAGAGTGTGATTTCATCTCCTTCAAGCCTCAGAGACTCTAAACCAACAATGAGCTACAATATTGTATAAGCTCAGGAAAGCCTACTGGTCACAGGTGTACTGTTTTAATTAGCATCACTAACAGCCAGCAAGACAGGAAGAAGCAAATTCCTGGGGCAGTCCCTGTACATAGACCATTTAGACAGACTTTTCACATTGTCCACGTACAACACTGTTGGTCTACGGAATCTCTCTTATGATACCGAGTCACTGGCATCCACAAGTGCTTAACTACTTAACCACAACGGAGAGCAGGAAACATTCTCCTACTCACTCTCATGTTCATAATTTTTCTCCCTCTCTCTATGTATGTATATATATATGTTCCATGAATTAATGCAGACTAGTATTTCTAATTGATAAGAAATCCCCATTGAAGTTTTACCAAAATCCATGAAACAGTGCCAAACAAACAGGAATTCTCAATTTGGAATATAAAGTGATGTTAAATGGAACACAATTTATCCTGCTGGACACACTCTCAGGTGGCCCCATGATCTGTCCCCCTGGTGGTCACACCTTTGTGAAGTCCCCTCAAGTGCAGACAGAATCTACTCCTTGCTTCTAACCAACAGAATAAGACAATGTGTTAGGATGTCACTCCTAAGATTATATTATATTATATATAATGTCTCTGTCTTGCTAGCAGACTCACTCTGGAAACCCTCCTTGGTTGCTTAAGGAAATAAGCGGCCATTTTGGGAATGCTGCTGTCTGTGACCTGGACTGGGGGCCTCTAGGTCCTGGGGATGAGGGCCTTTAGGACCTAGGGGTCCCCTAGGACCTGGGGGAGGCTTCTAGAGGCTGGGGGAGTGGCCTCTAGGACCTGTGGGCAGCCTACATCAGGCAGCAAGAAGCTTGTCCTCAGACCTACAGCCACAAAGAAATCAATTCTGCCAACCGCCTGGATGAAGCAGTGACACCTCAGATGAGACACGGCCTGGCTAAAGCCTTGACTGCAGTCTTGTGAGACCCCAAGCACAGGAAGCAGCTGACTGGGGGATGTGTACTGTGTTAGGCCACTAAGTTTGTGGTAATTTATTAAATAGCAATAGAAAACTAATACCATTATCTATTTTTTAAAATGAGACTTGCATTCACAAATACTATTAAGAGAAATAAACCCCTGAAAATATGAAAGGGACACCTATAATCCTGTGTCCTCACAAAAATCTTTAGAAGATATTTTTAGAAATATTTTACAATTTTTTATAAGTATTTTACAAATAGATGCAAAAAGAGTGATTTGCCCATGGCTACTGGCAGAAGTTCCTGAGTATCCCCTCCTTTGTTTTCCCCTTCTTCCTTTTGGAAACAGAATCACACCCTTTTCCTGATGAGTTTGAGCCAGGCTATGTTTTCCGAGGACGCCTTGATGCTGGGGTGACCGAGCATCTACACGCTTGCAGATGAGTACGAATGCAGGTGACACGTACAACCAGGTCCTCCACAAGCAAGCTGCTCATGCCCTGCTTGTCCTCTTTCCCCCTTCCTGGTAGCTTTAAACAGGTGGAAATTGAAATCACCACCCTACACTCAAAGATAAAAGCCATACATTGAGAAGCCACCAGCCCTATCCACGCACCTTTGGCTTGTAGTGCATGAGGAAACCCACTTAAAAACCAGCCTGACTTCAAATTACTGATTCATTAGTTCATATTTGACACCTATAACTTTTGCCTTAATTTCTACCATATCTGCTAAAACACACATCAAAGCACATCACAGAACTTTTTTTTAAAGCTGAAAAGAAAGTCCTTACACAAGTGATAAGAGTAAATATTCTGGTTTAAAATGTTGGTTATTCTGGTTTAAAATGGAATGGTAAGGTTAGCGCAGTTAGTTAGAGCATGGTGCAAGGTCCAGAGCTTGATCCCTGTACCGGCCAGCTGCCAAACAAAACAAAACACTGCCCTCCGATATGTAAAAATATATATCAGCACAAATCCTTCTCCACATTACCACATGAATCTGAGTAATTTATAAAAGTGCCATCTTATGAGAATTCTGTAACATCCTGATGACAACTAGAAAACATTTTCTATGCTAATAGAAATACAGTCTATTTTAAGGAGACTGGGCCCAGTCTTGTAAGAAACAATCATTCCTGACAACCTGTACAATTCTCTTTAGGCAATTTATAGTAACATAGCAGGCACAGTGTTAATGATGTACAAAATATTAACTATGAGTATGTCTCTTTAGTATGTCAACTGTAATTGCTGATTTAGCTTATATATGGATATTAAAAAACTTTGTAAAGCAAAACCAAACGCCCTGGAAGGAAGGAATGCACCTATCAAAAGCTAATCCAGGGCCGAGCCCGTGGCACACTTGGGAGAGTGCGGCGCTGGGAGCGCAGCAACGCTCCCGCCGCGGGTTCGGATCCTGCACAGGAATGGCCGGTGCACTCACTGGCTGAGTGCTGGTCATGAAAAAGACAAAAAAAAAAAAAAAAAAAAAAAAGCTAATCCATTAGCAGAGAAAGGATGCAGCAGATTCCAACGGAAACACATTTGTTAGATGAAACATGGAAAGGTAGTATTAATCTAATTAAATGAGATAATAAACAAAAAGCAACAAGCACAGAACTGAAACCAAGAAACGACTGTTTTTTTCTTCCTAATCAAAACTCCTTAACGCTGCTTTTCTTCTCGCCTGTAACATCTCAAGAGAAAAAGACAGACTGCCGCTTCATTCTAAAGAAACCTCGGTTCAAGTAACAGAGAAAATGAGGACTTTCACGGTCAGGAGAGTCAGCCCAGGAAGCCAGGGGGACCTCTGCAGGAACATACTAAGTGTCCAAGCCACCACAGGCAGCTCTAGTCTCTAACAAAACCACTGGGGTGCAGTGCGTCCATCAGAGAAAGAGGGTGTGGCTCTGTCTTCACAACGATCATGAACCCTTCAGCAAAGGAGGCGTCTGTGTAGGATCAGACAAAATCCACGCAGGGAAAAATGAAAAAGGATGTGACTGTCCTTTGTAGACGATGGGGCTTTCTGCCCATGCATAGACAGGGGTACAAAAAAAGTGATGTAGAAGGGACAGGAACTTCTCAATGGGAAAAAGTCTGGGGGCAGGTGCCACAGTCGCAGACTGCACACAGGCATGCAAGGGAGGCAGGTGTGTGCAGAAGGGACATAGCTTGGCTCTGTGGGCAGAGGCCCCTTCAGCTCTCATTCCAGTCCTCCAGGGGACTTACTCAGAGCTTTAGGACCAAGCAAAAGCACCCACATCCTGCAAGATAAAGCTGCCATGCAAAAAGCGCAGGGACAGATGGAACAATGTGATGTCAAACAGGGCCTACGGACTTCTTGCACGAAACAGGCAAGGAGAACGCTGGAATTTCTTCCTTTGATCCCTTATGCTCAGACTCCATGTCTGGTCACTCCCCTCACTCTCTCTGCTCCAGCCAGGCTGGCTGACTTGCTGGTCTGAAAACACGATGGCTGAGCTCCTGATCCTGCACGTCTTTGTCCTGGCTTTCTGCTCAGCCTTGATCCTCTTCCCCCAGAGGCATCTGTATGGCTCACTCCCTCACTTTCTTCAATGTCTGCTCCAACTACACTTCACCATCGAGACCTGCCTCACCCAGTGCTGATCCTGGGCACAACTGGGACTTTCAACCTGACCCTTGTCCCCAGGCAGTTGGGATCCCCAGGACTGCGCTTCCACGTTCATGGCAGTAGGAGCCCATCTGTCCTCTGGGTCCTGAAGTGCTGGTGAAAGCCCACTCCAGCCCCCGGCTCGGTGAGGGCCTGAGGCTTCACCCCCTCCTTGGGTGCTCTCTGTGCGTGCATCACCCTGCCACTGGACTGCAGTCCTCGGTTTCAGAGCCGCTCCCCCCGACAGAGAGCACCCCTGCCCTTCTCCCTATTAATCTAATCAGCCAGCACCTAGGATGATTTTACAGGGATGATTTGTGGACGAGGGGGATAGAACACACTAGTTCAATGTCTGCAAATGAGTTTTCACCATGCCTTTAAAGTCTTCACAAAGAAAACTGAAGAGACTGTTCTAACTTCCTCTGAACTCCCAGAGCCCTTAGTAACTGAGCCAGCAGCAAGGGCCTGCACTGTTATTTACACAGTCATGTGTCGCTTACTGAGGGGGAGTCGTTCTGAGAAATGTGTCACTAGGTGATTTCGTCGTTGTGCAAACATCACGGTGCACCTATGCAAACCTAGGTGGCATAGCTAACTGCACACCTAGGCTACATGGTATATAGCATTACAATCTTATGGGACTGCCGTTGTGTATGTGGCCTGTCGCTGTGACTGTATATGCACATGACTCTTTCCTCCCCACCCAAGGCATGACACATAATGGTTAAGCATATGGACTAAAAAATCATTCATCCTTCCAAAATTCACTGAACATCCATGACATGCTGGGCACTGGATACAGAGGACCCTGCTCTCGTAGCCACACAGTCTACCGGGGAGACAGACATTAAATGAAGGATCACCAGATGACTGCACATGCCAAGTGCCATGGGAATCCAGTTTCTGCACTTACCAGCTGCGTGGCCACCACCAGGTCCTATGACCTCCCTGAATCTTCAACTCAAAAACATGACTGGTCACACCCACCGCCACACAGGACTGCTGAGTGGGTTAAATGAAAGAAAGTAAGTAAAAAGTCTGCACTGTGCTGGCCCTCGGGGATGGCTCAGCTTGTCAACTACTAACATCATCTTTCTGCAAGCAGGGAGGACACCAGGCCCCTCTTTGTACCTTGTGACTACTGAGGTGTCTTTGAAAAATATTCACAAAAAAATGATGAGGAGTAAGAAAATTAGACACAAATCACTATGAATTAGACACAATTTACATCAATAAGTCCAAATTCTTTCTATAATTAACTAGTTTCAATAATGAATAAGATTAAGATATCAACAAATAGGTAACAAACTAATTAATTTACTGACTACACACACGTACATCTGAATTTCTGATGAGACAAAATGAAATTAGAATAGTACTGTTATTAACAGCTCTCCGGCTCAGCTGAGGTGTCTATGGCTCTTAGCCCTCAGGCAGATTCTTCCTAATGGTCCCACTGCCTCATCTGAAACCTGTGAAACCTGGTGTCTGCACACTCATGTCTTCATTTCACTGGCGCCTACCTGTTAACCCTTACCTTTAAATGATATTCACCCAGCTTCCTTGCTTTGAATAACTGCTGCTTTCCAAATTTATTTTCTAATTCTCATGGTGAAAGATCCCTCCAGATCTTACTAAACAGTGCATTCTATTAACTTTCCTTCCATTGCCTAAAAGGTGCAAAAGCTAGACAAGTGCAGTTAGGAAGTATGTCTTACTCTGCTCCTATAGAGACGAAACCAAGTTAATAAAGATGGCAAAAACACCTTCACCTCCAGGAACACATCATAACCGCCTCCCCCGCCCCTATATAACGTGAAGGCATTCCAGAAGTTTATTAAGTAACTGCTTATTCTGAAGGATAGCCCAGGGCTTAGGATGGTATGTCATCTGCAGGTCATGTTACTACCTGTGTTCTGTGCAGAATAACTGACAAATGATATACGTTACTGATCCACTGAAATTACTAGGGCTGCCTGCTTTCTATCAGCATGTCATCAATCCTCCCTGATTATCTTATCTGAAGAATTTCCAAAATTCCTGATGAAATAGCTTTTAGCAACTTTTTACAAAAAGGAAACTACCACAGTTGTAGCTGAAATGTGAAAAACTTGGGTAAAGCCAAACAGTACAGATTATTGGGACTAAAAAAACATATTTGATAAAAATAATGAACACCACCAGATAAATTAAATAAATAAAGCAACATCAAAGTATTCATGAAACTATTCATATAAACACAGTCTCAGCTAGCATTATTTTACTACGTTATAATGTTTTAATAAGGAGCTATATAAGAATAGTTGGCTTTCTTCTCATGTGTCCTACATTTGAGGGTTCAAGGTGGAATCTTTGAAAGGGTCAGAAGGAAGTGATGGCTTGTTTAGGCTGAAATAAACTGACGGCCTTAGATTTCTTTCTAAATCTATGCGTTACTAAGTTAAATCTTATCCCATGTAACACTAGCCAGAACACTGGCTTGAGGCAGGCTGATCAATTTCTAACTTCTACAGAGATGCAGTCTCCTCCATGGAAGGTGTGGGGCCCACCACAGCCCTTTCCCTGTTCTAAGACATGTCAACATCAACTTTTTTTTTTAACTGAGATAAAAGTCACACACCATATAATTCACTCTTTTAAAGTGTACACTTCAGTAGTTTTTAGTATATTCACAAGATTGTGCAACCATCACAAGTATCTCATTCTAGAACGTTTTCATCAAAGTGAACATAAACCCCACGCTCGTTGGCAGTCACTCTCCATTCCCCTCCCCCCGCTCCTGGCAACTGCTAATCTGTTTCCTTTCACCATGGATTTACTGGTTCTGGATGTTTCATATAAATGGAATCACATAATATGTGGAAGTACTGGAGTCCACTGCACATAGGGGTAACTTTTGGTCTGTGGTACTTCTGTTTCAGCTTTACACCACACATGCACACACGTACACGCCTAAGTGTACATACACATATTTGTATAATAGACCATAATGTAAAATGCATTACTTACTGCAGATTTGGTCAAAAGCCTAAAAAAGCCAGTGAGTTAACAGTTCAAGGACAAAGACAAGAAAATCAGTGCTACTAAAGTAGGGAGAGAAGCCAAGGATATAGCAGCAGGTGGAAAAGCTTAGAGATTCAAAGCATATATCGATTTTACCCATTGGGCAAGTAGCCCATGAACAGAGAAAGGGCGTCCATGGCTCTCTATATTTAGCATGTTAAAATATTTGTGTTTTTCTAGCATTGTAACATGAGAATGCAGGCTCTCGGTGATGTGCAAGTCTCTACTGATCCTACTCTATCTATTGTTCCTGTCTTCATGATGTATGTGAAATCTGGTTATCATCTAACCAGAACAAGAGGAACTGTAGGCTGTAGATTACACTTATAAACCACTTTTAGCTAACCATTTTGAGATGGGCCTGGGGAAAATAAAAGACAGTGGATTTTAGAAGTAATCATAATGAACAAACGGAGGATGCAAAAGTAATTCAGATTACTTAGTTAAAAACAGTCTGCCAAGTTTAATTTCCTGGATTTGACGATGTATTGCTATTAATGTAGGATATCATCCTTGAGGAAACCAGGTGAAAGGTACATGCGAACTATTTTTGTAACTTATAAATATGAGACCATTTCAAAATAAGAGTTATTAGAAAATAATTGAGATCAAAAAAGTGTTTTGTGGATTCCTAGGACCAGTGCCAACGGGCTAGTTTGAGATTACTCCACCACAGTGATCGACTTCGTTGCTCTCTGCTGAGACAAACCAACTTAGAGCTGAATTCTCTTACTTCAAATAAGCCAGCTCAACAGCATCTAGTATTACTCCACCTTCTTTCAATATTGTGCTTTTCTAAAGTAAGCTGTGGCAGAACATTATTCTCCAAAATCTTTTTATGTATTTCTTTATTCACTTTAATTTTAATTCAATACAGGACTGGTTCAACTTTTTAGAGGACATACTAAGTTTTAAGAGGGAAAACGAGTTAGAGAAAGTGGCTATGAAATAAATGTAAGCTATCATTTGATTTATAGATGTCCATTACTTCCCTCTAAAGGACTTGGCAGTGTGAAAGTGTTGTTTAGACTGTACTTTGGCTAAAGTGGAAAAAAGTTATTTCTGCAGTTGTATAAATCACTTCAAATACTGTTTGATTTTAGCTTTTAAGTGTCTGAGTTTTTCTAAATGTTCTGAGAAAGATTGGTTTGCTTTTCACTCTCCATAAATCAGCAAGTATTTCAAAGCTTCCCCAAGACACAGAAAAACATACATGTGTGAAAGAATGATTGCATCATCACTAAGTTAGGGATCTGAAGATAGCGTATATTAAAGAAAGCAAACAACAGCTCTTTTATAATTATTAAATGTATACATTACAAATCAAGATGTATACGAGACACCAAGATAAACGATTCCAACACTAATACCCACAAATGGTTGTGGAAGGCCATCAGTAGGGCACAAATCACCACGATGGTGCTCGAGCAACCAGCTGCACACTAGGGGACCTTTGGTGGCCTGGAAAATGGCTGTCCTAGAGGAGCAAGAATCACCCCCAAAACTCACTGATGGAAAAATGCTGAACACACAGATTCCCATCTATTTTAGACTATTAATTTTTTTTCCCTGTTCTGACCCATCCTACATGCAACTAATGATTTTATCTTTCACACACTCTTTTTATCATTTAAATTCCCCTTTCAAGCTCTACATCATTTTATTATACTGACAATAATAATAGTACATGATATTTGTTTAGTGTTTACTATGTGCCAGGCATTGGGCTAAGTGCTTTTGACATACAGTATTTCAATCGATCCTCATAATAATCCCATGAGTTAGCTATTGCCATCCTACAGAGAGATCTGACACGCAGGACTCATCTGAGGTCATGTGATTCTAGAGCTCCACACTTTCCTTAACTCCCATGTTGTCCGTCCTGTCTAGTTAAACTCCTCCTCCTCAGAGCAGCCACCTGCACTCACGTGTAACTCCTCTGCACAGAGCTTCAGCTCTATACCACCTGTTTTCACACATGACTTTCTCACTCCTATCTTTACAATTCGAATATACCACTCTTTATCCTGGAATGTTCTCTTCTCTCAAACAAACATACTAGCCCTCTTACAAACCATAGGTCAACCAGAAACATTCCGTTAAAACTATAAACAAAATAAGGATGTTCACCTTCTCTATTAGTATTTAACATTATTTTGAAAGTTCAAGTCGAGGACAAAAGGAAACAAATATTGGAAAGGGGCAGCAAAAATAATACTTACAAATGTTGTGAGAGCTACATACCTAGAAAACCCCTAAAATCTGGTGAATAAGTTTCAAAACCAGTATGTGTTTATTAGGATTGCCGGCCACAAAATCAACAAACCAAACAAATAACCTTCTTATTATCAATGCTAATCAGCTAGAAAAAAGGAAGGGAGGATAAATATCCCATTCATAACAGCCAAAAAAAAAATCATAAAACTAATTTAACAGGATATGTGAAGAATTTCTAAGCAGAACAACAGAACGTTATAAATGTATGACATTGAGATAGAAATAGGCAGGTAAATGAAATAGTGGAGCAAAGGCATCTGTATTAAGAACCAGCCAACAATCAACAAAAAACACAATCAACATAATTATCTAGCCTGGGCAAGAACCCCTAAAATGGAAAGCTTAGAAACACACCTTGTTGTATATGAAAATTTAACATCTGACAAAGACAACCTTTTCAAATCAGTAGGGAAAAGATGGGTTATTCAAAACCAATTTGAAAAACTAAGAGCTGGTTTCAAATTTCACATACTTTACACCAAAATAAACTTAAATAATCAAAAAAATAAATGTGAAAAATATAATCATAAGGGTACTAGAATACAGGCAAAATTTAAATAATCTTGGCTAGAAAGTTCATTTTAAGCATAACAAGAAACCAAAAGAAAAGTCTGATAGATTTAACTAAAACCAACAACAACATACAAGAAAACCAACACAATAAAACCTTTTCACTGTCAAAAAAAAATTATAAAAGAAGTTGAAAGATAAATACCAAATTGGGGGAAATATTTACAACAAGAAGGATAAAAGGTTAACATCCCTATAAATAAGTAGCAGAAAGATCACCACCAACACGGAAAAATGACAAAAATAGTCACATTGTCACCCCCTACCTGCATTTAGGTGAAAAAAAAACCACAGAGAAAGATGTCGATTTTATCAGTAATAAAGAATTGAAAGCAAAAATAAGCTACAGTATTTGTTGTATATCATATAGGCAAAAATTAAAATCAACAATTAGAGTTGTCGAGGGAAAACTACCTAATTCATGGCATAACTGCAATGTGTATTAGAGTATAAACCATACATACTTTATAGCCCAGCAGTCCCACTGTTAGGGATTTATTTTAAGGAAAAAGCGGTCAAGTGCACAAAGAGGTATGCGTCCACAGGGTTATCTGCAGTCCTTCTGTAGCACTGAAAAATGGCTACAGAACATCAAACAAGAGTGGGGGATAGGAGGACAGGGTTCTGGGGCAGGGGTTCAGAGCAAGCACAGGGAATGTGAGTACTAATCCAAATGATAGTAGAAGTCCACACATGGGCCTGGGAGAACACACCATGGGTGAAGGGAAGGCCACAACATGGCATGCAGATAGGAGTCAAGCATTCTGCTCACTCTGTGCAAAGTATCAACACATGATGTCTGGCACACAGAGGTAAAAGCCCTTGAAAAATGTCTGATGAACAAAAATGAACAAAGTTTATATAACATGTCTTAGTTCTGGTTGCCATAGCAAAATACCACAGACTGGGTGGCTTAAACAACAGAAATTATTCTCAGGAGGCTGGAAGTTCAAGATCAAGGTGCTTGACAGATCTGATGAGGGCCCACTTCCTGGTCTGCACATGGCAGGGTGCAGAGAGAGAGAAAGCTCTCCTGTGTCTTCATTTTTTATTTTTGGCAGCTGGCTGGTAACAAGTCTCCTGTCTCCTCCTACAAGGCACTAATCTCTCCAGGAGGGCTCCACCTTCATAACCTAATGACCTCCAAAGGCCTGCCTCCAAATATCACCATGCTGGGGTGAGGATTTCCTTCATTTTCCTTTGTTAAGCACTTCTGTATGGTGCTCTGCAACGAGTAAGTGCTCAGGGTCACGTTATGAAGAGTTATCACCTCAAAGGACACCCCTTTTAGGATGTACCTTTTCTGAGGCTACAGAGTTTGCATTCTCAACATCAAAGATCACTTAAAGAAGAGAGGAAAAGTATCTAGGCTCTACAGCAGTAGATTTTACATCCAGAACTAAAGCCATGGTGCAGAAGAATTTCTACTCTGAACCTAATTTAAGCTCAGTCCTGATCCTTCCTCTCAGCCATCAGCTGCCACTCTTTAATGGCACATGGAGAAGCGAACGTTCATGCCACTGGGGACCAACTGGAGGAGTATGCGTGTGTTTCCCCTTCTGATTTTACAAGGAATACATGCTTATTAGAGAAAGACTGGAGTATTATGTAAAATATAAAAAAGAATGAAACTCTTCCTTAATCCACAGATGTGTGATAAACATTTGTTAATATTTTAAAGTTCTCCCAGTCTGTTTTCAAAAGACAAAATTGCAGTCTATAATTTTGTACTGTTTTTCACTAAACTTATTTTACAGATTCTTTGTAAACAGTAATGGCTGTATATCATTTCACTACTAGGAATATATTAGTCCTGCTATGCTAAGTTACGATGCAATCGCACGAACCCTAAAATCTCCATTTGCTCCTTGAGCATACGACATGTCCACCTTGGGTCAGTGGGCTCTCCGCACACCATCAGCAATTAGGCGCCACGCTTACAGGGCCTCCATCTGGAACGTCTCTGGTTGCTGGGCCAATGGAAGATGTGGACAACTGCACACAGCCCTTGAAGGCCACAGCCTGGCACTGATATACATCCCTCTACTCACATTTCTTTAGTCAAATCAAGTCACACGGCCAGCCACAAATAACTGCGTGGGTCAAGGAAGTGCAGTTCCACCAGGAGCTGGCAACGGCCGAGCTGGACTATTAGTGAGAAGACCTAATGACAACCACACGGGCATGGTTATCTAACCAGTCCTTGAATGCTGCGCTCTCTCCAGATCTTTGTACATGTGCTGATCATCAAGTGTAAAGCTTTGTTTGCATTTTATTTATTTCTTTAAAATAAATTCCTAAATGTTACATTATTAGCTTAAGGGGTATGTAAGTGCTTCAGTTTCTTGATCCCCCCTGCCGGACATATTTATCCTCCTATGAACAAATATAAAAATATCTATCTTGGTGTATCAACACCCGCACTAGAGGTTTGTCTTTTTATAAAATATTTATTCATTTCATAAGTGAATATGTCATTTCACTGTTATTTCTATTTGCACATTTTTGAGTGCTAGGAAAGGCAAACAATTT
The DNA here is from genome assembly GCF_027409185.1 of Cynocephalus volans. Taxonomy (NCBI): domain Eukaryota; kingdom Metazoa; phylum Chordata; class Mammalia; order Dermoptera; family Cynocephalidae; genus Cynocephalus; species Cynocephalus volans. The sequence continues at coordinate 85,061,962 of NC_084466.1, read as the reverse complement.
TTCATATATGAGAGTACTTTGAAAAGTGAACGAGAAGATTGGTATTGTCTTTTAATTCAATTTTTTCACGAACTTTCTTGAAGTACCCTCATCTATGTTAATCATTTATATTTTCCTCTTTTGTGGCTGACCTTTTTATATTCTTTGTCCATTATCCTACGGGGGATTGCCAGGATTAAAAAAAAATTTTTTTTTGTTCTTTTGTTGCCACTGTTTTATTTGTATGAGCTCTTTATGCAACAGCAATGGAAACCATTTGTTATAATTTTAAAAAACCAGTTGACTTGCCTATGAATTTTATTCATCATGTTTTCTAGAAGTCCAAATGTTCTGTGATCAAATCACTGCTCTTCACATTTGTGATTTCTTCCATTTCTTTTTAATTTACTATCCTTCTCTAAATGGAAAAGAGCTATTGCCTACATAAGCCTTTTTTTTTTTTTTTTGGTGGCTGTCCAGTACGGGATCTGCACACTTGACCTTGGTGTTATAAGGTCATGCTCTAACCAACTGAGCTAACTGGTCAGCCCTATAAGCCATTTTTTAAAACAGCTTATTTTTTTCCAGTTTAGTGTGTACTCCATCTGGAATTTATGTCACAACAGTAAATTAGTATTACAAATAGAACTCCAGTCCAAACATCAAACATCAGGCAATAGGTGTACTAATTCGACCTGTGACTCCTTAGGCCAGTTACTCAGTCCTCGCTCTATTCTGTACCTATAATGTAGCTCCAAAGTTTGGAAAACTAAGGTTAAGCTCCTCGACCTCAGTACAGAACTGCATGGGCATCCTGGCCTCCGCCGCTACCCAGAGTGCTCATGTTAGGGACAAACAAAAGAGAAATACTGAAACACTAGAACGAAATAGAAATACATACTTCTATTTTGCAAACTAAGGTAAAACACACACTCACTCCTCCGCCCCTCTCCTCAGCCCCCACTTTGTCCAGTATGACTGGTTTCAGCTTTCTTCGCCTCACTCCCACGTGCTGAGTGAGCCCAGCCCTCCACTGGCCCCGGCCACTGCCATCCACGGGAGGCCTGAGTGCTGCGCGTCACCATCCACAGCTCCAACACCACCATCTGTCTTGATATCATCACCCTGTCGTGACCAAAGGAAGGGTTACCTCCCAATAGCTCTGCATCTCATTTTCTGACCTCTTCTTTCCCCTCACCCATCCTCCACTGAGCTTTCTGAAATCTAGAAATCAGCAAAATCACCTCTATTTTCATCTGCTTTTTCTGAATGTTTCCTTCACCTTTTTGTTCTAACAGAAACCTGGGTGTCTGCTGAGAACCCTACTTCCCTTGCAGTCTTATTAAAACACGGCTGTTTTCTCCCCAATTCTGCATATCATCGGGCCTAGAGGTGAGGCATGTGATTTCTGTTTTTCACGGCCAGCCCCAGACTGTTCTCCCTTCCTGCCCCTTCAGAGCACTCCAGCTCTGATGCCCCTGACAGGCACAGCGACTCTCTGCCCTCCACTGCTGCGGTCACCAACTGCAGCGTCAGGAGCGTCCACTCGTCCCTTGGAGGTTTTCTCTCCCGCTTTATTTTACTCTCACCGATCCTATTCCAGTTGTAATTCTGATGATATGAATGCCCCCACAGCTAATCTTTCAAACGCTCTGTGTGGTAGAAAGAATAACACCCCTTCCCCAAAGATGTTTGCATCTTAAACCCTGGAACCTGTGATGTTACCTCATATAGAAAAATGGACTCTGCAGATGTGACTGAGATAAAGGTTGTGACATACAGAGATTATCCTGTATTATCTGGCTGGGCCCTAAATATAATCATAAGTGTCCTTATAAGCAGGAGACAAGAAGGTCAAAGGAGGGGAAGGCAATGTGATGAGGGAAGCAGACTGGAGAGACGTGGCCAGGAGCCAAGCAGGCCAGCAACCTCTAGAAGCTGGAAGAGGCAAGGACTGGATTCTCCCCTGGAGCTTCCAAAAGGAACCAGTCCTGCTGACATATTGATTTTAGCACCTTAAGCCTCATTTTCGACTTTTGACCCCTAGAACTAAATCTGTAGTAATTTGTTACAGGAACAATAGGAAAGGAAACGGATATACTCTGGTCTCTCGATTCCTTACCTTCTCTCTTTTTGGGTATTGTCCTTGGCCCTAACTAAGCACTAAGCCTCTCACTTCCATGGTTACAACCTAGACCTTGCTGTCACTATAACTGAGACCCCTCCATAACATCAATCTCAAGCACCCTTTTCCTCAACCATCACATCCTACCTATTCAGCAGACCATCTTGCCCCTTATCTCAAACCCCACTGAGACCTCAACATCCACCACCGGATGCTTGCCATGCCGCACTGCTTCACGTGCTCACAGTCCTCTCTGCCCAGTGAAATCCCATGGCCAGTCGTATAATAACTCCTTGCTCAACCCTCAGTTCCACTGCCTCCTCTTGCCTCACCATACTCCCCGCACAAAGCCACAGCCCTGGTTAAAGCTCGGCACTGGCACCAGCATGGCTGAAAGCACACAGTCATCCCTGTGGCTCCTGTCTCAAATGAATGGCACTAACCTCAAGCGGGCCCTTGGTGCTATCCGGCAATCACACCTCACATCTCCACTGCACGGACTCTCCCGCTCTCCTGGATGGTCACTCTATACCCGCTCCACCATCCCACCCGCCCTCTCAGCTGGTGACCCTGCTTCCTACTTCACTGAGCAAGGCTACCTCAAGGGACTTCCACAATCGCATCTACCCACTGCCTGTATCTTTGCTCATATACTCTAACGATGGTTTGTGTGTGCTCCCAGCAAAGGCTAACCCCTCTACGTATACAAAAGATCCCTCCCCCGCACCTACTCTAGCAAGTATCCCACCTCTCTCTACATCATCAGCTTTTCAGTCTTAACAGATCTTTCCCATTAGCCTGCACACGGTGTTAATCCTCTCATTAAAAATCAAAATGAAATCAACCAACCAAACGAAAACACCTCTTTATCCCTGTATCCCCTCCAAGTCCAATTTCTTTCCTTCTCTTGCAGAAAAACACCCGAGTCGCCTATTCTCACTGCCAACTCTTCTCCCTCCATCTCCTCTTGAACCCACTCCACTTGGCCTGTCTCACAACCACTCCACTGCAGCTGCTCTTATGCAGGCCACCAGCGACCTTCTTGCTGCTAGATCCAATGGTTAACTCTCAGTCCTCAGCTCCCTTGACCTAAAAAAGATACCACTGGGTACAATCACTCACTCCTCTCTGAAGCACTTTCTTCAGTTGGTTTCCAGGGCATCCCTTCTCTTACTTTTTCCTCCTACTTCATTGGTTTCTCCCTCTCATTTTTTTTTTTTTTTTTTTTGGTTCCTCCTCATTTTCCAGCCCTCTAAATGCTGGGGTGCTCCAAGGCTCATCTTTTAGACACATTTTTTCCATTTACACTACTCTTGGGGGTGATCACACCTACGTCCTTGGCTCTAGATACAATCTATATACAGGTAACTCCAAATTGGTTTTGCCAGCACTGCCGCTCCTGTGAACTTTGGACTTGTACATCCAACTGCCTGTGTGACGTATTCTCTTGTTTGTCTGATAGATGTCATACTTAGTATTTCCAAAACTGGTCCCATAAGGACCTAATTTCCCATAGTCTCCTCCGTCTTACTGGTGATGTCATCTTTTGGGATCTCAGGCCAAACCCTTGCACTAAATCTCAGCTTTTCTCTCTCACCCCACATTCAACCTGTCGTACTGTTTGAAACCTGCCAGTGGCTTCCTACTTCATCCAGATTATAGCCAAAATCCTTATACAGAGAGAGCATTCAAGTGGCTTATTAACATGAAGAAGTGCCCGATATCATTAGCCATGAGAAAAATGCAAGTTACAACCACAGTGAGAGAGTTACAACCACCCAATGTTTGGGTGCTCCATGCCCCAGAGTGGCTGAAAAGGACTGACAACATTGAGTACTGGAGAGGATATGGAGCATCCAAACATTGCTGGTTGAAATGTAACTCATGATAATCACTTGAAAAACTGTTTGGCAATAGCTATACTAAAACTAAACAAAAGTGTACCCCATTTCACTCCACAGAAATAAATGCTTATAGCTACCAAAAGACATATCCAATAATATTTATAGAAAAGTTATTCATAACCCCAAACTGGAAATACCTCAACAGTGGAACAGATAAATAAGCTGTGGCATATGAGAAATGGAATACTATGAAGTAATGAAAAAGAACAGAATACTGCAACATGTGATGAGATGGGTAGATCTCACAGACACAACGTCATATGAAAGCAGCGAGGCACCAAAGAGTATATACTTCATGGAGCTATGTGCATGAAATTCAGAACAGGCAAGCAAGTGGTATTATACCTGTGGAGAAGGTGTACTGACTGAGAGGATGTGCAGGAACCTTCTGAGGTACTGGAAACATTTATCTTGATGTGGGTGCTAGTTATACAGATAAACATATTTCTAAAAATTCATAGAGCTGTATATTAGGAATTGTGCACTTTATGTAAGTTATGCCTCAATAAAAAGATAAAAAAATATATTCAATAAATACTGTGCAGAGAAAGTAATGAATGAAACAGAAAAGGGCCTTGCTCTTAGGTGAATTTCACTCCAGTTGGGAAGACAGAAATTAATCAAATGACATCAAGAAATTATAACGTGGGATGACCACTATGAAGAGAAGGACCCCAGTACTATGAGGCTGTGTAACAGAGGGACTGGCCAGGTCTGCAGAGGCAAAGTGAGCAGGAAAGAGAGAGAGAGAGTGCTCCCTCCAGGCAGAGGTAAGAAGTGCCAAGCACCGGGTGCCGAAGGACGCAGTGCGTGCTCAGCTGGATGAAGCTGCAGTGACGAGACCGCGCAGGGACGCGTGGCTGGGGGAAGACTTTGGCCTTTAACTTAAAAGCAATGGAAGCCACTGAAGGGTTATAAGGGGAAGGTTCTCATAGTCACATGTGTACTTAGAAAAGTTCTCACTGATGGCTGTGTGTGACACCGGAGAGAGGGAAAGCAGATACAGAGATACTCATTAGGTGAGGACTGTGACTGTCCAGTCTAGAGCTGGGCTGTCTGGGAGAAAAGGCAGGAAAAACAGCAAGAGAAGGAAGTTACTGAGAACTGCACATTTTATTTGTCTTTATAGTGAATAGAGGCAATTCTATCTTCAAATCAGTGTGGACAAACAGTAACACAGGTTGTCTGCAGGGAATGGGACTGAGGGCCATGGAGACTGGACTATGAGGTACAATTTACACTGTAAACCCTTTGACACCTTATGAATTTTTAATCATGTGCACATATTACTTACTCAAAATATAATTAAAATATTAAATTAATAACACTCAACTGGAATCTTCCTATATTGCTAATGTTGCCCTTGGAGTGTCCATTGGTGACGAGGCATAAACGTAAAAAGGCATTTCGATGAGCCCTCTGGGTACCCGTCACTCCGTGAGAAACACTGAGGTTAGGTTCCTGTGTCCTGCTCACGTTCCTCACTGATGAGAATGTGGTCTTCCTTAGAGAACCACCAGAGAAAAGGCTTCCTGAAATGTAAACGGCCTGAATCTAAAAGACATGTGTGTGTCACTTAAGATATAAAAGTTTATCTGTAAAGAAAGAACTAATATCCTGGAGTTTTAGTTCATTATATTTAGCCTATGTCAAATTGCAGGGCAGAGGGAAAGGGTGGGGACCGTAGCATTATTCATGAAAACCAACGCAAAAATGAAAGTTGGTGACTTGGCTCAAAGGACTATATTATAAAAACAACCCAGGCAGTCATATAATTTCCTCATGTTTTACATCAGTGAAATCTAGGGTTGTAGCTGTCCCACAAACTGAAACCATATAAATTTTTGTAAAATGAGTCAATCATAAGATTAAAGTTTCAATTTATAACACTTCTGTGTTTTAGTTACAAAGCCATAAATAAATCCACCATGACAGAGAAGGTAAATATTTTCTCAGTTGTTTATGCAACCAAAGAGGAAAGGAATTTAACATGCAATTAACCACTTAGGTGTTTCTAGATATGCACCATATGGTCTTTGTATTTAAGATAAAGAAAAACAAAAATAAATATTATTTTCCTTAATCTAACATTTGCTTAGCAACATCACATACTCCAGTGTAGCTCACCCCAGGCAGTACCTTCACCTCTGGGAAGAGATTTGCCATTTTCCGGAGAGGTGAGACACAAGAATAGGAGGAAATGTAACTTCTTCCCCAGGAAAAAAAATTAGGGCCGGCCTGTGGCTCACTCGGGAGAGTGTGGTGCTGATAACACCAAGGCCCCGGGTTCGGATCCCATACAGGGTATGGCCGGTTCGCTCACTGGCTGAGCGTGGTGCTGACAACACCAAGTCAAGGGTGAAGATCCCCTTACCGGTCATCTTTAAAAAAAAAAAAAAGAAAGAAAAATTAAATAGGAGGAATAAGCATTTTTACCCAAGAATTTAAGTTGAATACTCTCGAGAGAGAGAGACTGGTGAAATTTTAACCACCTGGGGCTTTAGTCCTATTGTTCAACAGATGATATATATATTTCTTTACACATTAAAAAAAGAGACCTTTATGTCACTCTTTAAAGTGACATCTGATCAAGAGTGAGATAAGAATAGCAAAGGAGCAGACTTCAGATTTCTAGATAGAGGGCCGAGCCCGTGGCGCACTCCGTAGAGTGCTGCGCTGGCAGCGCGGCGACGCTCCCGCCGCGGGTTCGGATCCTATATAGGAATGACCGGTGCACTCACTGGCTGAGTGCCGGTCACGAAAAAACGACAAAAAAAAAAAAAAAAAAAAAAGATTTCTAGATAGAGTCCCCATGTGATCGTGTTTTCTCTTACAGCCTTACTTTACAAATAACTAACTGGAAAAAATCTGATTGCCATTTTAATCAAGATGGTAGAAATAATTTAAGAGATAATTATTTCTTATCTTCATGTCTTATCAATTATTCTGAAATGAAAGCTTTTAAAATAAAATCATTACTACATGACACAATTTTAAATAACGATTGAATTAAAGTGGTAAAGTTGCCTATAAAAAACTTTAAAATACACATTTAAAAGTGAAAATATAAAAACAATTTTAACATCTTTGAATGCTCAAATGGCAGCTATATTCATGTGTTTATATCTGTATCAATCTATGTATTTATCAACTTCCATATATTCATATATTTTGAACAAAGAATCTCTTAAAAATTGACTATCAAGTGAACAGGAAAGAAAATAAGCTCTAGTACTAATAAATCAAAGCCTTGATGCCCAAATTGTGTACAACAATGCCATTTTCTTATAGTGGATGTTTTTGTTTTTCTTTTTTTACTATTAAAAAACACAACAAAACCCCGTACAGTAAGGAAAACAACAACAGTACTCGCAAAGTCTCTCTGGACTCTTCTGTTACGTTGACCTCACCTCCCTACTTCCATCTCTCCACGTGGTTAAGAGGTCTGTTTGAAAGTTAATCTGTGATGAGCACACCCCACATAAATAACTGGGTTGACCACTGGTTGCACACCATCTCCCAACTGGTAAATTAGTGTTTACTTTCCTTTGCACAAATAATCATGGCAACAGCAATGAAAGCTTAAGAGTCTGCTCTAAAAATCAAGCAAGGTCAACATGGGAAGCCCTCAAATAATACATAAGTTGGATGTTAAGAGTTTATTTATTAGTCTGTTATTTGGGAACTCAGAACATACATCCAAAACAAATGTTCTATAAATGATGTTTCAAGTTACCATACAGCCAAAATGTAACCCTAAAACAACAGAAAAGAACAAGGCATTATACTGTTGTGATTGCAGTAGTAGAAACAGTTTAAAAGTTTGGTTTTTCTGGTACTTGAAAAAAGGCTGTTCCATTCAGATCATCTCCAATCACACTGGCTGACCCAGTTTGTGCCCTTCTACAGACACTCCTGTCCACCCACTGCTTAAAATACTCCTCTGGGTCGCCTCTTAGATTTCCCCTCATCATATCCAGCAAACTCTCCCTACTCATTGCTGTCCATTACTGTAGCTTATAGCACTATCCCTAGACTAACGACTCCCAAATCCATATAGCTCCTGCCTTGATCTGTTTTCTGGGCTTTGGACCCATTGATTCACCAGCTATTCATCCCCACTTGGATATACTATAGTTACATCAAACTAATCATCTTTACATCCTTCACCCCATAAAGCTGCTACCCCTCCTGCATTCCATGTTTCACTGAATGCCATCCCCATCCCCTCAGATGGCCCTTTTAAAACACTGGGTGTCATTCCCCACTTCTTCTCTTTTATCACCACCTCCCAACCTATCAAGCACCAAACACCCAGGTCTGTCTGATGGCCAACGTGAGCTACTAAACCACTCTTCTAGTCGACCTAGCCATCGTTTTTCTTTTGCTGAACCCGCCAGTATCTAGCTGGTGTTATGCCCATGGAGTGCTATGCCTCCACCAATGCTTGCTCATGTAAAATGAATTAGGTTTCCACATCAGCATGGGTAAGGGGCTTCCCTCTGGAGATTAAAACCTAGGGTCCCAACATGCACTTTGTATTACATCTGTATTACGCATCACATGGTCTCCCATCATCTCAGATTTTATGTTCAATCCATCTGCTCACATCTCAAAGCAATTTGACAGGCTCAAAAAATATTTTAATAATGAAATGTTTGACAAAACAGCCAAATATAATGATAAATCAGTTACTGCATACACATCTAAAAACAAACCACTTCTAATATAGGCTCCATGAGGGCAAGGACTTTGGTCTGTTTTATTCGCTGCTATATTCCATCACCTAGACCATGTACAGTACATAGCAGGTACTCAATAAAAATACAACATATATAATACATTATAAATGTATCAATTACTAAAAATCATTTATAAATATTTACAGTAATATAAATAATTGAATTAATGTACAAATACATAAATTGGGATTTGGAAATAGTTTTCTTTATGCTAAATAATAAACAAAAGCTTATTTGTTCTTTGATGTGTCTGACTAAACTTAGCACCATTTTCAACTGTGTTTTGTTCTAACAATACAGTATGCTATAGATAGAAAATTACACTTATTGTGAAATACATATATCACTTCTTTACCATTAGACTTAATAGGAGTAAGTCTTAATAGAAATCATGTTCCAGCAGCAGCAGCCTTTTTAAAATGATACACCCATGGGCCGAGCCGTGGCGCACTCGGGAGAGTGCAGCGTTGGGAGCGCAGCAATGCTCCCGCCGCAGGTTCGGATCCTATATAGGACAGGCCGGTGCACTCACTGGCTGAGTGCCGGTCACGAAAAAGACAAAAAAATAAATAAATAAATAAAATAAAATAAAATGATACACCTTGAGCATGTTGCAACAAATCAGCTATATCTGTTTATTTCCCCAATAAGCCACAGAGCACACACCTACTCAAAAAGATCTATAGGTAACCAATGTGTACAGATTACATAAATCCCCATCTCCCCTATCTCAGCTAAACTGGAATACTTGGAGGGGCGGCCCGTAGCTCACTTGGGAGAGTGTGGTGCTGATAATATCAATGCCACGGGTTCAGATCCCTATATAGGGATGGCCAGTTAGCTCACTTGGGAGAGTGTGGTGCTGACAACACCAAGCCAAGGGTTAAGATCCCCTTACTGTCATCTTTTTTAAATAAATAAATAAATAAGTAAATTGGTTACTTGGTGTGCCACTTTTAATCAGTGTTAACAATGTGCCACTATAATGTGACAGCTTGTTGCTGGATATAAAAATGAAACCTAAATGTGGAGTGAATACTACTCACAAGAAACATATCTTCTTTTCACATTCTTTGTTGGTGTTTGTACTAATAAGAATAATTACCAAATATCAACACATCCTTCAGTCTCAGTAACTGCTTTCCTAAAATAACTTATGAATTAAAGAGAAAGACAATCTTCTTAGACATATTATTATGATATTTTCATGTAAAGACTTACAGTGCTCAGGACTTCCTTGTTCTGTATACATTACTGTTTTCAATTTGAGGTCAGTAAAGAACAAAGAATGTCTCACTGGGGGCAAGATTTATTCAGAGAACACTGTTTTTCCAAGAACAGCTGAGCTGGAGACACAGTTCTACCACCAAAATTCGCAAATCTACAAAATTAGTTCAAAACACTGAAATTCAATTGCATCATTAACAGATCTTCAAAAACTGTAGTCTAGCAACAGAGTCGGCAGTTCATGTTTTGTACCTGAAAAAATACTCAGGACAGAATCAGAGGATCACAGGCTACAGAAATTCCATCCCAAACTTTCCCAGACATGACTATTTCCATTGCTTTAGAAAGGTGAGTGGAAAGTAAAACTATAGACCTGGAATACTATAAAAATAAAAATACAACACCTTCTCCTCTATAAATTAAAAATCAGAGAGATGCACAATTAGTTAGAAATAAAATATTATGAGAAGCAATGGCCACTAATATAAAAAACAAGACAAAACACTGTACTCTAAGAGAAAGAGACGTGGAAGCAACAGAAGACCAGCCTCTATCCAAAACTGAGCAGAAACTTTTAGATTTCTAACACCAACTACTGTTAGAAGGTATAGCAAGAAAAGTACAAATCAAATCTGTCTATATATGTCTATATATTTAGCACTCACATAAATATTAATGAATTGCTGACACAATGAGGCTATTTATTCACCTGTAAAGTAAGTATCCATTACTTAACATGGAATAGGATGGACCTTCCCCATTAAATAGTTACAGTAAGGGCCGACCCGTGGCTCACTCGGGAGAATGCGGTGCTAATAACACCAGGGCCATGGGTTCGGATCCTATATATGGATGGTCGGTTCGCTCACTGGCTGAGTGTGGTGCTAACAACACCAAAGCCAAGGGTTGAGATCCCCTTACCGGTCATCTTAAAAAAACCCAAAAAACAGTTACAGTAATATAAATGCAGATTTCTAAAATATGAGCTCCATAGGGCTAGTGCCTAGAAATAATCCATAAAAACTTCCATGGTTATTAAGTTTGGGAAAACAGCACTAGAGATTCATAACATTCATTAGCATATCACAGATTCTGAGAAGTCAGGCAGTAGAGAGGCCAGTTTAATGTTGTTTAAACCAGTATTTCTCAAAGATAACTGACGTGACACTTTATTCCCAAAATGAGTTATTAGAGCACTTAAGAAATGCTAAATATAGACATAAATGTAATCATTATCTAAAAGTTTATACTATATTACATACATATAGTTTGTAGAGACTCTATAAATATTATGAATACTCTCTAGGTTGTTGTTTAAATTACATTTTTAAATTACATTTTCCTTTTCTCACTGTTTAATTTGAGTGAATAAAATTACTAATTTGAGAGAAACAATTTCTGGAGATATTACAGGGGACACTGTCACTCTTTTGGGAAGTCACTATAAAGCCATCTTCCACCCAGCATGGATGTTGAAACCTCCCAGTCATTCTGTCTCCATCACTCCTGCTCATCACCCAGCCCATACGTCCAGCCCGCCCCTGGCCTCACTGAGTCTGCCTTCTGTGCTGTTCTCAACTCCATTACAACCTTCCTTTCCCCATGGTCTGTTCAAGCCACCATTAGCTTTGGCCAGATGCTTGACCACCTCTCAATGAGTCTCCCCAAATGCATTCTGTAGCCTATATGTGCAGCCGAAATGATCTTTTAACAGTTAGAGATATTTTCTACATACCAAGAATACACAAGGATACTTCGAAAAGTTTGTGGAAAGATTCATATTATCTTTTAATTATATTTTTCCATGAACTTTTGAAGTACCTTTATATTTCTACTAATAAGGAAGAAAGAATTACAAAGTCATTCATTATACCCTTTTCTTTATAGTCTTACTACATACATATTTATCGTGGCAAGACATTGCCTAGTTTTGCATGATTTTGAACTTTATATAAGGTGTTAGTTTAATTCTTCTGACATGCCTTTTTTTAGTTTACTTTATGCCTGTTAAGTTTATCACCTGTGTTCCACAATTCCCACTGCTGAATACTGTTCCAGTCGATGAACATGCCACAAATTATTTACCCACTTCCCTGTTGACAATCACTTGAGTTCTTTTCAGAATCCTCCCTCCCCACTCCCCCCCCCTTTTTTTTAACCTTTTATAACATTATAAACCTTCCTATTACTAACACCTGGTACAGAAAAGTACATTTAGTAGAGAAAGTACAACACTTTCTCTTGGTTATGTATAGGAATGGAATTGCTAGACCACAGGGTACGTCCATATTCAACTTTAATAGACAATACCACAAACTGTTTTCCAAAGGGGTTACACCAATGTGCACTCCTTCCTGCAGAGCCTAAGAGTTCCTGTGACTCTACCTCCTTGACATCATTTGGTAACGTCAACTGTTTTAGTTTTTGCCAAACTGGTAAAAGTAAAATGGTATTATACTGTGGTTTTAATTGGCATCCCCTGATTAACACTGAGGTAATTTTAGACGGTTTACTGCATGTCCATGTCTTGCCCATTTGAAGCACTTTAAAAATATATCCTTTCCCAAGATGGTAAACTTTAAGTTATGTATTTTTTATAAAAATAAACAAAAGAAAAAAAAATCCATTTCCAGTTATATGTGTTGAAATATCAACTTCCAGCCTGTACCTTTTCTTTTCACTATTTTTCACATTTTTAAACAGATTTTAATATTATATTTAATATTTTAATTTTGTAATTTTAATATACTTGAATGTGTCAGTCTTATACCTTATGTCTAATGTTTTTTGTATTTTATATAAGATACAAGATACTCAGGGTGAGTATAAAAAAGACTATCATAAAGACATGGTTTTGCATTATCTTCTAGACACTTAAAGCTTTATTTCTTACATGTGGGTCTTTAACCTGCTTTATTTTTCCTGTGCAGTGTGAGACAGAAATACAGTTTTCGTTTTTTCTGTATGGACGATCAGTCATTACAGGAACATTAAAAAAAATCGTTCCTTCTTTGCCCCTAGATCTAGAGTGCCAGCAGCTGTATTCAAGCCCGTGAACGCGTGGAGTCTGCTTTTGGGCTCCTGCCTCTGCTGCACTTTTCTATTAGTCCACTCCCTCACCAACGTGACCCTGTCTTAATGCCTACAGTTGTATTTAGGTCCTGAATCCTGAGTGAGCAAGTCCACCGAATGTCTGTCTTCACAACTGCCCTAGCTGTTTTTGGCCATTGCTCTTGGCTTGCTAGGTTCAAGCAAACAAACAAACAGAATTACATTATATTAAATGCTTAGATTAACTGAAGAAAAACTGACATCTTTTTACGTTAAATCTATTTTTCAGTCAAGTTTTATCATCTTCTACATAGAGATAATACAATTTTTTAAAAGTTTTTTTAAGTAGGCATTTTATACTTTTGTTGCCATAATGGTATCTATAAAGTTCTTTTCAGTTTGTTGCTCATAGAGATGGAATTAATTTTTATATATAGATTTCTGATGGAGTTTGGATGTGTTGTCCCCTCCAAAACTCATGTGGAAATTTGATCCCCCATGTGGCAGTGCTGGAAACTGATTGAGTCATGGGGGTGGATCCCTCATGGATGGATTAATGCTCTCCCTGGGGGAGGGGGATTGATGAGTGAGTTCTCACTCTATTAGTTCCCACAAGAGCTGGTTGTTTAAAAGATCCTGGCACCTCTTCTCTCTCTCTCTGTTTGCTTTCTCTCACCATATGATCTGCTCGTACCCACCAGCTGCCTGTCACTTTCCGCCATGAGTAGAAGCAGCCTGAGGCCTGTGCCAGATGCAGCTGTCCCAGAATCATAAGCCAAATAAACCTCTTTTCTTTATGAATTACCCAGTCTCATGTATTTCTGTCTCAGCAACACAAAACGGACTAATACAGAAAATTGGTACCAAGGAGTGAGGTGTTGCTATAGAGATACCTGAAAATGTGGAAGAGGCTTTGGAACTGGGTAATGGGCAAAGGTTGGAGGAGTTTGGAGGACTTAGAAGAAGACAAAAAGATGAGGAAAGTTTGGAAGATTTTAGAGACTGGTTAAACAGTTGTGACCAGAATGCTGATAGAAATGTGGACAGTAAAGGCCATGTGGATGATGAGGTCTCAGATAGAAATGAGGAATTTATTGGGAGCTGGACAAAAGATAACCCTTGCTACACCATAGCAAGGAATTTGGCTGCATTGTCCATGCCCTTGGACTTTGTGGAAGGTGGGACTTAAGAGCTGTAAACCAGAATGCTTGGCAGAAGAAATTTCTAGGCAGCAAAGCATTAAGGAAGCTGCATGTTTACTTTTAATAGCCTGTTCTGAGTTATGGTGGCGAAGGCATGATGTAAAGCCAGAATTTAAAAGGGAAGCAGAGCATAAAGATTTGGAAAATTTGCAGCCTTGCCATGAGGTAGAGAAGTGGAGAGCAGGAGAAAAATGTAAGGGTGAAGCAGATAAACTGGTTGCTAAAGACATTATCTTGGTGATGAGGCAGCCAGATGCTAAGAACCAGGACAATGGGAGAAAAGCCCTAAAGGCATTTGAAAAGTCTGGAAGGGTGCCCCATCCATCACAGGCCTTGAGGCCTAGAAGGACTGAGTTGTCCTGGAGGACAGATCTGGGGCACAGCTGCCCTTGGGGAACCTGCTCCCTGCATCCCAGCTGCTCTGGCTGGAGCAGCCCCAAATGTGATTTGTGCAGCAGCTCTGGAGAGTAGAAGCCTGAAACCTTGGTGATGTCCACATCGTGTTAAGTCTGCAGGCCAGCAGGATGTGAGAGCAGTAGAGGCGTGGCAGCCTCCACCCAGAGTCCAAAGGACGTATGGAAAAGCCGGTAGCCCAGGCAGAGACCTGCCGCAGGGGTGGAGACACCTCAGAGGCCATCTACTAGAGCAATACTGAGCAGGAAAGTGGGGTCGGTGCCCCCACAGAGAGCCCCCACCAGGGAAATGTTTAGTAGAGCCAAGGCAGCAGGGCTGCTGCCAGGACCCCAGAACTGCAGGGCTACTGGTAAAATGCAACACAGGCCTGGAAAAGCCACAGGCAGCAGCACAGCCCACTGGGCTGTGCCAGGCAGAGCTGTGGGAATAAGGCTGCCTGATGCTTTGGGGGCCCAGATGCCCAACTGTGCCCAGGATGCAGGACTTGGAGTCAAAGAAGATTATTTTGGAGCTTTAAGACTTAATGTCTGCCCTGCATGGTTTCGGACTTGTTTGGGGCCTGTTTCTCCTTTCTTTTGGTCTATTCCTCCCTTTTGGAATAGGAATGTGTACCCAATGTCTGTTCCACCATTGTATCTTGGTTTTGTTTTTACAGGTTCACAGCTGGAAGAACTTTTGCTTTTGGTCTCAGATAAGGCTTTGGACTTTGAGGTTGGTTCTGGAACAAGCTAAGACTTTTGGGACTGTTCAGACGGAATGATTGTATTTTGTGTGTGAGAGGGACATGAGTTTTGGGGGGTCAAGGGTGGAATGATGGAGTTTGGATGTGTTGTCCCCTCCAAAACCCATGTGGAAATGTGATCCCCAATGTGGCAGTGTTGGAAACTGATTGAGTCATGGGGGTGGATCCCTCATGAATGGATTAATGCTCTCCCTAGGTGGGGGGATTAATGAGTGAGTTCTTGCTCTATTAATTCCCACGAGAGCTGGTTGTTTAAAAGACCCTGGCACCTCCTCTCTCTCTCTCTCTCTCTCTCTTGCTTCCTCTTGCCTCATGATCTTCTTGTACCCACTGGCTGCCTGCTACTTTCTGCCATGAGTAGAAGCAGCCTGAGGCCCGTGCCAGATACAGCTGTCCCAAAATCGTAAGCCAAATAAACCTCTTTTCTTTATGAATTACCCAGTCTCAAGTATTTCCTTCATAGCAACACAAAACAGACTAATACAATTCCTTATCCTGAAAAGCTGCTAACCTCTCATATTAATTTTAACAACTTACCTGTAGATACTTTTGATTTTATCTGTCATCAGTCATCTGCAAATAATGACAGTTTTGCTTTTTCCTTTCCAATGCTTACATCTTTTGTTTTCCTTGTCTTATCTCCCTGATGAATGTTGCATTGAAGAATTCCAATGAGCATCCTGGCCTTATTCTTTATTTTTACGGAAATGTTTATTATAGGCTTAATAAATGAACTGACAAATGAATGAGGAAATGCAGAAGTTTCTAAGTAGGAAGAGTAGAGTGTGTAAGATCTAAACAAACTTTCAGACATAAAAAAAAAAAAGGACAAGCCTAATAATGATATGTTCTCTAAACATAGCTACGTTTCTTCTAAAGATCTCTTTAAAAATTTACATAAAGAGCTGGATACTGAACACAAAGAGGGGAGATAATCCCAGTGAAGAGATAAATCTTCATATTTTCTCAAAAGGAACTAGGACAAGGACAGTGGACTTACTAATAACATCCTTCCTTTTAAATTAAAAACGATTTACATATTGTTGATTCAGAATTTGGTTCCTGCTGTTTCATCATCTCTGTATATTAAATAACTACACAGAAGAAACCTGGATGATAAGGAAGTTTGAGTTCTCTTCCAAAAAGAGGCATAGCAATATCATGATACGACTTAAAAGAAAGGCAGAACGCAAGCTGCTCAGTCAGGCTCAAGTATTGCAGCTTTGGAAAGTATCCAGTTCCTCCTAATTTTGGTATTCCAATGATTTTATTACTTACTCATCATGTTCTAACTACATGGAGTTTTAAGTCACATTCATTTTAAAAATAAGCAAAGAGGAATATAAGATGAGCACAAAAACATGCAAGCCCAAAAGCACATGAAGCAGGCAATGCTCTGTAAAGTGGAAAATGCTAGTAATGTCTAGGCAATTGTTATAATTATTTATTTCGTGGATGAATAGTTAAGATTATTCTTATCACGACAAATTTTCACTAACACAGAAAATCAAGAGCTCAATAGTACACAGTATTAGAACAATAAATTATATGTAAGATCAAAAACAGGCACTTAGTATGACTAGCATTACATATCTGGAACAGATCATTAAGCTTCTAAGACAATCAAAAACCACTGACAAGGAGTGTTATGAAGATAAAATACCTTGTTACTTTATTCATCTGGTAAATATGAACTATTCCCATACATGTTTGAGTGTTAGGACCTGAAGATTTAGTGAACAATTATAGTTTGTTGATTAACTTAAACTTTTAGCACAACTTATTCTGGTATTTAATGTAAAACCACTTCACATTTATCCAGCATTTTACATTTTACAGAGCACTTTCAAATTAGCTCTCTTCTATTAGACTGACTAAGCTAAAAGGACAGAAACCTGGAACTACTGGTAGTCATCACAGCGCCCAGTCAGGGAAGCCTGTCTGAGAATGAAAGAAACCCAGAGAAAAACAGAAATAAGAACTGGAAAAAAGAGAAACACTTCTAAAGTTATTGTGAGAGACCTGGATCCAACTTACCTGAAACAAGATATACCCCTGCACCTTTCATTTAGGAGATGCATTAAATTCCCTTTTCTGTTTAAGCCAATATAAATTGGATTTCTACCACTTGCAATTAAGAGAGTCCTGGGAAATATAGAAGACTCAGTCACATTGCTAATTGCACCAGCCAGAATTCTTTCCACTATATCCAGCTTCATTATAGGAATTTTGGAGTAATGAAAAAAGCCTGAGGTTGGTTCTGAATCCCAACACAATCATTTAACTACCTAAATGATCTTAGATAAGACATGTAATGTATATGAGCTTCAATACGAGTTCCAAGTAAGGGGATAATACCTAATTTATAAGGAATAAATTAGAGATCTTTTCCTAAGGTAATTAGATTGAGTCTGGCACCTAGAATTCAATAAATGGTAACAATACCCCGGCTTGTCTATCCTGAAAGGACGACTAAATGAGATAAGATATGTAAAGCATCTATCGCAATCCCTGGTACAATATCAAGTACTCAATAAATTTTAATTCTTCTTGAAATGAAAATGAGTAGAGATTGATAAGCACATTCTCCTTATATTACTAATTTTTTTCATTATAGAAAAATAACTAAAAAGAAGACTACAGAGTAACTCCAGTGGCCTTTTTAATTCCCACTTTCCCAGGAATACAGAAAAATACTAATAGAGGGAGGAAAAGACATGTAAATGGACAGTTGGAGACATTAAATGAGCTAGGAAATTTCTAGCCTTTGCCCCAAGTAAAACCTCAACACAAATGTATGGACTGCAAGTCCTCCAAGGGAAAGGTGATCATACCTACAGAAACGCAAGTAGAACCACTCGCAGCACACAACAGAAGCAAAACACTGGACTCACAGTGTCTGGAACGTATGGTAAGCCATAAAACTTCTCCTGTGTTTCCTTGAGAATATCTGTTGTGGACCTCCTCAAAGGATGCTTCCCATGGTAGATTTGATCCAAAGTGGCATAAAAGACCTAGACAGATGAAAACATGTATTTAATTTTGGAAGTCCATCCTTATATCTAAGATTTGGTAGACCAAAGATGTTATAAGTGCACCTGAATAGTAATTATAAATCACATGTATTGCTTGAGATGTATTTTGTACTGCATTTAAGACCATGTCAATGTTAAAAGGAATGCTTTCAACCTTTTCATGATAAAGGATATTAAAAAACTTTGAACCTGATCCATAAGATACTCTTTATCTACAATGTAGCAAACTAAATTTGGGACCACACAACTGGAATTTTGCCAAAACCTACACCATTAGAAATATGAAAAAATAAGGAGTTGTAACTCTGACCCCCTGGATCTAACAAATACTGTTTGGTTACTTCTTGGAATCCTGATATATCTTAAATGAGAGAAACGAAATGATCAGAATCCTAGTTTTGTGACGAAAGGTGAAAGAAAGAACGCTAAATCAGTGAGGGGAGCATGGAGAAAGGAACGGCAACCTAGCATCTCTCCAGTACAGATGTTACAGAGAATTCTTATGCAGCTGTTGGAGAATTTGCAGCTAGCCCACACAGGATCCCCACACTTGGTGTCAGGAAGTACAAAGGAAGCAGCTGCTGTGTAGGGGCAATTCTGGCTCGACTAGGCAACCAGGGGAGAAGAATCATCCACCTCTGAATAGAGGATACAGACCGCTGACACATAATAGGGACATAAAGTGTTCAAGGAAGATTGGACATGAAATCTTCTGTTTATCAAGAATTCAAAAATAAATTTTGCATAGAAAATCTAAAGATAAAGCACTTTTTTACTATAACATTGGACTTGAATATTAACACTTTATTACTTTAAAGGAAAAATTTTGACAAGCAATTATGCTTTTGATATGACTCTTTCTGATTCAGAAATGGAATTTGCAGAGAATGTGCAGCTGTTGACTTGAAAGAAGTAAGGATTAGTTTGGATAAAAAAAAAATTTAAATGACCTCTAGCTTCTGGCTTCATCTAGATATAGAATTATGGTTCTAAATTATAAAGTCAAGTTTAAACCTTCCCTAGAAAAATATAGACATTTCCTAAATATAATATTGCTTTCTTCTAACTGGTAATCTAAACAATATAGCTAAATATAGCTCTTTCAGTTCTTCATTCTATAATGAGTAACAATGCATAAAGATTATCAGAGAAGCCAAAATTACTCCTCCCTATCTTATCTATATCCTAACAGTAAATTATTAGAAATTGATACTCTTAAATTCTAACCTCAACTGTTTTTTTGCTTCAACGTATTTAAACACATTAGATTTCAAGAGTTTCATTTTTTCAGTTATTCCTTTTACAAATAATATAAGCATGAAATGACTTTTTTTGAATTAGGAAAACAGAGCAAAATAAATTAAATGTGCATTCTTTCATGCTTATTTGCTGATAAATTAAACAATTCTAAAGTGATGAGCCTATTTGCCCACCCAGGGAGCTGCGGGTGGGACCAGGAAACTTAAAGCCACAGAAAAGTAAGGAGCCTATTTTTAAAACAAAAGATAAAAAAAAAAAAAAATTCACCATTTTAAAAACACAGTTTATACCCCCTTAGAAAGCTGAAAAAAATTCACTTCCTTTCCACCATTTTTGTCTCCACTGTACAAGTACAACATGAAAGCTGGGCACAAGGAGCTCCTTTGGCAGGAATTTCTCTGTCTCTCTCTGGGGGTAATTCTTTTTGACGGGTGGGAGAAGAGAAAGGTTGGTTTTCCATTTAAAAGAAAAAATCATTGGAACAACTGTTCAAAAAGAAAGCCACAACACAGACTTTTAAAAGGCAGGCCTTCTACTAAAGATACTAGCAAATCAAAAGACTTTTGCCAAGTAACATTAATTTTTAAAATAATTCAGAAATCCTTCTTTAATTATATTGATATGAATAGATACTGAATAATGCAAATCAAATGTAAATTCATCGTTTTGTCTATATTATGCATTTTCTTCACTGAAATATATTTTTTAATGTATAACAATATCATTCATTACTTTCTAGGGACTGAATTTTACAAAACTATAAAGCAATTAAACAGTGGTTATGCTCTTAAGTAGGTAACTGGATCATCATAAAGTGAATAATGCCTGAGATGAAAGTCAGTGTTTAAGCTATGTTTACATCACTCTCAGGATCTGATGAAGAGTAAGAGTTCCATAAACAGTCTCAGCAATTACAAATATCTAAACATCTGGCATCATGCGGACCTGGTATCCAGATGGTTCACAAAATTTTCCTAGTCTTCATCTGGAAACCTGGGAAATTGGTTTTGAATATTATCTAAAACTAATGGCAATTACTTTTTAAACTTCACATCTAAAAACACAAATTTAAGAAGATACAAAATGAACAAAAATATATATAATTGCATTTGAGCCCTAACTTGGCTACTGAAATGTATGATTTAAAGAGGTCATGTAACTTTCTCAAGCTTTGATTTTCCTGACTGAAAGTGGGAAATTACCTTATTTAACATGTACTTCATAAAGACAGTGTGAGGACTGAATGAGTCAATTTTGGTCAAGTTCTTTGAACTCAGATGAAAGATGTTTTAGAAGTTTTAGAAGCATAATTATTATAATAAATGTGCAACACTGGCAAGAATTTAAAGCTATATATTTATTTGGGATAATGACTCTGGAAAACTTGAGAACAAAGGTACATACATACCTGAAGTTGCATATCAGCTGCAGCACAAACCTTCTTGGATTCACAAAGACGAGACACCATATTTTTTGGCAGTGCCTTGATAAAATTAAAGAATATATATGTGACTAACGTGCTTAAAAAGTCATTGCACTATGTATGGGCACTTATGAGTCAGGAAATTTTAAAATAACATCAAATGAAAAAATGAGTAATGGAATTTATAATTTAAAAATAACGTTCAAATATTTTAGTTGACAACAAAACAAGGATGAAGACAATTCCATTTAATTTCAAAAAGTGGTAACTGTCAAATAAAATGAAAATACAGGATGATAGGGAACTCAGCTATTGGCACTGATCTTTAGAAATCTATTTAAAACCTCGAAGGGAATACTTTTGCTGTTCTTTTGTTGCCAACGAGTTTTAATAGTTTTATTTTCACAAAAAGGAGTATTCGTGGAAAGATGCCATTTCCTCCATAGCGAACCAGCATGAAGACTCCGGGGCGAGCGCTGCCTTGGGCACGAGGGCGCCTGCAGATGCCCCGCGGCCAGCGGGACGGCAGCGACTGCGGCGGGGACAGCGGGGATGGCAGGGTCACTAACCGCGCGAGGGCCGAGGAGGAGGAGCAGGGCGGGACGTTCGGAGCCGGGATTGGAAAGGCCTGACTGAGGGAGCGACGCAGGAGTGAGACCTGCGAAATGAACAGGCATTAGACAAGAAGGACGGGCGCGGGGAGAACGCGGCATTTGGAGCAGAGGAGGCAGCAGGTGCACAGGGGCCAAGGGCAGCGCAGCGCAGGGCGGCGGCGGCGGGCGGGAGGGCCTGGCGGAGGCCGGTCCCCACCCTCGGACTCCACCTCCGCGCGCAGCACCGGGAATTTCAAGTGCGGAAGGGAAGGTTCCCTGGGCTGCACTGCAGGTTCTGGCTGGAGGAAGGCAGGGGCGGATCAGGAGGCCCCGTCCGTCCGGAGGCTGCAGTGAGCGGCCGTGCCCACCCCCAGTGCCCGCCACCGCTCTGGAAGTGATCTGACAGCGGGGACGGGTGCAGCGGGGACGGGTGCAGCGCCCGGGAAGCAGGGGCTGGAGCAACGCCGGTCCGAGGACAGGAAACGCTTGAGCAGGGCTAGGAAAATGCTGATGCTAAAGATCCACGTAGAGGACAAAAACTAGAGATGCAGAAGAGAAAAGAGACAGCGGATGAGAGCAGAAGGTGGGCTCGTGAGAAGGCAGGAAGGGAAGGAAGCTGTCCAGGTGACAGGGGGAAGGACTGGCCGAGGCAGAAGGACAGATGCCAGGCGGGCTGGCTGCGGGGTTCCCTCCCACTTGACAGGAGCCCTCCATCGGTCAGAGAAAGTTGTCGGGAGGGAGTTGGATTCAGAGGGTCAAGGAGGTAGGACAAGATTTGTGGGGAGTGTCAGTGGACAGCGATCCACTGGAGTGGTACCGTCTGACCCGGGTGTGCTTTGGCAGAGCTGAGCTGCCTCCTGCAGGCACAGATGGAGGAGACAGGGGACCCACAGGGGATGGAGAGAGGGACAAAGGCCAATGCGAAGGTGCCCTGCTGGGGTGGAGAGTGCTGACAGGGGAGGGAGAGGAGGAACAAGAGGGCTGCTCCCCACCAGGAGGGCCACGGCTGTGGTCAGGCACCTGCAAAGGTTCCCTATCTCTGCTTAGTCAATCACCGGAAATGCCAAGCATTAGATCTAAGAGCCAAACCCAGCAATTCCCTTCCCACTCTGAAGTAGCTCATTTATTTAGAGGCCAGTATCTTAAAGACTCAAACCTACACAGGAACAGCAGACCTTGCAGGACACATTTAATGAGGCTTAAATCTTTCCTTGTCAGGTTTGCAATAAAATAAAAAATGTAAAGAAAAAGAGCACGAAAGGACAAGGACATCTGAAAACACTTTATCAAAAATTATGTATTCAAAGAAACCACGTGTGCTACCATAATTACATAAAATATTACCATTAGAGGAAACTGAGTGAAGGGAGTACAGAACCTCCCTGTAATTTTTTTTGTTTTTGCAACTTTCTGTTAATCTATAGTTATTTCAAAATAAAAAGTAAAAAAAAAAACCCTAAAAATTATGTATTCAAGCCCTACTATACGTACTGTAATGAATACAAAGTACTGTAATGAATACAAAGAACATTTACTGAAAATATGTAAAGAAACATTCAAGTAGAAGAGAAGTACAATCCTAATAGAATAGTTCAGAGGACAGAATCATTCTCCCATCAAATTACAAATGAAATAATATATATTATGTGTGATATAAATAGTAAAGTAGATGTTCTTTTTTCGAACTCTAGTTTGTTAGTCTACTGGAATTAATAAATGTATATTAGCTCTTGAGATGGAGTTGTATACTTATTCTCTTAGAAAACATTTCCTTTTTAAAATAAAAGAATAAAATTTAAAAAACAAATACTATACAAACTGACTTTCTAGGTTATATGTAAAGTTGTTTTTAAAAAATAAACAATATATAGAAGTTAAATCTTAAACTTCAAGTTAGAAAAATGTTTTGTGGTAAGATTTTCTTCTTTAAATATTGCTTTACCAATCACTCATGATAACTAACACTGAAATAATTCAATTTTTCTTTAATTCCAAAAGTGGTTATATCTACAGAGTAGCATAAATGTTTCATATTAATGTCTCCTCAACTCAAGACTCACATCTAATATACTGAAGAAACAGAGAATGAATACACGTAGCTGAAGGTAATGAGAGACTACATAAAGGAAAACGCACTTAAAACACCTGAACCTTGAATAACATTATAATTACTTTTATTACATTAAAATGAAAATTTACCAAAGTCTGTTTCATTAAAAATAATAATAACTCTTTCACCATATAATCAGCTACATGTTTTAACGGATTCTACTTCAATCTCCATAATTTCCAAGGTAAAAAGTACTCCCACTGATCTCTAAATTTCCTATCCCAACAGTGACATATAATTTCTCATTTCTTAGGATCTTGACACTGCCATATTTATTAAAGATTTAAGAAATATTACTAGCATATTAAGAATGCTATAAATCAAGATAAAGTTCATATTAACTAATTATGGTAAAGAAGGGTATACACGAAATGTCAGAACTGGAAGGCTCTTTTGGGCCTTTCAGGCTGTTCCCAGCATCCTTACCTCCTGACCATGAAACTGGCGCTTCCCATCATCTAATTAACCCAGAAATACCATTCATTCTGTGAGCTCTTCTTCTTAGACCCATTAGAGTAGAACTGAGAACATAGTCTGTTTTAAAACCAACACTTGCCTGAATTTGAAACTCCCATTATAAAGTGTTTCACTGTAGCAGGAAGGAACAGCATAGGTTTGGGAGCCAGATAAAAGCTTCAGACCGTGCTCCTTACCAGCTCAGTGGCATACTGTGTAGCACCTAACAATCAAGTTCTAAACAAGGAATACACTCCACAGTTTCCTCTTTATACTGATTTTCATTTATAAAGTAGCCAAGTATCTCTAACCAAACACATGTGCCTCCTCAAATTACCCGGCTTTAGAAGAGGATACTTTCTCCAATCTGGCAATTAATTTAAAGTTTTTAGAAAAAAAGCAAAATCAACGAATGTATTATTACTTTATCTTCAATATTTCAGTATCTGCCACAAAGTTGGTCATTAACTTACTTTTTGAAAATATTTTCTCTCACCTTAAGTAGAACTGGTTATCAAACAATGAGCCAATTCTTCATCTGCAGGCTCCAGTTCATATTTAGAAAAGATAGGCATCAATCAGAAAACATTCCCCTTCTGATGATATTTTAATCAAATATATCTCATGCTATGGGTCTAGACAGTTCAGAACTGCATAGTTTCTGATGAGAAGTCGACTATAATTCTTATCTCTGGTTACCTTCAAGCTTTTCTCTTTCTCTTTGGTTTCTAGCAGTCTGACTATGATGTATCTAAGTATATTCTTGTTATATTTATCCCACTTGGGGTTCTTGTCGCTCCCTAGATTTCTAGTTTGATTTTCATTATTTTTGGCAAAATCTCAGCTATTTTTCCTTTAAATACTTCTTCTGCCTTGTTATCTTTCCCTTCTTCTTTCTGGAACTTGAACTGCATGTATCTTATACTGTTTGACATTGTCCTGAAGTTCTTGGATGCTCTATTGTTTTAGGGGTTTTCCCCATGCTCCTTACCCCGGAGCATGAAGCTCCTTACGCTTCATATTTCAGCTACGATAATTTCTATTGACCTACCTTTAAGTTCGCTAATTCCTTCCTCAGCTGTATCAAGTGTATGGCTGAGCTCTTCAAAGGAACTCTTCATATGTGATATCGTGGCTTTACTTCTTGCATTTTCATTTGATGGCTTCTCCTAGTTTCCATATTTCCTCCCTATCTGTTCACACATGTTATCCATCTTTTCCATGATATCCTTTAACATAGTTCTTTAAATCCCTAAGAGTTACTTAAAAATCCCTGAGTCTGATTCTATTGATTGCTTTACCTTTGAGCAGGGCGTCAGGGTTTTGTGCTGTTCCTGCAGTAGCAGCCAATCACTCTTCTAGGCCTGCAACACTGAGGAGGGCTCTGTTTTAGTCCCCCTCCCTGCTCCCAACAGTTCTCATAAGCGATAGAAAACAGTCTACAAGTGAATGCAAACTCCCCTGTATCAGGGCCCTCAGGTATTCCATACTGATATGCCAGTCCATACTTGGCTTCCAACAATGTGTTAAAATGTTATCTGACTTCTCTTTATACCCTTGCACAACACTCAGCCTTTCTGCCCCAACTCTGCCACAGCTGAGCCAGTCTGTGTCTCCTTGATTTCAGACAACTAGAAGACCCTGTAACCTCAGCTCTCTGACAAGCTCAAGAAAAGTTAGGATTTTATCTGCCTTTTCCTGTAGTTAGGTTGGCAGCTGAGCTCTTTCGAGCTTTCTGCATCCCAAGTGGATGAGAAAATCCCCAACAGCTCAGAATTTCATAAGTAATACTATTTGGAATTTTAGCTTCCAAAGGAGGGGGGGAGAAAAAAGCAGAAAAGCTTTATAAAGGGTGAACTACCACTTTACATCAGGAATTAGACATCTTTAAAGACTATTATGAAGAAACTTGCAATACTTCAGCATGTATAAGACAGCATGTTTTAGTACTGTCAAGCAGACATCCATGAGTACCAGAATCAGCAGGTTTTAACCAAAAGACAGTCCACTCAACGAATATTTACTGACTGACTGCCCAATATGTGACTGGCATAGCTGGCATTTCCGTGAACAAAATAAATAAAATTCCCAGTTCTCAAGAAACTTACATTCTAGCAGACCTTATTTTTTAAATTACTATTGAAAAAAAGAGACATTTTTCATTATTTCAGTTCCTATTAGCAAGGAACAAAAACACAGGGCTTTAAAACCCTATCTTCTCTAGGCTTTGACCTTTCAAACTGTACTAGTTGCAATGCTGTTTACATGTGCAATCTTTATTCATTTGTGAAGTTTCTGCATCTTAATTTAAATAATAGCATATAATCAACAAATATCAAATAAGGGTTAGATATGCATGTAAATTACTTTCAAATGCAGTTGCTCCTTGAACAATACAGGTTTGAAATATGCATGGGTCCACTTATATGTGAACTTTTTTCAATAAATACTGTACAAATACAGGAACTGTATTCTCTTCCTTATTGATTTTCTTAATAACATTTTCTTTTCTCTAGCTTTATTCTAAGAATACTGTATATAATACATATAACTACAAAATACGTGTGAATTGGAAAGGCTTCCAGTCAATAGTAGGCTACAGGCAACAAAGGCAAAAATAAGTGGAATGACATCAAACTAAAAAGCTGCTACACAGCAAAGCAAACAACCAACAAAGTGAGGAGACAACCTACAGAATGGGAGAAAATATTTGTAAACTATGTATTTGACAAGGAGTTAACATTCAGAATAAAAGGAACTCAAACAACAGAAAAAAAAAATCTAATTAAAAAATGGGCAAAGGACCTGAATAGACATTGCTCAAAAGACATAACAAATGTCTAATAAGTATATGAGAAAATGTTTGATGTCACTAGTCATCAGAGAAATGCAAATTACAACAACAGTGAGATATCCTTGAAATAGGAGGTGCTCGGTTTCCATGGGTTTGGGTTTCAGAACACACCTCTGGGTTTCAAGCCACTCCCTAAGGTATCAGGACCCTCCTCTGTGCTCTCCCCCAGAGGAGAGTTACTGTTGCTTGTTGGAGGTATTTTCAGCACCAACATGGGGAAATTGAGACCTCAAGAGGCTAACTTACGCAAATGCAGTGGCTGGGCATGCTCAGTAGAAAGGGGTTATAGAACACCAATAGCCTAGCATGTTCAGTAATGTGGAGTTTATCATTTGAATGACCTTTCACTAGAGGTGCTAAAGAGCACAGTATATTCTTGAATGCATCTAGTGCATGTGATAGAACTTGACCAATGAACATGCCCTAAAAAGAAACCAACTGAGTATGTTCGAGACTATGTTACATAACAGAGAACCACCAGCTTGGTTGAATATTCATTAAATAACATGAATATGTATTAGATAGCAAAATATAAAAGTTGAATCCCCCAGAAGACAGTGTTGTTGCTCACTTTCCTGGGGCCAACCCACGCTTCACTGGCTGAGGTGTGTATGCTTTCTTTGTATCAAACATACTTTCAGCAAGCAGCTGCTCACTATCTTGAGCCAGCCTGCACTCTGTACTAAACTTTAAGTGTGTATTTCTTACTTTTGTATTGGTGTGGGCCCTGCTCAGTCTCTGCAGCCAGCCTGCACTTTCTCTGTGAATTCTATATCTCTTATTCATTATATTAAACCTGTTCTCACTTTCTACTGTGACTCTGCTCTTGAATTCTTTCCTGTGGTGGAGTCAAGAATCTGGTAAGGGGATGGGGTGGGTTGAGGACAACTATTGGGCTTCCCCAGACCCCTGCCTCCAGCAGCATCATCTCACTCCAGCTAGAATGGCTATTATCAAAAAGACAGAAAACAACAAATCTGGCAAGGAGATGGAGAAAAGGGAAATTCTATACAGTGTTCAGCAGGAATGTAAATTAGTACAGCCATTATTTAAAACAGTGTGGAGGTTCCGTAAAAAACTAAAAATAGAACTACCTTATGATCCAGCGATCCCACTACTGGGTATATACCCAAAGGAAAGGAAATCAGCGTACTGAAGAGACACCTCCACTCCTATGTTCATTCACAATAGCCAAGAGATGGAATCAACCTAAATGTCCATCAATGGATGAATGAATTTTTAAAATGTGGTAAATATACAAAATGGAATGCTATAGCTATGAAAAAGAATAAAATCCTGTCATGTACTCCAATCTCCTGCAACCACTAATTTGTCCTACATTTCTAAAATGTTGTCATTTCAAAAATGTTATATAAATGGGATCACACAAACCTTTTGGGTTTGGCTTTTTTCACTTGGCATATTTCTGTGGAGATTCATCCAGGTTGTTGTTTCTATCAGTAGTTTGTTCCTTTTTATTGTTAGTAGCAATAGAATGCTACATGTTGTGCAATTCCATAGTATGGAATACCACAGTTTGATCATTCATCTCTTGAGGAATAGCTGGGCTGATTCTAGTTTGGGGCTGTTACAAATGGCTACTATGAACATTTGTATACAAGTTTAAAAAAAAATTCCTGCCATTTGAAGCAACATGGATAGTACTGGAGACTATTATGTTAGTGAATTAAGCCAGGTATAGAAAGATAAATACTGCATGATCTCACTCACATGGAATCTAAAAAAAGAGGTTCTCATAGAAGTAGAGAGTAGAAAGGCGGTTACCAGAGGCTGGGAAGGGGAGGGGAGGGAGACAGGGAAGAAGTTGTCAACAGGTGCAAAGTTACAGTTAGATAGGAAGAATAAGTTCTGGTGTTCTAGGGAGATTATAGCTAATAAGACAATAGCTAGAAAAGAGGATCTTGAAGTTATCACCACAAAGAAATGTTAAATGTTTAGGTGATGGATATGCTAACTACCTGGAGGGGATCATTATACAATATATGCATGTGTTGAAACCACACACTGTACTCCATAAACATACAACAAAAATACAAACTAGTAGGCTATTAGTAAAGTTTGGGGAGAGTCAAAAGTTATAGTTTGCACAGGGGTTAGCACACTTCACACCCTCGTCCATCTTTTTGCTCAAGGGTCAACTGTACTTCCAAAGGAAAGGAAATGGTAAAATAAAGAAATGCATTATTGTAGTATAGGCTAAAAGCACCAACCAATTATTTACGCATTCATTCAATAAATTCTTACTACGGTCATCTCTCCCTGTCTGTGACAGATTGGTTCTAGGACCTCCCTCGGATACCAAAGTCCACAGATGCTCAAGTCTCTGATATAAAATGACGTAGTATATGCATATAACCTACGCAAAATATCCTCCTGGATACTTTAAATCATCTCTAGATTACTTATAATACCTAAAATAATGTAAGTGCCACGTAAAGAGTTGTTATATTGTTTAGGGAATAATGACAAGTAAAAAAAATCTACATGCGGAACCCACAGATAGCAGAAGGCCATTTGGATAAGGTGCAATTTTGGCCCTGGGAAGAACGGCGAAGATTCTCTCCTTGACCAAACTTTAGTTAGGCTCTCTCAACTCCCTTCTCAGCTCACACCCTGACTTTGGGCCTCTGCGTTCATCTCTGCACTGTCCAGTTTTAGCAAGAACCCCCATCTCAAAACCTGATCCGGTGCTTCATCCTCCATCATCCCCAGGCGGAGTCTGATCACCCTGGCCTGCCTTCAGCAAGAATCCTTTTAGGTTAGTTTAGCCAGAATTCTCCTTACCCCTGTGTTTCCTCGTAGTAATTTTTTATCCTCTGACCAGCCCCCCCACTTCGCTATAAATTCCCACTTTCTCTGCCCCTACTACAAAACCCCAGTGTAGTAGGCCCCCTTGAATAACGTCTGCCTTATTGTTCTTGTAGTGGGTTGAATTATGTCTCCCCAAAAGTCACTGAAGCTTGAATTGTGTCCCCCAAGTTTTATGTATTAGAAACTTAGCCCCCACTGTGACTGTTAAGAGGGTGGGAAATCCTATTATAGTAATTGAAAGGTGGAGCCTTGAAGAGGTGATTGGATTATAGGACCATGCCATAGTGAATGGATTAAAAATGGTGGTTGGGGGGTGGTTCTGAGGGCTTTAAAAGAAGAAGAAAGTCTGTCTGGTAGTTGGGGGGTGGTTCTGAGGGATTTAAAAGAAGAGGAAAGTCTGTCTTTCTCTCTCTTTCTGCTTCGACCATTGTGCAATGTGAGACCTCTGGGTCACTCTCGCCACCACCAGACAGACTTTGGACTTCCCAGACTCAGAAACTGTAAGTAATAAATTTCGTTTTTCTTTATAAATCACCCAGTTCCAAGTATTTTGTAATAGGCAACAAAAACAGACTAAGACAGTTCTTTAACAAGTGTCATGAATAATTTTTCCTTTATAAGAACAAAGTCAAAACACCATCCTCAGCCCCCAGAAGGATTTTAGGTCTGATGCCTGCATCACGAGCAGGTGAAATTCATGGTGTATGTTATAGTCGTGTAGCTCCAGGTTTGCAGATTCATTTCCAGTTTGTTCATGGACCCACCAAAATTCAGTCCTGCAATTAACGTCTACTACCTCTTGACGGCAAGAGTACTCCCACGAAAGATTTGTTTTTTCAATACTCCAACAAGTTCCCCCACAAAATAATTAGTAGTGGTAATTTAAAAACTCAGTGACTATAATTATGTATTTAATATGCAATTAGTATATAATTAACAGATAAGGAAGTTCCAGATAAGGAAAAATGAAAGCAGGAAAATAAAATGAAGTTAGAATTGAAATTAGGCACATAAAAATATGTGTCCTAGAATTCCATACAATTTTCACAGTTGGGCTTTAACGCGGGCTAAGCAGAGAGAGAAAATCGATGATGTCTCTCATTCTACCTGAGTAGAGATCCACATCCCTTATCTGGAATTCTGTAATTCAAAAAGGTCTGAACACTGAAAGCTCTTCAAGAATTTGACACAAACATATCTGATGACAAAATCTGACCTGGACAAATGTGAGGTTTGTAAGGTATTTATCTTTTAAAAATATTTATCCCACTTTGTGAATATGCAGAAATATGAATGTGTTGGTCTACAGGGTAGCAAAAGCCACTAGGTTTGTGTTTTTTTAATTCAAAATCTACAGGATAAAACCATTTTAATTTTCTAAAAACCCAGAAAAATTTGAATTCCAAAACAGCTAATCCCAAAGTTTCAGTTACAGAACTATAAATCTATATGTGGCATATATTTTATCTTGAGACAAAGAGTGAATTTTCCACTTGTTAAAATAAATAAATAAATAAAATGATAAAAACTATTCATTCCACGTGTTCTACAAACAGTATATTGTACATCTCTTCCTGAAGAGGTTTATAGGTGTGGCATTTAAAAAATGGGTTAGGTAGCTAAATTAAGTGTGAGAAACTCCTCACACGCTTTTAGTTTTATATTACAGAACCCAGCTGAGAGGAGTTACGTGCCCTTCCCTTGATGCTGCTTGACCCTGAGCCTGAGTTTACTGAATGGAGGTCCTTCCCTGCCTTGTGGTAGAAGATACAGTAATAAAAGCAGTCAGGTTTGTCCGGAGATTCACTCAAGTCAACTCCTTTTTTGGGGATTCCCAGTTCAAATTCGCATATTCAAAGTTATGTGTCGTCCTCCCTCCTAGAGCACAGAAACCCATTTAACTGCTACAGCCATTCCCCAAAATTATTTGAGCATAGAACACCTGACCCCTCCACCCCATACATCTTTTACGATCAGGTGATTTAATATACTGTGTATTGGTTGGGAATGGATTTGTGGAAGAAATTAAATGTAAACTTCCACTAATAAAAGAAAACATTCTCATAAATAAAAATTCTTAAGAAGTAAAGGCATAAAAACAGTTGTACTCTCACTAATCTTTAAGCTTCTCTCCAATCCTCCATTTATACCCACTTTCTTTAGAAAGCTCCTTTTCAGCTCTTCTAAGTCCCGCCCTGACACCTGCCTCTCCCTGGGCCAGCTCACACTCCCAGATTCCCTGGTAACATGCCTGCAGGGCATCCTGCCAGGCTGCCAGCCCCACCACCTTGGTCTGGGTGGTCACTTCTGACGCATGCAAGCTGATGGGGCTCAGGAAAGCGAGCACACTGTCTCGCTTCTCCTATGGCCGGGAGCAAGTGGGCAGAGTGCAGCAAGGTGCTGCGCTTTCTGGTCTCCTCAGCGCAGCAGCAGATCCACAAAGCTCCTTCCCACTTCTCTGCTCCAGAACAGAAGGAAAACAGCCAGCCTCAGACACTGCCTCTAAGCTGAAAAATGCCAAATAATACCAAGCCCCACGTTTTCCTCTTGCAAAATTTTCCTTTTCCAAAGTATAAAGAAGCAGATTCCCTCTTTGCTATCTTCAGGAATCTCCTAGTATCAACTATTCTTTTGATTGAGGCATTTCATTTAAATATAATATTAAATATAGTTATACCCTCAACAAAGCTTAGCAATCTGTAACCTTTAATAACTATCTTTCTATGGAGTTGTTCAGAAACGGTTTTTAACAAGGGCACACTATTTAGAACATGGTTAAGGGCACTAAAGCAAATTTATTTCAAAACAATATTTACTGAGTGAACTTCAGGCCGTTTACACCCTTCCCTGAATTTCTTTATAACAATACCTGCAGTTTTTTTGTCTCTGTGGAACCCTACCTTCAGGGTTTTGCAGTTGCCCTCGCTGGAAGCAGGCTGCCTCCTGTGTTTACTGAAAGGTGGCCCTGCCTGTGGGGAAGATGGCAAGAAAAGTAGGTCAGCTCTGCCAGGGAGACTTGGCTGAGCATCCTCTGGGTGCCAGGCATCCTACTAAGCAGTCCGGTACTACAACAAGGAACTCAACCTCAACCTGCTACCAGCAACAAGAAAAGTAATGGATGTCAGAATGAATGTTTATGCCCTTGTGCCAAATGTGCGAGGATAAATGCACAAAGTGCCACAAAGGAGGTGCAGATAAAGCCATAGGGCATTTAGGAGACAGCAACCATCTACAGTGTGGGAAAGGCAACTGCCTAACAATCAACGATGCCTCTTGTATTCCTGTAGTGTTGATATTTCAGATTCAAAGGTGTACTCTTGCTATAAAATAAGAGAAAGGCTGGCAGGTTAGCTCAGTTGGTTAGAGCATGGTGTTAAGAAAAACATTGTGCTGTTTTTTGCCACTGATAAATAGGAAAATGTTATTAGAAATGTTGTTTGTACAACTGGAACATAGTATACTAATGATTAACTACGGTGACCTAATTGCTTATTTTAATAATTCAATCTGAATTTTACTTAAAAACAAAAATGTCTGTGTTTATTTCTGAAAACTTGAGATTTGGCTTTATATGACTATGACAGTGAAAATGCCGCCTGTCTAATAATAAATATCAAATTGGCCTATAAACTAAACATAGCTCACTTAAGTCTTGGAGAAGTGGTTGGCTAGTGTCCCGCTCGCCAAGGCTCTGCTTCTAGTTGAGGAGCAGTTTCTATTCTAGTATTTAGTTAATTTATTCATCCTATATCCACTGGTGCCTCTGATGGTTTGAATTTAAATTTCTGGGGCCCCAACAAGACTCTGTGAGGTGCAATAAGCCATTGTGGTGTGAAAGGTCCCTGTATCACCCTAGGGAGTGGGGCCCCACCCTCTCTGTGCACCCGTCAAAGCACATGGCTATGGCGGAGCTGACTCCCAGAGCTCATTCACTCCTTTTTTCTTTTAATGCCAGAGCAACACAATTTTGGCCGAAAAGTCAAAATGAAAGACTATAAAATGGACCGCCTTCTTACCTAAAGAAGGTAAAGTCTGGTTTCTTGCTCAGAATTACAAGTTTTTTGCCTAAATATGAATTATAAGGACAATAATTACCCCAGTGTATGAAACCCAAAGCAAGTAGAGACTAGCATCATATGGAAGATCTTGGAAATACAAAATCTTGGCCCCACCCCAAAGTCACAAAATCAGAATCTGTTTCAACCAGATCCCCAAGTGATTTATAAACCTGAAAGTTTGAGATACCCTGACTTAGAAGAACATAATCATCAAATGACTTGAAAAACAAAGGTAAACAAAACTAAATCTTTCTAATTTTACAAGCAGAACATCTTTCCATAAGGAGGCAGTGCTGTGGGAAAGACAGACAGAAGGCTGGACCTGAGGTTGGGGTCTTGTGTTTTCTATCACTGCTCATTTGCTCTGACACCTCAACAAAGTCTCAGTGTCCTGTCCTCTCATTTGTAAAATGAGGATAAACATCCCTGCAACAAAGTTAGTATAAAGATTCAGTGAAGAGGTAATTATTCAATCAACTTGTGGAACATATTAACTAAATAGAAGCAATTTAGGTCACTGCATCAGACACATGTGACTTTCTAAATGCTGTCATAGCTCAGGTGACCACACATACAGGTGGGCCTGAGAGTCCTAGGTTGGGACTGCTGTCTTGATGTGATTACTAACAGCACCACTTCCTTCTTAAAAGTGTTTCGGCTCAGACAATAGGTCCCGTGGTCACCCTAGCGATAACTAACTTACTGAGAGCTTCAAGTGAGCCAAAGACCGTGTCAGTCGTCCACAGCCCGTGCTATTCTACCTCGTCAATGAGGAAGTCATCAACGGTATTCTTGTGATAAACAAAAGCTACAGTCACAACATTTTCAGAAGATTTTAGAAATAACATCGAAACATCCAAATGATTTAGCAAACTTGGCATCACTAGAATTCTCTGAATGTTTTGCTATGAGCTTAACTTGTAAACATGTAACCTCATAAACTTGCCAGACATTTTCTATCATTTCACAATCTCACTAGTCTAATTTAAATAATGCTATGTTAAAAGTCTGGCATCAAATTCTTACAGAGCTAAGTCACTGTAATAAAATATCTGGTTTTATTCATGACAATTTTAAAAATGCCTTATGGTAGAGGCTGCATAAATATTAAAAGTTAAGACATTCTCTGGTGCAAATCCTTATTATGGTAATGATTCAACTCCTCCTAAGGTAAAGAACTCCTACCCTCAAAGTCCCCTGGGAACATGTTGGGTCCAATGATATAAAACTTGTTGAGACGTGGTCATCCAAAACAAGAAAATACTTCAGAGGCTTAAGCCAAACCCCAAAGCTGCCCAAGCTACGAGTCAGCAGCTTCCATTTCCCAGCTTGATCCCATCCCGCTCCAAAGCTGTGAGTGACAGCACTAAGTCTCTGCACGTGTCCATAACAGGAAAACAACTGGCATGTCTCAGCCAGCCTGTTTTGCTATAACCAGTAATCCAGATGGCACATAATCAATATAGTGGATATGTTGCCTAGGCCCAAAGAGACGAAAATCTCAGGCCTAAATCCACAGGAAATATTAATTTTTACTTACTTGATTTTTAGAGGTGTTTTCTTACAAACTAAAATGGTCTTAGATAAAAGAACCATTAGAAATGCTTACATATTATCACAGACCCACCAACGGCTCAAAGAAACAGATGTCAGATGGATTTTGGTCTTACAGGGTTCAAAATTAAACATTTTAATGTGTGACAGAGGTCTAACTACAATTTTTTCTAAAAAAAAATTTTTAATAATACAATGTTTTACAGTTTGCATACACTATTAAATTTGACTAAAATTTTTGAAGCAGGTATGAAGGTACTGTTAATTTTTAATTTCTAAATATTTTAGTTTTTTAAATTTAAATGAGCAGAGAAGTCTCAGACAAGCTCAGTGACTGGTCTAAAGCCACCTACACATGGTAGCGGGGCTGGTGTCAGATCTGTCTTTGCCTCCCAGTTCAATGCTCTTGTCTAGACATAACTGAGAACCAATAAAGCTGAAAATAAGTTCCGAAACCACTAAAGCTGCCAAAGCTAATCTAGTTCTACTTGCACTGTAATGTTTACCTTCAATCCTTATTCACAACTCCTGAAAGAGAATGGAAAGGGAAGATTTATTACAAGTCTGTATGTCTCCAACGTAAGCAATTCTAGCCTAGGGTTGACTTTCACAAACTAAAGCAACAAACTAATAATAATGCTGGACAGAAAAGTTCTAAAATGAAAGCACCAGAATTCTACTGTTCTAAAAATAACACTTAAAATGATATGAATCTTATTTTGTGAGACACACTGTCTGAAGTATAGGCCATTTTTTAACATATTGAGATTTTTAACTAGAAAAAAACTGGAAAAAGAAAATGCCCACAATGTTATAACACTGATTTGATCAGCTATGACAGAAGTTTATGGAAATTCTGATGAGAATGGATCTACTGACCTCCATGTTACTATTCTGTGATCTTTGGCAACTTAATTAGCCTAAGTCTCAGCATCTATACAGTGTGGATAACCATGTACCTTCTTCATAGACTGCTAGATAGGATTAAATAAGAAAAAAACAAAAAAACACCAAAAAGAATAAGTATTAAATTTCTATTATTTGTTGTTTGATAAATATTTTGTGAGAGAGATAATTAGAGCAATAAACATCTTAGTATAGCAGCTAATGAACAAAACTATACAGAAAATGTCCAGTTCTCTCAAAAATCAGTTGGCTATATTTGATTATTAGTAATGTAGTTGTGGTTACAAAATTACCAGAAAGTAAAAAAAAAAAAAAAAGATTTTAAAACAAAAGACATATGAAAATTAAGAGGACAACACATGAGGAAGAAAGAAATAGTTCATTAGGAGGATATAACTCTATTCTTTTACGCATCTAATAAAATATTTCAAAATATAGAGAGTAAAAATCCATCATCCTAGTAGAATATCTATCCCTCTCAATTTTTGCTAGGTCAAAAATTAGTTATATATCAAAGATCTAAACAATACAATTAAAAGGTAGACTTAACAGACTTTATAAAACCCCAGACACAACACTTAAGAAATATACAGACTGATCAAGAACAGACACAACATTTCCAAAAAACTGATGATGTATGAGGCCATGAAATAAATATCAACAAACTGCAAAGAATTAATACCAGATAGACCAATTAATTAGATATCAATAACAAAAAGATAAATAACTCCCTTGCAAAGTCTCAAAATTTTAAACTATGCTTCTAAACAACTCTTTGGTCAAGGAAGAAATTATAGTGGAAATTAGCAATATTAAAATACTTTGTATTAAAATCATAAAATGCAGCTAAAGTACTGTATCACACAATTTAAAATGTACAGCAATAAAATTTAAATGCGTGTGTTAAATAGGACTAAAACTTAATTAGCTAAATGTCCACCTTAAGAAATTGGGAGTAAAAAATAAGGAAGGGGAAAGGAAAGAGTAGTAATAAAAACAGAAACTAATGAACTAAAACAAACAAAATACAGAGGATAAACAAAGTATTAGTTCTTTGAAAATACTAAGCAGATAGACAAACTTCTGCCAAAATTAACAGAGAAAAAAATGAGAAAACAATATTAAGAATGAAAAAGGACATAATTACAGATTTAGCAGGATTTGAAGGATAAAAGAATGCTATAAATAACTTAATTCCAATAAACTTAAAAACTTGGATTAAATGGATAAATTTCTAGCAAATTACAACTTAGCAAAGCTTATTTAAGAAGAAAGCTCAAAGAGTCTGTAACTATTAAAGAATCAGTCATTTAAAAAATCTTCCCACAGAGAAAATAACAGACCTTGAATGGTTTTATAGATGAATTCTGAGAAAGGTTTAAGGGACAGATGATTACAATTTTATAAAAAATGTTTGTAGAGAACAGAAAAAGAAGGAACACTCACCAACTCATGTTATGAAATAGTATGTACTTAATATCAACATTAGCAAACAACAATAGGGCAAATAAGCAATCTCTCATTAAGGTAAATGCGAAAATCCTCTACATACAAACTATTAGCAAACTGAAGCCATATCTGCATTTACAAATAATAATTTAGGAACAAGGTCATTTAATCCTGAAATGTAAAGGTGGCTTAACGTTCAACATTAGAATTCACTACATTAACAGATTAAAGCAAAGGAACAATCCAATACCTCAAAAAAAGGAGGAAAAAATCAGATAAAATGCAACATCCATTAATGATTAAAAAAACCCAAACCTTAGCAACTGGAAAAAGTAAAGAATTTCTTTTTCCTGACATCTTCACCAAACCTATAACAAACATCTTCCTTTATGGTAAAACATTAGAAACATTTCCTTTTAGAAATCAGGATCAAGGCAAGTAACGCCCATGTACAGCTTCTAGTCAACACTTCTAGGAGATTCTAATAAGTAGAGTAGAACAAGAAAAAGAAATGAAAGATATATGGATTGAAGTGAAAGAATAAAATTGTCATTATTTGCAGCAGAAGTAACTGACCAAAAGTTTTTAAAATTCTTTTAAAAAACTTTTTAAATAGACAGGTTATTAGAATTTTTTAAAATTTTACCAAGGTTGCTAAAAATAAGGCTGACAATGAAGAATAAATTGCATTTTAAACACCAGCAACAAACAAGACCTAACAAATAGAGAGATATGTGTGGATTTGAAGATTCAATATTCAGAGGTATTAGTTCTCATTGAACTATAAATACAATGTAATCCCAACCAAACTCTTATCAGAGTTTTTCAAGAAAATAGATAACTTGATTCTAAAATGTATATGAAAGAACACAAAGACTCAAGGATAGACAAGAAATTTTTGAAAAAGAACAAATTGAGAAAGACTTGTTCTACCAGATATCAAAGCTTATTATAAAGCTATAGTAATAAAGACAGCACAGTACTGGTATCAGAGCAGACAACTTAAACAACGGAATAAAAGAGAAATTCCACAAACAGTCTATTGCATATACATGGGTACTTGGTATATGATAGATCATGGGAGAAAGGATAAATTATTCAATAAATGGTGCCAAGAACTGGTTATCCATAGGGAAGAAAGTAAATTGGATTCTCACCTTATACCGAACATAAAAGAATTTCTAACTTGATTAAAGACCTAAATAAAGACAAAGAAAAACATTAAAACTTTTAGAAGAAAACAAAAGAATATCTTTGTGACTTCTAAGGAAACAAAGGTTTCTTAAATAAGATAAAAAGCATTAACTGTAAAGAAAAGATTGCTAAATTCAACATTATTAAAATGAACAAATTAAGTCCATCAAAAGATACCAGAAAGTGAAAAGACAAGCCATAAAGTAAGACGTATTTCTAACAAAGGATTACTATTCCAACTATAAAGAATTCCCAAAAATCAATAAGAAAGCCAAGAAATAGGAAAATGAGCAAAAAACAGACATTTGACAGAAGAGAAAACAAAAATGAACAATAAAAACATAAAAAGATGCTCAACCTTAAAAGTAACCAGGGAACACTGCTACTAATTAAGGCCATAATAGCATTCCATTTCATAACCATGAAATTGGCAAAATTGAAACTTCTGAAAATATCAAATATCAATGAGGACCTGGCAGAAGAGGAACCATTATTGAGAGGAACGCAAATTAGTACACACATTTTGAAAAACAATTGGGCATGAGCTCATAAACTTAAAGACATGCATACCTTACAAACCCGGCAGTCCCAGTGCTGTACATGAGTATAAGGAGAAAAGTACAGAAATGTTCACATCAGCAGCATGTGAACCAGCAAAAACCTGGAAGAACCCATGTGCCAATGATGAGAGAATGGGCAGAAAAATGATGTATTATGATGAACTGAAAACATGTATCCTGCAGCTGCATGCAACACGGAGGAATCTTGGGCATATAATAATAGTAAAAAGCAAATCGCAGAAGAGTATAAACAGTAAAATACTATTTTTGTAAGGCTCGAAAACAAAACTAAACAT
The DNA here is from genome assembly GCF_027409185.1 of Cynocephalus volans. Taxonomy (NCBI): domain Eukaryota; kingdom Metazoa; phylum Chordata; class Mammalia; order Dermoptera; family Cynocephalidae; genus Cynocephalus; species Cynocephalus volans. The sequence goes on along the minus strand of NC_084466.1, from coordinate 85,021,996 downwards.
CACATTGCTTAGGAATAAATCATGTGGTAAAACTATTTTTAGGCAAAAATTAATAAGAATTCAGGACTGTCCTTACCTCTGGGAGGCAAGGGGGGCAGTGATGGGTACAGAGAAGAGCATATGGTAATGCTGGGTGGTGGCTTCACAGCTGTTCATTCTACAAATATTATATTGCAACATTCAATATTAAATAAAAAGAAATTTATTATTTCCAGAGGTGCTACTTCTGCTCTAATCGTTTATGAGAAGAACCTCCTGAGCTGAAATCAGCCTCATAATGCCCATCCACTGCTCCTGGTAATATTGTTTCTGGAAGGACACAGAGCAAGTATACTTTCTCCTCTACACAGAATCCTTCTAGCAGTATTATGACAGAATCTAGTTTCATTGTTCTAGTCCAAAAGCATCTTTTCTTAAACCATTCATAACGTAAGTGCTTTCCAATTTCTCAGGACGTTTTCTCATTCCTGGGTGTCACTGTAAAACACAGCATCCCAAACTGAACAAAACACCCTATGTATATAGAAACACCCTGGGACTGGCAGCCCTGCTCCAGGCAGTATGCTAAGGGCAAAGTGGTGTTATGGGGACAAGTGAGGACAGTGTGTGTGTGGAGTGGGTGGTGGTAGATGCAAATTGAGAATGTGAGGACAAAAGGGGACAGAGGCAGTCACTGCTGGGGGTGGGGGGTAAGTCAAGTACCTGGCCTATCAGGTGTGTGGCTACTTCAATACAGTTACATATAGTCACAGAGTCCTGGGAAAAATTCAGTCTGACAAGGTAGGATGGGATTGGGACCTCAGAAATGCCAAGGAAAGGCAGAAGTACTGGACCTCTGCTCATTTTCAGAAATCTACCTAAAACCTGATGTGAAGAGGTCACAAATCTAGAACAGGGGCAAAAAGATCCTGCGCCTTTTAGAAATCAGTATCTGGAGAGAAAAGAGGAGAACTCTGGGTACTGAAATGATCTGGGAATCAGGGACAGCCTTGCTTCCCCATGGGAGTGTTTAGGGATGGGGTCAAGGGTCAGGCTGGCAGCCTGCACAATGGAGATGCTTAGTGTTTTCCATGTTGGCTGTAGGGGCTATGACTGTCTTCTTTTCTTGAATCCATGGTCCCAATTATTGTAAAGAGCACCTGTGATTTTAGGACAATTTGCAGGGGGTGGAGACATAACTCCACTATTAAATATAAACTGGTAGCTAACAAGGGATGTCAGTTTCAGAATAATCAAAACACACAAAAGTTAAATCTTTGGAAGGTCTACAGAGGATGAGGATACTGCCTCCAGAAGTGTGGGGACACTGATAAAGATTTCTGTGCTTCCTCGGAGCAATTAGAAATGGGTTTAGCTGAAGGTCAGAATCCATGAGCACTGAGAAGAGAGACAATGAACTTTAGGTGCTTAGCCCAGCTCTTCTAATGCTGCCTAAGACTGAATGGGACTCATAGGGAAACTCCATCAGACTGTTAATCCACGTTAAGTTTATGAGGTCTACAAACGTGAACTGCTACCAAGTCTACACTCCTTCTATATTTGTGCTACAGAATTGAAAATTAATTTACAATAAATTCTACTTCGGCTTTGATGTTGTAGCTTGTCAAGACAGTTCTGAATCTCAAATGAGTACCTCTGGCACTTGTTATCTGTGTCACTTGCAAATCTTATAAGCATGCTTCTAATTCTTCCACCACAAGGAATTCACTGGCTATGCTATGCTCTAGCTCAGGTAAAATACTTGTAGGTGTTAATAAATCACTGACAGATTATTGTGGACTATGAGAGCTCTCTGGAGTACACCTCATGATGTTAAAAAAAAAAAATTCCTTTCCTGAAATACAGCAGGATAGTAAATTAAGCATTATTTACAAAGACTTAGATTTTAGGGTCTTATCTCCTTATCCTTAAGGCTAGGATTGCCCTTCAAATAAAAAAAAAATCAACCACTTGGTGTCTTAATCAGTGACAAGTAGAGGCAAGCCCTTCGTGAAGCTCAAAGCACTGGCTCATCTCCTGCCTCTGGGTACACTTTCCACTCTCCATGCACTCACAAAATTATTTTAAATTCGTTAGAGACTGTGTCTACAAGTACCTTTAGGGCACTAAACATGTCTTCTGAGTCTGAAACTTGAATAATTCAAAGCAGCTTAATGCTTTCTTCCTATGTTGTTTATCGTGCAGTATATTTGGGGCTTACTCCTGTTTTCTGATAACTATGTACTTAAAAAATGATTATTCTTAATGAAGAATCTAGTAAGAACATAGGCAATGGGAAGCTCTCCCCTTTTCTTGGACATAACATCTGTAAGTCGGTGACAGAATTTTAAAAACTGATGTTAGTATTTGTAGTAAATTTCAGTCCAAGGTTTAACATTTTTTAAAAGAAGTATTACTCTGACAGGCTCATGGTCCTCTTTTGCAGTCATCCTCTGCATGTGTGTCCTTCTCACACCTGTGGTCATACCTCCTCAGAGAGCTCCTTTCCTAATGATGCTGGTTTCTTTTGTTTTGTTTTTGGTGGCTGGTCGGCATAGGAATTGCATCCTGGCCCTTAGTGTGATACCAGTTTCTTTAGATGGCTCCTGCTTTCTCTCATAGGCAATTTCTAAACCCCCTATACTTCGACCATCTCTTTTGCCATTTATTCCCACACATCTGCAGTGTCCATTTTGACTCATTTCAGATTTGTATCACTAGGTCTCCTGGAAACAATGATGGTCACTGATATATCCAAAAAAAGAACGCAGCATCCTCCCTTTCAAACTTAACCATCCTCCAGAATTCTCTGATCATGGGATCTCCATCTGTTACACAGGAATCTCAGATCCTTCAGCCTCTTCCTGTGCAGGTCGTGAGTCAGGTAACTGAAAGAGGATTCTGGCAGCTTTATGCAAGGTACACATACTTTATTCTTCAGATGTGAGTTTCACAGATATGCTTTATTCTCAGATATGAGCTCTAGCTCTACTGCACTTCCCTCCATGCTCTGCCATCCAGCAGTTCAGAGCAGTTACCTTTATACTCTTAGTACACAACAGCAGCCACAAGCCAAGCATTACATAATTACAACATGCTGAATCAGTAAATGGGCGCACATGCGCAGTTACACTACTTTTATCACTTGTTTCTAGTGAATGTGCTGAAGCTTGCCCATCTGTAACAGATGTGAGCAAGTGAGCCTGACTAACTTTTCCTACTTTCCTTACACCTTCTCTGACAGCTCCTCTCCCACCTCCCTGATACCTCCTGGCCTCGAATCCTCCCGGCGGTCTCCCACAGGCAGCGCTCAGTGCCACGCTCACCGTCCCCTGAACGGGCGTCTGCAGGACTTCACTCAGCCCCGCTGAGCGCCGGGCAGGGCCATACGGCCGAGACGGCCACCAGGGCAGCTGGACTGGGGTGCGGCAGTGCCATGTGAGTGCCAGTGGCCAGGAGAGGCGTGCACAACGTCCAACAGAAGGAGGGACAGCAAAGCCCGGTATAAACGCCGAGAAAAACCACTCCGGGGACAAAAGGCGGTGCTGGGAGGCGAGCTGGGGCAAAGGCGTGGGGCAGGAGCGGCAGGCTGGCGGCCACTTGCAGGGAGCGGTCGGGGCCTGGGCGGGCTGAGCTTCGACACGGCCCACGCAGCTCTCGGCCCTCCCCAGTCCACCGCCCTCCCTGACACCATGGTCATGGTCATACGTAAGTATTTGATTTCGTCACCCCCCCCAAACACCATTAAAGACTTTCTCCCACACCAGGATGCAGCCCCCACTCCTACCTGTGACCCTTAGCTGCACCCCGGCATGGCCCGCGCGCCCACACCTGCACGGCGCCTCTCCAGGAGGGTTGCCCGGTGCCTTTCCCACACGGGCCCTTCCTGCCGGTAGGAACGCCTGTCTTCGGTTCTGCCTTAGCTCCCCCGAGAGGTCACGGCCATCAGCACCCCCGGGACGTTGTCTCACTTATTCTTGGCTGTTTCGCAGATGCTGAGACAGTGACTGGTACATAATAAAAACGCCGTAAATGCTTCCTGACTGAAGGACCTCTACAACCTTAGTAGGTCCTCAAAAAATATCTTTAGTGAAATAAATGAGAGCGTCTGAGGGCTGCCTGGCGAATGACCCCCGCCGCATATGGTCCGAGCCCGGGCCATCTGCGCTCCTCCCTGAGCCCCGCCCGGCGAGCGCAGCACCGCCCCCCCCCCCCCCCGCGCGCCTGCGCCCTCCCCCCCCCCCCCCCCCCCCGCCTGCGCCCTCCTCCATCGCTCCCACGCCCCCACCGGAGCCATGTGTGTGCTATGCTAGCATTTGGTGGGGTATGTGCTTCTGTGTTATTGGCTAAGTCTACATGATTCCCAGAGCAATTCCCAGAGCAGGTTAATGGGCAGGAAGTTAACTGGATCACAAATATTTCAATTTTGCCATCTTAGTAACTGAAATAAATTATGATGTGAGCTCTGTCAGATCAGTGATCCAAAAACTCATCCGTTATTCTACAGTTGATAATAAGAGTTAGATAAAATCAAGTCCAAAAAAAAAAGAAATGACCAAATCATATTATGCATCTGGGGACATAATCAGAAAAAGAGTCACAAATAAAGGTGGTTTTGGTCCTTTTTTTCCTAGTTATATTCTTTTCTCCATTTAATTGGTTAGTGCTTTCTTTGTGCTAGGCATGGTTCTAAGTACCAGGGACTGAAATCTGAATATAATAATTTACACTTGCCCCCACTCTGTGGGGGAGAAACACCACCTAATGTAATACTATCAAACCAAATTTCCAAAAGAAGGGAAAGAATATATCTTCCAATGTAAATGTGGGCAGTAAACGGCACAATATTCATAGTTACACTTACAGCTAACTTACTATGTTATCTCTCATTTTAATTTAAAAATCTTTAAAATTACAATACACTGCTGAAATCTAAACCTGGAAATTAAGGAATTTTCAGACGTGGCATCATATGGATGCTAAGCATACTGGCAAAATATGTCCCTGTAGTTCAGTTGTATGAAACAACATAAAAATTCAGACTGAGAGAACAAATGTTCAGAAGCAAAGGCTTTTTAAAACTGAGACAGACTTGAATGCCTGGTCTACGACGGAGCTTGTTTCTTCGTTTAGAAAAAGGGGACAAAGTGCATTCCTCGTGGGATGATCATGAGGACAAGTGGTACATTACTTGACACACAATAAAGGGTTGCTATTTTTCAACACATGACTATATGCTAGGACTATGATTCTATACTATGAGGAAAAAAAAGGGAATCAGAAAAAAAAAAGGAATCTGGTACTGAGAGAGTGACAGAGTTCTGAAAAAGCAGGTCACAAAAGTTGACCATCACAACCCAAAGGAAAATATGACAATATTAATATTCCTACCTGCCCAGTCTGATAATGTCTGGCAAACTGGTTAATGACTCGATAATCATTTGCAAAGTACTCCATCAGAATAGAAGGAACCTCTGCAAAATCAGTGGGGCACCTGGTCCCTAAAATGGGGGAAAAGAAAAAAAGGTGGCATGAATGAAATCAATATATTTAACTCACTTTTTATGTACCCTTTTAAAACTTTTATTTGTAGTTCTGATGAACTATGATAAGCTTTAATTCATTAAACCAATATTTTACTTCTATAAAATTATTGTACATATTTACAGAAAAGTTTATTATAATCTTATATATTTTCCTTTATATTAAAACAAAATATTTGCACAGCTGCTAAAACACCTTATAAAGCAACTACTCACACCCTCTACAAACAAACCTGTCTTCAGCTACACTGGCTGTACATGAAACACAAATTAAAACATTCTTACAATTAATATAGCATTTGTATTCAATTCACTGAATTCCATTACCAAATGCTTTTATCCTTCATTTATTTTAACAGTACTTTATTTTATCCATTTATTGTTTTTTTGTAACAAAGTCAATCCAGTAAGAAAAAGCAATATTTTAAACTCAAAATTTCTTAACAAAATTCCTGTAAGATTTTTTTGGTGGCATTTTATGATTCTGTTCAGCCCACCTACAGTCTTTTCAAATCTCTTGTCCTTGCCCAAAATACTATGTGTGTAAGGTTAGTTAATAAATACTGGATGCCAACAATTTACCAGGTGGTCTCCTACTGACCATAGATGCTAGGGAGCTTAAGACATAGAGATGAGACAACTATGAGGAAAGTCTAGGTACCATCAATGATGGCCACATATCAGCACAGAAAACTAACAGAGCAGAACCACAATTTTATACAGGGAAAGCATAATAAAATAAAAAGTACCTTATCATACTTTTTAAAGATGGTTTATTTTGTTTTCTAACTGATTTTGAATAAAAGGACGCAACATTCCTTCACTTATCCTTTAACTCTGTGCTAGATACTAAAAAGATACTCGTACATATTTATTCTCACACACACACAGCCACAAACTTAAATTCCACTATAAAAAACACTATAAGAATTAAAAAGGTATGAACCCAAAAGACAGACAACTGAGACTTATTCCTTGGTGAGAGCTGTTAGCAAGGAAGGAATAAAGTGTGAGAGGATCAGGTTGCATAACATCAGGAAGAACAAAATAAAACAATCTGAGATAAAGGGTCATACGACATTATTAAATGATCAGGTTTTTCCAAATAAAAAGGCCTTTTTCCAAACTAAAAGAAAAAGAACTTTTTTTAATGGATAGTATTAAATAAAAGCCCTCTTCATGGCTCACCAGTGACATGCTGGTAACGAGTGCGTCCCAGCATAGAATGCATGGCATGCCCCATTTCATGGAAAAGATTTTCCATCATGCCAGGAGTTAATAAAGTTGGTGAATTCCTTGAGGAATGGGGAAGATTCAGCATAAGAACTACTACTGGGAGTTGATATTCTCCATCTTCCTTTAATCTACCTCCACGGATTGTAAAATGGCAATCCTTTGAGAATCAGAAAACATAAAAGGAGAAGAAAGTATTAGGCAATCTGAAGAATAAAACAGTCCTAATAAATATAAAATTATACCAAAGTTTGTGAGTTCAAACTTTAATTTGATTCTTACTATATTCATTTAGTTATAGACACTTTTCCTCGACACTTTTTATTCTGCTAAAAAAATTTTAAAACACCAATAATACATTGAGCTTGTACTGATTAATTCATTCATTTACTCTGAAACATGCAATAAACTGATACTGTGCCAGGTGCTAGAAAAAAGGCAGCAAAGAGCTTAGATCCATGCCCTTGTAAGTGGGAAGGGGCAGACATCAGCTACTGAAGAGGAGACACTAATATTTATTTTGAGTCCCTGCTACATGTCAGACAGTGAAGTAGGTGCACTTTCCATGTCTGCTGTCTAACACTTAGAAGTGACGGGCTCTAAACTACCATAAAGCAAGCAATCTGCAGTAAGTTACTCTGAAACAGGTCCTACACTGAGACACACATACACTTTCGCTTATTCTTCACAACAATCCCATGAGGCAGGTGTCTCATTTTCAGATGAGAAAACTGAAACTGAGTCTTGAAAATGTTAAGTGACATGTCCAAAAAAACCCCAGCTAGAACTGCTATATCTGAGATCTGAACCCAGGCCAACAAGCAGGAGCTGGGGCTCCTAATGACCAAAGTGGAGCCTCCCCCATCCATTCAGGCAAAGAGGAAGAACACGGGAGTCAGAGTCTGATGATCTGCACTCTGCCCCCACCTTCGACACCTACTAGCCAAATCATGTTGGAAAGTGGTTTGCCTCTACGAGCCTCTTCTCTGAAATGCTACTTTGTCAAATCCCAGAGTGGTTGTCCAGATTTCATAAACTCACATCTGTTAAAATGCTATGGATTTATGAATCACTATTCAAATATCAGGTGCCATTAATTCTGTTATAACTTAAAAATTCAACTCTTGATATTTCCCATCTAGTTGCATGAAAATTGCTAAGGCTGACTAGTATGCAGCTAAAGGGATAAGAAAAAAGGAACCTCACAGCTTCCACATAGGGAGGTAATTTGGACATATCTTCTGCAATTTGAAAATAGGTTAATTGTCAGGGTCCAGCCCGTGGCTCACTTGGGAGAATGTGGTGCTGATAACACCAAGGCCATGGGTTTGCATCCCCTATATAGGGATGGCCGGTTGGCTCACTTGGGAGAGCACGGTGCTGACAACACCAAGTCAAGGGTTAAGACCCCCTTACCGGTCATTTTAAAAAAAAAAAAGAAAAGAAAACAGGTTAATTGTCAAATTTGGAAAAAAGTTAAGAGCTGGATCTCTATTCAGAATGTTTAGGTTCAAATCCTAACACTTCTAACTGAGTGACTCTGGGCAAGTAACTTAACCTCTCTGGCCTCAATTTCCTCATCATGTTAGAACCAAGGACAAAAGGTTGAGGTGAACATTAAAAGATATGACGTATATAAACAGCTCAGTGCACTGGCTGGCACAAATGAGAGTTATAAAATGTCACCTATCATTATTATTATCATTAATATCATGACTCAAAAAAGATACAGATTTATGTAATTATTTCTACAACCTTTATTATTTTTAAATTACATCCTAATTTCAAATTTATTTATTTAGTAACTATCATTAGTGCCTTTTACATATTATGGTACTATAAAAATGATATATAAAGTTCACATTAATACAAATTAACTGCTGATCACTTCTAGAGAGACCAGTTTATAAATAAAGGATCACCTGATGTGGTTTGTCTGCTCGCTGAAAAAAATCGCAGTAAATGTACCCCAGCAATCCTTCAGATTCATGAACGACAGCCTAGAAAAAAATTTTAAATTTAGTGGTGAATGAGGCCATCAGAAACTCCAAACGTGGGGAAATATTCCTAACACAAGAATCTATATATTAAACATGCAAAGATACAAATTAGACATTTTATTACCTTCTACCTCCCATATTATCTCAAGATACATTCTCTTTTCCCCCCATCCTCCTTTGCTCCATCTCTTGAATGATTTTGATTTGGGAATTCTGTGTCCAGGAGACGAAATGCTCCCCATGAGGGCCCTCTGTCCTGACTTCCAGTCCTCTACCACACCTCTACCAACCACTGCGCTTCACGGACTGTTCACAACGAACCTCCCACAAGAGTTGGGAAGAAGTGCTGGCTGGACATTTTAGTGACAAAATTATTTTTCCTTCAAATCTTGGAATGGAATGATAAATACCCATGCAAATTATAATCCTTAAATTCAAAAACAACAAAATTGAACTCAACGTCAGTTGAAAATTAGTATCATTATTTCGCTCCTCCCCCAAAAGGGCCTATAAAAGAAGCACAGGTTATAGGAGAGACTCAACCAGTAGTCTCCATCTTGCCTTCTTTGTCTTTTCAAAACTTGACAATTCTATCAAAGATAACTTCAATTTTGTGCTTTAAAATTTCCTGCAAGTATATAATCATTCACTCAACAAACATCTATTAAGCAGGTACTCAGTGCCAGGAACTGTTCAAGGCACTTGGGACATGGCAGGGCACACTCTGGCAAACTTTGGAGCTCACATTCCACAGTCTGGGTAAAACCTCTTCATCACGTGCACCATGTCCTTTCAGTCTTCTGTTACCAGTTTTTCTTTTTATTATATCTCTGCATTTTATCAATCCCTGTCATGTTGGAAGTTTGTAATATGCAAACAGATATTTAGGGGAGTAAATGCAGGGATAAAATGTCCTCCTGTCCTGATTGTCCTTTCAGTCCCACCACCACACCTCTTCTGCACTCACAAAATAGGGCCAACAGTGAGATATTTTACACTACTTGAAATATAGGGGAAAAAGTGCAGTGTGGTAAGTATGAGAGCGAAAAATGAAATAACACAACGGAAAGCCTTAGTGATAAACACGTGGGCCAAGAAAGTCTTAAAATCTTATAAGGAACAATTATAAATATTCAAACTTCAAATAAAGTGGGCCCTAATAGGAGAAGGATGAATTTCAGGCTTGAAGTTATCATCAAAGAAGTCAAATAAATCAGAACACAGGATACAAATTAATATCTGATGCAAATATAAGCCCCTACAACATGGGAAGGGGAATGAAAAGAAAAGAAAGGCAGATAATGCAAGGATTTTGGAACTAACCAAAAGAGACACTCAGTACGGAAGGTATATAAAAACTACAGACAAATTTTCCTGTAACTAGAATCTGTGACCATATGAAGGTACATATGAAGATTCAACCTTCTACTGATTTCTAAGAAAATATTTTTCAGAGGACTCTGGTGTTATATGTTTAGATCATTCACACAGTATCCTTAATCAAAAGTGACAATTTGGATTTTTTTGTGAAACAGAAATAACACACTCTATCAGGAAAAAATTAACTCAAAAATGAAACTGCTGTAGACTCAAGTGCCAAACCAAAAGGAGACAGCAGTGTGCCTACATGTTAAGTGGGAGACTTACCAGTTTTCGAACATCTTCACACCACACCTCTCCTTTTGCAGGCTGCTCTGCATAGAATGAAATCCCCAAGAGTTTGCTGAACAAAATATTCAGGCCTTCCATGCATGCTCCAAGGGAAAAAAATGGGCAATATAAACTGGGCTCAATGTTATACCTAGAGAAAGAAGACAGGGTCAACAGCATTTTTGTTTACCTCAATTTCTGAAGGTAAATTCAGTTAACTTTCATTTAATATTTAGGATCATAGTAGTTAAAAATTTTTTTCAAAACATAAAAGTATATTTTAACCATTGAGAAGTTTTCAGACTTGGTTTTCTCCAGAAGAATGGCAGTGTAATTATTACAAGAATTAGCGGTAACACCATAATTAAGGTAGACATATCATTCCCTAATCTTGACCCTTTTCAGGTTATTTACTCTTCCACTAATCCAGTTAAGCAGTCTGTCTCAATAACCCACACGACACACACTTCTTTATACACACTTAGAAACAAAATGTGACCAGTTCCAGTTATAATGGTAAGCCTCACTTTGTGAAATGTGTTAGATTCTAAAAAATTGTGACTTACAGCACATAAATATTAAACAAATAAAAATCCTGAGGTACACTAAGGGAATTTAAAGTTTTCATCCTGTAAATATTTGTTTATGGAAAAAAATGTCTGGACTATAAATAAATAGATCTTAATGTATAATTATATAAAATGTATATATAATTATATATTTTAATGTATATAACTGTTCTATAGTTATATATCTTAAATTAAGGACCATATAATTGGTAAGGCTAATTATTCTTCATCCAAAAACAACTTTTTAATGTCCTATACATTTTAACATAAGCCAAGGCAAATCCAAAATAAGTAATTTGAATGTTCGTTTTTGAGTTATTAAGTCATGCCAAAATTTACAACCACAGACAAAAATAATGGCTCTAGAAGAACTGTAGGTACTCATTACATTTCCACTTTCTGGGCTTGACAAAATTTATACAGACTTATAACTAAATGAATGATTGGATTTAACGAGTGAACATAAATTGCATATCAAATGAGATTTCAGGCATAGAAATCCACAAATTTACAATGTAATTTCTGATCAATTTTTTGTTGAAACAGAATCCAAGTTAGTGACCCAGCGCCCCTGCTTAATGGTTCATTCACTTATTTTTTTTAGTGGTGCATTTACTTATCCATGTGGTGAACAAACCTGCTGGATGCTGGAGGAAAGCTGAAGGGCCTGTCTCTAAGGAGGTCACGGTGAAGGAGGCAGAGAAGTGAATAGGGTACACCACGTGTCCCAAGCCTGGAGCAGTGGGCACACAGTTGACACCCAATAGACAGTGCTGCAGGAATGAATAAATGAGCACTGCACAGTGGGGACTGAAGGACAGTGTGATGACTTGAGGAGGGGAGAGTAGAACCAGAGAGGGCTTCCCAGACAGGAATTAAGAAAGAACCGGAGTTTGCAGGGCAGGGTGTGGATGAGGGCTGGAGGAAGGGAATAGTAATAAGGAATTCTGGGCAGAAGCAACAGTATAACTAAAGTAGAACGGCAACAGACAGCCGGGTAACTTCTAGAAACAATGTGGCTAAATACGACACAGTTCACGATGCAGGGAAAAATAAGAGTTGGACAGGAGTCTGGAACAAGAAAGCAAGGGCCAGAGAACAGAGGGCATGGTACACTGTAAACTTTTGACCATGCACCCCATCAATAAAATACCTTTTGAGTATTCAACCATACCATAAGTATATTTAAATTATATGCAGGTGCTATTGTTCTACTACATTGCAAGACAAAAAGCAGAAATTTCTATAAGTTGAGGTAAAGAAATATATACATAACAGAATTCCTAATATTTTACGTCCATACACTCAATGGATTTCTTACAGATGTCACATGGGAGACTGTTTCTGTAGGATACAGAGGAGCAATCTGATGTTTTCTGGAATGCTGCACAGTTGACAGTGCAGAGCACAGAACACAGGAGAGGCAGGGAGAGCAGACAGAAGGCTCTCTCAGTGCTTCAGATAATAAACTAACAAGCCACTGGGGTCAGGGATGAGAAGGCAAACTGAATTTGTTTTTCTTTAAGATGTGAAGGTTTTGGGGATCGTGTGAGTGACTGGATTTGGAGGGTGAACTAGAAAGAACAGTCTAGGATAACACTCAGGTTTCCAGCATGGGCAAATGGATGGATGGCAGAATCATTTAATCAGAGCAATAAACACATAAAAAGGAAGAGGAAGATATGGGTGTGTCTGCAGGACAAGAGAGGAGGATAAAGTGCAATTGTGAGAAGAAAATGGAGGGTCCACAGAAAATAAATCAGTTTTGGAGACACCAACTTTGAAGTGCCCATGAGACATCAGATGCTCGTGATGTTAAGACTGAGGAAACTTCATTGTTAGGTGTTAGTTACACCTACAGAGGGAGATGGGGTCCCGTGGGAAGGGTGGTGCAGGGTGAGGATAGGGTCAAGAGCAGATTCCTGAACTTCCAGATGAAGGGGTGAAAAGGAAGTCGAGAAGGACAGTTAGAGCTATTAGAGAACTGAAAGAAAGGAATATCTACCAAATTTAGGGAAGAAATTATACCAATTCTCTACAATCTCTTCCAGAAAATAGAAGCAGAGACAATACTTCCTAACTCGTTCAGTGAGGCCAGCATTTCCCTAATACCAAAGCGAGACAAAGACATTACCAAAACAAACAAAAAAAAAAACTACAGACCACTGTCTCTAACGAACACAGATACAAAAATATTTTGTCAAGAAAATATTAGCAAGTCAAATACACCAATGTACAAAAAAAAAACATATACACCATGACCAAGTGGGATTTATTCCAGGTATGCAGGATTGGTTCAACATCTGAAAATCAGTTAATGTAATTCATTTCATTCACAGGCTAAAAAACTCCTATGAATGTTTCAGTAGATGCAGAAAAAAATTTTAAAAACATAACACTCATTCAGATTAAAGCTCTCGGCAAACAAGGAATAGAGGGGAAACTTTCTCAACTTAATAAGAACATCTACAAAAAAAAAAAACAACTACATCTACGTAATTAATGTTTAAAAACTAGCTGCACTCCCACAAAGATCAGGAACAAGGCAAGGATGTCCCTTCTCATCACTCCTATTCAACATCGTACTGGAAGTACTAACTAATATAATAAAACAATAAAAGAAAAGTGATAGAGATTGAGCAGAAAGAAACAAAACCATCTTAGTTTGCATGTGACATGATTATACATGTAAAAAATCCTAAAGAATTGAAAAAAAAAAAAAAAAAAACTCCTGGAACTAATAAGTAATGACAGCAAGGTTCTAGGATACAAGGTCAATATACAAAAGTCAATTGCTTTCTTATATACAAGCAATTAACAATTGGAATTTGAAATTAAAACAAGTAACTTTTACATTATCATCAAAAAATAAAAGACATATGGGCCGGCCTATGGCTCACTTGGGAGAGTGTGGTGCTGATAACACCAAGGCCAAGGGTTCGGATCCCATATAGGGATGGCCAGTTAGCTCACTGGGTGAGAGTATTGACAACACCAAGCAAGGGTTAAGATCCTCTTACTGGTCATCTTTAAAAAAAAAAAAAAAAAAAAGACATATACAAATCCACCCCCCAAAAATTGCACTAGATCTATATGACGAAAACAAAACTCATGAAAAAAGTCAAAGAAGGTCTAAATAAATGAAGAGATATTCCATGTTCGGATAGGAAGTCTCAATATTATCAAGATCTTGAACAAAAAAGCAAAGGCAATACAATGAAAAAGAGATGCTCTTTTCAACAAATGGTGCTGGAACAACTAAACATCCACATGCAAAAATATGAACCCAGACACAGACCTTATACTTTTCACAAAAATTAACTCTAAATGGATCGCAAACCTAAATATAAAACATAAAACTATAAAACTCCTCGAAAATAACATTGGAGAAAATCTAGGTGACCTTGGATTTGGTGATGACTTTTTAGACACAATACAAAAAGCACAATCCATGAAAGAAAAAATTGGTAAATTAAACGTCATTAAAATTAAAAACTACTGCTCTGCAAAATACACTGAGAATGAACAGACAAGCCATAGACTGGGAAAAAAATAGTTGCAAAACACATATCTGATAAAGACTGGTATCAAAACTATACAAAGAACTCTTAAAACTCAACAATAAGGAAATAAATAACTCAATTAAAAAGTAAATAAAAATACAAATAGACAAAAAGTTATACAAATGGCAAATAAGCATACGCAAAGATGTGCAATACCATATGTCATTGGTGAATTACAAATTAAAACAACAATGAGATACCACTAAACACCAATTAGAATGGCTAAAATCCAAAACACTGACAGCATTAACTTAGGTATGGGGCAACAGGAACTATTCACTGCTGGTGGGAATGCAAAATGGTATAGCCACTTTGGAAGACAGTTTGGCAGTTTCTTATAAAACCAAACATACTCTTACTATACAATCCAGCAATTGTGGCTCCTTGCTATTAACTGAATGAGTTGAAAAGCTTATGTCCACACAAAAACCTACACATAAATGTTTATAGCAGCTTTATTAATAACTGTCAAAAACTTGGAAGCAGCCAAGACATCCTTTATGGGTGAATGGATTAAAAAACTGTGGTATATCCAGACAATGGAATATTATTCAGCAATAAAGAGAAATGAGCTATCAAGCCATGAAAAGGCATGAAGGAACCTGAAATGCATATTGTTAAATAAAAGAAGCCAATCTGAAAAGGCTACATATTCTATAATTCCTACTGCATGACATTCTGGAAAAGGCAAAACCACAGAGATAGTAAAAAGATTAGTGGTTGCCTGGTTCTGGGGTGGGGGCGGGGAGCAGGGATAGATGGGTGAAGTGCAAGGGACTTTTAAGGTGATGAAACTATTCTGTATGACACTATAATTGTGGATACATGTCATTACACATTTGACAAAACCCACAGAATGTACAACAAAGAGTAAACCCTAATGTCAACTATGGATTTTAATTAATAATGTTTCATCAATTGTAACAAATGCACCACAGTAATAAAAACTGTTAATAACAGAGAGGAGAAGGAGAGACTTACGAGAATTGTCTGTACTTTCCATTCAATTTTCCTATAAAACTAAAAGTTCTCTGATAAATGAAATCTATTAATTATGAAGTCGATAGTGTCACTATTAGAAAACCATGCTTCACAGGCTTACTGTGAAGCTTTCTTACAAGGGCCAGAGCAACTGTAAGTCTAGGTCTAATTTTGCTCCACTTCTGAGCACTGTACCTGACATTCCATAAATTATCTGGTTTTTCCAAAATGGCTGATGAGCACACAAATCCCCATGGCCCTGTGTCCCTGTGTGAGCCACAGCAATGGCTCCATGGCTCCTTCATGTGTTCTCTCCCCAGCCTCACATTGCTTCCTCATGCCAATGCTCTCAACAGGATTCAGTGGAAGACAAGAGGGTCCCTTTTCCGATGTCCAGAGCTCATTCCCCATGCACAGCTTCTCCTCTGTTGTTCTCTCCTGTGCACTGTAGCCTCGCTGGCCTCCAGGGTCTGCCACCTCCACTGTCTACTCAGAGAGACAACCACGGTCCCCCTGCAGCCCCATCCTTTGTTGTAACTTGGAAAGTCCCCCAGCAGTGAGCTGAGTTTCTATCAATGATAACTGAAATGGCCCTAACTAATATATTACCTACCTTTTGAGATTAATGCCTTCACAAATGATCTTTTTAAAGCTACCTAAGCCCAGATTTTCACATTAGAATGATCATCAGAAGGACTATCGGTAATTAGAAGGTAGCTCTTTGAGGGCTGGTGCCCTTGTCTCACCAAAGCCCAAAACATACTTGTTTGAGTAAATGAAAGAATATTAAAAGAAAATATCAAAACAGGATTCTGTTTTCAGAAAAATGAATAATTCATTTATCTGTTATATCAGATTAGAATGATCTTAAAGCATAAAACTAAAAAGTCAGGTTTAAACCACAGACAAAACAGAAATAAATAGAAATAAAAATTAACAATACAGAGCTCTAGCTAGATAATTTGATTATAAAAGACAATTCACTTTTTTGTTTCCAGATAATAAAAATCAATACAAAAATAAAGAACAAAAAGAAGTTTTATATCTTAAACCCTTCATAAGATTATAATGGACATATAACATCTATTTTATAGAAAAGAAACACAGTAAAACTAACAGCAACACCGTCTACTTTATTAAACTATAACCTAAAAATACTTATTGACTTATCTAATGCCCATGATACCCATATGTGGTAGTCAGGCAAAGTTCTAGGAAACAATTTATCTTAGAAGGAAAAAAATTTAAGTACAGAATGTAAGTTTATAATTTTCTACATACAACTTCAACTTTGTATACATTAAATGAAATTATTATGAGTGTTGAAAACAAATGGTATTAACTTGAAATTATTAGGAACAAACATATTATAAAGTAATATGAACTTCCTGTTCAAAAAATCCTTCAAGTAGTAACAACAATGGGCAAAAAATATATTGTCTTATCCTATGGCTCAATGTTTCCACTCCCAGAGGTAACTACTATTAACCATTTCTTGTGTATCCCTACACGCATTTTCTATGCATATAAAGAAACATATATATATATTTCTGCTTATATATATGAGGCTACTTCAGAAAGGTCATGGAAAGATTCACGTTATCTTTTAATTCTGTTTGTCCACGAACTTTTTCAAGTACCCTCATACAAAACTTTTTATGCAAATAGAATCATAAATTCATACTATCCTGCAATTTCCTTTTTTAACATAAAAATATATAAATATGTACACTTGTGCATTTTTATATTTGTGTATTTTTCATAAAATATAATTTGCAATACTTTCCATTTCAGTATGTAAAGCTCTATCTTGTTCTCTTTCACGGTGCAGAGTCATCTATGGCAAATATAGGCTATAACTGATTTAATGCACCTCCTGCTCTGAAAAGCACGTGGGCAGGGAGAGGCAAGGCCAGTGAGAGCTCACAGCTTTGACGAGGCAGTAACCTGTCACTGACAGCATTTGGAATGGCCCACACACAGTGATAATAAAAGGAGCCCAGACATTTAATCAGTTTTATTATTGATTTTAACTTCTGTATGGAAAGTGCATCCCTTATGCCCACATGCAGAGTTCTCCCTGCCTGTGCTCCTACTGAGTGACAGCTGCTGTTAGTTTATCTCTGTTAAGATGACGCCTCAGTAAGCACCCTTGTCACATCTGCTCCAGCCTCTGCAAACGATAAATCCAAGAAATGACATTGTTGCAAAGAGTATGAGATTTTAAAATTTCTGATAGGTATTGCCAAATTATCCTGCCAAAATAGCTGTACTAATATGCATTCCTACCAACAGGGTATGAAAATGACTAGGGCCCTCACTCTCGCTAATGTAATTGCCTGTTAGGCTTCTTTTAATGCTCCCTTTATTTTTTTTCTTTGGCTATGTTTCATTTTCTTTTTCTTTCTAGTAATTGGGAACATTTACAGTCTGTTTTTTTTAGCTCCTTTGGTGGTTATCCCTCACTTTTTAAAATAATTAAGCATTTATTTATTGGCATATCGATTTTAGATAATACCCACTATTGATTCCCGTCCTCTTCTCTCCTTCCCGGTCTGTTCTGTTGTTATGTATAGATACAGATACCGACATATTGATGCTCTTTCTGTTTATTTCACTAGACTCCACGGAGGAGAATCGAGCTAACAGCCTTTACGGTGCCACCATTCACTGGTTATCCCCAAGAATGCACACAATGCAAGAGCAGCCACCATTAGTAGCAGCCACCACTAGCAGCAAGGAAGAAGAGGAGAGGGAAGAATATTCTGACAGTGGCTATAAAACAGTGTCTAAAATGCACAGATACAAAATTATTACAACAAGAGAAGGTTCAGTATTATAAATATGTCTATCTTCCCTAAATTTAAACTACAAACTGAAAAGACATCCCAATAAAAGTCATAATGCCCATGATGGTGATGACGACGGCAACTAACATCCGGTGAGTGCCCACTACGCACTGGGCTAAGCCCTTTATATGTATCCCAATTAATAGCAAAAACAACCTGCAAGGTATTATTGTTACCTCCATATTACAATGGCAAACAGAAAACAGAGGTTTACAAGATGAGAACTTTTTCCCAAGGTTACATAAAACAACTGGTAAGTACCTGAAGCGCTGAGTTGTAATGGCATGACAATGGTATGGGAGTTGAAAAGACCATCAAGAGGGTATGTCCTTGTTTAGGCTGAGGTCCTGAAGTAGTTTTCCACAATTATTTGTCACAAGTTAAAGCAAGTACTCAGGAAACACTATAAAGTCATGCATTGCTTAACAATCCATTCTAAGAATGTGTCGTTAGGCAATTTCGTCATTATGCAAAAGTGTATTATGAAAGGGAACAGTAATGAATTTTCCTACTGTCTACACTGACCACCAGTTACATGAACGTGGACCCTCTAACTATGTCACTAAGTCTCTCTGTGCCTCACATTCCTCACCTGTTAAATGGGGGTTATAGTAATACCATCCCCACAAAGTTATGAAAATTAAATTACAGGCAGAGATTGTGCCCAGCCTCAGCAAACACTCAGTGAGTGTTAGCTAACTGTCCTTAACTATTATTTTGCATGAGGAAGGATGGGAATCAATTAAAAATTGAAGAATTTTTAAGAATTCTGTAGTAGACAAAAACCATTTCACTTGGGGTTAGATCTCACGTGTCAAATGCTTGACTTTCTACCCTGAGGTCTGAGCTGCCTGTGGGTATCTATCCTCAGCATAGCTTGCAGCAGGTCTGCTTACACCAGCATGACCACAAACACGTAATGCACCGTATTATGGCATTATAATGGCTACAAACATCTATGATGCCACTAGGTGACAGGAATTTTCAGCTCCATTATAATAAGCTTACGGGCACACCTTTGTATATGCTGTTCATCGTCTACTAAACGTTGTTACGTGGTGCGTGACTGTAATTGTATCATTCATTCTTATACACATTTCTCCAAATGCTTTGATGAGTGAGGAGAAGAGAGAAGAGGGAGATGCTACTGGTCACACACTCTGGGCCTTACAACCCTGAGTTCACTCCTACGGCTGCATAATGGCGAACAAAAAGATTGACAACCTCAGACTTACAGAAGAGCACTAAAGAGAGGCCTGAGTGTGGCGATGAAAGGGGGGGGCACAGGAAGTCTAAAGTATGTGCTGAAGAAAGAAACCAGGAAACAGAAGACAGTAGCGCTGTCAAAAACTGCACAGGCAGGGATGTTGACGAGTAAAACAAGCCGCTGAATTTTGGTTGGCAGGTGGCTGATAACTCAGAAAGACGAGTCGGGTAGACTGACAGGGCTATAAATGATACTAGAGAGATTAGAAGGAAGAGAAAGCATCTAGGATAGACTACCACTGGGGGAAGTTTGGCAGGAATAAATAAGAAAGGGCCACAATCTCTCCAAGAGTCATGGGAGGGCTAATTATTTGTGATTTAAGATAAGGGTATCTCAGCAGGTCTGCAGGCAAAGGGGGAGAAGCTACTAGACGGGAAGGATGGACTATGACTCAGTTACAACAACTGGTGAAGCAAGACCCGCAGTGGTTTGAGATAATATCCTCTTATATTGTCAGAATGCTTTACAATTTGCAAAGCCATTTCACATAGAGAATCTTCTGTATTCCCTACATAATTCTGTGAGACAGAAGGAGAAAGAATTTTTACCTAATTTTACTTGAGGAAACTGAGTCTCAAAGAGGCTTGTGACAGTCCAAGGAAGTCCAGAATAGGAGAAAAAACCCTGGGTTTAAAGTTAAAATATTGGCTCTCCATACTGGTTCTGTGCTTTGAGCAAGTGACTTGGCTTTTTTGGACCTCAATTTCCTCACAAGAAAAATGAGAATAAGACTTCCCAGGCTCCACTGACAATGAGAGAAATGCGCTTGAAGAACATGGCATAATTCCTGGAGAAAAGTGGGCACTCAACAAACTGTATCCAAAGAAAATCTGAACCCTGAAACACTTCTAGTCCCAAGCATTTCAGATAAGGGGTACTCGACCTGTACATGGACAGAAAGTGACAGAGCCAAGACTCAACCCCGTCTTACAGGTTTTTACTCCTATTACATTTCCCTTCTATGCCTCAAAGCTGCCATTACCTATAAAAAAAAGGGTAACACCTGTCAAGAAGCTTGAGTCAATGCAGTCAACATTCATTAATCACCTACTATGTGCCTAATAACTCCTAGATGTAGAACGAGAAAGACACTGTACCCATAAAGAATGATTAATCCGGGGCCGAGCCCGTGGCGCACTTGGTAGAGTGCTGCGCTGGGAGCGCGGCACGCTCCCGCCGCGGGTTCGGATCCTATATAAGAATGACTGGTGCACTCACTGGCTGAGTGCCGGTCACAAAAAAAAAAAAAAAAAAAAAAAAAAGAATGATTAATCCAAGTGATAAGGGGCATAAGAGCAGAGTAAAAAGGGCTTTGACACAAAGATGAGGCTGTGGTTAATTCCACCTGCAGAGGGGACAGGACAGGAATGTAAGGATCAGAGAGGACTACAAAGAGGAGGTGACATCTGAGTGGACCTTGAAAGATAAGTCTCCTGTGGGGGGCTGGGGGCATTCTTGCTGTTAGAATGAGCACCAGCAAAGGCTCCTGGGAATCAGGCCATCAGGGAACGTAAGCTCAATCCAGCTAAGACCGCCTGAGACCCTACTCAGCCACCTCCGACATCAGGAAAGAGACTACATATACCTGCATGCTCCTCCGCACCCTCACCAGCTCTTCCAAAATGGAAGTTGACTCCTCCCGAAGAAGAGGAAGAATGGGAAAGGGTCCGGAGACAGTGGAGAGATTCAAAAAGCTAGATGTCATCTCCAGCAGCTACAACCCGGGTCTAAGGGAGCCCAGAAGAACAGTCCCCTATCATATGCCAGTCAGGAGGAGGCAGAACACCCTCCCAGCCCCTTGTCTGTTGTGCTCTCAGCTCACATCTTCAACACGGCGTGAAAAAATACAGAGGATGTTTCCATGGTCACAGGTCACTGGCTTCACCACTACTTAGAACCCCTTGGGAATACCATGCCTACCGCCTTCCAAGCCAGGCCAGGGAGGTGGGGGCTCCTCCTGCCTCTGCAGAGCCTGTGAACAAGAGCTGGCCGCAGCATCTTCCCCTACAACGTCCTTCTCTGCACAGACACTACAGACAAGAACCTGTTCCTCTACCATCTAGAGACCCCAAACCATGGAAAAGTACCGCAGGCAACACAACATAGTATAACTGAAGTGATTTTTGAGGATTGAGTTTCAATGCCATCCATGTATTCTGCACAAACTCTTTCACAGTTTTGTCACAGTTTTTATAAAGATGATTTGGATCCAGAAATAAGGGATCTCTGGAACCCCTTGATTCCTCTGAAGAAATAAATAGGAAGAAAATTGTTATCTATCACAGTTGCTGAATGATGTTCAGTAAATACTCTGCTGTTCTGGTTAAAAATGTACTACGCATGGGTTTAAAAATGTTCAATTTTCAAAGTGCCAGAACATATTATGATCAACATGGTGAAACAGTATAAATATACATGTGCTCCTGGACTTAATTACCGGGTTTACATACCTATAATTTTCAACTTACGATGGGTTTATGGGGACATAACCCCACCAAAAGTGCATGGGAGTACTGAATTTGTATTGCTTTTGTATTGTAAAGTTGAAAAATCTTAAGTCAGGGACCACCTGTAATTAGGTCTTTTTTTATTAAGAACAATAGAACTTAGCAATATATCAAAATCCTCATCAGGAACACTAATTATGATTGATATAAGCACAGCAATGTCAGTCAGGAAGAGATTATCAACTGAAGAATTCTTCATTCGTTATCATTTGAATTTTTAAAAAATCAACGTATCACTTTACTTATAAAGCACACTCTATGAGTCAGACTTATATTTCAACTTCTGATGCACCTGGAATTAAGGTAAAGCAAGAACTTGGATAGTACTTCCAAAAATCTTGGCATTGAACCTAGTGAAAATATTAAACACAATTAAGTGCAGCCCATGAAACCAGGCTGAGTGCAGGTAAACACGGGCTTCAGTCTTACCCTATTCCATTCAGTAACTGGAAGCAAGATTGAGGGAGAACATGTGCAGCAAATGGCAAATGCTCACAGGTACAGAAGGAACGAGAAAGCCAGCCAGAGCACGCGTATGGGCCAGGAAAAGCACACACTTGAAGAGAGCAGAGAGTATGTGACAATACTGTCAGAGGAAGTATTAGAATGTTTTTGGCATCAGGAACGATTGTCTAAGTATGATCATAATGTGACAGTTGGATGACATCTTGTAGTCTTAAAAGCCACAGGGTGAGCTCTGGTTTTACCCAGCTGAATAAAGGTAAGGCAGCAGTAAAAGAACTGAATGATACTGGCAACCTGTTTGCCTTTTAGGTAATTATACAGTAGTGAAAACAAAGACCTTTCTTCCCCCTCCATTTTGTAAAGAATTGCCATTGCCAATTTGGTTCTATCTTGACTTCCAAAGCTAGTGGCAAGAAAACTGTTCCAGCCAAACTTCCTGGTAATCAGAGAATAATTTTCCTTAATGATGCAGGTTAGTTACACAATTCACTGGAAACTGTGGTTAACAGAAATCAAAACTAAACTTAACACTGACAGTACTATTCCATCATCATCCTAGAGAAGCACGAAGGTGAACCAGCAAGCCTGACTTTAGGGAGAGAAGATGACAGCATCACAGTGATGTGGCACTAGGTGACAGAACCCCCACCAGAGGCTGGAGCCAAATCTTATGACAGCAATGGGACCTCTAGTTGCGACAGCCTCTCATTCAGCTTCTTAAATTGTATCAAAATGTAAAATTAAACAGCCATGTCTGAAATTCAATAGTAAGACAGAATAACCAAAACTAATGCAGGCGTGCAGGAGCTCGCTCTACGGAGAACCAGTATGGGAGATGTCGAAGTATCGCGAGCCAGTGCGCAGGTCTGCCCTGCAGGAGGAAGGAAAGAAAACCAGTTGAAAAGGAACAAGTGGCAAAAGTAGAAAGGAAAAGAGGTGGGGGTTTTGCCCCAGAGGCTTGGGAAAAAAAAGATGACGAAAGGAAAGTGACCAGGAGTGCCTAAGGAGCTTTTCCAACCCTCTTTGAATTGTTGAGCCCAGCAACAGACCCCATCCTCAGACCCCTCCAGGGGTCACTGAAGCTCTGACTCAGAACTGGAGAAATCAGCACCCCGTTCTGCCCTGCAGGGATGCAGCAACTGGTTCTCAGAATCAACGGGGATAATAAACACAGGTATTTTGAGTCTCACCGGTATTTGGAGTCTCAAGCTCCTAACAGACTGAGTTAAAAATCAAGGTATTAAAACTTTTCAGTGCAATTGGCCAAGTAATGATTGAAATACACCGAATCAATAGAATTCCATAAGTTTATAATGACATTTTAAAAAGAGAAAACAAAAAAATACCCATTTGTCACCATTCAGAGAACTATTAAAATAAAACCTTATTTTGAATATTGATAATTAAAAAGAAAGAATTACTGATTCAGGCAAGGACCATCAGTGGGTGTTAAAGCCATTAGGTGGATGACTGATGGGGAAATGGATATTTTCATGTTGCCAATAACACCACACAGATCACTGAGCAGTTGAGGGAAAACCCGAACCACAGACTGCAGAGATCACGGTGGCCTCACTCTGTTCAGGGGTCAGTATTTGCGGTGCCGATGGCACCTGGTTATGTCTTCTGATGTGGTATGACACAAAACACACAAAATCACCCATGAGTGCCTGTGCCAAAAATGTGAAGTGTTTAACACTGAAACTTTAGATATAACATCCAGCTTATAGGAATGATAGAGAAAGAGGAACCAGTGAGACCACACCACAAGGAAGGCTGGGAATTCTGTAGGACAGGTGGCCTGGTCTCTTCAATAACTGATGAGGTGTGGGGAACTGCTCTGGAGTAAGAGCAGTGTGGTGAAAAGTGTGGGCGTTGTCTGGGTTCTAACTCCAAGAAGATAACTGGGAAAACAACTAACTTGATACTGTCAAGGAAATATTAATATAGACTGGATATCAGATGATGCCAACAAATTACTGTTAATTTTATTAGATAATAATGATATTGGAGTTATATAAGATGCCTATGGCTTTAAAAGACATATAATAAATGTGTAAGAGTTAGATGACATGAGGTCTAGGATTTGTTTTAAAGTACTTTCGTAACAAGAAAGGAGGGAGGAAAGGAGGGATGAAAAGAGGCAGGGAGAGAGGGATGAAAGAAAAACAAAAGAAATAAAGGGGAAAAAGGGATAAGAGTTTGGATCCCCCCGCTACCGGCCAGCCACCAAAAAAAAAAAAAAAAAAAACCAAAAAAACAGAAAGAAAGAAAGAAAAGAAGAAAAGGGATAGATAAAGCAAATATAGCTAAATCTTGATAATTACTGAATCAGGGAGATGGACATATGGGGTTTACTTATATTATTCTTTCTACTTCTGTTATTTTAAAAGTTTTTATAGTAAAGTTTAATTTTTAAAAAATTTAAAACCACCATGATCACTATATATAAAGTATACAATTTCACACATCAAACAGAAGTCCTTCTGGCAGAGTCCAATGTTTTTTTCTAAATAGTTTTAAAACACAAAACATCCCCATTTCACTATGTGAATGCTACTGAGATTCTGAGAACACATCCTAGCAAAGAATAGAAAATACTGAATTCCAGTCCCCAATGACATCTTCATTTAAAATAGCACCAGCACAAATGGAATATGATTCACTGAACCTTATCACTAGCAGAAAGAAACGATGTCCCCAAGGCACTGAAAACAAAACCCAAACACTGGCAGGGGACTTTAAACAACTTTAAAACGACGACCTCTGGGGGCAGAGGCAGAGATGAGATCACCGTTTTTCAACGAATACTTCTTAACAATGTTTTGATTTTTTGGACCACATATTGCCTATTCTAAACTAAAATTTAATTTCAAATAAAATAATTTCAGAATTAACTTTATTATTCTATGATTAATCGAACACTAAATCTTGAGAAAGAAAAAATGAGCTGCTCTTTAAGATTTACCAACAGCCATTTATCCCATTATTTTACCGGATCAACCTTTGGCAGTTTTAAAACGTTAATTTCTCCTCCTACTTCTAAATAGGTTCGTTCTTTTCTTTAGGCAGACATTTAAGGAACTTGAAATAAATCTGAGGTATTTAACATAAATGCAAAAAAAGTCCCTGAAATTAACTAGGAGAAAAGCTCAAATCAAGGAGAGCCCCTTCTATTCTTCATTTTGTGTCAAACCACACATTTAAGTCTTTACTTGAAAGTCAATGGATTTAACAAGGATTTAGAAATCTTTGCTTTGTTCTACTCTTCTAACCCCAAACCAAAACTACTATATTTTCCCTTTCTTCTTTCATCCATTACCTGGGCTTCTCTGCCCACCCTTGTCAATCAAGATTATTGCAACCTCAAACCAAAACTCAACATGCTACTTAAAATAGATGTTTAAAACCCCCAATTCTTAAAATCCCTTCTGAGAATTTCTGCACCTCTCTACCTGGTTCCTTTACTGTGTTAAGAGCCAAATAAATGAACTAATATTGAAAGTTTAATTAAAATAAGCTAAAACCCCACATGGCTATCAGGCAGGTCACACTGCGTTCCCAGCACAGCTGGTGATTTCATGGAATCAGTGAGCAGGAGGGAAGGCTCCATCAACAACTGAGCATTATTACAAAGGTCTCCAGAGGGTCATACCACTTTCCACAATCTGCTAGATGAAAGACGTCATTGAAAAAAATGTGACATTCTCTTTCCAAAAAAACTCATCCCTGGATTGCCTTTTTTTTTTTTTTTTTTTCTGGCCAGTACAGGGATCAAACACAGACCTTAAGCTGCTTTTAATAGTGATTTGCAATTACTGGTTTCGATACAGGCTTGAATAATGGCTATGAATAATCTGTATTCACTGACAGCCCACAGTGTGTGTTCCACAGAGCTTCAAAATACAGCTGACAAGACACATATGACACACATGAGACAGAAGTATGTCCACAAGAGCACATAATTAGCAGGTTGACCATGCGGCACACAGGCTGTGAGCACAGTGGAGCCAGGGGCTGCATGAGGCTAGCACACACCTGGCTGCTTGTGGACACTCAGCAAGATTCCATAGGTGTGTACTACAGACAAGGAAGGCAACAGGAACCCTACTGGTCACCAGATACACGTTCTGTCCCTGAGAAAGACAGGGATCTGGCTGGGGGACAAATGCCAAAAGAAATCATTAAAATAAACCAATAAAGTCTGGTTCTGGAGAGGTCCCTACTACTCTTTACTTGATGCTTCAATAATGCATAGAAACAAAAATATTTTAAAACTTAATACCAAACAAATAAATATATTATCATGTATATGCCAACATGCTTTAATGAGGAAAAAGACAAAAAAAAAACATGTTTTCTTCTGTCACTTTTAGAGCAATCTTAACTCTCTTAGTTAAACTGCTTATCTCAAAACTAACTGTAAGAGAAAAATGTTACAAGTTATTAAAGGATAGGATTCCGAGATTTTTAAAAAATTCCTATTGGGCACATAAAGTTGCTTGGGACATAAACATTTTAAAATATGTTCACCTTGAACAGACCTCTATATTTCTTGGGTTTACAAGTAAATATAAAAATGACAGAAATAGGGCATATTTGCATAGAAAAAAAGACAGCTACTACTTTGCCACAACATAATAAACACAGGAGAGAATACAGAAGCTGGAGAAGTGCTTCAGTCTACTTAAGTTTCTCAAGATGGCAGAATAGACAGTCCCCAGCATCACTCTCCCACAAATCAACAAATTTACAACTATAAAAAAGCAATGACAGCCAAGCTGTGGCTGCTAGAGCTCAGGGAAAGAGGAGGAGAGGCCTACAGAGTGCACGAAGGTGGGAGAAGCCATGATGAGAGAAAGACCATTTTGTGCTGCAGCCACTTTAAGGCTGGAGCCGCTGAGCGTATGGAGCAGGAGCCGGCAGAAGCCGTAGTTGTGCCCTTTGGATGGGGTTGCTTGGAGACAGCAAGGGAGAAGAGGGCCTTGGTGGCCCCCAGGCCAACAAGACCATGAATAGGGTTCCCATGGACGCACATAGGAGCAAGGAGCCACAACAACTGAAAAAAAGGAGCCACTCAGAGGCTGGTGAGTCACTGCAAGGGACTGGCGCACAGCCCGACCCATGGGAAGTGTTGGCAGCATGGGCGGTGGGGGAGACGGGCCCACTGGGGGAACCCTCGGGCACAGCAAGGACAGCTAACCGGCATCCCAATCAGCAAAAGACCACTCAGAGGAGACTGGTCAGGAATACAGAATTGCATGGGTGCAGTTTGATGAAAAGACTCGGGCCCAGATCAGAGTTTCTACACAACCCAGGTGCACGGGTCTCTGAAGAGCTAGAAATACCTATAAGGTCAACCATTAAACCCTGAGCTACACAAAAAGCCTTCCCTAGGGAATCAGCAGCAAAGCAGCAATTTAGCTAAACCACAGAGCTCAAGTACTGGTCCCCACAGGAAGTTCTCCCATTTTAGAAAAAAGCAAAGGACAAAAAATTAGTTCCGGCCCAGGCATAATGCCAGCGCCTCAGGGCCTGCCTGGGGACCTGAGGCATAGATCTGGGGACCGGACCCACCTGCCTCCCACAACCAGGCACACCACCAGTGCCTTAGGGCCTGCCCAGGGTCCTGAGGCCTGAAGCCAGAAATGGGAACCCCCCACCACCACATCCAGGCACACTGCCAGTGCCAAGGAGCATGCCAAAAACATCACTTGCATGTGGGTGGCCCACCACAGCCACCACAATAACCACGGCTGCTGCAAAAGTGGCTAGATGCCATAACCACCACGCAGATGGTCTGCCAGCCACTGGAGTACATTGACACAAGTAGAGTCACCAGCAGAGACCAAAGAAAAGAAGAGGATGTCTCTCTCCACAAAGGCCATTCCAGAGTGACAGAAGAAGCAGGTGCTCTACAATAATATTGAGGGACCTGAACACACCTCTCAGCATTGCACAGACCATCCAGGCAACAAATCAACAGAGTAACCATTACTCTTTCAGAAGGAGAGAAGAAATCTAGGGTCATCAGAGGTGGGAAGTGGGAGGGACAGGAGGATAGGGAGAGATTGGACAAAGGGCATAAAGAATAAGTACGATTTATAACAATATATTTGCTAGTAATATTGATTTGATCAACATATGTCAACGTTGAACCCCCAAAATATGTATAATCAATTATGATTTAACAAAAATTTTTTAAAAACTACTTGTTTCTGAAATCTTTATTTACATCCTTCCAGATGTGCCGATAATGTATTGACAGTATGTTCAAATAAAATTGAGCAAACATAAGAAAATCACATAGCACCATGAAAAACATTGCTTTATTCCTTCATCGGTTTCAACAAAACTGCTGAGCATCTTCCCCAAGGCCAGTAAGGGGACACAAGGATTCTAGCAAATTTCCAGCTCCCAAACGCCCAGTCTACTAAGAGAACCAGGAAGCTACAAACAAGGAGGGTGGGGAGGGGTCAGATTCTACATACCAAGGGGAAATATTCAAGAGTTTAAAACAAGGAAATGACACAGTCAGTCAAAGAACGGGCCAGTGGGGGAGGGGTAGAGCACGCTACTGTAACTAAGAGCATGGCTTTGCAATCCAGATGAAAACATAGGTGGGCAGGAACTGACCAGGATGGCAGATGGATGGATGAGTTTGAGGGTAGTGTGGGCAACTGAGTGGATGACGGTAGTTGCACAATTAATGTACAAAAAAAAAAATGCTCAATAAATATTAGTTTCCTTCTTCCTTCTTAAATAACTCACCTCTCTGCACGAATCACACCACTGTAGTAGGGGGGATCCCAAGGCATTAATTCCTACAATGGAATAATTCACTGTTATGAAAGTACTGACCATTTCATAGTTTTTATCAGTAACCTAGCCAGCTTATAAAATGTAAACCAGTTACTGTTAATGTAAATCAGAAAGTTTTTATAAAAATTCTAAAAATTCATGGCTTGGCAGGAAATACCTGCCTCCTTATTTTGACTTTCCTGTAATCAATGGGTAGAGAAGTATAAATAAGGCCTTTTCCAGAATTTCAGGAAAAGGTAAATAAATGTTATTCTAAAATGTAAACTAACAAAAATCAACATTAGTGGATTAAACGAGCCATGATGAAATTTTTGCCAAAATGTAACCCATACATTAATCCATAAAACATATAGCAGATAAGATTAGGGTACTAAAGGTAAGATTAGGGTTCTTTCTAAATCTAAGCAATAAACTTAGGGTAGATCCCCAAAATGAAAGCAACAATTTAAAAATGTAACTAAGGCAGAATTAACTCTAATCTTGGCAAAGAAAATATAACGAAAGCAAGTATTACAGTAATAGTCATTTTTGATTACTGGTACAGAATACTGAGAGAAGGGAAAGCTTGAACACCTGAACAGATCGTCCTCCCCAGGAGGTGCCCAGGTAACAAAAGAGTCGTTAAGAGATCAGGCTGTGAAGCCAGACCGCCTAGGTTCAAATTTTCAATCCATACCAGACTGTGAGCTTCATGTGGACAGGGACTTTGTCTGCACCTGAACAGCACCTGGCCCATGGAGGTCACTCAATAACTACGTGAATGAATCAACAGCACTTCCCAAATAGGACTGTTAAACGCACTTCAACTGCTAAGTAGAACACCTGGCCTGGAGTAAGATGTTGGCTGCTCTCCTAATTCCACTATCCTTTAAAATTTCAGCTTAGGTGCCACCTCCTCCCATAACAAGGTGTTCTTTCCTCTATTCCATGATCACACTTCCATCACAGGATGTATGACAATGTAAGACACTTGTAGGCTTAGTTTCCTTCTCCCCATGAGCACCTTCAGGAACAGAGACTGAGTCCCTAGAACTCTAACACCCCAGCATTCAGTTCCCAGAGCACATTTCCTCTAACAGATGATTTTACTATCTCTAGATGCCAGACTCTAATGACACAAAAACAAATAAGCCATGGTCCTGGTATGAAGGAGCTGATGGTGGAGGCAGTAGAAAGACAGGTGACTCAACACTGAGAGAACACCATGTCATGTCTAGGGTGCTGTGTCATGTAAAACGCAGGCCCTGAGAAAGACGGACATTTAAGTCTCAATGGACAGTCAGGAAATGTTTTGGAGGAGGCGAAGCCTGAGTAGAGTTTTGAAGAATAGGAGCAGTTAATCCAGAAGAGAAAGCGGGAAAGGCATCCCTGTGGACAGTATCTGAGAATGAGTAGAAGCTACCTGCCATACCAATTTATGTGGCTGGCACATAAACATCAGAATTACAGAATAAAAGAAGCAAAGCAAGGGAAAGAAAGTAAAAGCAAGTGAAAAAAGCACATGAGCATCACACAGGTATTAGTAGAGAGCAAACAACACTAACTTGGCTCAGAGGACAGCAGAAGATAAGGCTAGAGAAGTAGGCAAGGCCTAATCATGCAGGGCCTGGGGAGAGAAGTACAGAAACAGGAAGAAATCTGAGAATTACAGGGAGCTACCAAAAAATTTCAAACGAGTGGCAAGATCAGATCTGCTTTTTAGAAAAATCCTTCTGAAGGCAACTCATTCATCCATTCATTCATAGTTCAAATAAGGTTGAGTTCCTACTCTACGCCCAGCATGGAGCCAGGCGCATTGCTAAGCAGTCGGAATGGAGTCAGATGGTTTTGAGGCACGAAAGAACAAAAGGCCAGAAAACCAGTTGGACAACTGCAATTACAATCTGAGTGGACATAATAATGATTCCAACCAAGGCTGTGGCAATGGGCAGGGGAGGAGAGGACAGAGCTGCTGGGAAGGTCAAATCTGCAGGACCCAGTAACTGGTTATAGGTAGGGCATGTGAGCCACCTGCGAGGCCTGGTGACACTCAGTTGTGGCTCACCCCAGAGTTTTTGATTCAGTGAGTCTGATGTGGGACTCAAGAATTTGTATTTCTAACAAGTTCCCAGGTGTTTCTACTGCTTCTGGTCCAGGGACCACACTTTGAGAACCACTGGTCTTGAGCAAGTGCAGGTTCTGGCTAGGACAGCAGGGTGACTGGCGGTACCATTCACCAAAACACAAACTTCACGAGATGATCAGGCACTTCACAAATATCTGCAGAGTAACCTGTATCAATAAGCTATACAAAAATGTCTAGAGAGAAGAGTTTCAAGTTACATTAGCTTTTCCTGAATTACCTTTTGGCAACAAGTTTTATTTTTCATTCTTTCTGTTTCTATATTCACCAAACTAAATTCTGATCTATTATCTAGTTTGCTAAGTGGACCTACCTATCAAGCTAAAGTGCTTTGCTAAATAGTTCCTTAACAGACTGACATGCTACTCTATAAACTGGTAAACTTGATAGGATTAATCTATTTCTTAGTGGTTGTACCTAGGAAGCTGGTAAATAGTTTCTAAATCTGCAAGGCCCACTTCCCTAAATCTTCCCTATGACTATGGCTCTGGCAGTTGCTACCAAAACAAAAATAATCAACAATAGCACCCACAAAAGAATGGTGAGGACAGCCCCAGCAATCCCATAGCGCCCTCAAACCAAATGGGAATAAGTCCTACCACCTGGAATCAATCCCATCACTTTTCAGGGTACCCCCATCACTTGGGCAGCATTGTGGTCATAAGGACACTTAGTCTACACTGTAAGATCACACTTGTACATGGAAGATAATATAAACATAAGACCTTGTGACTGAAAACAACACTTAAGTGTTTTTAGAATGGGGTATACTTTCTCAGTCAAATATTGATCTACTTAAATGAGCACCATAAATTAGCAAACAAACAAGTAAACTGCAATGTTCACATGATGAATAAAATGCCACCTGCCACATGGAGTCTCCACTGAGCCCTGTGACAGCCTTGTCAGACAAGAAGTCAAATTCTATAGAATGGAAGCATCCTTGACAGGAATGTTTATTCATTGTGTTAAGGCACATTTATACCACACATGCACACACACACACTTTTATAATACGCCAACTAGTCAACAAAAATGCTGCATTCCCAGGCAACACCAGACTCAGACACATGGATCAAACAAATATTTCAATGTCTTTACTCACCAAAACTAAGAATCAGAAACAAGACTACAATGAACATCCAGCATATCAAAAGTTCCAGAATCAAAAGGTAATGATCTCAGTTAATAGATTGTTTATGATAAAAATACTCCAACATGGTTACTTACAGAGTTTTGAGGATTTAATTTCATTTTCATCCGTCGTATCATCTCAAAATCTTTTATAGTTCTGTAAAACAAGTTATCATTATATGTTAGATCAAAGTTTTAATAGTTACATTACTAAAAAACTATCTTGCTTCTGTTACTTTCCAATATTCACGATACAATTACATCTAATTAGTATTGCAAAGATACATCAGTATCAATCCAAATTTTACATAAGCATTAGGAGAAACAACATTGAATAAATCAATATATAACTGCAATTTCTACCTTAAAAAGCATCATGAAGGATATGTGTTGAAACTACTAAAGACTGAAAAAACTAGCAATGTTATAGAAGCATACAAAGCATTAATCAGCAAACCTTAAATTATTACTTTTTTGCTATACCTTAAAAACATCAGAATAAACAAACTGCTTTCTATAAAAGAATATTAACATAGATTATATTTAAGATTACCAGTCATAATTTTTCTACTACAGAAAAACTCTAGCTGGGCAATAATTAAGTAGACACTTAATATTTGTAGGATATGACGTGGCTGTTAGAATGAACTCCTATATATAACTATAAAATTTTGAAGGTATGCTTGCTCAAAATATAATCTATAGTTACATACAAGTGTAGGAAGAATATACTGACCCTACACCAACAAAGCAAAATAGAATAAATTCTCAAACAAATGCATAATCAAGCTTCGCTCTTCACTATGTCAAAGACACAATGTTTCACTGGGACTATTAAAAAATAATTTTAGAATTTATAAACATAATCCAAACTAGAGAGGAAAGGGTCGTAAGGCACGAGTTTATAATTCAAAACAGAAAGTGGAGCTAAAATTGAAGGTGCTGGTGTAGTCAAGAAAAGGCAAACAAAATTTTAGACAGCCTTATAAGAAAGAAAAGAAAAACATCACTCCTTTTACAAACCATGGCGTGCCTCTTCCTGGAATCCTAGGTATCTAGAGACAGCCATGTGCTGCCCTCAGCTAAGCACAAGAAGAGGCCCAGGGAAGGCAAGTGCCAGAGCGAAGGGACTGAGCAGGGGTGGAGCAGGGAAGGCAGGAGTGCAGCCGAGGGACTGCCAAAGATGGCAAAACACTTAAATACACAAAATCAAAAACACAGATTAATCACCACATCCATGAGCCTCAGGTACTTAGGCCAAATGAAGAGAAATACTACTTAATAAACTTTTAATAATGTTAATGTTATAAGTTAAAATAAATAGCTTCAAAAAGGTTTTCGAAAAATTTTTAAGTTACACATGAATGATGGGTTCCTAAAGACAACTGGGTCATGAGAGGGTACTGCCTAAATTTTCAAGATTGGCACCTGAAGAAGACAGCTGTATCCTTCAAGTGTGTCTCCTAACGGCCCACAGATCTGACCCAATACCCCAACACTAACAGGTCATCTCTTAATTTTTTATATATCAAGCCTTTTTTAAAAAAACAAATAACTAAAAAACTAAGTAGTAGAGTAAAAACTAACCTTTCAGAAAGTTTGTCAGATAGTTTCTCAAGGAATTGCATGACAGTCTCTAAAAATGAAATCCAAAAGAAAACGTCTTCAAATACATAAAACAAAATGAACACAACCTGTTAAAATTGTAATGTGATGATCATAATCTACATACTGCAACTCCCTTAGGACGATGATTTTCAAAGGGAAGAAGGGTTACTAACATAAACTAGACATATAATAAACATTTCTAAATGATGATCTCTTAATCAGAAAAACAAATTGGCACAGTAATAATCCAAAGCCTTAGATAATACGTCAAAATTAAAAGAAAAGGCTGAAGAAAAAATTTTAACGTGCTGCTATCTGCTCATATGTGTAAGACAAAAAAATAAGTTTCTGAGACATATATGATTTTTTTCTGTTTTAAAGAGATAGCTAGACTCTGATTTGTTCATAAAAATCAGCACAGTTTAGAAGTATAGTTCACTGAAACTTAAATTTTAAATATCAATTTTTTCTCAGTAACTATTTTTATTTTTATATACCACTGTAGAATAATCTATTCTGGATCAATACTGAAAGAAAACAGAGCAAAATTAAAACATCAAAAATTTAAGTTCCAATAGAAAAATTTTATAAGTACTTATTAAAATATTTCAGCCATAGTCATTACAGTTTACAAACCCATAAAGGCAACGTAGTAGAATTACCATCATTTCCCATAATAGAAAATGTTTCATGTGTATTTTTGAATTTAGCACTTTTTGCCACTGACTCATGTGTATAGAGCTTTTTGTATGTATTTTAGTCTGCCGCAACATTGTTTTTATATTTTCCACATGGTCTTTTACGTGGTTTTAAGTTTCTTGCCCTCTCTTTAATTTCTCTCCTTTCTAAGTGAAATAAAAGGCTAAGGAAAAAATGGATGTTAATCTAAACCAAGAAGCCACAGGGTTTTTTGCCACTGTTGTTACTTAACAAGTCTTATATATGCCAATTCTGAAAACACTGCCTCCTGTGCCCTATTCAATGGTATTAGGAATTTCAGAAAAAAACTGTTTAGTTAAAAAATGAAATTTTATTTCAGGATATCGTACCAGCTGCCATACAGAACTTTTTTCAACTAAATCTCATGTATGCTTCTTATTTCTTAATAACCATGTTTACTAACACTCACCCATTTTATTTTTCTAGTCACCTTATATGTGAGGAATCTATCTCAATTAATCTACCTGGAAACCTTTCATATTAGAGACTGCATTTGAAACCCCCTGAAAATAAACAACCGCCTGACTGCAGTCATTTCCTCAGTCATCTGCCACTGAATGCCCGCCTTCACCTCGCCTGCCTTTTCCTGCACCTGCTCCGCTCTGCTGAAGGCTCACCAGCCCTCCACTGGGCCTCTCACCTTTCACCTCCCTCCCGAGACCTTCGGCAGCCACATAAGCATCTGACCAACTGCCCCAACTCCTAAAACCCCAGGGCACTGTCTGTCTACACCGTTCACCTGGCACTGAGAATATGCTAACCTATATTATGATCTTTATATGTCTATCTCTGGGCTCCTCAACTAGGTTTTAAATCCCTCAAGGACACAGCTCCCATTCTATGTGTACAATAGTCTTATCCCAAAATACCACCATATCAATCCCCCGTGAACAAGGGCAATCTGGCAGTAGCTGTGGCGGGGTTAGCTGCCGGAGGTCCAGCCAGCGGCCAATCCCCAGTACTCTCCACACTGACCTGCCCGCAGCATTTGAGTCGGTGGATCACTCCTCCTTTAGACCTTTCTTTTACGTGTCTCTCAGGACCACACCCTCTGTTAACTTTCCTCTTCTCTCACTGGCCATTACTTCCCGGTGGCTTTTACTGGTTCTTCCTCATACGCCTAACCTCTTAAACTCGGAAGGCCCCAGAGATCAGTCCTTTGACTTCTATTCTTTGCCTTTGTTCCCTCAGTGATCTCATATAGCCTCGTGACTTTAATAAAGACTCAAATCTCTCTCTCCAGCTCAGAACTCTCTAGGTATACATCTCACCGCCTCCTCAACATCGCCACTTGAACGTCAACTGAAATCTCAAACTTAACTTGAACCAAACCAAGCTACTGGTCCTCCCCATCTTAAAAGAGTAACTAACACTGTCTTTCTGGTTGTTTAGGCCAAAAACTTTGGCTCTCTCTTCAATATACTATATTTCCAGAATCTGATCATGTCTTATCGCCTCTACTGCCACTACCCTGGTCAAGATGCCATCATTTCTCATCATGATTACTGAAAAATAGATTCTAAATGGTCTCTCTTCACCCTCAGCCCCTTCTTATGCCTCTGCTTGGAAACTTCTTCCCCTAGAGAGCCAAAGACTCGCTCCTGCACCTCCGTCAAGTCTATGCTCAGACGTCACATTCTCGGCAAGCCCTCCATGACGACTCTTTAAAATTGCAACACCACCCCCACCTGCTCACATTCCTTACCCTTTCCCTATCCAAGTTCCTCCACGGCTTGTATTAACTAATGATATACTGTTTACCTACCCACTTATTTTGTTCTTCTGTCTTCCCTCACAAGAATATAAACTGTAGAAGAGGAATTTCCGTCTGTTTTATATACTGATTTATTTCTAGTGCCTATAATATCTGACATATAGTAGGCACTAAGAAAATATTGTTGAATCCATGAGTAAAAATAGAGGATATAGGTGATATAAAAGATAGGGCATCTGGTCTCAAGCAACCTATGAAAAACTATAAATTTAGAGTATGTGTTTAAAACACCTAGGAATAAATTTAACCAAGGAGGTGAAAGATCTCTACAACAAGATCTACAAATCATTGTTAAAAGAAATTAAAGAGGATAACAGCTGCCAAAAAAATAAAATACCTAGAGTATGTGTTTAGGTTTCAGTTCTGCCACTTTTTAGCAATATAACCTAACCTTAGATTCCTTATCTATGACATGAATTCAAATACCTACTTCATAAGGCTGTAGAAGAATTAAATGACAGAGTAAGAACTGAATAAAATTCTAATATTACTATTTTATATAATAATAACATAATAAACAAATATAAAATTATAGTAGTATTATAATCAAACTGGTGACAACTGTGACTACAGAAAAACTCTATTCAGGGGCTAAATTACTTGAAACAGCCCCCCAACCTCTGCCCAGTGACCACCGAGCTGCTGCTGGAAGTCCCACAGACTCCTGAGCCCAGATGGTGGGGGGGCTCGAGGGCCTTAGCCACACACCTCCCACCTCCGCACCCAGCCCAGCAACCACCAAACCACCAGAAGCTCCTCTGGGCTCCTGAAACAAATTGTAAGTGCTTAAAGAGTTTGAGGACAAGGGCGTCTAGGAAAAGTGAAAAAGTTTAACAGAATTCATCAGAGAAGTAGGTTTTGCGCTGAGCACTGAAAAACTGGGAAGGATTTTAATAGACAGGTTGGGAGGGGGAGCTGTTCCCCCTGTGGGAACAACACAGCAAAGCACCTGGTGGGAATGAGTGCGACGTGCCGTGGCAAACAGACAGCCTTAACAGGTCAAGGGAGATGGCTATCTATGAAAGAGTGAGAAATAAGATTGGGTGGATTTAAGAGAATTGGGGGGAAGATATGAACATGCTAGAGAAAGAAGGGATAAACATGGAAGGAATGCAGACAGGGTAGAATTAAGGCTTGATCTTCTCCCACTGAGAGTCCCCTCTATCTGTGAATGGCATGTCCACCCAGACACACAACCAGAAACCCAGGGTATCCATTACACTGTTTCCTCCTCCCTCTCAACCCATCGCCAAGTCTTATAACTTCGACCTTCAAAACATATCCTGGATCTAAACAGCTGCACCATCGCCGCCACCCTACCGCTGCCTGAGTTACAACCGTAATTTAATAGCTGCCATTGAGAAAACGTGTTATATACATTTATATTATTATTATTGTATACAGTCCCCCTTATCTGCAGTTTCGCCTCCCATGGCTTCAGTTATCCATGGTCAACCAAGGTCCAAAAGTATTAAATGGAAAATACCAGAAATAATCCATTCATGTTTTAAACTGAGCAGCATGATGAAATCTTCCGCCACCTGCTCTCCTTGTCTGGGATGTGATTCATGCCTTTGTCCTGCATGTCCACACTGTCCACCTTATCACACTCTTATCACTTAGGAGCCATCTTGGTTATCAAATAGAAAAAACAGTATATATAGGGTTCAGTACTATCCAAGGTTTCAGGTACCCGCTGGGGATCTTGAAACGTATCCCTGCAGCTAAGGAGGGACTACTGTGTAACATTTTCTCTTAGACATTATGAATCATAAGGCAATGAACACAGCACGGGCTGAGTTTATGGCAAACTGGGGGAAAGACACTCCCTCCTACCCCCACACCACCTAGCACATCCCTTCCCAAGCATACTCTTCTCTCTGAAGAGGAAGTTTACAGGACTATGTATTTTTTATGTGACTTACCCTACATTTAACCTTGAAATCAGTAAAAATATTGATCTTTCATCCTCTTAACCCTAATTCTAACAAATCTGGTTACATTCAACACAGAAACTAGTTGAGTTAAAATGAAAATAATTTCAAGTAGCATCAAAATTTAGGATTTACTCTCAACACGCACATGAATTAAAATAACTTGGTTGGACAGAACGTATGCCAAATTATATTAGCTCTGTTTAAAAACCATTCCTATGTAAAGATGTAGGAAAATCTCAATAAATGGTTCTTTGAGTATATTAAGAATAGAACACAATTTATAGCTGTTTAAAATCAGAAAACCCTGTTTTGGTCCTTAAAAGTTAGATAAACAGGCTTACCTGGATTTTTAGCTATTGTTCCTTGAAGAGCCCTGTGGGAAAATGTAGAATAGCCTACTAACTTTGCCAGAAGATCTCTGTTGCTCAGCAATTCTTCTAAACATTTCAATTGACCAGCATTGGGATAGAGAAAAATTTTATAAGCAGCTTCTCGCACCTATATTTAAAAAGTAAATGGTAAAAGACATACGTGCCATGACACAAAGCCCTAGACCACAGTAGCACAGCCTAACTCTCACCACTTTATCCACAG
The DNA here is from genome assembly GCF_027409185.1 of Cynocephalus volans. Lineage (NCBI taxonomy): Eukaryota > Metazoa > Chordata > Mammalia > Dermoptera > Cynocephalidae > Cynocephalus > Cynocephalus volans. The sequence continues at coordinate 84,982,679 of NC_084466.1, read as the reverse complement.
ATGAGCGTCTTTCAAGATAAAGCAATGGTTTACATAGCTATATAAAGCCTTCAGAGCCATAAAATAGTATGGGATGCAAAAGCATACTCGACTGGAGCTCTGGGATACTACTCTGGGGTACATGGGGAGACAAACTTTTAGCCAATGCACGTGTCTCTATGCCATAAAGCACCTGTAATCAGGTGAAGTGAAGACTCCACGTGTTCAAAAATCTCAGTAGTCCATAATGTCAATCATTGCTGCTATTTACTATGCTTTAAAAATGAGGAGTTCTTTATGAGACACAAGTAATTAAACCATTTTCATTCTTCAAAGAATGTATGGAAGTAAGAGCCCACATGTTAAATTTTTAGGGATTAGTAACATTAAAAGATTTTTGATTTTTACATCATGACTAAACTTTGGGGTTAAAACAGGAGTAACACACAAATGGGACCTAAACAATAAAGAGAATGAAACATACATACCAGGTCATCTGGTGCTTCTGCATGTAGACCATCAACTATTATATGATCCCCATCAGATACAAAGTTATGGCGAATGTGTTCTGGTAAGAGATTCTTCTCAATCTTGTTGGGAAAGTTGGTTCCCATAAGAAATGTACTACTCAAATCCAAAATTCTAACATTAAGGTCCACTGCTCTTTTACGCTGTATGTGGGGGGAGTAAATGTTATTTAAAGGCATTTCAAATTAATATCTCAAAATTAATTTAACAGGCAACGTATAAAGGTAGCAAATCAACATATATGTTGCTAAAATGTATTTTAATAACATATTAAATATATTAAATAATAAAATGAATACATTAATGTATTGTTTTTAATAAATGTATAACACAACATATTATAATATATTAATTCTATTTTGACAGATATTTAATATCCTGACAAAAATATTATCCTATGGTTTTATAATGTTTCTACACTTTTAGATTTACATAACTTCTAGAGTTCCATTTTATGTCTAAGTTACATAACTAATCTTTGAAATTAACAACATTAAGAATCTTCCTCTGTCCCACAAAAAAACCTTTGCTAAGTGAGTCAAAGAATTGTGGGCTGGCTGGATCTATTCAACATGGTGCTTAAAAGGTATTTTTAGATTAAAAAATTAAGTATTTGGAGGACAGATTAGATAACACACTCAGTCTTAAAAGACTAGACTAAATGGCAGAAGAAAGGAAAGTAACTAATACAACTCTTCACAGAAGTATAGTGGGCATCTAGAGGGGGAAAGCACACTTTAAGGTTCTGAGCTTGCACAGACTTGCGCTGCTATAGAATGAAAGCAGCAAAGCCGTGAGCAGCAGCAGCCTGAAGCCCCGTAGGGCAGGGCTGTGGCTTCTACTCTGAGTCCTGGCACGTGGCACTTGGGCCTTGCACCCATCAGGCCCTCAGACAGGCAGTGCTGAGGATGGGGACAGCGTGGCACACCTGTGTCGATTCTGTCCTGAAGTCACACTTACAACACACAATCTCCTGAAGAAATGTGTTTTATTATTACCCAAAGGGGTCACCACAAATGTTTTAAGATGAATTATAGACTATGGTCCACATAATTAGGTCTATAAGAGGATGAGGGATGAATTTTCAGTTTTTCATTACCAGAAAACTAGACAGACTCCTGGACTGGGCTCATGATGGGCTTCAGGTGAAAGCATATGCAAATCTTTCTGAGAAGGGGATCGAAAGTTAAGAGCAGATTCTAAAAAATGATTAAGCAGCACTAATATTTTTTTAAGATAAATATATAAAATGTAGATTTCTGCTTGATACAATGCTAAAAGAAATTAGGTATATATTAATAACCTAAAATTTTTCAACACAGAAAATTCAGACTTCATGGAAATATAAGTTTTCAGAGACCCCAATGTCTTTACAGCCCAGAATCTTTTTGCCTATTTTGTTTCTGAAGTGGCCATTTATCACCACCTAATGGTAACCAGTGGAATAACAAGAGACGAATGAGATCTGGAAATTATGTTATAGTTCCAAAATTTTCTCCAAAGCTTTCACTATGAAAAAAAATTAAAATCTGATAAAATTAGTTATTTCAAAGATTTTGCCACCTGAAAAAAATCCCTGGAAAAATAAAAACTGAGTTCACTCCCTTACTTCAACAACCTGCTAGGTATATCATCATTCTGAAATAACAATTACATGTGCAATACTCTGACCGCCCTAAAAATTCTACGAAATTTTTGTGTCATTTATTAAATGACTGCTAAAAAATACACTTCCATCAACTTTAAACTTTAAATTATATTCATGATACCTTAAAATAAAAATTAAATAAGATATAATCTGGAAAGAATATAGGCCTTCATGATTAGTAGATTATGTTGGTGGGTTTATTTTATGACTTCTCTCTTAAAAAATGTAAACTGTCTTCCTCATATAATGTCCTAATGAATCACCTTTGAGAATAGCCATGGAAGATACAAGAAAGAGGTACAAATAATTTTGTTTTACAGAGAAGTATTAATAAAGAACTGGTCTGGAGAGGGACAAACGTGATCACTTTACACAATGTGGGTTTATGGGTGGGCCCGTCAGTTTCACGGGCTGCCGGGAAGGTACATCCCACCGCAGGCTCATACCAGGAATCCTGTGCTGAGCCCATAAAGCCAAATATACATGTCAAACATGTGAGTGGCTCCAGCATTCCTCAAACCTAGCACCAACCAGAACGATTATCTATTGAATGTGATACACATCACCAAGACCCTGACTTCCACTTTCCAAGATAATTTGATAAATTAATCTCTGTCCTCAGGTAAAGGGCTCAATTATATTTATTGGGAGAATCATATATATATGTATAAATATTTTTTCTTTTTTAAACGAAAAAGCATAACCATAATAGTCTAAATTACGGGCAAGTGGGGGAGACCCTCTGGGGCAGGCAGACTTGCAGTGGTACCAAGTCACTCCCACTCTCCCAACCCTGAGCTTAATACTGAAATGAGGTCCTTAGCTTCGTAGGATGGCATGTTCTACAAAGAATAGTGGCCAGTGTTAGGAGCCCTGGAAACTAAGGATGAGAACTCAAACAAATCACTTTGTCTTATTTCCACATCTGTCAAATAAGGCTCTCATCCCAGTGTAAACATTGCATAACCTATGCTTACTGCTTCCAGAACGAAAGCGTGTGGATGTCAAAATGTGTAAAATATGAATACACACACTTGTGTAAAGGTCTTCATGACATTCCCTGTGCTTCCAACCTTCAATGACATCACCTTTCCTATATGCATGCCAGTCTTCCTTGATATTGCCAATCTCATCCTGATTCCACAACATCTAAAACACCCCAACTGCCTCAAGTTTTTCTTACTTCTGAATTATCATGGCGTGATAGGCCATCTTCCAGACAGCACTATATTCAAATATAACCTAGAGAAGAATTTCATAATAGACAAAAGACATGAGTATTTTTATAATATGCACATTCAAGCAATATGTAAGGACTGTAGCAACAAAGATACCAACTAAATGTTAGCTAACCAGGAGGAGTCAAAAAACAAAGGAAAGAAGACAAGACCACATGCCACCGCTGATGGGGGCGGCCCCAGGCAGGCAGGCAGGAGACCCACCCAGCCCACTGCCCACACACAAGGCAAGACGCCGTGCCGCTGCCAACAGGGAAGGCTACAGGCAGACAGGAGACCTGGCCAGCCACCACCCAGCCCCCCGCCCTGACGGCGCAGAAGGCAAGACCCTGTGCCACCACCACAAGGCCTCATACAGCTTTCGCAGAGGTGGTCCACAACATCTACCACCACAGCTACTACTGATGGCAAGGACAGCTCGCTGCCTTAGTAACATCCATGATGACCATGCAGGTAGCTCACCACATATTTGACTTCATTGACACAAGGAGAGTCACTTGAGAAGCCTGGAAAAAGAGGAAGAAGTCTTTCTCCTCAAAGTAAACACCAGAGTAATAGAAGAAGCAACATATCTACCAAATGACCAAAAATCAATGTAGAGATACTAGAAATATGAGAAAATCAGAAAATACAACACCACCAAAGAATTCAGTAATTCTCAAGTACCAGACCCTACAAAACAGGAAACCCTTCAAATGACTGAAAAGGAATTCTGAGTAACTATCTTAAGGAAACTCAATGAGATAAGAGAGGACTCTGTAAGACAATACAATAAATCAAGAAAAAATATCCTGGATATGAAGGAGGAAACTTACAGAGATTAATACCTTAAAAACGAATGTAACAGAATTCCTGGAACTGAAAGATGCATTCAATGAAATAAAAAACACAACAGATAGCTTAAGCTACAGATTAGAACAAGCAGACGAAAGAGTTTCTGATCTCAAAGGTGGTCTTCATGAAATAACTCAGGCAGACAAAAAAAAAATGAAAAAAGAATTTTAAAAAATGAAGGAAGTCTAAGAGAGCTAGACAACCTTATGCACACAAACATCCAAATCATGGGTGTTCTAGCAGTGGAGCGGAAAGGCAAAAGCACTGAAAGTCTATTCAATGAAATAATAATGGAAAACTTCCCAGGTACAGGGAGATACACAGAGTTTCAGATCTAAGAAGTTCAAAGATCCTCAAACAGATTCAATTTGAAAAGATCCTCTGGGCCGGCCCCATGCCTCACTCAGATGAGTGTGGTGCTGTTAGCACCGAGGCCGCAGGTTCGGATCCTATATAGGGATGGCCGGTGCACTCACTGGCTGAGCGTGGTGCAGATGACACCAAGCCAAGGGTTGCGATCCGCTTACCAGTTAAAAAAAAAAAAAAAAAAAAAGATTCTCTCCGAGATACATTATAGTCAAACTGGCAAAACTCAAAAGACAAAGAGAGAATCCTAAAAGCAGCAAGGGCAAAGCATCAAGTCACTGATCAGGGAGCCCCCATCAGACTAATAGCAGACTTCTCAACCAAAACTCAACGGGTGAGAAGAAAATGGGATGACATATTCAAAATAGTAAAAGAAAAAAACTTCCAGCCAAGAATACTATACCCAGCAAGGCTATCCTTCAGAAATGAGGGAGAAATAGTGTGTTTCCCAGACAAACAAAAATTTCAGGAGTTCATCACCACATGACCAGCCCTGCAAGAAATTCTCAAGGGAGTCCTGCATCTGGAATCTGAAAAATAATACTCACTACTACAAATACACAAGTAAGAACAAAACCCAGTAGTAAAACACAAATGCAAAGGAGAAAGAGAAAAGAAACTAAATCTTACTACCTCAAAAATACCCCACCCCGGCCAGCCCGTGGCTCACTCAGGAGAGTGTGGTGCTGAAGACACCAAGGCCACGGGTTCAGATCCCATATAGGGATGGCCGGTTGGCTCACTGGCTGAGCGTGGTGCTGACAACACCAAGTCAAGGGTTAAGATCCCCTTACTGGTCATCTTTAAAAAAAAAAAAAACCCACCTACAGGGAGGACCAATAATCAAAGGAGAAGTAACAAACGATACTTAAAACATCTAAACAAAAAGCCATAAAATACCAGGAATAAGACAATACCTTTCAATAACAACCCTAAATGTAAATAGAATTAAACTCCCCACTCAAAACATATAGACTGATGGACACGATCAAAAAGCAAGACCCAACTATATGCTGTCTTCAGGAGACTCATCTCACCAGCAAAGATACGCACAGACTAACAGTGAAGGAATGAAAAAAGATACACCACACAAATGGAAACCAAAAATGAGCAGGGGCAGCTATTCTTGTATCAGATAAAATAGACATTAAACAAAAAATGATAAAAAGAGACAAAGAAGGCCATTATATAATGACAAAGGGATCTGATAGCATTTGGACATGTTGTCCCTATCAAAGTTCATGTGGAAATCTGATCCCCAATGTGGCAGTATTGGGAGCTGTTTGAGTCATGGGGGTGGATCCTTCATGAATAGATTAATGCTCTACCTGGCGGTGGTGGGGGGCTGGTAGTGAGTGAGTTCTCGCTGTATCAGTTCACATGAGAGCTGGTTGTCTAAAAGACCCTGGCACCTCCCTCTCTCTCTCTTGCTTCCTCTCTCCATGTGATCTGCTTGTACCCGCCAGCTGCCTGTCACTTTCCACCATGAGTAGAAGCAGCCTGAGGCCCACACCAGATGCAGCTGTCCCAGAATCGTGAGCCAAATAAACCTCTGTATTTTATAAATTACCAGTCCCAGGTGTTGTTACAGCAACACAAAAACAGACTAATACAGGACCTATCCAGCAAGAAGACAAAACAATCATAAATATATATACACCCAATACTGGAACAACAAGATATAGAAAGCAAACACCTAATGAAAGAGACCCCAATACAATAATAGTGGGGGACCTGAACACCCCTCTCTCATCACTGGACAGATCATCCAAAAACAAATCAACAGAGAAACACAGCATTTATTTTATTTTTATTTTATTTTTTTATTCTGAAAGTTTGAGGAGGTCATTGAAAAGATTTTTTAAATTTATTTATTATTATTATTTCTTTCCATTCTAAGATATTGTTGTGGAGCAGTTGGGAGGTAGGAAGAGGGGGGAAAGGGAAGGGGCACAGGGCAGGAGAAAGACGTAGGAGGGGCATGGTCAAGGCCTGTGGCTCCCTCCTCATTCCAGTTGGGGAGCCCAGGGGCTTCAATGGCAGCTCAGTCAAGGCTGGGGTGCATGTGGATGCCAAGGGGGCATGGCTGAGGCCCTCAGTCCTCCACTGCCCCAGCTCAGGAACTCAGAACATTTCTGGTGGCAGCTCAGTAGTCATGGCTAAGCTGGATGCAGACGTTGGGGGGCATAGTTGAGGTCCTTGGCCCCTCACTGCCCTGGTTCAGGAGCAGGTCACTTCAGGCAGCAGCTCAGTGGTTACAGATGGGCTGCATGCGGATGTCAGGGGTCGTGGCTGAGGCCCTTGGCCCAACACTGCTCTGGCTTGGGAGCCCAGGGGCTTCCAGTACTTCTAGGTATTATAGGTGTTCTTTGGTGGTGTTAGACCTTTACTGCTTAATATCAGAACTTTGTCTCTGATGTGTGGGTATTATGTTCTTTCTTTCAGTTCTGTGTTGGATTATTTGCTATTCCCACCATTTAAACTCTGCACCGGAACTAATTTGTTATCCTTTGCTTACTTCTAAAATAGGAGAACTTCCTGTGGGGATCAGCACTTGAACCCTGTGGTTGAGCTAAACTGCTGCTTTGCTGCTGATTCTCTGGGGAAGGTTTTTTCTGCAGTTCAGGGTTTAATTGTTGACCTTGTAAGCACTTCTGGGTTTTATGAGGTCTGGTACACCTGGTTGTGTGGAAACTCTGGTCTGGGCCTGAGTCTTTTCATCAAACTGCACCCCCTGCAGATCTATATTCCTGACCAGTCTCCACTGAGGAGCCTGTGCTGATTGGAGAACAGATCAGCTGTCCTTGCTGTGCCTCAGTGTTGCCCTGGAGGGCCAGTATCCCCTACCACCCATGCTCCAAAGACTTGTCATGTGACTAGACATGTGCCAGTCCCTTGTGGTGACTCACTGGCCTCTGAATGCCTCCTTTTTTCAGTTGTCTGTGGCCCCTTGCTCCTATGTGCATACACAGGAACACTGTCAGTGGTCTTGCTGGCCTGGAGGCCACCAAGACCCTCTTCTCCCCTGAAGCCTCCAAGCAATTTCATACAAAGGGCACAGCAGAGGCTTTTGCCAGTTCCTGCTCCATGTTCTCACCAGGGTCAGCCTTGAAGTGGTCGAGGCGCAAAACAGCTGGAGCAGTCCTTTCTTTCTCTCATTTTGGCTTTTCCTGCCTTCAGGCATTCCATAGATCTTCTCCTCCTCTTCTCCTGAGCTCTACTAGCCCCAGCTTGGCAGTCATTGCTTTTTAATAGTTGTAAATTGGTTGACTGTGGGAGAGGGTGACACTGGGTACTGTCTATTCTGCCATCTTGATTCAAAGTCAAAACATGGGATTTAAAACTACACTTTAGACCAATTGGACCTGGCAGACATCTATACATTTTATCCAACTACTACCAAGTATACATTCTTCTCATCAGCACACAGAATATTCTCCAAGACATACTACATATTAGGTAACAAATCAAGTCTCAATAACATTACAAAAATCAAAATGATTTCAACTGTCTTTTCAGACCATAATGGAATAAAACTAGAAATTAATAACAAGTGAAACTCAGGACTCCATGCAAATACATGGAAATTATACAATAGGCTCCTGAATGACGTATGGATCCAAGAAGAAATTAAAGAGGAAATCAAAAAATTTCTAGAAAACAAAAAAAATAAAGACACATCATATCAAAACCTGTGGCATACTGCAAAAAAAGTACCAAGAGGGAAGTTTATAGCAATAAATGCCTACATCAAAAAAATAGAAAGACTTCAAGTAAACAACCTAACTCTACACCTAAAAAAAACTAGAAAAACAAGAACAATACAATCCCAAAGTTAGTACACAGAAAAAAGTAATTAAGATTAGAGCAGAACCAAATGATATAGAGACCCAAAAAACAATACAAAAGATGAATCTAACAAAAAACTGGTTTTCTGAGAAGATAAACAAAATAGACAAAGCACTAGTTATGTTAACTAAAAAAGAAGAGAGAAGACCCAAATTACAAAAACCAGAAATGAAAAAGGAGACATTATAACCAATACCACAGAAATACAAAAAGTTAGAGACTATTACAAACAACTATATGCCAAACAATTTGAAAACCTGGAGGAAATGGATAAATGTCTGGACACATACAAACTACCAAGACTGAACCAAGATAAAATAGAAACAGAAATAAAACCGGTAACAAGCAATGAAATTGTAGTAATGGTCAGCACTGTCCCAACAAAAAGAAGCCCGGGACTGGATGGCTTTATGTTGAATTCTACCACGCCTTTAAAGAGGATTTAATACCAATTTTCTTCAAACTATTCCAAAAAACTGAAACAGAGGCCATGCTCCCAAACTCATTCCATCAAGCCTGCATCTCCTTGACACCAAAACTGGACAGACACAACAGAAAAAGAAAATTACAGACCAATATCTCTGATGAACATAGACACAAAAATCCTCAATAAAATACTAGCAATCAGAATACAGGAACACATCAAAAATATACTCCATGATCAAGTGGGATTTATCCCAGAGACGCAAGGATGGTTCAATATATGCAAGTCAATAAATGCGATACATCACATAAACAAAATCAAGGACAAAAACCATATGATTACTCAACAGATGCAGAAAAAGCAAAATTCAACATCCCTTCATGATAAAGACTCTCAGCTAATTAGATATAGAAAGAAAGTATCTCAACACAATAAAAGCCATCTATGACAAGCCCACTGATAATATCTTCCTGAATAGGGAAAAATTGAAGGCTCTTTCCTTAAGAACAGGAACAAGACAAGGATGTCCACTCCCACCACTTCTATTTAACACAGTACTGGAGGTACTAGCCAGAGTAATCAGGCAAGAGAAAGAAATAAAGGGCACCCAGATTGGAAAAGATGAAGTCAAACTGTCCCTATTTGCAGATGACATTATCTTATATACAGAAAAACCTAAAGACTATCAAAAAACTTAGAGCTGATTAATAATTTCAGTAAGGCTGCAGACCCAATAATCACTTGCATTTATATTCTCCAATAATGAACTAACAGAAAGAGGAATCAAGAAAGTAAGTCCATTTACAATAGCCACCAAAAAGATAAAAATACCCAGGAATCAATTTAACCAAGGAGGTGAAAGATTCCTACAATAAAAACTACAATTCACTACTGAAAGAAATTAAAGATGACACAGGGATTGAAAGCTATTCCATTCTCTTGGTTTGCAAGAATTAACATCATGAAAATGTCCATACTATCCAAAGCAATCCAGAGATTCAATGCAATCCCCATCAAAATACTAATGACATTCTTCACAGAAATAGAAAAACAATACTAACAGTCATATGGAACAACAAAAGACCCTGAACGGCCAAAGCAATCCTGAGCAAAATAAATAAATAAATAAAAGCTGGAGGCATAACACTGCCTGACTTCAAATTATACTACAAAGCTATACTAATCAAAACAGAATGGTGGTGGCATAAAAATAGATACTCTGACAAGTGGAACAGAATGGAGAACCCAGAAATCAACTGATATTTGACAAAGGCAACAAAAACATACATTTAGGAAAAGGATGCTTCTTCAACAAATGGTGCTAGGAAAATTAGACATCCATATGCAGAAGAATGAAACTAGACCTGCACCACTCACCATACACTAAAATCAACTCAAAATGGATTAAAGATTTAAGTAGAAGACCTGAAACTGTAAAACTATTAAGAGAAAACACAAGGGAAACACTTCAGGAAGTAGGGCCGGGCCAAGACTTTATGAACAAGAGCCCAAAAGCACAAGCAACAAAAGAAAAAATAAATAAATGGGGTTATATCAAACAAAAGAGCTTCTGTACTGCAAAAGAAACAATCAACAGAGTGAAATGAATGGGAGAAAATATTTGGAAACTATACATCTGACAAGGGATTAATATCCAGTATATACAAGGAACTCAAGCAACTATTCAGTAAAAAAAAACAACCCAATTAAAAAATGGGCAAAGGGCCGACCCCGTGGCTCACTTGGGAGAGTGCCGCACTGGGAGCGCAGTGGTGCTGGTAGCACCGAGGCCGTGGGTTCAGATCCTATATAGGGATGGCTGGTGCGCTCACTGGCTGAGGGTGGTGCGGAAGACACCAAGCCAAGGGTTACGATCCCCTTACCAGTCACAAAAAAAAAAAAAAAAATGGGCAAAGGAGCTGAATAGATATTTTTTTAAGGAAGACATATAAATGGCCAACAGGAACTTAAAAAATGCTCAACATCACTTAGCATCAGGGAAATGTAAATTGAAATCACATTGAGATACCACCTCATCCCAGTTAGACTGGCTATAATCAAAAAGAATGAGAATAACAAATGCTGGCGAGGATGTGGAGAGAACGGAATGCTCCTGCACTGTTGATGGGACTGTAAATTAGTACAACCACTATGGAAAACAGTATGGAGGTTCTCAAACAACTACAGATAGATCTTCCATACGATCCAGCAATTCCACTTCTATGTATATAACCAAAGGAATGGAAATCATCATGTTGAAGGGATACTGGTACTCCCGTGTTCATTGCAGCTCTATTTGCAATAGCCAAGATATGAAAGCAACCTAAATGTCCACTGATAGATGACTAGATAAGAAAAATGTATATATACACCATGGAATACTACTACAAATAGCAATGATATTGTATATTATTGAATAATTATTCTGATGTGAGCATCACATATTGTACACAAATATTGATGTTTAACTCTGTACCCCACAGACACATACAATCAACTTTGTTGTAATAAAAAATTAATTAAAAAAAAGAAAAATGTGGTATATATACGCCATGGAATACCACTCTGCCATAAAAAAGAATGAAATTCTGCCATTTGCAGCAACATCAATAAGCTTAGAGAAACTTATGTTGAGTGAAACAAGCCAGGCACAGAAGGAAAAATACCACATGTCCTCAGTCATAAGTGGGAGCTAAACGAGAAAGAAGGAAGGAAAGACCACAGTGGTGTGTTGGACTTAGAGAGGGAGAGGTCGGGAATTTATTGGATGGTGGTCATGGACAATAATTGCATTTTTGGTAACAGACTCCTAATATCATTGATCTGATCATCACATCCTGGGCACAGGTGGTGACAGTCAGCTTTGTACCCCATGAGTATGCATAATCATTAAAATTAAAAAATAATAATAATAAATAAACAAACATTTGTTTTTGAACAAACATTTGTTTTATAAAAATATAAAATAAAAAAAGTGTAAAATAATAAAGTGTAAAACAAAGTAACAAAGAAACAAAAAAGAGGAAAGATTTACCTTTTCTTTGTCTAGATGGATTCCACTGATTTCAAAATCAAACATAAATAGTTCAGCCACTCGCCTATAAATAAAATGAGCTGCAGGTTACAACGGTAATAAAAATTACTAACCAAAATCAGTTTTTTTCCTTACGTAAATTAGCCTTTTTGAACCTTACTGCCAAAAGTTGTTTCAGCACACACATGCAACTACACGCACAGAAACAATTTGTTTGTTTTAAACTAGGAGTTTATTAATATCTCTGAATAGGCAAAACATCTAGCTAACAATTACTATTAGCTTTTCATGTAAGAGCTTCTTCCCTTATTCAGAGAGTACAACCTGTGAAAGCCACCATCATGATTATTTTTTTCAACTCCATCCAAATCCTGATAATTAAAAACATAAAAACAGTTTTTGTACTTGGACAATTTTTCAAAGGCCCTCTGTATAAGATTTGCAGTTTTTTTTCCAGCTATAGGAGCAGCTATTTAGAAGATTAAATTCTTTGATGCTGTGCCGGAAGCTCACTTTCCAGGCTAATGAGGATTGTTTTCTCTCTTTTTAATCCTGCTTCACGCTTGGTACAAACTTCAAGTGTAACACCTTTTTCTGTCAACATTTTTTTTTAAAAACTACTTTTTTTCTGGAGGTAAGTTAACCAAATATTTGATCTACTCTTCTGGCTCTCCTTGACTTTTCAAAATGGATATATTTATCTTCCTGATTATTGTGTTGAATATACTTCACATAAACAGAAAGTTCCGAAATTCTGAAAATTCAATAGGCCACATTAATAATTTAGCCATTTATCTTCTTTCTGAAATAATGCAAAGTGCTGCACTCAAGACCCTAAACTGCCCTCATCATCTCCACCTCACAGTGGTCTCCCTTTCTAAACGGTCAGCCTAAAAAACATAGGACCATCTTTTCAAGAAGAGACATTTTCTATTTGTTTTAATAAGAGAAAAGAAAGGTAGCAAAGGTTGAGAAGTTGGGGATAGGAATTCATCATATAAGTTTATAGTATTATACAATGTAGGTTTATTGTGTAACATAACTTTACTATAGAAACGTATGAAAAAATTAAAATCGCTAATTGCACCAAAGGGACCACTATTAAAACTCTTGTATTTCCTTCCAATCTCCTTTCAATATCTTATAATACTTCAAATAGAATAATTGTGACCCAACTATGTAATATCCTTTTGTATCTTGATTTTTCTTGTAAAACTCTATCACAAACATTGAACATGTGTTCTTCAAAAACATGACTTTCAATGTTTCTATTGTGTTCTATTATATGGTCTAAAAATGGTTTCATTTTTCCACTCCCATAAACCATGCTATGATAAAAATCCTTGTCACATATATCTTTCCATCCTTGTTTGTTTCCTTAGGACACACTGCAAGAAATTAAATTGATCAAAAAGTATGCACATTAATAACATATTACTAAACTGTCTCCTACAAAGATTTACACTTAACTAGAGAGGACCCACTATCCCGAACCATTAACACTATTCTATCACAACTTCGTCAACTGAAGGGCTCTTTGCTCTATTCCATCTTTCTTTGATGGTGGTAGGTCCCACTCATAGAGTGGTGAAAGCACTTACATGAATTATTTCATTTAAACCTCATAGAAATTCTAAGAAGTACTTTTTTACAGAGAAGACAACTAAGGCTTAGAGAGCTGTGGAGCCCATATTCAACCCAGGCAGTCTAACTCTAGAGCCAATATGCAGCCATATCACACTCATCACCAGTGTTATACCTGTGGCATATCAGTGTAAGTTTAATGCCCATTTGTTGCTCTTCCTTATTTTGTCAAGTGACAGTTTCACAAAAAGAATCCTTTGCCCATGTCTCTATAAGGGAATTTGCTGTCTTTTTTTTTTTTTTTTTTTAGTATTTTGTATGATCTGTTAACATAGTAAATATATTTGCCCTTTGTCATGTAAGCAACATCTGTCCCATTTGTGCATTTTTTACTTTAAACGTGGAAGGGTTTTGCCATACCAGAATTTGTAATTTTTACATAATCAAATCAGTCAACCTTTCCTTTTGTGGTTTGACTTTGGTATCATGCCAAAAAAGACCTTCCACATCCCAAGATTATCAAGTTTCATGATTTAAAAAAAAAAATTTTTTTAACCTTTAATCATCCTAGTTTCCCCCGCCCCCCAAATGGTTATCCATTGGCCTAACATCATTTACTGAAACACTACTGATGTGAAATGATGCTTCTATCACATACTAAATTCAGTCTTACATATACCTGTGTCTGAAATTCCTCTATTCTTTCATTAATCTAATTGACTATTCTGGCATAAGTATAATGAATGCTCTTTTAAATACAGTATGTCTATACCTTTTAATAACTGGTACAAGCTCTTTTTTAGTACTTTCTTTACCAGATAATTCCTACCTATCCTGGTATAATTATTCTCTATGACTTCAAAATCATTTGAAGTAAGAACAAAAAAATTTTTCTTTAGATATAGATTGAATATTATTAAAGTTACAGACCAGTAGAAAACACTATGGAGTTTTCTTCTTTCTTAAAGTTTCTCCATTTCAGTCACCTTTTACCTTCCTAGAAGTGTGTGTGTGCGTTTTTCTATGCTCTCCAATTTCCTGAGCTTACTCCAAGGGGTAGTACAGCTTTTGGTGCTCTGGGGACTGGGATTTTCCCCCCATTATATTTTCTGAAAGAGTGTGACTTGTTATATTCTTTGCATACAAGAAAGCTTTTAATGATTCTGGAAAATCCCAAGTTAAATAGATTTCTTTATGACCAGGGTTCTCAGAAACTCTAAACTACTAAAATTCCCCAAGAGGGGAAAATACTTTAATATGTCAGATTTCCAAACTTATTGACCAATGGGACCCTTATGAGGAAATTTCTAAATATCTCGTAGAACTAGTATTTCAAGGAATACATCTAAGAATAAGATGATGAGCTTCTCAATTTAATTATTCCTTCTACACATTAACTTATCATGACAAGATACTTTATTAAGTCTACAATTCTATGTCTCCGCCACTGTCTTATACTTTCCCGTATGCAAGGTTCTACGACCGTTCGTTCTGGGTACTAGCCAACACTCTCGATATGTACAAGTGCAGTGATATTTCAATGATTATTACTTCAAACTCCTATTTTCTCCCACTTACTTTCTAGATTATTGACATTCTTCCCAGCTTATTCTCCCCAATGTATTTATCATTTTGTTATTAAAAATTCCTATTGGCATTTTTCATAACATCTAGAAATGTGGCATGTATCTTATTAATCCTTTATATCTAAAATGGTCTGCTAGTCCACTATAATTTTTATGCATAAACATGGAAACATCAACCTTTACTAAAGTCATATTATGAATAACTTTCTTATTTTTAACATTTTTCAGTGCTGTTACTTAAAGTCAGTATCAACCGAATAGAAATCTGGCACAATTAATAGGCATTCGACTTTTACCCGCTTTGCTAATGAAGGAAATATATAATGCTCAAGCCTAAAATTATAACAAAACAAACACTAGCTTTACTAGTATCCTGAGCATCAGCATCAATGAAATGAAACAAGACCAGGTATCTGAATACCTGCCAGTCAGGTAAAAATAATGCTTCAAAGACAGCCTCACTGTGCGCCTCACAAAGCATGGTTCTCATATATTAGATTAATAGCAAGATTACGTTACCAACTAGTCCCTGTAGAATAGGGCTTCAGTTGAGGTCATAAGCAACATATGAAAATAGAAAAGGAGAAGAGAGAATTAAGTAGTCAAAGGAAGTAAGTGTCCCACAAATAAAAAGCAGATAAGAAGCTATAAATGAGTGAGAAAAAAATTAATCTTTGTGTTACAACACAAATATTATAGGCAAGTTAATGACAAACTATACTTATTTTATAAATAAATAAATATGAGTAAAGAAATAATATATATAAGGTCTTATATCAAATACTCTTATGTACTGACTTAGAAATTAAGCCTTTCAATTCAGATTCATAAATGTTATCTAATGAACCAAAGCAAATAATCTGACATCCACCCAGTAAATAAAATCAATTTGATTATATCTTCTGAGAGTATTATGGAACTGTAAGCATAAAGCTAAGTGTAATTAACAACTGCTTATAGGACTTCATTCACTGGGTACTACATGCCATGAACGTTGTAGGTGCAGAGGATGCAGGAGTGAACAAAACAGAAAAGTCCCTGCCTTCAAGGCGCTTGCAGTCTAGTGAGAGGGATGATAAACAAATAAACAAACAGGTAAGATCATGTTGGAAGTGACTGAGCTATGAAGAAAATTAAAGCAGGGTAAGAGGATGGAGGCTGACCTAGTATGAAGATCTTGGAAGAGACACCATTTGAGTGGAGTCCTAGAAAGAGAAGGTGCAGGGGACACGGAGATACCTGCGGAGCAACATTCCAGACAGAGGGGACTGCAGGGCCTGAGGCCTAGGGGAAGTCTTCCAACCTTACCTCTAAAGTCAAGGACATAACGAATGCAAAGGAATGAGTGAGTACCTGGTTTCTGGATCAAGGGAATCCACAAGATTTTTATCAGCTAGTAACTTCTGTAAACTTTGATATAATTCCACATTTGTGTTCAACCTAGAAAAATTACAAATGAAAAAAAATTAAACGATTTTCTAATATTTTATTTTTAACTTTACATCAAAAGAATGGTGTCAAATCATACCAGACACATGCCCAGAGGCCAAAAGTTTAGGGTAGTTTTTAGTTTCTTCGTTTGGACCAGGACAGCACAACCATACTTAGGAACTGAACTATTCAGTATGGGGATGGGCAGCGTGCTGGGCAAAGTGTTGTGGTACTAACTGTTCTGGAAGGTAAAAGGATAAATGTAAAGCCACAGTCAGCAGCTGGGCAGAAAGAGAAGACAGGAAAGAGGGCAGGGGAGGAAAGTGGTAACTGGTGGTCTGAGTGAGAACCAGCTCACGTGAGCAATACACAGATGGCCAGTGTTTTTTTAATTAAAGGAAAAGAGTGAGGATGGGCAGGAGGATGAATAAACACAAATACTTTCCAATCCTGACCTGGGCACCCCAGAACATGGGCTACCTGGGCTCACCTGGGCAGGCCCATGCCATAAGGGAGAGCTCAGGACACAGGCTTCAGAGCCACACACCCAGGATGCAAGATGGACCCTACCACTGTTCTGTGACTTTGGGCAGGTTACTTAGACCTCAAGTGGCTGTGAGGGTTAAATAAGACCACGTGTGTATAGCACAAACCCCCCCCCACTAATGATCCACAGCCACAGCCATTGTTAGGGGGTCGTGCAGGCCGGTCCCTAGCCAAAGCTGGCGAGCAAAGAGGGCACCACCAAGCACTTTCTCAACCCATCCATGCTACCAGTCAGGCCTCAGTCCTTTTTCCCTGGATGCCAACAATCCCTGGCACTCTCAGGGCTAAATAATGAGCTAGGTCCTCAGAGAGGGACAAGGTTATAAGAACCATCCACCGATTCCTACTCAGGGATCAAGGATGGTCCAGTTTCCCATTCAGTTCATAATCAAAAAAACTCAAGTTTTATATAAATCAAAGGAGGGTTTCTGTTGCCTGGTTCTCATGGACCTTCCCAAACATCAAGGGAACTGAGGCAGTCACTGCCAATCAAAAATCATTCGACAGGAAGGGTCAGGCACCCCTTCTCATCTCCTGCCCCCAGCCATGGATACCAGAGGTCAGGGAGAAAGCCACTGCAGGTGCCAGAGCCACTCTGTCAAAAGGACAGCAGTGTAGAGGTGGCCTGCACTATACCCGCTTCAGCAGATCTCCCACACTATGTTTTATGTTGGAAGATCATGAGATGGTCTATACTTTAGTCTATATTTGGCATTAATTCTAAACAACTAGACCTAATTTTAGAATTTTTTTCCTGATACTGGAAAATATCAATTCTACATGTACACTTAAAATCATCCTGATTTTTCAAATATCAAGTGAAGAAGTTGGTTAAGATATGATTCAGTTGAACTAAGGGAGAAAATGAGTCACTGTGCTTAGAGAAAGCAGAAAGCAAAGCTCTACAGAAAACTGAATGACTGAACCACTGTCCACGGTAGACTGAAGATCATGGGTAGCCACTCTTGACACCACTTTACCACCAATTATGGTCCCTCACTGTCCTCTCACTAAGTTAACGTATCAGACCAGACTGCACGTCAATTCCGTGCCTTGGGCAGGTGGCCTGGCACTCGGACACCTTTCTTGAAGCCTTTCTCCCATAGACAATGCTCCTTCTCCAAAAGGAGGCCCAGTTTCAGCCCCTTCAGCATGCCCAGTGTCTGGACTTTCCAGGGACCAGTTTTATCCCATTCAGCGAGTTGATTTCCACTGGCTACAAGAAAAGCCACGTTTATTGTACGAAAGTGGGTACATGTTGCTCAACCGGAGCAAAAGCAGCAGCTGCACATGCTGAGGTGTCAGGTCTTCCAGGACACCTTGTCTAACTAGAGAAGACACACCCTCCTTCTCTGCAACTTCTGGTTTGTGAAATAATAGTCTTAGAACATTGCTTCCTCCAACAACTTCTGGTTTGTAAAACAGTCTTACAACATTGTCTGGCCCCATTTTTCATGCCAGGTGAGCCCTAGGCTCTCCCTAGCTTTACACACTGTGTGGCATGGTGTCATGCACCTAAGTGCTTTCGAATATAGGACTATCCACCATTAGGTTATTATTATTGCTGTTATTATTATTATTATTATTATTTTGGTGGCTGGCCTGTATGAGGATCCAAACTCTTGACCTTGATGTTACAACACTGCACTCTAACCAACTGAGCTAACCGGCCATCCTGTTAAGTTATTTTAACAAGCACTTTGGAGCTCTCATAAATGGCTTAAAAACCTCAGAATCACTCTAAAATAATTCACTTCACCATAGCCTCAGCCTGCAGTCTACCTCAGCTCAGCCCTCCCAGAGAGTTTTATGGTCTCCCTAGACCCCTCAATCCCAACAGGAACTTCAAGGCACTGTGTGTATATAATTTTGGCATCTCGCCCTGTGGCCCACAGCCATCCATCAGTGCAGCAGCAATTTAATCATAAGCTAGAAACTCCATCTTGTCACTAAGACACTAAAAAACCCTTATTCCACGTAAACAGTGACAGTAAGGATGCTGGGTGTTTGCCATGTGCTTGACACCATTATAAACCCTTTACATTTACCTCATTTAACCCTCACAACCCTAAGAGGCAGATAACTTGATCACCCCATTTGCAGACAAGGAAACTAACTGAGAGGAGATATGTGCTGAGAGGGAGCCAGTGCCTGCCCCAGAGCCCTGCCCGCTCCCCGGTGCAGCTGCCCAGGGAGCACACACACCCCTCCTGCCCTTTTGGGCAGGGATAAGAGCTATGAACAAAACCACCTGAAGCACGAGCCCATGAAACTATGTCGCCCAGCACTGGAAGGGAGGGGACTGCACATACTTTTCTACCATGGCGCCAATACTTCGACAGGCTTCCTCCGCGGCCTCTCTGAATGCGGGCTCAGGGTGAGCAATCTTCACAAAATCAGCCTAACAAAGGGGAAAAACAAAACCAAAAGGGGATTTGATAGAAAGCTTTCTTTCAGGATCTGAGGGTGAAAATGAAAGCCTGTGTTTTACAATGTGCCATTTGGCATGACCTATGCATTTCCATTACTCCAAACTAGTGAGGCAAAGCTTCTTTCTGAACATTTATGAATTCTGTTATAGTCTGTTTCATTCCAAAGAAAATACCTCTACTAGCTTTATTTTAGAAAAGTTTTTCTTCGAATATAAACACCAAGCAAGTTCTTCTTAATTCTATAGTTCAAAAGAGCAGACCCTGGTTCCAAATATTCTAAAACTTTATAACTAAAATTGTTTGCAACATGGTTCTCACATACTAATCTGGTTCCACAGAACGATTCTTTGAGGTTTTTTTAAAATTGACACATAGTATAGTTTCAGAAGCAATTTAACTACAGTCTAGTCTTTGTACAGAAAACAAAGGCACATTTTCCTCACAGCCCTTTTAGTAAAATGTGAATTGCTAGTCCCTGTGTAATATGGTATATGACTGCTACTGCTGCTGCTATGTTAACGATTAGAGTTAAACTGAGTAAATTTATTTTTAAATGAAATCACATAAAACTAGACTTTAATTGTAGGTTATTGCAAAATAAAATGCATGTAGACAGCAGCTAAATTTTTTTTAAAAAGAAGAAAGAAAATATGGGGAAACTAGGAAACTACATATTTTCTTTACGAAGAAGTCATGTATGACTATAACATGAAATGAAATCACTACAAGGTAAATAATATTCCTAATCTTATTATCAAATAGTTATTAATGTAAAAACACTTAAATCCATAGTTTGATACATTTGTTGTAAACAATAGGTGAAAATAAGATAACATTAGTACTAAAGCACCTGAAAAATGAGCTATGTAAAATCTATAACATATTTTAAAAATTACTAATCTATATGTTGCAGAATTTACAATCAATATTAAAATTCAAAATGCTAGCAACATTTTAAAAACAGTAATGAGGAAAACAGTTCTGTTACATAATAACTGTATTTAAAAAAGAAAACAAAATGATCACTTGGTGAGAAATAGTTTATAGTCTGTAAAACTATTGCCTTATAATGATACTGATCTTACAGGCCGGTAATATCATAAAAACTCAAAAAGGAAGAAAGTTCTTTGAATTTTTTTACCCAGAGGGTTATATATAGAACTCACATGATAGTTTTTTCAGTGGTTTTTAAAATGAGATACTAGTCTACATCATACATATTAAAATCTTCAAAAATAAAACAAGACATAGGGCAGAGAAGTTAAAATCTTTTAGTGAAGAGCAAAAGTAAAAATGTGGAAAAAAATCCTGAACACTGATAAATTAAGTCGGAGACCAAGATAACAAACAAATAGTGAAACCTGGGATTTGCGACTGCCAAAGCAAATACTGGGTTATACGTAAGTGAAATTCGCTGGCACGCATTTTCCTTTCCAGATTTCAGTGACACAATTAGGCAGAGATCCCCACAGCTCCTCCATCACTCAAACATGTCCCATGCGCATACTGGAGGGACAGAACAAAGAACCAGTAAAACAGAACTGACGACCCAGAGCCCGCAGCTTCATTCTTGAGAAAAACCTTTCAAAATAAGATACTTTATCAGCTTCCTTAAAATAGGGAAGCTTAGGGGCCAGCCCATGGCTCACTCGGGAGAGTGTGGTGCTGATAACACCAAGTCAAAGGGGTAAGATCCCCTTACTGGTCATCTTTAAAAAAAAAAAAATAGGGAAGCTCACAGTAAATGTATAATCATCTGAAAGGTATGACTGTTCAAATCAGGTGTATGGGAAGAAGGAAATATTCTGAAAAAGGAAAAAGAACAAAGCTGGAGCGGTGTTACGCTGGGTGAAAGAACTCAGTCTCAAAAGGTATACAAGGGGTCTTCAAAAAGTTCATGGAAAGATTCATATTATCTTTTAATTTTATTTTTCCATAAATTTTTTGAAGTACTCTCGTATATGATTCCATTTAGATGACATTCTAGAAAAGGCAAAACTATAGGGATGGAGAACAGATCAGTGACTGCCAGAGGTTAGAGGTGAGAGGTGGGTGACTACAGAAGAAGCATTTTTGGGGGTCATGGAACGGCTCTGCATCCTGATTGTGGCGGTTGCTACACAAATTTACATAAGTTAATATTCAAAGATCTGTACCAACCCATAAAAGAAGTCAATTTTGCTGTATGACAATTTTAAAAATAAATAAATACTTATTTAAAAAGATGGGGAGGGGCTGGCCAGTTAGCTCAGTCCATTACAGTGCAGTGTTATAACACCAACGTCAAGGGTTCAGATCCCAGTACCTGCCAGCTGCCAAAAAAGGCCCAACAAAAAATAAAAAGATGGGGAGGCTAACTAACTTCTCAACCTGTCCTCGTAAGAGTTCATGTGACCTGAGCAGCCAGACTTCTCAACCTGTCCTCGTAAGAGTTCATGTGACCTGAGCAGCCAGCCAGCCCTGGACCAGTCAGAATGTGAGCTCCATAGACAGGTGGCTGGGACTCCACACCTGGCTCCCCTACGTGCAGGCCAAGTGACCAGGGCACTCCACCTCACTGCCCAGTGCCAGCCTTTGCTCATCTGAAAATGGAGATATGCTGAGAAGGTTAAATCAGTTAATTCAGGAAAAGCTCTTCCCAGGGCCAACTGCCTACTAAAATTTTTTTAAAAGTTAATACCAGAATACAAGCTCCCTGAAGTCAGAGATTGTCTGTTTTATTCATAACTGTATTACTGGTGCCTAAAACAGTGTTTGACACATAGAAGATGCTCAACATTGGATGAATGTGAGGAAAAAAGCGATCAAGTTCATTCCCACGTGCACAGGATCATGAACGATCACTATTTTGGGTTATGTGCACCACTCCTTCATTGATATGAATAATGAAGACCTGACTCTTTTGGGCTGACGAAAAATCATGTTTTCTACCTGAGCAATGGGTTTCTTGGTTAGTGAAGGGACCTAGGTACGCTTCTATTTCAACTTTAAAACGTTGAACAGAAGCCTTTAATACAGTAAGTCTGAAGTCAAAATTTAGTTTTTAATCAGAAAAGGTAATCCTGAAAAGATTTATAAGAACTGGTTTTCATTACTCTTGTAAAAAAGAAGAATTTGTTATACACGGTACTTCAAAAAGTTCATGAAAAAACTGAATTAAAAGATAATATGAATCCTTCCATGAACTTTCTGAAGATCTCTCGTAAATGTACACATAAAATGTTCTATTAGAATCTTGGTAGAAGTTTTCATAAATAAAGAACCTCTGTCAAACAGAATCTTTGCTATATTAGTAATCATTCTTTTATTCCATACTACATGTATATTTTATTAAATATACATATTAAGTACGAGCTCTAAATATCACCTTTTCCTGTACATTTTTCCATTCCTAATAACATACTACTGTACGTCATTATAACAAATTATACCCAACAGCTCCCAGGTTTCAGACATTTTTAACATTATAGTCTAATGTTAATCTTAAACAACAAAAGATAAACTTCCCTTAAATTTTAATAGCTTGAAAGAAAGGTAGTTCCAAGTCCTACACAAAGTGTCTTACCAAGTCGGCCACTCTGCACAAAGAATCAGAGAGCTCGTCAAAGATAAGCACGGTCTGGGGCCCAGGTGGGGTAGAACATGCCCGCTCCACAAGCAATTCTGTCTTTCTCAAGGCTTTTTCTTTTGCAACATGAAATCCTTCTGGGGCACTGAGCTCAGGAACTCCAAAAAGACCCTTAAATCCAAAGAATATGTCCAATTTATAACCAAAATAACGATTTTTTTGTATTAACTAAAAATATTTTTCCTAAAGAAAATCTTGGTTTTCATTGGTATATCACATAATTACACCTGTGATCGCAGACACCACTTTCACATTCCCCATATCACTCCACATAAATGAGACTAAAAACATCTTAAGAACTAATTTTTCTTCAATTTTTAATTATTTTCTAAAAACAAAAAATAGAATGGTATGAGTTTAAAATCCAGCCCTGTCACTTCTGCATTACTGTCACTACCTAGTGTTGAGCAGATTACATGAGATAATACACGCAAAAACACATAACAGTGCCTGACACATAGAAAGCATTTGACAGACATTAGCTATAATCATTATTAGCTTGTAATCTTGGCCAAATTATTTCTCCTTCTAGGCTTCAATTTTTTCATCAGGTACAATGGGGATGACAATACATATCTCACTAAGTGCTCATGAGGCACTAAGTTAGAAAGTGCTTATAAAGTACTTAGAACAATGTCTGGCATAAAGTCAGGTCTCAATATACAGTACTCACTGCAACAATATCCTAGACTTCTCTTTAAAAGAAAGGCAATGGTATAATGAAGAAATTTTAAAAAGCAAAAATAAAAGTAAATCTTAACCTGAAATGGACAAAATCTTGACATACGCCAAGTAGAACAGGCATCAGTTAAGTCTTTTTAAAGCGTGCCTTCCTTTCACCTTTAATTCGTTCATTCAATAATTATTGAGTGCCTACTGAATGCCAGACACTGTGCTAGGCCAAGTGGACACAGAAATAAATAAGAACCAAAGAATTTAGTGTAGTGACTCCCTGGGGTAAGAAATCAACATGATCAACTCCATCGCACAACAGGAAATCGGACTCTATAGGAAATCAGAATCGTCTCAACAGGGTTTTGCGTTTTAAAAGAAAACATGAAAGACCAAAGCTTTGAAATAATAAATTACCGGATGATGGAATTTTAGACATAAATGAAATTACTATTACACGGCCTTTTTGCAAGAGGATCCTTGCAAAAAGACACTTGATACTTAACGTGAACTCACAGGGCAATGCCTCTTTAGACACAACTCTAGGGTTGGAGCAAAAGTGAACTTCAGCAGGGGTGGGGTTGAGAGTGGGGAGAGGGCGGGACCCGGCAGGCCGAATTCACCGCCACCACCAAGACGAACTATTTTAAGTACACATGGAGCAACAGGCTCACGCGGACGCAGTTCTTGAACCCTACACTTTACGTAAGGGACGACTAAAGACCGCCCCGCCCAGCCTCCATCAACCCAGCCCCTTAAATAAGAGGGGAATGGCAAGGTCACCAAGAGTGCAAACGACACCCCAGTGCACAACGTGGGCTCACTGCCCGGCTCCTCCCAGACCCAAACGATCTTGCCCGAATCGCCCCGGTCGCGCGGAGAAAGGGGCCGGCTTCGCTCGGGGGGACGAGGGGAGCCCCCTCCCGCGCCGCTCACCCGGCACTCGCCAAACAGGTCCAGGCGGCGGCCCTGGGGCTTGACATTGAAGGCGGCGCCCACCGGGGACCAGCTGGTGCTGACCCTTCGGACCCGGATCCCGGCTGCGAAGCCGCCCCGGCCCGCCCGCCCCGGCCGCAGAGCAGCTACCCCGGCCCCGAGACCGCCGAGCCACCGGGCGCACAGCATCGTGCGCCTGGAGCAGACCCTTCCCCCGCCGCGAGACACCCCACCCCGCAAAGCAGCTCGGCCCGGGGCGCGCGCTACGCGTTTCCAAGGCAGCGACCCACGCCGCGCCACGTGACGCGCGCGCTTCCGGGTCGCGGTGCGAGGATCCCCCGACGAGGGCACGTCCACGTCCCCAGGGCAAGAGCGTCGCCCCGCCGTCCTTTCGGCAGCCACGGGGGCATCGCGCCCCCATGTGGCTGGAGTAAGGAACGGCTAAGGTTTGCCCTTCCGTCCCACGTGACTCGGGCGAGGTCTTGAGAGCTCAGGGCCTTCTGCGACGTGACCCGGTGACAGCACCCGTGGAAGGATGCGGGACCGCTGGCACGCAGTCCGATCTAGCCGTCTCCGCTCCAAAAGACGGCTAAAACTCAATATAAGGTGTGACTGCACGTCACACTTCTGGTGGTGTACAACTGCGTGAATCAGCCATCAGTGACTTCATCTAATTTGACTTGTAACATTATCATAATCATCTACAATAAAAATTTGTAGAGCTAGGATTCCGACAAACTCCAACAATGGAAAGATCTGCGGGGAGGCGGGAGGGAAGGCCGAGGAGGCCTGGGTTGGGGTCAGAACGGAGGCGTGACGATGGCGCTGCTGCAGGAGCGCGTGGGGACCCTCGGGGCAGGCGAATGCGAGTCACCCTAGATCTGGAGTCGGGGTGCAGGTTCCTGTCCAGGATGGCTACGCTGCGGTGTCCTCCTCTGCGGAGGAACTTGTAAAGGCGCCTCGTGCGTCTTGGCGGGAGTGCGTGGAGAAGAAACAAAGGATTTGAACAGTGAGGTGTTTTTAGGTTGAGAGGCCTCTGTGGGAGGCGGGGGACCCGTGGCTGGAAAAGGGACTGCGGTTGTAGGGAAGGGAAGTGAGGCTGCCAAGGCGCTCCCTCCCACGGTTTGCCTGGACAAGTTCCGGGCTGTCCCCAGAGACCTGCCCTCTGGTCTTCTAGTGGCAGAATCAACGTGGGACGGGCCCCTGGAGAAATGACCCTTCTGTAATAGTGAAGCCAGGTGGGCGGGGTGTGAGGCAGGACGACGACCCGGGGCAGGAGGCAGGAGGGACGGCTTGCTGCTGCGGCCTCTGCCACCTCCTCCAGATGGCGTCTCGACCTCAGCCTGGTGCGCGGGAAATAGGCACCCAGTGATTCCTGCGAATCCGAGTGTCGTATACGGAGGGCTCCGAGGGCCATGGTCTTCCGTGAACTAACGAAAAGATAATTCATTTGCCTTGGATGCCAGAAGTGGGACTTGTGCAAAGGAACAGAGCCCAAGTGAGCCTTTTATTCCACGGCAAACTACAGTTCCATTTTTTTTTAATGTGCTTTATTTGAAGTCTCGTCAGAGCTTTACCTCGCCCTAGCTTTGTCCCAGGGTGAAGCTCTGCTCATTTAACAGTGTGGGTTGGGTCTGAGCAGTCCGAGAACCTTTTGCAAAGTTCCAGGGGCCAGGAGTGATGGCCAAGGGTGGTGCGTACTCTGTACAGATGGCTCGAACCCTCCCCCCAAACAACCTACTTGTAAACTGAGTTTGTTTTCACTTGAGCGTGGTAAGGAGAAAAGCCCAATGGATCATGAAGAGGATGATGAATAACAATAGAAATTTAGTTGACAAGTACCTTAAGGTACCTATAGAATTCTTTAAAACTTAACTGCAAAATCTATATTTCACTCTGTGAAATATACAATATGGCAAATATAGAATATGGCAAGTTATGATTTCATTTTCTACTTTTTTTAATCAAAGATTTGGAGTTATTTAAAATCCTCACATTCCTAACTCCATGTTGATGAATATCACGTTATCTGCAGCTGGTTTGGTGCTCCCGGGGGAATCTGTGCTCCCTGGTGGCAGCCACACTACATGGCAGACCTAGTGCCTGCATGGCAGGCCCTTACAAAGAGATGGCAAATGTGTCATGTAAAAAAGAAAAATTCATCAATATATTTGATAAAGGTGCTTATTTCATCATCTGTTTAAAAAATGAGTTTCAAATCTGAGGCCCTTTCCTTAGGATTTTATACAAGGGTACCTATGCATTTATAATGCAAACATTTAAGCATAAAACTCCCTCTGTGGATGATGATGGTGCTAAGTTAACAAGGAGTCCTGTGCCTCAGACAGCTTGACATAGACTTTTAAATACTGCACCCCAGATTCACAACCAGTGAAAAACAAACCCAAATGGCAGATTAGACACCCCTACCAGTCAACTTTTTCTTTCAAAGTCCTTTAAAACATGTTTTACATCTCATCTTCTATATGTGCCCCACAAAAAGAATTTCATAAAATCTTTAAAACTTGTTTCCTATGTCCTAGTCATAAACTGTATTTTTTTTTTCTTTATTCCTATCTCAGCCTATAAAGTTTTGTTCCTAAGTAGAAGGGAGTTGGCACAGGTATTCACCTGCTGGATCTATATCAAAACCCGACTTTGCCCTGGGGAAAAACAACCTGGGTTATTACAATTCAGAAATGCCAAAGAAGCCAAAGAATCAGGACACTCAATAAATAAAAAGGCCAGTCGCTCTGTAACCCTGGGTGCAGAATTTAAGGAAGCAGTCACTCTGGGGTCATGTGCTTGCAGGTACAGGCCTGAGAGTGACGCCTTCTTGGATTTTGTACCCTGTGGGTCACACTTACTTTGCCCTAGTCCTGGCCTTGTTCCATAGGAAATATAAATTAAGGAAGGCCAATAAAATACCT
This sequence comes from Cynocephalus volans, assembly GCF_027409185.1. Taxonomy (NCBI): domain Eukaryota; kingdom Metazoa; phylum Chordata; class Mammalia; order Dermoptera; family Cynocephalidae; genus Cynocephalus; species Cynocephalus volans. Next base: position 84,955,034 of record NC_084466.1, on the reverse strand, counting down.
ATTGACAGACATTATTTCTATTTCTGTATATTTCCAAAATTTTCCATAACCACCAAGTCATTTTTAAATATTTCATCTACAGCACTGCTGCCTGTTTATAATGATAACTCAGAAAAATCCACTTTCCCAGAGAGTAAAGATACTGCCTCAACTGCGTTGATTTGGTTAGAGTGGACAGAATGACTATAAATCCTATGGCTTCGGGACAATCTTCCATCAAACAACGCGTCCCAGGTTGTGGCTTAGAAAATGCCGCAATTTAAATATTCATGGACCTTGCATCCTTTGCTCCTCCGTTAGTAGCTCTCAAGTGTTGGCCCAGGGATCAGAAACGAATGCTAGAACCACCCGTGAGTTACCATTAATTAACTATCACCATTTGGTACCCAGGTAGGCCAAGTAAAGAATCTATATGAAACCTCACCCAGTCATATTTTTGCTTTGGGGAGCCAGCCCTTACATGTAGTAAGATCATATAAAAAACTAGAAAATTATGGCAAGAGTGATTCTTTCAAACTCAAAGGATGCCAGCAGTTTTTATTTACTTAGGCAAATTTTATAAATATGGTTTAAATTTTGAGTACAGTTTAAATTCTTAGCGTAGAAAAAGTGTATGTAGGCATATGTAATTACTTGCAGAATTTTAGGGGAGGGTTGGGACCACCTGAAATTATCAAGTTCAACCACTGTTGCACAATAGGTGACTGGGGCACAGAAAGGCTAAATAAGTCACCCAATTCAAATTGCGTTGTCATGGATGCAATGATAACCCATGTATCTCAACTCTTAGTTTTGGGCCTTTTCCACTATAATGATACAGCCCCTATCCTTGGACGTGAACCGCATTTAAATGAAAGCAGTAGTAACGACGACAAAGAAAACCTGCACCAGACTGGTTTAAGCAAACAAAGAGGATTTGTTGGCACACATGACAAAATAGTCTGGAGTCCCACTGCCTTCAGGTAAACTGGATTTAGAGGCCTAAACAATGTCATCAGAACTGGGTTGTCTGCAGCTCTGTTCGGCTTTGTTCTCAGGAGCTATGGATTAGCAGGATGGCTGCCAGCAACGTCAGACCTTCATCCTCCCAGTTCTAACTTGAGCTGAAAAAGAGCACTCCTTTTTTTCAACAGGCCCACCAAAGGCGCAGATTGCATCTCATGGGTGCTGTTTGGATCAAGTGCCATCTTGCAGAAGTCACCATGGCCAGAGGAAGGTACAATTCTGAGTAGCCAGGCCTGAATCCCATGTTCACTCCAGAGTGCAGAGTCTACGCCATCTGAAAGACTTGGCCAGGGAGTGGACATTAAGACACTTTTACCAGACGAAGGGGAAATGGATGGTGCCTGTCTAAACAAGGAATGTCCACTGTAGGCCAGAAGGAGACGTTTCCCGTTTAACTTCTTCTGTTGGTGAATTCATCCCTCCCCTCCACTCTACGTCTGTTTGATGTCTCTTCCCGGTAACCTTGTCTTCTCTTGTATAGTTCATTTAAAATTTTCAGAAGGTAAATAGTGAAAAAAATTCTAATGGAATTTGCCCTGGTGGGTTTTGGACTTGCTTGGGACCAGTGATTGCCTTTTTCCTTCCTATTTCTCCTTTGTGGAAGGGGACTGTCTATCCTATGCCTGGCCCACCATTGCATTTTGGAAGTAGATAACTTGTCTGGTTCACAGGTTCAAAGATGGAGAGGAATTTTTCCCCAGGATTAATCACACAATAGGTCTCACCTATAACTGACTTAAATGACTTAGATCATGAGATTTGGGACTTGGAATCAATAATATTTAAATGAGATTTTGGACTTAAAATTGATGCTAAAATTGTTAAGACTTTTGGGGATATTGGGATGGAGTAAATGTATTTTGCACATGGAAGGACTTGAATTGGGGGGGGCCAGAAGGAAAACTGTTATGGGGTGAATTGTGTCTCCCAAAAAAGCTCTGTTGAAATCCTTACCCTTAGGACCTGTGAATGTGACCTTATTTGGAAATAGGGTCTTTGCAGATGTAATCAGGCTAAGACGAGGTCATACTGGATTAGGGTAGGCCCTAATTCAATGTGACCGAGGTCCTTATAAGAATAGGAACATTTAAACACAGACAGTCACAGGAGGAAGAACCACGTGAAGATGGGGCAGAAGTTGGAGTGATGCTGCCATGGCCAAGGAATGCCGGGGCCACCACAAACGGAAGCAGCAAGGAAGGACCTCCCCTAGGGGCTTAAAAGTGACTGTGCTCTGCCGGCACATTGATCTTGAACTTCTAGCCTCCGGAAGGAACCATGAGAGAATAAATTCCTGTTGTTTTAAGCTGCCCAGTTTGTGTACTTAGTGATGGCAGTCCTAGGAAACCAGTACAAGTTCAAGTCTGGCAAGTGGTTTACTAAAAAACAATTTGTTGAACTGAATGGCAATTAAAATCTAAGTCATAAAATGAGCAGTGTCTGCAGCTCTCTGGGGTGTCTCATTGTCACCAGCTTAAAGCTCTTATTAGTCACTAAATGGAATAAACATTTTCATTTTCTGTCTCCCTTATGTCCTCAGAAACGCACAAGTGATAAATCATAACATGGCTCCTTACAGCACAAATATTACATCAAAACATTCTTCCCACAAGAAACACACATGCAAAGGATTCTTCAGATAATGGGAATGAAGAAAAATATTAAATAAATTATAACGAACAATGCAACTGTTTTAAAATTTACTCTTGGAAAGATAGTAAGTTACACAGAATCACTTTTAGAAATAACTTCCCTATTTTCACCTTTTTATGATTACAGCAATTGGAGGAATTAATGTAATAAACCGTCTGATGCCTCCTCCACCATTAGCTGCTGAACAAGAGGAAGCCTGTGAAAGTTGTGTCATCGTCCTCATCGGCAAACAAGCCATTGAACCTCTCTCCTCCTGTCACCTGCACCCACACCTCATCCCCGAGCTTCAGCTGCAGGACGACGCCTCCGGAGGCCTGGTCCTCAGAGCTCATATAACCATCCTTGGTGTGCAGTACTTTTACCCCATTTTTGACCAAAGATACCTGAACATTCCTGGAGAAAACAGTGATGTGGTAGGTGAAATAATAGACGCCAGCAACGTGGCAGGTGAATTTCCCTGTAGCTACATCGTAATGATGGAATTCATTATATAGGATCCGATCGAATTTAATGGGTACGTCTGAGGAGGGGAACTTGCTCAGCACCGTGAGCCCCACGGTGAAAGCACTTTTTGGCAAGACTGGAGACTCACCAATTTTCCCTTTTTCTCCTCGATCCCCTTTCCAGCCTCTTGTTCCCCGGACTCCTGGCTCACCCTGAGGCCCCATGGGTCCCACTTCTCCCCTGGGACCAGGCTTGCCAACGGGGCCTGTGGGGCCAGGTAAACCAACAGGGCCCAAAGGCCCAGTGTTGCCTGTTAGGCCTTTTGGACCAGTGGGACCTACATCACCTTTATCTCCCTTCTGCCCTTGCAGGCCAGTCTCTCCTTTGAGGCCTTTTTCTCCTGTGGGACCGACAGATCCCTTCGGCCCATGTTTCCCTGGGGATCCTCTTGACCCTTGATCACCTTTGATGCCTTTTGCTTCAACTTTTCCGTCTGCTCCTAATAGAGGGAGAGTAGAGAGGAGGTTTGTGAAACATTCCCTTGGCTTTCCCATTACTGAGCACACAAATGAGACGAGGTAGCACATAGGCTCAGTGTCTGCTCAGGGCTTGAAGATTCATTCACTTCCAGACCACACACACACCCCGCAAAACACTTTTTGACTCACATTAGAAATGACTACTCTTTACCACATAAGTCTTCCATGTTGACCACTAAACGAGGCTGATCTTGGAAAGAAAACACCGCTGGGAGTGGGGAAGACTGCAAAAGGCAGACTGACTCAGGCTACTTTCAGTTAACTGACTCTCAGCTCTAGTTATGTGACAACCCCTGAAAAACTCCTCACTGGAGGGGACGCAAAATAAAGTCTTCAGTGTGGTCTTCACCCCTCTCTACCGTCCATGCCACCAGTTACACGGTGCCATTCAGCCTTCCACAGAAACCCTCATGCTTCCAGCTTCCTCCACCCAGATGCAGAGCAGAGGTCATGTGCACAGATTCTGGAGTTAAATGCCAGGACCCCACCCTGTCTCCACCACACACACACATGGATGTCAGGCTAGCTGTGAGCGCCTACACCACTGTCCCCTCATCCATGGAACTGGGGAAGTAAGACTACCTGGTTTACAGGGCTGTGGCATCAGTGAGTGAACCCACAAAAGGCGCTTGGAACAGTGAGGCACAAACACCATACACGTTTGCCCTTATGACCACCTCTCTGCCTGCCAGCGGCTGACTGCCAGCGTTGGCCCTACTCTTGGGGCCCAATTCAAGTGCCCTTCTCCCTGCTGTGTGGCCAGAGGCACTGGGTCAAAATCAAGAGTTACTCTTCAGTGCCCACCCACTAAATCGGGGTTCAACAACTTACGGCCCACAGGCTAAATGTGGCCTCACGCCCGCTTCCATGTGGCTAAGAGTAGTTTAAATGGTCACCGGAATATTCTGTACTATGTGGCAATCGTAGGAAATTCAAGTTTCAGTCTTCACGTGACTGCCCACTGGAACACACCACACTTCCTTGTGGAGCACCTGCTGCTGCCTTTCGCAAAGCCCAAGTATTTACTGTGTGGCCCTTTGCAGAAGCAGTTTGCCGATCCCCGCACTAATCATGGCTTCTGGAGAGCAGGAACTGTGCTGGCTTTACTGCTGGACCACCCTCGGCGCCTGGTAAAAGACTTGCCCAGGCGCACACTAACAGTGCCTGTTAAAGCCTGCTGGTCAGCGCAGAGGCTGGCAGACAGCGGCCCGGCTTCTGACCTCGCTCTCCTTTCTGCCCACTCACTCCGTCCTTCCCGGGGCCGCCACGATGTCCCGGTTCTCCTGGGTGGAAAAGAAGAAAACAGGCAAGAGTTGAAATTCCACTTCCAACTTTTCCGGCCACGGGTCTCCATCAGTGACGGGTGTTGGAGACCTTGGGGTGACCCCGGCCGGCACTCAGAGCAGGTGCAGTGTGGCTGTGGGAGCGAGGCTCCGGGGTGTCACCCTGTGTGGGGTGAGCGGGTTGTGGAATGGACTGGGTGACTTCCCACAGCCAATGCACGATGAGACAGGACCAGTGGGGCGAGGGGAGGGTGTGCGCTGGGGACACCGATGGTCATGACTATGCTTTTCTCCTGTGACCGGCACTCGGGAGGTGATCTGAATGCCAGAGGCACTGGCTGGCTTTCTCCTTCTGCTCCTTTTCCAGCTCCCCTGCAAAGAGTGGAGTGGGAGGTTTACCAGCTTCCTACGAAAACACAGATGGCTATGGTTATGTGACACTATTTGGGATGGAAGGGCCTCTCTAGCACCTTCGAGTGGTGGTAAAGGTCACTGACCAAGTGGGCAGGGGATACCCCACTGGGTGAGTAGGTTCTGTAGACCACACTGGTCCCAATGCTCACAACAGACTGCCCTGACCTCCAGCTTCATGTGGCTGAAGTCATCTGAGTGGAAAGGGCTCCGGCCATGGCAGGAAAGGTGCTTACTAGGCCCTGGGTCAGCCTGGAGCAGCAAAGACTCCATACGTCAGCCCCAACGACCCGCTGTGGGGTGACAGGGGCAGGCTGAGCCAGCTTTCAGGTCCTGAGACAGAACCGGGACAGGCAGGCTTGTATCCATCATGATGTCTGGTCTCCCAAGCAGGCCCTGGCATCCCACTTTCTCCTCCTCCCATCCACCCCTCCCCGTCCCCACACTGGCCACTCCAAGAGCATAAGTCGTCCTGTCCTTGCTTCTTTTGGGCTTCCATGCTCTAGAGCAGTGGCCTCTGAATTTTCATGATCACGCAACCCCAAGTAACAAAGTGTGAGCATGAGCCATAATCAATGCACATGAAGGTGTTTCTAAATTATGTGCAGATGGTACACTAAAAATGTGTTTGCTCTAAGACATACAAACACATTTTAAGAGGATAAGATAAAAAATGAAGTGAATTTTTGGTGTAAGCAATGTGATTGAATATCCTTCTAAGAAATATGTTATATATAATATATATGAACTCTATAGAAAATATATATAAAGCACATACACCTCTAAGAAATATGTAAAACTTGAAAGAATGGATACACCACTGAGGAAGAAGAAAAGAGATTCAATAGGGGAAAGGTACAGAAATTTGGTATTGGATATAGGAGTGTTTGTATTATTCCTTTTTATTTTTTAATTTATCTATCAATCATCTATTTCTCTCCTTTTGTTTGTATAAAATATTTAATGCCAAAAGTTGTTTAAATTTAAACCCCATATATTCAGAAATAAAACACACATGCACACGCCCCTCACTGCAATCTCAAAAGGAGGGTAAAAGACTTGATTTCATAAAGACTGAGGTTTCGCTATTAATTTAGACAGGGCTTTTTGCTACTTGCAAATGAGACTAATGCTAATGACTAACCGTGACTAGACCAGTGCTGATTAGCTGGAGATGTCATCCAGCGGGAGGAGAGACCCCACAGAGCGAGTTGGCAGAAATTGGAAAGAAATAAAGTTGCTTCCTGGTGACCCTCAGCTTCACCCAGCCCACTCAATAAACCAGTAGGCCACCAAATGCCATGGGCTGAGACATGTTGGAAGCACAAGTTTATCTTTAGAAACGTTCATAAAAGTTGTAATGTTTTCTTCCTGCATGCAGCTGGATCATTCTGCATACATCTTATGGATGTGACCCTACGGTCAAGACACGGCTCGGGAATGATACCCCATTTGGAAACCAAGTTTATCGATTGGTATTATGGAAATCACTCACACCTCCTGGCTTTTGCAAGTCTCCCTCCCAGAGCTGGATCCTGTCCCCAGATCCCCAAACCCTGGGGCAGGGTCCCAACATAGGTCACAGACACCTGAGTAGCAGCTGAATGGCTCAGGTTATCGTCCATCTTTGTAGTCTGTCACTCTGCACACCTGCCTCACAGCGCAATGAGGCATCAACTCGCACATGCACTGCAGCTGCATGCTCTCTGCCAAATACTTAGCGATCAGGCCTCACACCTGTCGCCCGAGGCAGGCTGACCTGTGATATCATATACTACTGAAAACGCCCTGTGGTATCAGAGTGGTTGGCTACCAAGCGGGCATACCTGCTAGATGAGAAAGCCCTGGAGGCTGGGACCAGGTTGGCCCTGTCCTGTGCTTTACCCCAGCACCTAGCACAGAACCTGGCCTGGAGCAGGCTCTCGATGCGTGTTTGCTGGGTGATGGGCAGATGGGCAAATGAGGTATGAGTGGGTAGGTGGAAAACTACACAGATGATGAATGAATAAGAGAAAATGAAGGGATGAACTGAAGGGCAGCTGAAGGCCTGCACCAGGTGGTGAGTACCTGCATCCCCTTTGTCACCCTTGGCTCCATCTCGTCCATCTCTTCCAGGCAGACCATTGTGACCGGGATTCCCAGGGATGCCAGGGTGCCCTTGCCTGCACGTGTCCTCTGAGTTTCCGTTTCCTGTACAGACTCCAATGGCAAGCAGCAGCCACCAGATCCTCATGGTTCAGATGACAGACTCTGAACTGAAAGAGGGAAGCACAAGCCGAAAGGAGAATCCTTTGTCCCTAGGGCTGCGGGCAAGGCCTCTGCTCCTTGAGTAGGGAATGGCCCCACACCTGGTCTGACTTGGTTAGGGAAGGTGAGGGTAGAAACCCAGCAGCTGACCAAGCTGGTTACAGTCAGAAGGACATTGTCCTTGGGAGGTAACGTGAGATTGGAACCACTGTTAATGGTGAATGATCAGTGAGGAAGCCGAATGGGAAGTCAGGACGCTCTTCCGTTCACTGCTTCACTTGGGCAAAGCGCTCTTCTGAGCCAGAGAAGAGATGAATGCTTACTTATCTCACAGAGCTGTTGTAAAGACCAAGTTTGATCACAAATGTGCATGAACGCATATTATAAATAGTAAAGCAAACATAGATCTGGCAATTCCACTTGTAGGTATATACCCAGAAGAACCGAAAGCAGGGACTTGAACTGAGCACCCATTTCACAGCAGCATCGTTCATCATGGCCAAGAGGTCCACTGCTGGGCGAATGGGTGAGAAAAATGTGGTACATGCATGCAATGGAATATCATCCAGACTTAAAAAGGAAGGAAATTCTGACACGTGCACAACATGGAAGGACCGTAAGTACATTATGCTAAGTGAAATAAGTCAGTCACAAAAAGACAGAGCCATACGATTCCACAGATATGAGGTATCCAGAGGAATCCAGCTCACAGAAAGAGAATGCAGGATGGTGGCTGCCCAGCAAAGGGGGAAACAGGGAGTTGTTTAATGGGTATGAAGTTTCAGTGTGAGAAAATGCAAAAGGTCTGGAGATGGACAGTGTAAATGTACTTCATGCCACTAACAGTACACTTAAAATGGTTACACTGGAAAATTTTATGTCCTGTATGTGTGACCACACTGAAAAATTAAATTTTAAAAAATAGTGAAGTATTCCCAGCAGTCCTACTATGATTAGGTGTGTTCTTTGAGTAAAGGTCTTGTTTTTATGGGAGGTCACTGTGAAGGACACACACACTCACAAGGTCACATAGTTTGGGAGAAGCGCATTTTCAAGTCTTTTCCTCTATAAACACCGCGCCCCCCACCCCCAACCCCAGGTTATTGATTTCCCTGTCCCAGTAGCGATTGTACATGTGTTTAATTGTATGAATAAATAAAAATCTGGCTCCCTTTCGAATCCCTATACTGGCCAGCCACAAAAAAAAAAAAAAAAAAAGAAAGAAAAAGGAAAAAAAAAAAAAATCTGGCTCCTCATCTGACTGTATTTTCCTCATTATTGTACTCCCAGGACTCAGTATTAAACCTCGAGCAGCAGGGTGAACACATATTTGTCAAATGGAATGAACCTATCATGGTAGATATTGCAGGACTTCAAAAACAAAACAAAAATATAGGCTAGTGCAACTGGTCAGAACCCAGATCATAAAATGCTGACGGCAAGGTAGATCTGCAACCCTTTGGAAAGTTAAACAGCAAAAGACTTTTTGACCCAGTGATCGCATCCCTAAAATTCTTAATTCAAAATTTGTGTGCCAAAGTTATTAACTACAGCATTAGCCATAATAGTGAAAAAGTGCACACTACATAATGTGTAACAACAGGAGAGTGGCTTAGTAAGCAGAGGAATATGTGACCACTGAAGTAATTATGAAGGTACGTGGAATATGTAAAAGATGTGTGTTGTGTTAAATAAAAACAGTAAACTGAAATGCCATGCACGTTATGAATGTACTTATGTGTATATGTATATTGACAAAAACTACAAGTGAATCTATGCATATAAACATGGTTTCTTTAGAAAGGTGAGGTCATAGAAGTTTTTCCTTTTTAAAAAATGTTTGTTTGTTTGTTTGTTTGTTTGTTTTTACGGTGCCTACACAAATATTTCTAGATACACAGTATATATATTTTAAAACCAATGCAACACTCTGCTATCCAAAGGACTATGTTGCCATCTTGTGGGAACCTGCATATATCCCAGGGTACAGTCTAGGACATGCAGATGTTTCCCTTTGAAGTCGCAAACTCACCCCATTTCAGGAAACTGAGTCGAGTTTTCCTAGAGTAAAATTCCATAAATAGTCTACACCAGCCTCCTTTGTTTAACTCAGAAGTGACTGGTAGCAGTCAAATCTAAATTCCACCAACCCACTTTTGTTGAGAGATCTATAGTTTTCCTTTTCAACTTTTCAAACTGCGGTACAACAGTTATTCCAATAATTAAAAAAATCACAAAATCATACAGATGTCAAGTTGGGATAAACTATATTTTGTTCTTCAGCTCAAGAAGATGTAAAATAAAAGCAGATACTTATCCTCCTATAATGTTTTCACTGGTTTTGCATACGTTATGCAGGCAGAGAGTATGTCCGGCTTGCCTACACCTGTGCCTAGCACACAGACAACCTTCAACAAGTGACTTTGACTAATTGAACACGTTTTGCTTCTGAATAAGCAGTGAAATAAGTTGTAGCACTATCTCTAATAAGAAAATTTAGAAGAATGTTTGCACCTCAATGTCAAACGTCGAGGATTCGCTCAAGGAATATAGTAGAAATCAATGTTATTTCACGAAATAAAAAATTACATTTGTGCTTCTTACAAAACTCAGGTTCATTAGTTCAACCACACTTATTACCCTCAACTTAATTTCTATGTCTGGTCTTTCTCCAGGCTCTGGAGCTAGGACCCTTCTGTCTCGTGTCTTTCCCTGTGATCAGCTCCTCCTTCCTTCTTCTCTTACCTGGATTTCTGCCACCCCCAACCCCCACACCTAGACTAGTAATCATTTAGTAGGCACCAGCCTCGCTTAGAGCTTTTTGAAAACAGAGACAGCGTCTTTCCACTTTCCTATTTTCAGTGCCCACAAGTACCTGTAGAAATGAATGAATGCAATATCACCCTGGTTCAGACTATGTGCAGATCATCACCTGGGGTGGTGACCGAGTGTCAAATCTGATCCTTGTCAATGCTTTTGGTGGAGACCACTAGTTATCTACAACACTCCTTCTCGACTTCTTCCATGGTAATAGAAATTTCAGCTGGGGACCCAGCTGCCCCTGACAAACTGCCCTTCCCAGCCTCCCTTGCAGCCTGGATATGACATGAAACTAGATTCTGGCCCATGGGAAGTAAGCAAAAGTGGACTGTGCAACTGTGACCAGACCTTAAAGGGAGGGGTGTGAGCGGGGTCGTGGGACATCTTGGACTCCCTGAGGAGGGCAACAGTTTGAGGACAGAAAAAATCCTGGTCCCCGATGACGCCACAAACCAGACCTTTCTAACAGCCCATCTTTGTCATGAGTGCATGAGACAGAAATATACTTCCAAGTTGCTTAAGCTACCATTATTTGGGGTCTCTGTGACACACAGCCAAGCCCACATCCTAACTAGCGCAAGACAGCTGCTGCCCACGGAAGGGCCACTCATCAGAAGTGGACATCTGTTGTTGGTCAGCCTGAGTCAGGGTTGTCAAGGATTCACTGGGCTTACAACCCCTCAGGTAATACATATTAAACACCTACAATAGCCACTGCCTTAGATCCAGACAATCAACAGGAATGCACAGAGAAGAGATGCATTCTGCTGACATGTGATCTCACGAGCCTGACTTGGGACACAGACTTTGGAGTTAAAGTTTCTTAGTCCCAAATAGGTTATTTCTGGGTAGTCCCAAATTAAATAGGTTCTTATTTCTGGGTTATTTCTCTGTGCTTTACCTGTATTTCTCGTTCACTGCTGAATGTTTTGATTCACTCTTCAAGATTCTTAATTCCCCCAATACTAAGATTTAATAAGTCCTGCCAGAAACCAGCTGAGTGATCTTTACTGGGCCTCCAAACCTCTAGGCCTCAGCTTCCTTGTGTATAAAATGCAAAGGATGAACCACTGCCCCAACATGCCTCCCAGATCTGACAGTCTAAGAATCCAAATATCTTTAAGTTGCCTTCCAGGTGTTCTATACATTGTCCACTTTATGTATTCTTCTTCAACATATGTTGAAGGGTTTTTTTTCTTTTTACTACACTGTGTAAATTAGCATAGTCATAAATATAAAAATATACACATTAAATTTGGGCAAAATAATCTACCAGCTTCTCTAGAAAGCTTTCCTGAAAAGCCCTCTAGAAAGGTCTTCCATGGTATTTATTCCTCCTCCTAGCCAGTTTGCAGAATTCCGGCAGAAGAATTCCAAAATCTGCTTTTATCTCCTGTTTAGCCTCTTTCTCAAAAATAAATTTTGGAACGGGCTTACCCCTTTTCTACCCAAAATTCTATAGACAGCTGACTATTTTGCAAATAATTAAGCAGGAGTATCACATTGATAATACAAGAGCTGTTTTGGGACCCAGATGCCTTAAACTGAATGTAAAAAATCCTTTCTTAATGCACTTACCTGAACCCAGTGCTGCAGGCTGTCCCCAGGTGCTGTGCAAACCAGGAATCAAGAGCAAACTAAATAAAATCGTGCCTTCCTGCCATACAATTCCCTAGTGGATGTATCTGCAAAATAGCAGGAAGGGGAGGGAACAGAGGAAGGCACAAGCTGTCTTGGAAGAGTTTCAAAAATTACAGCAACACTTGAGTCAGGTAGCATCTTCTACCAGCACCACTTACTTTAGAAAACTTAATTCCTTTTTTGTCCTTTTTTAGTAAGATGAGGCAACTTGAGGTGTTCTTTCAACTGGGTCTAGGGGAGGAATCCCCAAGCAGGTTTCTTTTTCAAAGTGATGTTTGTGCCTCTGCTCGCGGAGCTTCTCAGCTGACCTTGGGCCAATTATGGACCAATAGGAAAAAACTGGAGATGAACAGTGGCCAGGTCAGGCCTCATCTGGAGCCCAGACCATTAGAATTGCTACCACTTAGATTTGCAAACTTCTGCGTCATTCTTCTTGATTTTAGGCGTTTGCATACCTATGGATTTAGTAGTGCTCATTCTCTACACACACACACACACACACACACACACCCCGCCACCAAGAAAAATATGGTCCAACTGTTTTTTCAATGCCATGTAATCCCCAGCTCAACTCTTCCCGATAAATGTCTATTAACATTTATCTAAATCCCATTACCAGCCAATCGCCAAAAAAGAAAACCAAAAAACTTAAAAATAATTTCAAGAGGACAAATGTACCCAATACTGTTTCTCAGAGGTGCCGAAGTCTGGTTTCTCCAGTGCAAATGGAGAGACCACACCCGGAACGGGGTATGGGGTGGGTGGGAAGCTCCACTTCAGCAAGCCCCAGTCCTGCTCACAGTGCCTCAATTTCCTCATCAGTACAGCTGCCAAAACAATACCAAGCTCCCAGGCGTGGTGGAATTTAAGTAGATGGCAGGAATGAGGTCAGGGCCAGTTTCTGTGGGCCACCCCCTACCTCAACCCAGACACCTTTGGTCCCTTCCTAGCCGGGATGGGTGGGGGTGGGGGTTCCGACAGCTCTTCCCCGCCCATTTTCCCTTCACCTCTTGCAGGGAAAGTGAAGATAAATGGTCAGGGTCCCTCCGGGGTTCGGAATCTTGCCGAGCATCTGATGTGAATGTGCACTTGCGCCCAGGTGTTCCTTGGTTATTGTCTAATGTAATTGCGCATGTGCGCCCAGGTGTCCTGGGCTATGGACTTAAGTATAAAGGACAGCAGCTCTGATCCACGTGGCCCCCCGCCCCCAGGATGCACACCGGGAGGCCGTTGCTGCCGGTGTCCCCAGGACCCTCTGGGAGGCCACTGTCGCTGCTGAGGACGCTGAGGACTGAGCTCGTGTTGTCTGCGGGGATCCTCTCCAATTACTGAGCTCGTGGACCTGCAGTGAGGGGTCTGGTGACCCAGTCTGTACGACAGGCTTGAAGGGTCTCCACCCCAGGCGTCCTGCCCGCCACCCGCTCGGCCATTCACTGTCCGGGGCTGTCCAGGCCCGCGCGGGCGCTCTGCAGCGCGGCTCCAGCCTCAGCCTCTCCCGGGCGCCCTGCCTGGGCCACTGCTCCCGAGTCGTCACAGGCAGATGTGACGTGTCTGCAAGAGGAAGCCCCAGCCTGGCCTCTGCCGTCCAGCGTCGCCTCCCGGCTCTGGGGTCTCGTGCACCTGCCGCTCGAGCCTCCGAGTGAACAGCACCAGCTGAGTCTGCTCGGCCCTGCCTGGCCTCGTGGGCCGTGGGTCCTCCAGCGCTGCACGGGGCTTCCTGCGACCACGCCTTCCTGCGTTTGGCCCCCGCTCCTCGGGAGGACCCCCACGCGGCAGCTTGCCCTCCCAGCCCCCACAGCAGGAGCTTATGTGCAGCAGTTCACCTCCCCTCCCCCCACGACTCTTCTAGAAGAAAGGGCCGCTGCCTTCCACTCACTTTCCCTCCTTCCTGTCCATGGCACCACCTCGGGCCACCCTCTAGGTACCCCGGGCCAAGCTAACCCTCCCTCAGTCCAGCCCAAAGAGGGCGAGCACTTCGAAGCAGGTTCGTGTTCAGTGTAAACAAGCCCCTTGGCAACCTTTAAAGGAACACAGCAAACAATGGGCTATTTACTTAGCTTTTCTGAGCTGTTAATTAGAGAAGGAAATTACCTACCCCACCCCAAAGGCTCAGTGAGCCCAGGGCCACGAGCACACCTCCCCACGGAGGGGCCTGGGGTCACCCACCCTCCATCAGCTGTAGCCAAAGCTGGGTCCTGCTCACATCCGTCTTATTCCAACATCTAGTCTAGTCTAGGGACGTTTTTCAAGTCAGGGGGTCCTCTCAGCTCTCCCTCCGAGACTTCTCTCCCTCACACCCACCCAGTGGCTTGATTCAGCTGGTCAATGGATGAATTGTTACTGACAGGAGGTCTAGCTATGGCAGGGCAGGGGAGGATCTGCAAGTCCCAGAAACTCTCCTGGTACTCTCTCCACTTTTAAAAAATATGTCTATCTTATTTTACTACTCAAATGAATTACCAGAACCTGTCTGGCAAATTAATTTTAATATACAAATACAAAACAACAAATATAGATTCACAGCATTTACAAGAAATCAAATAACATTGTGAACTTTTTTTTACAAAAACTTCAAAAATACATATCAAGTTACAGCAATCTTGCACACCATACTTCAGCTGTCAACAGCTAATGCATCAGTTGGAAGCTGGACATCACTCCACTTACACAGATATCATCTTATCTTGATGCTGATCAGTAAAAAGATTACCGAAAGCCTCGCGAAGGAGGTGAGCAAGTCATACACAGCACAGGCTATTATTTACAAAGAAGACCAATTATTAAATTACACAATCAGTTAAAAGTATTTGCTATGAGAAGTATGTTGTAGCTAAGTAAATTTACATAGAATATTTGAGCTTCTGATTTTCAAGACCAGCTAGTTTCTACTTATTTTTTCCAGTCTTTTGAAGGCCACTTTCTGTGCATCGTGAAAACAATATTGGCCAAGTGAAATTTTATTGTAGGGAAAACGTTGTCAGCTAATAGTTTAACCCAGAAGTTGATTTGTGTACAGCACCCCTGGCCTATAAGCCACCAAAAAGACACTCATACTTGTTGGCTCTCTCCTGTGTGGGACACTTCCATGTTTCTTCTCTCCTAAATGAAATAATAATGCAGAAATACTCCCCCTAACCCCAGGTAATCAGGCTGTTGTATTCCAGCTAGGAAACTAAGTAAGTATTGAGGAATATCAGCAATTGAGGCATGCAGATTTCCGCTGGGGGTACAATGCTGGATCAACTGACTTTTACAAAAGATTTCTATTATAAACCAAATTTTCAGTTAAATGTACTTTTTGTTTTTAAAATTAAATGCATCTTTTGTCTACAACAGCAACATAGGATGTGTGGATTTCTTGAACAGGTGTGGAGTTAAGTCTTCATATGGATTAGGTATAAAAAGGCACCACGATATTCAGAAATAGCATTAGATGGTGGTGAAATGTACAAAATGAGATATACTAGCGGGAAACAGAAATCAGATGGAATGAAAAACTATGCAAATGATATCCCATGAAAGCTCTGGCAGATTGCTACCACTCTCTTTCTAATTGACGGGACAAAGACAGAGAATGCTATTCTTTCAGGATTTTGCAAATATTCTATTTTATGATTGCTTATGATCTACCGCAGGGTTATTGTATATTTTAGGTCTAATCAAAATTTAGAACACTGCTTTTTACCCAAGGTCATTTCAACTGTCTTCCAACATAGTAGGCAAATGTTAAAACGTGATAGAACAGGTGAAATTCATCAGTGTTATGTCATTTTCTTTTAGGCTCACCCATGTTATATAAAGTAGGGTTAAAAAGAGAGGAAGACAGGGCCGGCCTGTGACTCACTCGGGAGAGTGTGGTGCTGGTAACACCAAGGCCCCGGGTTCGGATCCCATATAGGGATGGCCGGTTAGCTCACTGGGTGAGCGTGGTGCTGAAAACACCAAGTCAAGGGTTAAGATCCCCTTACCGGTCATCTTAAAAAAAAAAAAAAAGGAAGACAGTGAGATTCCCAATGGAATTCATACACGATCCACGCAGGAGGCTTTTTGTTATTTCCCTCTTTTTCTTTCCAAGTGGAACATGTGACATACATCAAGGAGGAAGGTGGCAAATCAAAACTGAGAATACCTGAGCCTTCCATTCTTTGCAAAACTGTTATTTGGTAATAAAATTCATGCTAGACATATAGATATCCAAGATGTTCTATCCTTTAAAAAATGTTAGCAGTTTTCAAAAATCAACTGAAAAATAGGGCCGGCCCATGGCTCACTTGGGAGAGTGTGGTGCTGACAACACCAAGTCAAGAGTTAAGATCCCCTTCAGGTCATCTTAAAGAAAAAAAAAAAAAAAAATCAACTGAAAATTCAAGTAGAATCTACCTAGGACAGATATTTGATCAAATGATTCTGTATCAAACTGACTGGGGAAACCCCAGGACTTGACTTGAACCTAACTTAATAAAAACATGTCCTGGTATTCATGATTCTCAGGAAGTCCATGGAGGTAGGTGGCAACCGGAACTGAGGGCTCCGCAGAGAAATAAATTAGGACTGGTTACAAAACTTAAAGCATTTCTTCATTACCCATGAGTAAATATCAGGAAATGGAAGACCTCTGAGTGACTCTTTACTTAAACTGAATCCTCACTGAAAATGTAACAAAAGCAAATTATTCTCTTTATTTCCTTAAAGTAATTCTCTTATATTACATTAAAAAAAAAAAAAAAAACTTCAAAATTGCTGTACATACAAACAACTCTATTTAGCACAGACTCCTACAGTTATTGCTGAGGAGTCCAAGAAGAGTATATTTAGTTCCCAAAATATATCAGTCCATTTTGTTAGTAAAAAGATCAGTTATATAAATGCAACTAAAGTTGACTCTTCAAGAAGGAAACACATACACACACCTACGCGACACTTGTATGCACAAGGCCACAGCTCTCCAGAGAATCTTCCTCATGGAACAAGAGCAGTTTCTATCCAGGACACAAGTGTGAAGGGCCACAGAAGCAACCGGGTGGCTGTTAGCCAGGGGGCACTGCAACCTCTCAGCAGCGCTGCCTACAAGCACACTCGCCAAGGTGGCATAGCAGGGTCACAAATAGTCACAGAATGCTCCATGCGCCCCTGGAGAGGTCCAGGGCTGTTTTCTTGATGCATGACGTCACTTCCTTCAAGACAGCTCTGGATATGGGGGAAGGCTGGGGAGAACGGAGGAACATATGCTTGGAAACCTAAGATTACAACTTTGTCTTTCACATTACAGATTTGTTTATTCTCAAGCATGGGCCTATTAGAAAAAAAAAAAGTTTGCAAGAGTAGCGCACAAAAATGAGCTTCTCGAACAGAAATTCACAAGCTGTCTAACAGGATGCCTGCCATCCAATGCACTGATTAAAGTGGCATCTCTCTCGCAGAGCCTGTCTTCTCCACACATCTTTAAGAGTTACCTTTCATCAAAATTTACAACACAAAGAAAAGATTATCTGTAGGTATCAGCCTGTGTGGCCTTCACTCAAAAAGACTGCTATCTCTGAGCCTAGATATTTTGTTGAGATCTTTTATAAAGAGTAATCTCCAGAAACCTGTTGGCATGTGACTGAGGGCATGGTTATGCATGACTGCTTTGGGTTTACATGACGAGGTGGCTTCAAATCCCAGAAGGCAGGGATGCTCCGTCCCTCATGTGTTCTCCGTGGAATGTGCATGTCTTTGTCATTTCATCGATGAGGATGTCAGCAACAGCTGCTGGAAACACTGGGATACTCTTGAAGGATGCCTTCCAACCCATGCATTTTCATATTTACTTTATCATAAAAATTACAATGAATAGGCTTTTATATTCAAACATTTGTCTAAACAGCAGTTTCTCAGGTCATGATGTGTGTGCAAGATATGACTTCTGCTTGTGGAGTTACACAGGCACACAAGCGGGAGATGACCTGGATTGAGAAGGACAAGCCCAGCATACAGCAGGCTTTCCCCGCTCTTGCCTTGCAAGTGTAGTGTCTTCAGAATGCTAAGTCACTCTGCCCTGGAGACCATGCCGCCAGGTGGTGATGCACGGTGTTTTCTCCCCTTAGCTTGCAGGGAGAGGAAGCCTGCACTACCGCTGGCAGCTGCGTGCCCCCAATGCTACAGAAGGGAGTCAGAGCTCACCTTCTAGGTGTGAGTAGACATGTGCCAGGGAGAGGCAGTGTCACACCAACTCCATCTCTATCAAGTGGCTTCCCTTCAAAACCACAGGCTAGAGTGATCCTCTAATCCAGTCATTCCATAGGAAAAGGAGTGCTCCTGGCATCCCACGTCCGGAATCGCAGCAGGGGCATGCTCTTCACTGGCGATGCCCGTGGGGACTCGGCCTCAGAGTTTGATTTTGGCATGACATTGGTCTCCAAGTCCAGGCCACCTTAGAGCAGGTCACAGGGGCTTCTTGTGCAGGACAAAGTGGCACATCGTGACTTACTCCTCCCTCCCACGAAGGCAGCTGGGTCTCTGAAGACTGACAGTGAGTCCAAGTCCTCTCTTTCACTGATACCCAAAAAGAAGTTTTTGGCACTGGGTCCAAGAAACTTTCCTTGGATTTCGCAGAGAAGAAACAAGACCGGTTCTCCTCTTTGTAGTCACCTCAGGGTTGTGAGGCCTCCGTTGTCATTTCCTGAAAGGGGTGAGCTTATTGAAGGTGTGCCAGAAGAGTGAGGGCTTCTTCCTGGGTTCTGCCAGGGCAAAGACCTGCTGCTGGGGGATGCTGGTGGGCACGGTGACGTGGCGCTGGTGGATGGGATGCAGGCTCTGGTGTGGCAGGGCCACAGGGCAGCTGCTATAGCCTAGCGCAGAAGGGGAGAGAGATGGAACATGGACCGAGAGTCATTTGGTAGCCAAAACTTGACGTTCTTAGCTAATTCTTAATTCACATTAACCAAAATAACATCTAATAGCTATCCTAAGAAATAATTCTTATGCTCGATACTGTGGAGCTTGACACAGGTCATCTCTCTGAATCCTCCCAAAACCGCTCCAGAGAAGGCACCATTATGCCACATTGACAGGGACAGGAACCGAAATGCAGGGAGTTCATGTGAATCACCTACAGTCACACAGCAGTAAGTGGAGGAATCAGAGATGGACTGAGAGTTGAGAGGAGAAGCAATAAAATGCTCTAAATGGAAGCCTGGCACTTGTACTGCCCCGACCAAATCTTACTCTGCCACTTACAAGATTGAATTATTTCAAAAATTGCTTGATTTCTCTGTGCCTCAGTTCCCTAATCTCTAAAATGGGGATAATAGTACCTTCTGGATTGTTATGAGAATTTAAAGAGTTAATATAAGTAAAGTGTTTAGAACAGTGCCCCAATACTAATTGCTTTAATCAAAACTGTTTCATTACTGTAGGCATTTTAAATCTGTGCAAGTCAGCATGATATGATGGAAGTGGATGGGTTTGGGAAGCAGACAGGACTTGGTTGAGAAGCCACCCCCACCCCTGACTCAGCATAAGGCTTTCCTTATCTCACAGAGTGACAGGGAGGATGGAAGAGGATAACCCCTGTCAGGGGCCCCACATGTGATTGCCCAAAAATGTTAGTGGTTGCCCCATTCTCCGGGCACCTAGTTGCTGTGCAAGTGACTCTTAGAAGATACGACAGAACCTAATAAATTCTAACATACTGATATTTACTAGTCACCTGCCAGTACAAGTGGAGATGGGAAAAAAAAAGAATAAAATGTATTGCCCGCCTCGGAGATCTTTACAACTTGGTGGGGAAACAATCTGTACCTGTACCTGCACAGAGACGCAGGGGAATGCTAAGTGTCCTTGGTAATGAATTCTTCTCGGCCCACTAGTTGATGACCTATCACGGTCCTGGGACTTAATTGGTTTTTGTATTTGCATTTTCAGTTAGGAAAATTCTGAGTGTGATAAATTTCACAGGGAAATCTCTCTCAGAGTACAAATTCAATCTTAATAAAGATTCTAAGAATACAGCACGTATTTTTGCAATAAAAATCCTTATTATTTAATTTCTATTAGGCCTGATCATTTGTATTAACTGCACTGTTGAAAAATCTGTTTGCACATGAGGGCCCCTGGGTATGTTGCCTACACATCGCTGCCCAGGTAACTGTAATGTGCACCAAGGGTGGGGATCCCTGCTCCAAAAAGCTCATGTGTCTCTTGTTTAACTCACTGCCTGATAAACTGAACTTTCAGATCACTTTTCTTACCTAAACTAGAATGTAGCCAACCTTCAATTTGGGGCTGGAGATTTCCTCCTCAGGAGACCTTGGTCTGCCTCATGCTGGTGGCCTGCGTCACCTGGTGGAGAGGGTGCCCTCTCCTCAGGAGGGAGAGGAGCAGAGGTGTGCGTGGGACCAAAGGTCCACAACCTGCAATCCTCGAGTCCTGCCTCAAAACAGGTCTTATATGCCCATGTTCAAATGGGATCAAACACTGATAACTCACTCAAAACCTAATGCAGCTTATCTCCAACTGCCCATTTTCCTGAATCTATCGTTTTGCGTTTAACTCACACTCCTCTTCGTCACTCAGCATTGGTCACAGGCTAACAACGGTGTGCGCTCCCCCACTTTCATTGCAATACTGATACACACACTAAGGAGATAAGGCTTCTCCAAAACTTACCTTTTGACTTTCCATGTCCTGCCTTTTGAGCATTTAACATGGCAAGTTTCTTTTGACTATCAGAAATTTCCATTCCTAAATTTAGAAACAAATGTGAGATATATTCAGAACAAGTGAAATCATTCCATAATAAAACTTGCACCACAACCCGTATTAGTGCTGAAGTAGTCATCATAACCTGAAACAAAGAAGCTTAATCCTCAAGGGACCTTGAGCAGTTGAAAAGACTGGAAAAGGAGAATTCATAAGGATTATCACTAGGGTGGCCACAAAATTGTCCTCCAAACCTGGGGTTAAGAGTGAAATGGGGTGCTGTTAGTAGTGAAGCACAGACTATCTGTGTAAAGCCAGACACTCTGGGCAAATGTTCACACAGGATCACCCTGATTATAACCCTAAAGTATGGGGCCCTGGGAGGAGAAGTCAAAGCCAAAGGGCCCCAGGGCCTGTTCACCTCCAGGCTGTGAGAGCTATGTGAGTCAGTGACTGTCCTCAAAGGTACCACCTGAGTAATGGGAACTGGACTTGTACCCCAGCTGCACAGAGTGGTTCTGTCTGCATGCAGCGGGCGAGCTGGGTGCAACTGTGCAGCCCTGGCAAACTGGAGAGGAGACAGGTGGCAGGTGCTGGGTCCTGCCTTCCAGCGGGCAGCATTCCTCCTGGAGCTGATGTGGGACCGCCCCTGCTACTCACACTCCTAAGTCATGCCCTGGGACTCACCTCGCCCTGATATGCTCCGCACCCCCAGCCTGGACTCCTTCATTTGCCCAACATCTGTTCCTGCCTAGTCCTGACATCTCACTGGCTCCCCACACTGGTCCCTGGGCCCCTCACGCCTCCTGGCCCTCCATGGCCATCTTGGGGCGTGGACCTCTCCATCCTAGTCTGCAGTATCTGCAGCATCTGCCCACACACCGTGTATCGGGCACTGAGACCAGCACAGCATTCCAGCAAGGGCCTGGGTCCTGTTCTATCCCACACTCACCCAGTTCACAGCTTAATGGCTCAGGAATGCCCCGTTCATTCAGTCATTTGTTCATCTATTCATTCATGTCTTTGGACGCTAGGTACGGGGAAACATTGCACAGCAAAGGGATAATCAGGCCACTCCCTTTTCTGCGGAATGGCAGAGTTGAAAAGTGTTTAGGACGCCCCTGCACTAGACAACGTCACGTGATGGGTAAAACTAAGATAGGTAGCTTTGTCATTTTCCATTTTAGTAACTGTCATCTGCAAATATCTGAAACATCTTGAGTATGACAGTGATTAGCTTTATTCCAATGGGGCCCTAGTGTCAGCACCAATATATGGCACTTGATGGCAGTCAGATTTCCTCTTGGTCTAAAGGACACCCTGACAATCAGTGGAAGGACCACCTGGGAGGTGGTGAGCTCCATGTCATTACAATGGTCCAAACACCTGTTGAGAGTATTTCTGAGGAGATTCCTGCTTCTGACGGCAGGTCAGCCTAACCGACTTGTAAATCCCTTCCAAGTCTAATATAAGATCCCACGGAACCTCCCATGGGTGAGAGCAAAATCCACAGCCAAGCCTAAAACCATGGCTGGTTCTGTCCAACATGGGGAGGACCAAGAAAGCCCCTCCTGGTTTTCATTCTAGTTTCCCTCACAGCAGAGCAGCAGGCGAGGATGGGAGGAGACACCTGCTCCCCATACTGGACCACACGGCCTTTGAAGTCTGGCTCACTTCAGCTGCAGAGATAATTATCCTTCATTCCATCTCATGCTTAAGGCACCCAGACTTCCATTCAATAATCTGTGCCCAAAACCCTCATGTGCTAGAGGCCGTGGGTACTGCCCTCACCCACACCACCGTGGGCAATGCCAGGCACAGCAGCCTCCATCTCACAGGGCTAATACCTCCAGGTCAGCAGACGCTGGGCAGACAAACTGAAGCACCAGTGTAATACTGAGCGTGAGGGAGCGTTGCCTTAATTGCAATGTATGATGGATGGTCCTTAGTTTCATGGGTGAGAGAGAAGTGGACACACGCAGGCAGAGGTGCTGGGGCTGAATCAGCTGTGGCAACAACATAAATTTAAAGTGATTTGCAAAGGCACAGCTCAAGGGAAAACCATGGGAATCGTGATATTTCTGATGGCCTTGGTGAGAGTCACCATAGTGTGCTTCAGACTCTGGGGTCACACTGAGCTGGTTTTAAATCCTACTCGGCCAGGCTGTAAGAATGAGCCAGTTCCTTAAACCTCAATTTTCTCATCTGTAAAATGGGTATGATAATAGTAAACCACATCATAGAAATTCAGTAAGACAATCTCTACAAACGTGCAGCAGAGTATGAGGGTACTTCAAAAAGTCCGTGGAAATAGTCATATTATCTTTTAATTCTATTTTCACACAAACGTTTTGAGGTACACTTGTATCTGGCACAGGGTTAATTAATACTGAATAACTGTTACCCGTAGGAACTATATCTGGCCTGGCCCATGTGTAAGCAAGTTCGAAAGTACTTAAGATTTGCAAATCCCTTCTCTTTTCTCAGTGGTGGGATTTAGCTTGTGGGGAGAGGGCAGGCATGGCGGGGGGCTGGAGGTTGAGGTTGGAAAGCAGAGGCAAAGGCCAGCGGGCCAGGCGGCTCACCCATCTCCCGGTCCTCCTGCACCCGCCTCCTTTCGTCCACACAGGCCTGCAGCCACCTTGCCTTGTCTTCTTGTTTTTTGGCACAAAACAGATGAACCTCATCCGTGGTCCTACTGACGAGCTTGAAGGCATTTTTCAGGCTGAGGTTCCAGTCCTTGTCCCTCCCGTCCTCCAGGTCCACGAGCTCCATCTCATCCATGTCTGTCCGGCCCTTGTAGTAGAGCATGTCCCTGCGCAGCAGGTCCTTCTTGCAGGACACCAGCTGGTGGTCAAACAGGAAGAACACCCGTTGCTGGCTCCTGCCTTGCTTTGTGATTTTGGTCAATTCCCCAGAATGAATCAACTCTGAGCTTCGGTCTAAAATATCCAGTCCCTGGAAAGATGAAAACACACTCTTGACTTCCCTATTTTCCAATTCTGATCTCTTCAGGTGTCAGGATCCAGAAGAGGCCCCTCACACACAATCTTTCTCGGATTTTCCAGTTACCTGAGACCACCCACTGCCTGCCCCGGTTCACAGGTGGGCAGGGCCTCAGAGGCCATTTAAATCTTGGTTTATTGTTCTCTTTGTGTGTGAAATTTCTTTCCTCTCTTCCCACTCAATGAGAAATGTTACAATAGCTCTGGTCTGATGTGTCTTCCTTACCTGAAACCTCTGGTGAAAAGCACGCTGAACTGATGGAATCCAGTCAAGCTCTTAAATGGCAGCTGACCAAGACTGGCCCTCTGAGAGTACGGGAGGACTGAGGAGGTTTTAAGGAATGGGAGCGCAGTGCTGCACACTCTTGAGGCTTCTGAGTCAGGTGTACAGAAGCTCTCTGGTTTATGATAACTATTTTAGGGTCTTGGAAACAAAAGGCTAGACAGCACACAGCCAGCAAGAAATTAGTAAACTCCTGACAATACATTATCTCCTAAATTTCAGAATCCATGATCAGAAAGAAAAACACACTTCTATAATACTTAAGTTGGATATAATTCAGTGTTACCTTATGGTATTTGGTGTGACACTGGCCTGTTTTATAAGTTTTATTCTCCCATAATCCCAGTCATACACAATATTTTTTGGAGGCAGAAGAGCTTGACCCCGAAATAGTTCCTCTGTTTACTTGCTTAGACCAATTCTGTGCCCTAGATTCTTCACTTATGAAATAAGGGAGTTGGACTCAGTGATCTCTGAGATACCATCCAAGCTCCAAAATTCTATAAGGCCCCTGAAATATAAATATTTCTCCCCAACTTTCACCACTATAACCTACTTCAGTTAAAAACTAACTTCTCCTCCAAACTTTCTCAATCTTCTGGGAGAATGAGTCTGACCAGTTACAACTAATGGATTTAGGGTGGATCTTACTTCGTCTAAAAACAACCTGAATGTTGATCCTAACAAAGCGGTACAGCAAAGAGGTTGCGGGTATGAATTCTGAAGCCAGCTCTGCCACTTTCTAGCTATGTGGCCCTGAGCAAGCTACCTAATCTTTCTGTGCTTCGGCTTCCCATCTGCTAAATGGGTATGATAACAGTACCTGCTCATAGCACTGTTGAGAGAATTAAATGAGTTCATATATGCAAACGGCTTAGACCAGGGCCAGACGTGGTCAACGCACTACAGGTGCTAGCTACTGTCATTGTTGTTTTTATAAATACATACATAATTGTGTGTATTTGTTGGACTATTATTATAGGCTACATCAAGCAATATTATTTGTACTGTCTTAAATAATGCTCACAGTAGCCTATGAGGTAGGTAAAGTTTTCCTCCCCAACTTCTAGATGAAAAAATCCATTTTGCGCAGATCATACAGGACCCAAACATAGCAGGTTCCTCCCGAGTCCCCCAGGCTCCTACACCACCACATCTTGTGACTGCATTTGAGACATCCTCTTGCTGGTCCCTGGGAGCTTACTCTCTATCAGCAGAGACAGAGGCTGAGCAATAAATTAATCACAAACCCTCTTCAGATTTTATTTCTTCGTGGACATGGGGTGTCAAGTAGTTGATTGTTAAAGTTAGCAACATGCTTCAGGATACATATTACCATTAATGGTACATATACTGTTAAAGTCAAGAACATAAAGTACCAATCATAGGATACACCAGAGCACGTAATCACTGGATGGAAGGCAGCGTCTGCTCACGTGGTGGGGGCCACTCACCTCCCAGCCCACAACGGACACTTGCCAGCGTGCGATCTTGTCTATGCTCTCCAGCCTGCGTTTGCGCTCATTGATCAAACATGCCACGTTCTTCATGGCCTCGTAAGCTGCCTTTATGTTGCTGTAGTCACTGCAAAACGGGAGGTTAATTTTAACCATATAAGACACAACTCGCAAATGAACACTGACAAAATAAGGCGCTCAATTTCCGATTCCTGTACTGGTCCTTTAGACAAAGCGGTATTTAAATAATACCATTGTTTCCTTTTTCTTGTTCCCCCATGAATAGACCACAGTCTGCAGAGGTTAAGGGAGCTGACCGAGTACAATTCAGAATTCTCTGGAATAAGAACGTTTTCATTCATTTCCCAGAAATCCCAATGAGTGGAAAGTAAATGCCACAAGAAATAAGTTTTAGTCACAGTGACAATGGATTATTTTGATTAATAAAGAAGAAATAATAGAAAGAACAGTCTTTATTACTTTCAGTCTCTGCTTTCACTCTGATATAACCAGTTTTGCTACATAAAGTACTTTAAAAATCACTAACTGCTTTCACGAGTACAGTAATTATTTGCTCTGAGTCTCATCTTTTACACAGTTCAGGAAAGGACACCAGAGGACACAAGCCACAGAGGTCTGAAGTGGTGAGTTATGTAAATGCTAATATGGGATTTGCTTCGCAAACAGATCCTCATTTCTGGTGCTTTTCATTTGCTGGATCACATCAAGCTAAAATGTTGGCCCCAGCAGGCCCCTGTCCCCAAGTCCTCTAAATCTGTAGGTACTGGAAAAACTGAAACTATAATTCTAATCTACACACAGGCTGGAACAGAGCATGTCTGGTATCTGAAAGTTTTACATTCAGGTTCTGTTCAGCATTAATAATTTGGGGACATGTAAGCCAATCATCCAGCTAACACGCTGAATTTTTTACTTTCCTGTGGTGACTTGCAGGACAGACAGAGCCACTGGATCTCAGCTGGACTAAATTAGATTCCTCAGTACAGCCAGGGAAAAAAGCCTTGAAAGCAGATTCTATTGCCTATTTACCAAACACAAACTCAGCTCCTGGGAAGGCTCTGGGCACTGCCCCCCAGCAGACCCGCTGTCTAGACAGGCCTCTTCACGCACAGAAGCAAAGCAGGAAGTAGCAACAAAAACCACACGAGAGGGCAATGAAGAAAGGTGCAAAGTGAGTTTTTCTGTACGCTGCTGGAAAAGCAGCAGAATGTAATGTCTTTTTAGAATTTGTTTTGTTTACTTAAGACAAGGAAATGGGCTTTTTGTCATTTCCTTTAAAAGATTTTCTTTTTGAAATAGCCAAAATCTCAGAGTAAGTGCTCAGGCTGAAAAATGCCCTTAAAAGAGAAACAATCAATACAGAAGAGGAATGCGGGCCGTGGGCCACAGCCTTCCCACCTCGGAAGGCAGCGTAGGCTGCTGCTTGCCCATCTTTCAAGCAGTTTTTGCTTCTAGGTTCTCTTATTTCCTCTGCCTCCTTATCGTGATGCCTTTTCATTCTTTTTAAAACACATTTTCAAATCTGTGGCTCTTGACTTTCCTATTTTTTTCCACTGAACTTTTCTGATTTTTTCACCAGAAAAAGAAAAAAATATATAGTTCTCTTTTCTTTTATCTTAGATAAACTCTTTTCTCTTATTCCTTTAGTCCTAATTCTTTAAGTGAACACCCATGCCTAGGGTCTATTGTTCAGTAACCTTTCAATCCAAATGTGCAAATGTCGCCCTTTCAAGCCTGGTGTCTCCCAGGAGTTGAGACAGACAGAACAAGAGAATGATCCTTCCCCACTCCCTACAGGGTGATATTTAGTTGTTAAAACCCAGAACTGCTGAGGTTTGCCACAGAAACTTCCTTTGGGTACAGTCCTTCCCTCTCTCTCTTCTCACTGGGACTCATCAAGACCCTTTTTGGAGTTGTGGGTGCAGCTGAAAGTGCTCTGCACTAGTGACATGGACCTCGGGGGTGTGATTCTCACCTCAAACAGTAAGCCTTATCCTAGAACCATGGAGCCTACACACAGTAGGTGCCCCATAACTGCCATGTCCCCATTGGCATTCCATTGTAGCCAGGCGAGAACAGGAACAATTAATGAAGTACTGCTACCTCAAGGCACCAAATAGATGGGCGCTGTGGGGACATCTTCCTATGTCAGGGAAGATGGGTGTGCCCATTCCAACACTGAACGCGTGGTATATCTCACGTATGACCACAGCAAGGCTTCTGTGCATGCAGGAGAATGACAGTTTGCAGGAGTAACTTTTTGGATCCCCCAGAAGAGACCATATAGCTAGAGAACAAGGACCTGAGATAATCCAGAAACAATCAAGACAGAAAACAGAGAGAGAGTGTGTGTGTGTATTTTGTTGCTGTTGTTCAGGACAAGTGTGTGGTAACAAGAAGAGCTTAGTTAGGCACAAAGTAAGCCCAAAAGGGGGATGGAGCATTCAGGTAATCATGGAAATGCCCTGTGCTCATAGGAGAGGGCAGCGGGGAGAAGAGCTGCAGACAGACCGTGCCCAGGCAACAGGCAAGGGCTCAGAGCTCAGGAAGACGCGCATCTTCCACTGACCCCCGCGTCCTGCTCCATCCCCTGACATTCCCTACCCTCTCGTGGTTCAAACTTCTGTCTCATCCTCCTGCTTCTGTACAGTAGCCTTTTGTGGCAGTAAATAATTAAATAATAACTGCTCTGAGAGTGAGCTGCTGTGAAGCACTTTAAGGAGTATAGAGAGGAAGAATATGTTTCTGAGACTGTATTCACACTGGTCTATTTCTCTTAAAAATTGTTTTATTAAGTACTGAGTAGCTGCAAAGGAATATTTATAAAATATATGTGAATTATAAGGAAAAACAAATACAGTAAAAATCCCCATGCTCTCATGACACAGTTTAAGAATTACCCTGTGTTTTCATATCTCTAGGAATTTCTGGAGCCTCTTCAATTACCCTATTTCAACAGTTAACAATCATAAACGTTCTAAACACTTGGAAAATTTTTTCCATAGAGCTAACTGCAAGTGTGAAGTCCGACACTTGGGTCCACCTGTCACTGCTATCTACAGGGAGAGCACCGGTGGACGCCTGGGGGCTGGCCCTCACCTGTGCTCCTGCGTGGTGTACTTGAGCAGCTCGGCCAGCTGCAGAGGGTATTTACAGATCTTCTGCACGGGCGTGAGGAGGAACCCGTCGATGGCGATGTCGATCATCTGCTGCAGCAGGCGGCAGGCCTCGAAGAAGTGTCTGTACTTGCCCTGCTTCATGAGCGTGGAGAGCTCCACACAGGCACCCGGGTGGTTGTTGCAGTACTCGGAGTAGATAGCAAAGCCCTCTTGCTGGGAAGGGGAGAGCACAGCGTAGTCAGGTGACAAGGACAGCTAGCAACCCTGCTCTATCTAAGGGACACTCCTGGAAAGGAGGAAGAGGTACTACAGCAAGTACAGGTCGTGACATCATCGCGCCCCACGCTGCTCTGCAATGCTTTCTGTGCCTGGACAATAAGCCAGAATTTTCTCTGCAGGAAGGGCACTTCCCCAGGCTCTGGAGGAGGAGGGAGGGGTTGCCTGCGACTTAGGACCTGGGCCCATTCAAGCCCGCTTTGTACACACCCCAAAAGGTGGAAGGAGCAGGGACCTCGGGCTGCTCCCCCCACCCCCACCTCTGATCTGATGTTCAAACAGCAGAGAAGAGGAAGGTGCTGGGTATTTTTTTGTTTTTTTTAAATTATTTTTATTTATTTATTAAAAAAAAATTTTTTTTTAGAAGAGGAAGGTGCTGTTGCAAAGCCCAACTCTCTCCCGCCTGTGCTCTTTTTTCTCACTGATAAGCCCCTTGACAGAGAGGTGCCATGTGGTGCCTGCACCGCCTCCCCCGTCAGTCTCCTCCTCACCTCCCTCGGGTCTGGCCCCCACCTCGCACTTTAAGGCCTCTGGCTCGTGCCCCTTCTCCTTTCAAGGCTGCTGCCATCCTCCTCCACCTACCATCTGCCCTTCTCCTGGACTCCCTGTCCCTCCTCCTGTGTCATGGGCTCCCCCGCTTCCTCCGCCCTCCGAGGCCAGTGCCTGGCGCCGCTCCTCGCCCTGACTGCGGCCTGCCCTCACGCAGCTGCAGCTGCGCCCTCTCCAGAGCCGCCTTCTTCCTGCACACGCCCTGCCCCCCCACCCGGGCTGCTCCTGCTCACCCTGCCTGATGCAAGCTCCTGTTTTCCTAGAAAACAGATTTCCCCATCCACCTGTTAATTCTTTGAGACGCAAAACCCTGCAGGCAGTTCTGACTGCTGCTTTTTCTTTGTTGCTAACAGCCAGTCTGGTCAGTTGTTCCTCAAAAATGTCCACTTCGACCTGTTCAGCCAGCCCTGAGCCGGCTGCCAGCTTCTCCCTTATTGCTCCTCTACAGGAACCTTGTGCCCTGGCCACACAGGTGTTTGACAATGTCTGGAACATGCCCAGGGCACCTTCAAAGCTAATCTTCCCACATGCATCACCACCAAAACATTACACTCAGCTATTTCAAATCTACCCACCCCAGAGGACGGGCTCCCGTCCCCACCTCTAGAAGGCAGTGGGCCCCACACCCAAGAAGTGAAGGAGGCGGTGTTGCTGGCATTGTCATTATTATTGCTATTACTATTTCCTGTCCATTTTGGCTGGGTAAAACCTTCTTCCTCTGAAATCTTTAAGTATTAAAGAGTGATAGTCAATCATCAGTTAATCAGTGTTAAGCTCATGCCATCATCACAGGAATGTTCTGAGGTAGTTATATGCCAGGGTCTGAATTCACATCTGTTACTGACTACTGTGTGACCTGCGGTCACTTACTCTCTGGGCCTTAGTTTCCTCATTTGTAAAATGAAAATAATCTCATCTACCTCATACCAGTACATGAGCCAATACAAGAAAACCCTGAAAACAGTGTTTGAAATATAATAGACACTTACTCGATATTACTAGAAATTACTCCAAATACATCCACCCTAATTCCAGACTACATAAAAGGATTTTGAAAAAAGGACTTGGAGTATTTAGGCAAAGACTGACCATATAAGCCAATCAACACAATTTTACAAGTGACATCTCCTTACTGTGGAAAATTAATCTAGCAAACAAATAAAAAACAAAACAAAACAAATCTCCTGTTTTTAATGGAGACATTTCAAAACTATTATTTTACCAGATGTTATGAATAAAGAAGTTAATGGGTGACGTACATGTTGAAGAAAGCAGGATCCTATTTCACTTAAATGAGGTTCCTCTTTATTGTACTGTTTCTCAAGGTCTTTCAAGAACTTTCTTTGGAATTTGTAAATATCTTCAATGTTTCCAAAAATAGTGGCTAGTTGTGCAACAGTGAACATTCCTGTGTGCTTGCGACACTGTCGAATATAGCCCTGCAACATACAAAAGCAAGCTTTTTAATTTATTCAGAAATTCAAAGATATTATTTTTTCAAATAATGTAGTCTTTTGGGCCCAAAGCCATGGTGCTGGAGTGGATTTTAATTACAGAAATTATTTTAACCTCTATGGGTTGATCCCTGGTGAGATAATCATACTTCCACGACGACAATTTGCCATAAATATGTTAAAAACAAAAGGAAAGCAAGGACTTCCGGTCAAGATGGCAGAACAGATGGTCCCCAGTGTCACTGTCTCTCACATCAACCAATTTACAACTATTAAAAAGCAATGACTGCCACACTGGGGCTGCTAGAGCTCAGCAGAAGAGGAGGAGAGACCTATGGAGTTCATGAAGGTGGGAGAAGCCACAATGAGAGAAAGAAAAGATCACTCCCGCCATTTTGAGCCCCAGCCTTTTCAAGGCCCTGGTGAGCACACGGAGCAAGAGCTGGCAAAAACCTCAGCTGTGCATTTTGTGGAAGTTGCCTGGAGACTGCAGAGGAGAGAAGGGTCTTGCTGGGCCCCAGGCCAGCAGGACCACTAACAGGGTTCCTGTGGACCCACAAAAGAGTGCGGAGCCACAGACAACTGAAAAAAGGAGCCACTCAAAGGCTGGTGAGTCATCGCAAGGGACTGGCGCACAGCCCATCCCATGGGAAGTGCCTGGAGTGCATGGGGTAAGGGAGACATGACCACCAGCGGAACACTGGGACACAGCAAGGACAGCTGATCTGCCCCCCAATCAGACAGGACCACTCAGTGGAGACTGGTCAGGAATGCAGAACTGCAGGGGGTGCAGTTTGCTGAAAAGACTCAAGTCCAGACCAGAGTTTCCAAACAACCCAGGTGTACTGGACCTCACAAGCCCTGGAGGTGCTTACAACATCAACCATCAAAACCTGCAATGCACAAAAAGCCTTCCCCAGGGAGTGAGCAGCAAAGCAGCAATTTAGCTCAACTACAGGGCTCAAGTGCTGGTTCCCCCATTTTAGAAGTAAGCAAAAGACAACAAATTAGTTCCAGTGCAAAGTTTAAGGGGTGGGAAGAGCAAATAGTCCAACACAGAACTGAAAGAAAAAACAAAGTACCCACAGATCAGAGACAAAGTTTGATATTAACCAGTAAAGGTCTAACACCACCAAAGACACCTATAAAACCTAAAAGGACCGGAAGCCCCCTGGGCTCCCAAGCTGGGATGCGGAGAAGGCAGAAAGCCTCAGCCACCCCCCCCCCCCAACTTCTGCATCCAGCCCAGCAATGACTGAGCCTTTGCTGGAAACCCCCCAGGCTCCTGAGCTGGGATGGTAAGGGGTGAGAGAGAGTCGAGGACCTCAGCAATGCATCCCCTACATTTGCATCCAGCCCACTGATGACAACTGAGCCACCACCGGAAGCACCCAGGCTCCTGAGCTAGGGAAGTGGGGGGCCAAGGGCCTTAGCCACACCCCCAATGTCCACATCTAGCTCAGCTATGACCAACAGGCTGCCGCTGGAAGGACCTTGGGCTCCTGAGCTGGGGTGCGGTGGGGAAGGGCCAAAGGCCTCAGCCACATCCCTGACATCCACATCCAGCCCAACCACGACCAAGCTGCTGCCGGAAGGCCCCTGGGCTCCCCTGCCAGAATGAGGGGGGTGCCACGGGTCTCTACCAGGGCCTCCTCCACCATTCCTCGTCCTTCCACCCTATCCCCTTCCACCCTCCTCTCCCCCCCTCCACCCCAACTGCTCCACATCTTTGAATGTAAAAATAATAACAATAAGTTAATTTTTTAAAAAAAGGAAAGGAAAAAGGTTCATGTGGTTGGATTTATAATCCAAGAAGCCATATAAAGTTTCCAGAAACGAGTTTCAAATACCAGAGTTTCAAATACCAGAGCACAAAAATTGGTATCATCACACTTTTTCTAAGCTCTTAAGATAATCATCCTCCCATCCCTAATTCCATTTCACAGCTGAGAAGACCTGTCAAATACAGAATGTCACTGCTTGCTCAACAGCAAATGCAGTTCTGCTCACTGTCAATCACGGCACAGAGCCGAGAACATCTCACCCGAGGATTCCACCACACCTGCTTTCCATATACAGCATACATCTGCAGACCTTCAATCGCAGGCCTGCACTGATTCCTACGTACGGCACCACGGTTACACTGTGGCTTGGGTAGGAGTCAGTGTGACAGGAAGAAAAGGCCATACATACATGTGATAGTTGCCTCCAAAGTAGCATCATGGAATTAAATAGACCAAACTGACCGTACGGTAAAATACATACCTCTGACTATTTGGTATGAATTTTAACAGAAAAATAACATGATGTTATAATAGTCCAGAGTACAGGCTCTGGGGCAGACAGGTTTAAATTGCAACCCCACCACCTAGCTTTTCTGTGTCTCAATTTCCTCATCTGCAACAGAGGGGTAACAGGACCTGCCTAGTGAGAACACTGTATTAGATGAGTTAACCCAGGTGCAGGGATGGCACACAGTCAATGTTCAACAATTACTGACAATTACTCTTAGTTTCCTAAAATGACACTATAAAGGCACTTCCTTAACCATACATTTATGGAGAATAAGAGGGTTGACACAAATAAGCTAAACTCTGGTAGGTCTATATGGCTGGATAATCCAGTTGCAAAATGGGCAGCTCAGACTTCAGCTCGTCTTCATCACCGAATGGTCATAGTTGAATCAACAGTGCAGACATCAGCATTCACAGCTAGGACAGCTGGAATGATCGGACAGGGAGAACAATGGTTTAATGGGATGCTTATACAAAATCCACAGAAATGAAAAATATCAGGAGAGGAAAAATCCCTTTCAGATTCACACCTACTAATGGCCAATTCTCTGAAATCAGGACAAGACTATAAAATTAAATTTACTGTTGAGCAGAATATCATGACACTAGAATACAGCCTTGGATATCACCAGATAAAACCAATTTTGGGGGGTCTGTATCTGAGCGACTCAGAATCTCATCTGTATGTCAGTGATTAGGTGCAGTGAGGTTGTACCTAGTGACAAATCTTCGATTCTTTGAAAGTCGAGTGTGTTTCACTTAAAGAAGAATCTCAGCAGGTAAGTCCTGGAGGAGACAGCTGCAGAGGGCTGGCTGCCACAGCAGAAGCACGGCCACAGCCCCTCACACTCAGCAAGGCAGATGGCAGGTCCTTCGTGAGCACATGTGGGGCCAAGGGCAGGGGTGGAGGGGAGAAGTGCGGGGCGTGGAAGAGGATGCACAGGGCAGGGCCTGACTGGGGAGGGAGGTGGAGGAAGAAGGCCACATGGGCGCATGCCACAGCCGTGTGCTGTGACCCTCAGTGAGTCCAGCGTCTGGGGTCTTACCTCACAGATGTCCTTGAGGTGCTTGATGTATACCCGCTCGGTGTTCATGATCTCCTGGATGACGTTTGTCCTCATCTGGTGCTTGTTCTCACAGTGTCTCTGGCGTGTTTTGCTGCCATCCTCCTCCTGCTCCTCGCTGTGGGTGCTGCTGGAATTTTCTGACAGCTCCTCTTGATTGACTCGCAGCTGTAGTCCACACACAGGTGACAGGTGACTTGGGGAGGGGGAGGCAGCACCAGAACCAAGGCAGAAGACCTCCCTGGTTCCCATTTCCCCATGACCAGTTATGAAGGCAGCGTGACCCTAGCCCAATTCTTCATGTACTCAGCAGAACTACGGCTATGCTGGCAGGCTCAAGAAACACAGCAGCAACGCCAGATGACTTGTTTACTTTCATGAAGATTTTTACTTTGACCCAGTCTAATTTCTTACTGGTCTGACTTGCAGGGCAGACTAAAAACAATTACAAATAAACTGAATCTGTATAGGGTGAGATCTGGCCTGAAACGTTCTGCCTCTCCGCCACAGGTCCTTTTGAAAAGCGCACTTACTCTGACAAAGCTTGCGGGAAACCAGGCTTCCTTATCCTCATTTCGGCCCCACCACCAGTCCTTGTTAGAGGCTTCCAGAACCTGGATGACGTCGCCGGCCTTGAAGCCCAGTTCCTGGTCATCCATGGTCACATGGTCCCACAGGGCTTCTGCACAGACCACGCTGCCATCGCTGATCAGCTGAGAAGAAGGGCAGAAGGCATGCTTAGTGCAGAAATAGGGGGCAGGATGCAAGGGAGCCCTGTGTGAGCTCCCTCAGGGTGATGCCGACATCTTCTAGTTCTCGTCTGGAGACACTGTAGCATTCAGTCAATCCTTACTGTTTGGTTACACAAAATGAATTGAGGAAAATATACTGGGAAAAACAAAATCAGGTGGGCATCTCTTACTTGCTCTTAAAAAAGCCCCAAACACACTTAAATATATATATATATATATATAAACAGCTCACTTAGCTGGAAATCAGTAATCTAACAAACTTGAATAGCTGGAATATTTGATCCAAAAATGGGTTTCTGAGTAGCCAAACGAGATACTGCAGAGCCAAGACTCCTAAAGTTACGCACATACGCTACTGGAAATCCCTCAGCTTCACCCAGAGTGTATTACTCATACTTTACTCACAGTTCGAGTAAGTTTTGTACCTAACTATATAGTTTACTGCAATTAAAGAGAAAAGGCATAATCTTGCAATATTTAACAATTAATAAAAAAGTTGAGAAGAGACGCAGTTCATCCATTCACCAGCCACAGGAGCAGGTGATTCTGCACATCTTCTCAGCTCCCATGGACATACAAGTATTATATCATATTGTACATATTATCATATTATACAGGTAACTGGTGATCTCAGTGGGGATGCTAACTTGCCAAGAAGTTATGCTCCACATGCTCTGTTCAAGAACACCAAAAGCTGGAGGTGCCTTCTAGAAGGATTTCCATAAAAAGGGCTAAAGTTACAGCATGCAAAAAAGAACACCAGATTTGGAGGGAGAAATATGTCGTTAATTTCAGCTCTGCCATTTCCTAGCAAGTAATTTAAACTCTGTCTCTGAGCGTTTCCTACAATGCGGGTATTAACTATAACATTTACCTCTTAGACCAGTTGTGAGAATTAATTGAGATAATAGTAGAATATTTCATATACATGATAATGAGATAATACAAAATTATATGGGATAATAAAAGAAAGATCATTTCATAAACGGAAAAACACTATCCAAATGCTAACGACTGCTGCTCCTATTACTTAAAGGAATGAGTTTCAGTTACTCAGAAAGTTTAATCACATAAATTTTACTGGACAATGCCAGAAAATCAATGTTGTTTTAATCAGAGTTCTAGGCTTAAGAATATGCTTAGTAAAAAATACTCAGATAGCAAAGTCTGAAGGGGTTCTGGACCCTGAACACCAGGTATCCAATATTTGCCACTGCTGCACGGATTCCAGTACCTCGTTGATGGCCAGCTGTTCCCCTCCCGGCTGTAGGTACCGAGGGTTGGCCTGGCAAAGCTCTTCAAAGCTGAAGTCCTCCTCACTACCGTCATCGACTAAGACAGAGGCCTCAGTACCTCCATCTGAGGAAACTAAAAATACAAAAAACAAAAATGAAGTCATGTTTAAAAGACAGCTAACAAAAATTTTCCATATGAACAAACAAGTGACCTTTGATAACATACTCCCCAGGGAAAGTAATCATTCTTATCTTACCCAGAACAAGCAGTCATTAGAAAACTTCTACTGATATATTAATCCAAAAGTGGCAGCTAATGCTTCTTAGGAGTTAGGTGCTACATTAAGTGAGAAGTGGAACATTTTTCAGAGAGTACTGCCAACACAATCGGTTTGCTTTTAAGATATTGATAGACAATGTTTCCAAACAATGTACTGACACGCTTGAAGAGGTAGCTTCCATCTTTGTTTTTTTTCTGGGTGGCTGGCCAGTATGGGGATCTGAAATCTTGACCTTGTGTCAACACCACGCTCTAGCCAACTGAGCTAACTGGCCAACCCTCTGCTTCCATCTTTGCCTACAAGGCAATAGTACTCCTCAAATCCAAAGGGCCTAATGGTATCATAAGTGAAAATATGTGGTCATTCTTACTATCTGTCCACATATGAAAGGGTTGGAACTCTCAATATCAGAATTAGGAATTATACAGCATCTTTACCAAAGATGAGAGAAAGATCTTTAAGGATGGACACAGGATTTTGGAATGGCCCCTTGGTATTCAGATTTTCTTTCTTGCGACAATGGGCCACTCCCATCAATGGAATTTGTCATTGAGCAGAGACATGCTGCTTCTTTCAGACTGATGGCCTGCCTCTGCCCTCCTGTACAAGCTTGGGGACATCTTCATCACTATTTTCTCAAATGGAATGATTGCCAGGTGGTGGAGAACACAGAGTTAAGCAATAGATGGTCCCTGTCCTTAGGGAGCCAAGACCAGCACCTGATGAGGCTGGAGTGGAGATCCGGGTGGGAAGGGGTGGGGGTGGGGTGGAGTGGGTAATAAAACCCAAATGCTCAAGCCATAAAATGGGAAACATGAGTGAGATCCAAACCAGGTGGCAGGAGGGTTTTATAGAGAAGGGGGAAAGGCTTCCTGTAAGAGGTAGCTAGCCCTTGAAGGCACCAAGATGGACCCTGATTGAGAACAAAGGTGGTTTAATCTAAAGCCCATGCTAGACAGACTCCAAGACACCTCACCAAAGATGAGACTAGAGAGTGTGGGCGCAGGACACACTGCGGAGGGCCTCAAGTAGAGGTCTACTGATGCTCAAGAAAAAGAGGTATCAGAGTCATGCCGACGTGGGTCTGAACTCTAGCCCTCCCCCTGTAGGTGTGGGGCTCAAGAGGAAGGACCTGGAAGTGACGTGCAAGAAGGCCTGGTGGGGCAGAACCTGGAACCAGAGACACTGGCTGGGGAGAAACCAGGTCAGCTGAAGGAGTGGCAAAAGGCCTGCAGGGGGAAAGAGCTGAGAACGTCACGGAGGCCAGCTCATGCCTGAAGCAACAGACAGGACAAGGCCAGTGGTGTTTCAGGAGATGCCAAGTTCCCAGGAGAGCTGAAAAACTGAGATGTCGGGTGAGAAGCCAGCATGACTGGAAGGATGAAGTTGGCTGGAGATCGCCGTGAGACACGCACTGCCTGCCGTGCTTTGCTCCAGGACCCATAAACCTGCGTTTCCAGTCACTTCACCCTCAAAGAATGGGTCTCCTTTCAGAACGGGAGACCTTGTTTTTGGAGATATTTTATATTCTGCTAAATCTGATGTGTGTCTTCCATTCACTGCTCATTGCATCTGGACTGAGCATGTTCCAGGCGCTCCGTGGTCATGCATCCAGCCACAGAGTCCTGCCCTGGGCTCTGCCCACTGTGGCCCCATGCTGTCCTCCCTTCCTTACATTCAAACAATAAAAATGTGTGAAAAGACTTGCAACCATGGGGGTAGGTAACCCACGCTGTGAAAACAGGCTGTGTGACTGTATTTCATGCACTGGGTTCTTGTGCCTTCCTTGCTAAGCACAGACAGGGCCATGATCACGACAAGGAATTCAAGCCAACAGACTAGAGAGATGTGTGAGCACAGGGAGCCGGATGGTGGGGAGCCATGAAGGTGGGTGAACCCCCGGCCAGCTGGGCCTTTCCGGGCCTGGCCCCAGCCCCTCTGCCCCAGCTGCCTCCCACCTGGGGAACCACCCACAACCCAGCCACAGGTACCTCCTCTCCAGACCCTCCTGTGGTCCCGGGGGAGCCAGCTGCTCCCTCAGCCCTTCCTTCTCTCCCCTTCTATAACAGCCCCTGCCACGGTCCTTCAGTCTGCACATGTGTCCCAGATGTGCAGCTGCCCTGGCTGTGCCCTGAACATGGGGACAGTCAGGGGACACTGGATGAGCTGATGATTGATACAGCTGAGAGAGAACTCTCTGCTGTGACAGCACAGTGCTGCCACTCTCTCCTGTTCCCACCTCCATCTCATCCAGGATAGTCAGGGTCAGTGCCTGGGAGGTAAAAGTGGAAGTGGGCTGCCTCAGAGACGGGAGGAATATGTTCCTGGATCCAGACACAAGCTGAGAGGCAGAAGAAACCTCCGTAGGCCTTGGCGTCGCCTCCTGGGCCCGGCTTCCAGCTTCCTTGCTGGTTCACCACGCAGCGAGTGTGTGCGCGCGCATGTGCGTGTCTGCTGTGAGCGCTGCC
The DNA here is from genome assembly GCF_027409185.1 of Cynocephalus volans. Lineage (NCBI taxonomy): Eukaryota > Metazoa > Chordata > Mammalia > Dermoptera > Cynocephalidae > Cynocephalus > Cynocephalus volans. The sequence goes on along the minus strand of NC_084466.1, from coordinate 84,916,051 downwards.
TGGTGGTGACACCACACACCAGAACCCTTCTCTCGAGGGGCTTCCCTCTCTGGGGAGTGCGGTGCTGGGGGTGCTTCTGCAGCCCGGTGCTGAGGGTGTGGGTGCGAGGTCTTACGAAAGCCAGACCTTTGCTGTCTGAGAAACGTCCTGGAGCCTGTTTGACACATGCAACGGCTCCTTTTTAAATGTAACTTCTGCTTCCTATGCTGCTGTCAGAGCGCCTGCTGGGGAGAACTCGAGGTCACCTATCTAGTGCAATTCTCCCTGTGTGTGTGCTTGGGGCTGGGATGAGGAAGTCTTGAGGAAGCAGATTTTTTTTTTTTCGTGCGTGAGTGTCTCAGATGACAAAGCTTTCTCTAACCTCGGAGCAGCTGCCCAGACCACAAGGCCCAACGACTGCACTGGTTAATGGCTGAAATGCTCTAACGCTCCCGGGTGAGGAGAATATACACAAACGCTGGTCTCCAAGAGGCCCACAGCAGCCTCAACCTTCAGATCTCAGCAAGCACTCATCTGGCACGGCTTGGCACCAACGGCATTTTTCCTTATCACATTTCAGCTGTGGTTGAGCCAAAAAAAAAAAAGTGAAGCTCAGTAAAATAAAGGCATCTGGGCATCCTACCCAGAGCAAAGCCCTGAAAACGACACTTTCTCTCTCAAAGAACCATTGAATCATGTTTTCCCAGGGAGAATTCTTTACCGTCTGATCTATTATGGTGAAAATCAGTAAAGGAGGAAAAAAAAAAAAAAAAGCCACCAGTAATCATATACAAATCCACACTTTACAGAAGTCTAATGAAAAGAAGAATCTAATGAAAAGTATTAAACCATTACAAGAAATACTAGAAAGAGACATGGACTTGGTATCCCAAACAACATCAAAGCTGCTATTATAAACATTTAGGAAAATGGCCCTGGCTGAGGCAGGTCATGAGAGGAATCTCAACAGTGGCTGCTTCCACATCACGGGCTGGTATTTACTGAGCTCTGCAGATGCAAGAAGCTTCTAAGTGCTGCAGCTCAGCTGACTCGGTCTTCCTATGGGCCAGGGGAGGTAGGTGGGCTCAGGCCTGGGGTGGAGACATGCGATGGGGAGGGCTAGGGCATTTGGAGTAAAAATACCTCGGCAAATGTCCTGCCTTCACTAACTTTCTAGCTAAGTGACCCTGGAGCAACTCTCTTGACTTGGTCCAACTCCAGTGTCTCATTTGTAAAATGGGACTAAGCTTACATGTTTTATCTATTCGGAGGTCATTCTTCTCTTGCCTTTCACATCTCGCCTCTGACTCACCAGCAAATCCTGACTCTACCTTTCAAAGGCATCCAGAATCTGATCACTTCTTACCCCTCTCCCACCACCCAAGCCTGGGCTACCCATGGGGCACACTCCAGCAGCCCTGGCTTCCCTGCTGCCACCCCAGCCCCACAGGCAACCCTCACCAAAGCAGCGAGAGCTATTCTGTTAAACCACTCAAAGGTCAGATCATGTCACTCCTCTGCTCAAAACCATCTACAAGAAAGAGCCAAGATCCTTGAGACCCTCCCTAAACAGACCCTGGTCTCCCACCCCCTTCACTGTGCTCTGGCCCTGGTGGCCTCCTGGCTGCAAACACACCAGGCAATCCCTGCCCAGGGCTTGATGCTCCCTGTGCCTGACACCCCTCCCCACATGCACACTCACTCCTCTCTCTCAGCAAGCAAGGTCTTCCTTGGCCATCCCATTTAAAATCACAACTCTCGGCTGGCCAGTTAGCTCACCTGGTAGAGCGTGGTGCTAATACTACCAAGGTCAGTGTAATGGATCCCTGAACTGGCCAGCTACCAAAAAATAAAATCGCAACTCTCACTCTCACTATCTTCTTCCCCAGTTTATTTTTCTCTATAGCATTTGCCAACACCTAATATATCATGTTCACTGTCTGTCTAGAATGTAAGCTACATAAAGGCAGTAATCTTGTCTGCTTAACTATATTCCCAGTGCCTACAGCACGGCCTGACACACACAGCTGCCCAGTAAGCACTGGAGGGATGGAAGGGAGGAAACAGAGTACACTGACTTAAAGCAGGGCTTTGGGGTCAGACAGACCTGGCTTCAAATGACAGTGCTGCACAATTTTTTTTTTTTTTTGAGTGTGATTCCTTGGGTCAAATTCTTTTCTCAGTTTTTTTTTAACCTGTTGATTGTGAAGAATAATACCCATTTCTCAGGGTTGTCTATAAATTCTCAACAAGTAATTGTTATTTGGTCCGCTGTGAGCCTCAAATGAAATGATATAGGAAAGCACTCCTTAAATGGAAAAACAGTATAGAACTGAAAAATATTACTTTATTGTGTGCTTATAATGTGCCAGGCACTGGTTTAAGCCTTTATAGGTATCAGCTCCTATAATCCTCATTACAATGCTATGTTGTCAGTAGTGTACGTTTCCCCAATTTACAATGGGAAAACTGAAGTCCCAGGATCACCAGGCTGTGGGGCGCAGGCCCCAGCCTTGCTGTCTAACTCTTACCCACTGGGCACTACCATCTCCTCCAGCCATACTGTTATTAGCAACAAAAACTGCTGGGCAGATATTAAAAACAGCTTGGTACCCAAATTTCAGTACTTTCACTGTGTTCTGGAGAGCAGCAGTGCTCACCGATCCTCTGCTCCTTTGCCAGCCTTTTCTTCCTACTCCTGATCCCTGCTCCCCACAGGGCCTGTCAATGACATCATTCAGTTCTCTGGTCTTATCCTTTTCCCTTCATGACCTTAACTACTTTCATGATAAAGCTCCTTCCGAGTAACACAAGGAGGAACTTGTAACTTAAATGCATTTAAATTTAAATGCACGGTTTAATTTAAATAACTTAAATGCATTTTTGGAGTTGGATTTTTCATATCTGGTGTCAAGATAAGAGAGATTCAGTGCTACGGTTTGATGCTACATCTGTGCATCTTTTAGAAAAGGGATAGAATCTTTCTATTTCTGTATTTCCAGCACCTAGCATAATCCCTGACATACAGAAGCCACTCAATAAGTGTGTTTCACCTGAACTGCAAATTGCTGATGGGGAAACTGAGGTTCCAAGAAGCTAAGTTATTGAATTGGGCTATACAAGTGTGGGGTCCAAGCCAGGATGAAAACCCAGGCCTCCCTGGCCTTCATTACTGTGTTTGTTTCAGACTCTAGCTAGAAAACTCTCCCAGCTGTTTTCGTGCTCCTGTCTGCCTCCCCAAACCACCCTATATACTACATCCAGAGTAAACACTGGACAGTGGCTGCATGATTTCACTACACAGCAGTTTTCTACTGCATCATGACCAAATGCTTCTGCAGTATTCCAAGGCCCTCGGTAATATGACTCCACTCTACTAAAACAGCCTTATGTGTGCCAAACACTCCCAATAAGTGTTGCTCAACTGGACTACAGATTGCTGATAGGGAAACAGCAACTTGCAGCTCGGCTGCAACACCTCATGTGTGTCCACTGTGTGTGCAGCCCATGCCCTTGCTGCCAGGCAGACCTCCTCGCCACTGCCCACACTTCTGGTCACTCCTCACTGTCTGTAATCGGCTCCAAAATCCTCAAGTGTGGATGAAAGTTAATAATGCTGCCTTTTTAGCTAGAGGAATTTTACACGATATAGAGCTATTATACATTCCCAAAATGTACTGCAGAAAAACCAGGGGAAACAAATACTATAATAAAAAATTCTATTGTTTTTCTTTCTTCCCATTGTGACAAAAAAACACATTACGTTAAATTTTGCCATCTTAACCATCTTTAAGTGTACAGTTCAATAGTGTTAAGTAAACTCACACTGTGGTGCAACACATCTCTAGAACTTTTTCATCTTGCAAAACTGAAACCCTATATCTGTTTAACACTAACCTCTCCTCCTTCTTCCCCCTGTTCCTTGGCAACCACCTTTCTACTTTTTGTCTATTATTTTGACTATTTTAGATATTTCACATGAGTGGAATCATACAATATTTGTCCTCTTGTGACTGGCTTATTTCACTTAGCATAATGTCCTTGAGGTTTATCCATGTTATAGCATGTGTCAGAATTTCCCTTTTTTAAGGCTGTATAATATTTCATTGTATGTGTGTATCACATTCTGTTTCCCCATTCATTTGTGGATGAACATTTGGACTGCTTCCACCTCTTTGTTATTGTGAATAATGCGCCTATCAACATGGGTACGCAAATTATCTTTGAGACCCTGCTTTCAATTCTTTGGGATAGATACCCAAAAGTGGGATTGCTGGATCATAAAGTAGCTCTATTTTTAATTTTTTGAGACACCTCCACAGTTTTCCGCAGCCACCTCACCATTTTACATTGCCGTCAACAGTGTACAAGGGTTCCAACTGCTTCACAACCTCGCCAACTATATTGTTTCTTTTGTTGAAAAATAGGCATGGAAAAGCCATTTTTGAAAACGATCTTGTAAACACAGAGCAAAGATTGTTCCAAACTGAAATCACTTTTAGAACCCCAACTCTTCAATATAGACAGCATCAACACGAGAGCAGAGTGTGTGTTCTTCTTCCATAGCACTTAGAACTCCCGCTAAGGTGAAGGACACCCTTGATCATGTCAAAGCTCTGCACACTGATTGTGGGCACATGCCTCTGACTAGGTACAATACCCAGAGAATATATCTTTTCCACAGAGTACTATCAATTCCAAATACTCAATAAAAATGAATTGATGACATTCTTGTTTAATAGTCAGGGTTAACCATCACCCCGTCCTCCCCATCTCCTTGTGCATTGTACTTGGCTACCCTCTACCTGTGGCACCACTGGTCCCTCCACTGGCCCTATCCCTTACATGGTCACATCTTGAGTTTCAACCTCTGCATGTCTCATCTCGCATCCAAATCTCTGTTCACTTTCTGCATGATCTGACCAACTCTCCAGGGTGCTGCTGTCATCTCAGAACTCCCTGGTCCACACTGCCAGCCCTGGCCAGACAGTTTAGGACAAACTGCAGAGACCCGTGTGGTATCCACAGAGGATGTGCCATTTTCTGGGTCAGCAGGACTGTTACAAATACAATCAGAGAAGATATCATCAACAGCAGTAACAAAGTGCCAACAATAAGCAGTTTATATAGTCCTCAGGAGAGTAGCAGACATTTTTCTGTCTGAACTTAGATTTTACATTTGTGGAAGGATCACTCCTGACAACTGATTCTAAAGGTGGATTTTTATGACAGGAAATATTGTGCACATCAACATATTTGCACACACAGAAAGCAGGCCCACAGCCCACGTCCTGGTGGTGTTTTTTTTGTTTTTAGGACAAACAATAGGTCTATTTCTCATGTGGCTTATCTTTGCACAGTTAAGCGCTCTTAATCAGAGTGACAGGATTTCAAAAGCACTGAACGGGGGTGTCCCAGGACATTGGTTTTGAGTCCCGTCAAGGACACCTTAGAAAAGGCCTTGACCTCTCTCAGACTTTGCTTCCTCATCTGTAACTGAGAAAAATGCCCCTGCCTCAGGTGTCTGGGGAGGAGGGGGCGTCCTGGCCAGGGTGCACCAAAGGGCGGATGTTGAAGTGTTTGTTAAACAGAAGGGAGGCAAGAACCACCACAGCGGGCTTCATAATCAGGCCCTTGACGTGAAAGGGATGCAGATGTGCTGCTTTCATAATGGGCTAGGCAGTCACCAACGCTGACTAGCTAATGAGCATCACCCTTTCCCAGCCAGCTGGCTCCTTGGCAGGGATTTCCCCTCACTTGACTTCGGGGAAATTCCCATGCTTAGAATAATCTGTTAAAAACACATACTTTAGAAAACCTCCTGCTGAGCACTCCAACTTCCTCCAGCCTGAGATAAGCCATGCTGGCTTCTCATTTTATTTTATTTATTTTAATTTATTTTTTTTAAAAGATGACCTGTAAGGGGATCTTAACCCTTGACTTAGTGTTGTCAGCACCACGCTCTCCCAAGTTAGCTAACCGGCCATCCCTGTATAGGGATCCGAACCCGTGGCCTTGGTGCCATCTGCACCACTCTCTCCCAAGTGAGCCATGGGCTGGCCCCTTGGCTTCTCATTTTAAAAACGGAAACAGTTAGGCAGGCAGCAGTGCCCACAGCTGTATGAAGCTTTCACAGGCTGCTGCTCCATGGGCTGCAACCTTGATCCCCGACAGTGACCGTGGAGTGGTAGAGGAACAAGAGGAACAAGCCAGGTCAGAACATGCTGTGCAACTCGCAGGGCACCTGCTCCATTCATTCCTCTTCAGTGGTTCCCAGCACCTGCAGCTGCCAGCATCAAATTACATGGAGAACGTGCAGAAACACAAAGATCCTGCCCTATCCTGGACCACTGAACCAGGTTTGGGGTGGGGGTGGGCCTTCAGGTTAAACCCACTTAAACCACAACACATACATGGGTTTGTTCCACAACATGTACTTTTTGCCGCCTGTCCATGCAGCAAGCCACAAGTTGCAGGGCAACAGTTTCTGATCACATTGGTTGAAAACCTCTGCATATGGCCATTCTATACCACCTGTTCCAACAAAAAGGCAAAATACTTTTGTCCATCCTGATCTCTCCACCTGGAGCAACTCCCCACACCCCACCCCAAATAGCTGATTAAATTCTGACTCATCCTTCAAAAGTTTAACTGTCACTACTTAGTGATGAGCTCCATGGTTTTTCAGCTCTCTGCCCTGTTACTCCCTGACCCCAACAGTAGCAATCTCTGTCTTTAATGCTCTAGAAACACATCAGGTTTACCTCATGCTTATTAGTCAGCATTGGTAGACTGAATTAAAACATAAAATATCTTTCATATTCTAGCATGTACAGTGTTACTGCTGGAAAAGCCGCTATTACGTCTAATCTAGACTTTCAAGCCATTCTCCATGAATAGCATTTTTGAATCTTTTGAACACACAGACAACAGTAAGAACAATGGGCTGGCCAGTTAGCTCTGTTGGTTAGAATACAGCCTTGTAACAACAAGGTCAAGGGTTTGGATCCCCATACCGGCCAGCTGCCAAAAACCAACCAACCCACCCAAAATGATAAGGTCAAAATAGCCCCAGAAATGGACATATCAACCCTTACTGATAACCTCTTATAATGTCTAAGGAGCTTTTAAAAATAATTCCCCCATGTACAGCTTTACATCTGTATTTAGCTTAGGACCCTGTTGACTTCTATTGCCCAGAGCTGATAGGGGTAAGACACCTCATGACTGACCTTAATTATACCAAACCCTGAAAGTGGATTTTCTTCTACAAATGGCTTAAACGTTATTTTAATCAAGTAAACTGCCAGTAAATGAATATTTTCCCACTTCTCAATTTAAAGCCAAAGCTTGCCCTGGAGTTGTGTCCTACATACTCTATATATCATTTAAAAACAAAAACAAAAAACCCCAGGGCTGGCCGGTTTGCTTAGTTGGTTAGAGCTCAATGTTACACCACCAAGGTCAAGAATTCAGATTCCCTTACTGGCCAGTGGCCAAAACAAAAACAAAATTAAAGCCTTACTGTGCTCATCTGTAAAATGGGCATCCAGGGCCCCATGAGGATGGGAAGTCAGGCCAGAAGCTCCAGACAGCCAGCACTCAGGGTTTTCCCACCCCATCCCACCCCCCCATCACAATCACTCCAGACCCCACCCCCCACCCTACCAGCAGCTCTGTTCCCTCCTGCTCTGGAAGCTCAGCCTCCATCCTGTCCAATGCAGACCTGAGATCTGGGCTTTGGGTGTCTTGTGCTGAGCCCCCAGGCTCTACCTGTGGATTGCCTCTTGGTGTCTGTTTTCTCTTCTTAGCCAGTCACTGCTCCTCCTTGGGCTTCTGGATCAGCTGATGGCTCCTCCTGCCCATCCTGACTGACACCTGCAGATCTCTCTCCTGGTGCCCTCTTCTCCCTGACAGCTCTTGCAATGGCTGCCCGGCTGAATGGACAAACCAAGCAATAACCCATCTGGTCTCAATGCATCCACCGAGTGAGCGCTTAGTGTGTACTGGGTGCTGTGCTCGGTGCCTAATACAAACCATCTCACTCAGGACTCCCAAGCACCCTGGATCATCACTGTCCGTTTATGCAGGAGGAAACTGTGGCTCAAAGAGGCTAAGTGACTGCTTCCAAGTGGTGGGGCTGGATCCAAAGTGATCCTGTCCCAAGTCTGCCTGCTCCTGGCCCCACTTAGCTCAGACTGATGGACAGCAGCCCCACAGCCTACCCTCCCTGGGCCTGCTCCTTGCCAGAGCATCCTCTTGAGAACCACCAGGCTGTCCCTCAGGGCACCAAACCCCTCCCCCGCCCCTTCACAGCTCTCAAATGAAAGAGAGCCCACTGATGGCAAGCTTCATTCTTTATTTTTTATTGGCATTTCACCTAAGGTTGATTACATACTGTGCTTGTCTCATTACACATACTCGCTTAGCACAGTGTGTGTATGGGAGACAACCATCCCTGGAACCCACTGAGCAAGGGAGCTTTCAGAGCAGGAGAATGAGAGACTGCTGCAGAACTGGCTTGTCCAGGCAGAACTGGCCAGAGCCCGCTTCTTCCTCTCTGCAGCCAGGCTTCACCCACGTGCAAATTCGTCTCCCCAAGGACAAGGTCTCAGATGGAAGATTCTGGCATGCTGCGTCTCTTTAGCAACATTGCGGGAGCATTGCCCTTGGAGCTGGAGCCTCTGCATGAGTGTGGGAAGGAGGAGTGGAGGAATGCTGGAGGGTCGCGAGAAGGCCGCCGATATCTGGGTGGGATAAACACACAACTGCTCACAGCCTCAGGCGCCTGGCCTGTGGGTAGGGCCCCCACTCCGGGCATACTAGTCTCGCTGGGTGCTGTGTTAGATGCTGGCATTACTGAGCCCTGTCAATCAAGTGACAGGCATGACCACTGTGAAGGGAGGTCTGGGTTCTCCATATAGAAACAGCGGGGCAAATTTTTTCTCTTTTTCTAAATTTAAGCTAGTGAAATGGAGTACACACTGGCCTTGTTTAGATAATCTGACAGACACAGAAGCCACAGCCACGTCCCTATTTTCTGTAAGCCAGCACAGAAATCAGTCAACACAAGGAAGAAAGCACAAACTACAAACTACTACTGCTCTGACACGTCCTCCAGCTGCTTTCAAGTTGTCATCCACAGTGCTCATTCATTTCAGTGTGAGGTACTGGCTCTACTGAAGGCAAAAACAAGACAAGATCTGTTTGTAAAGTGTCCCATTGTATCCATGTACAGCAGCCTGGGAAGTATTTTTTTCTTACTTTGTTTTAAGAATACATGATTACAATTTGTAACTTCCTAGGGTGAGAGTATAACATTTCTTTCACATTTAAATAGGAACTAGACCAGTTGACAATTCTCAAGGGTGCGATCAGGAGCAACGCAGTGAGCAAACACTGGCAACATCGCCGCCGAAAACAGTAAACGGTATATTTCAAAATCAACTCACAGTCTTAAACCTCACACATCCCAGGTTATCAAAGAACATTTTCATGTACGAAATTTCAGGGCCGGCCCGTGGCTCACTCGGGAGAGTGCGGTGCTGATAACACCAAGGCCACGGGTTCGGATCCCTATACAGGGACTGCCGGTTAGCGCACTTGGGAGAGCCCGGTGCTGACAACACCAAGTCAAGGGTTAAGATCCCCTTACCTGTCATCTTTAAAAAAAAAGAAAGAAAGAAAGAAAGAAAGAAATTTCATGTAATTACAGAAATAAAAACCAGTAACAATAACAACCAGCCTGTGCCTGATCCTTCTTATTTTCCATCTCATACTAACTATTGTGCCACGAACAAAACAAACTCCTCGACTATGTCCCGACCACCCCCGCTGGGGACCGTCCGCGGGGCAGAGCAGGCTTCCCGGGCACAGCGCTCCTGGCAGCAGCAGAGCCAGCGGCGACTCTGCCGGCACCGCACGCACCCGCCACCGGTGCCCGCTCTCCGCACACGTACCCATGTGAAGGCTTTCCAGGCTCCAAAATCTTGCTATTTCCCCTCTAGCTACCATCTTTCTGTTTGAAAAACGGCAACATCCGCAGCAGGACTCTGAGACTGAGCCGGGGAGGCCGGCGGGCGGGCGGGGTGGGCGGGCGGCTGCGGGAAGTGCAGAAACCGCTTATTCACCACCCCCGCCCGCCCGCCTGCGCCCGCCCGCCCGCCCGGCTGCCCAGACGCTGCCGCCGCTCCCCGGGCGCGACTGAGGGGACACGGCAGGGGCCGGCAGGCAGGAAACTCTAGACTACGGCAACACCTACACACGCAGCCCCTCACACTCACAGGGCTGCCAGGTGCAGCCGAGAGCCTTCACAGAAGCTGGTGGAAACGTCTGCTGCTCTTAGCTGCAACCCGCAGCGTGAGCTAGACTTCCAGAGAGCTTTTCAAAAAGGATCTGTTTCATGGGGAAAAAGCAGGGTTGCTTAGTTCAAAAACGGAGTTAGGATTTCATACAATGGTATGAGAAAAATGTGAGTCACGATACTGCATTATGTTAACTGTAAATTTATGAAATCGCTTTAAAGGGGGGATTTTATTTAAAAGGTGTATATGGAAACATGTATATACTGTGAAAGAGATATGTATATCTTTTACTAACATGTAAAGTATGTGCCCTCTATAAAGAAGAAAACTGTTTTTTAAAAAAAGGTTCCCTCTAGATAACACTGTGGGTTATTTTTATTTCTTTTACACTTTTCTGTATTTTTCAAATTATCTACAGGGAGCAAGTCTTCCTTTCACACTGTGGAGCAACAACTGTTACAAACTGTGCTTCCTTCAACTCCTCCATGACAGGAAGACAGGGCCTTTTTAACTTTATGAACGATGAGATAATACAGTCAAGTGCCACTCGGGGGATCAGTTCTGAGAAATGCATCATTAGGCAACTCTGCCGTTGTGTGAACGTCATAGAGCATTCTTACACAAACCTAGATGGTGTAGCCACGACACACCAAGGCTGTATGGTGCAGCCATTACAATCCCACAGGACCACTGTCCTACAGGCAGTCGTCCTGGACCTAAACGTTGTTATGCGGCACATGACTGCATACACGAAGTAGTGATCACAGGGTCATCTCTCAATAAATGTGGTTAGGTTTTAAAAGGTGATAGTGCCAATTAGTAAAATGCATGCTTTACAGTGATGAACTTTTTGGAGTCAGACTGCCTGTGTTCAAATTCTGCTCTACCAGCTTCCGGTCAAGATGGCAGAATACACGGTCCCCAGCATGACTCTCTCCCAAAAATCAACCAACTTACAACTTTTAAAAAGCAACGACAGCCAAGCTGGGGCCGCTAGAGCTCAGGGGAAGAGGAGGAGAGACGTATGAAGTGCATGAAGGCAGAAGAAGCCACAATGAGAGAAACAAAGAAATGCTCCTATAGTTCTGAGCCCCGGCCGTTTCCAGGCTGGAACTGGTGAGGACACAGAGCAGGAGCTGGCAAAAGCCGCAGCTGTGTCCTTCAGATGGAGTTGCCTGGAGGCAGTAGGGGATAGGAGAGCCTTGGTGGTCCCCAGGCCAGCAAGACCACTAACAGGGTTGTTGTGGACCCATATAGGAATGAGGACCCACAGACAACTGAGAAAAGGTGACACTCAGAGGCCCGTCCCATGGGAAGTGTTTGGAGTGCATGTGGTGGCAAAGGTGGACCCACCAGGGGAACACTGGGGCACAGCAAGGACAGCTGATCTGCCCCCTAATTAGCACAGGACCACTCAGTGGAGACTGGTCGGGAATATAGAACTGCAGGGGGTGCAGTTTGCTGAAAAAACTCAGGCCCAGACCAGAGTTTTCACATAACCCAAGTGTATGGGACCTCACAAGACCTGGAAGTACCTACAAGGTCAACAATTAAAACCTGAGCTGCACAAAAAGCTTTCCCCAGGGAATCAGCACAGGGCTCAGGGCTGGTCCACACAGGAAGTTCCCCCATTTTAGAAGTAAGCAAAGGACAACAAATTGTTTCCAGTGCAGAGTTTCATTGGTTGGAACAGTGAATAATCTAACACAGAACTGAAAGAAAAAACAAAATACCCACAGACCAGAGAAAAAGTATGACATTAACCAGTAAAGGTCTAAAGCCACCAAAGAACACCTATAAAACCTAGAAGGACCGGAAGCTCCTTAGGCCTCCAAGCCAGGGAGAGGGGAGGACTGGGGGCCTCAGCCATGCCCCAACACCCACACCCAGCCCAGCGACAACCACCAAGCTGCCACAGGAAAAACCCCAGGCTCCCGAGCAGGGGCAATGGGGGGCTGACGGCTTCAGCCATATCCCCCTGACATCTGCATTCAGCCCAGCGACAATGAAACCACCACTGGAAGCCCCCGGTCTCCCCTGTGGGAATGAGGGGAGCACCATGGGCCTCAACTACGCCCCCCCTTCGTCTTTCTCCCACACCCTATTTCCTTCCCCCTTTCCATCTCCCCCTCCCACCCAAATGCTCTGCGACATCTTAGAATGTGGAAACAGATGGAGCTGGGGACTGACCCCTCCTTCCACAACCAGGCAAGGAGCATACCAAAACACTACATCCATGTGCGTGGCCCACCACAGCCACCACAATAACCATGGCTGCCACAAAAGCAGCTAGATGCCACAATCACAATGCAGATGGTTCGCCAGCCACTCAAGAGCATTGACACAAGGAGAGTCATCACCAGCAGAGACCAAAGAAAAGAACAGGACGTCTCTCTCCACAAATGACACTTCAGGGTGATAGAAGAAGCACCTGCTCTATGACAATAGTGTGGACCTGAACACACCTCTCTCCGCACTGGACAGATCTAGGTGACAAATCAACAGAGGAACCATTACTCTTTCAGAAAGAGAAAAGAAATCTAGGGTTATCAGAGGTGTGAGAGAGGAGGGAGATGGATGGGGAGAGATTTGATAAGGGATATAAAGAATAAGTACTATTTATAATAATATATATGCTAATAATATTGATTTGATCAACATACGTCAATGTTGAACCCCAAAATATGTATAATTACGATTCAGTTAATAAATAAATAAATAAATACGATTCTGCTCTCCCATAACTAAATTAGAAAAAGTTTCCAGATCTATAGCGGCTCAGTTCCCTCCTCTGCAGAGCGGGGATAACTGGAGCGCTGATAATCATCACAGGGTTATTTGAAACACATTACAAAGTGTTTAGAACAGCACTGGCACTTCATTAGGGCTACTAAATGTTAGCTGTCATGCTGCTGCTGTTGCTCCAAAAAACCTGTGGTCCCTAATAACATGCTAATTCCCAAAGAAATCACAGTACAAAGAATGCAAACCTGTACAATCAGTTATAACACCCACGCCTGCTAAAGACTATACAGCAGGCTTTTCTTACCTTCAAATATTTGTGGCTATTTCTACTAATTTGGTGCATCCCACCCTTAAATCCAGCTAAGAAAAATTTTCTGGGTAACTCATAGCTTCAATGACCCACAATAGAAGTGAAACATACACACACGATCTCACACACTCAGTTTCAAATCTTTTCTTTACAAGTATTTTTAAAAGATGACTTAAGGGCCAGCCTGTGGCTAACTTGGGAGAATGTGGTGCTGATAACAAGGCCATGGGTTCAGATCCCTATATAGGGATGGCCAGTTAGCTCACTTGGGAGAGTGTGGTGCTGACAACAACAAGTCAAGGGTTAAGATCCCCTTACCGGTCATCTTTAAAAAAAAAAAAAAAAAAAAAGATGACTTAAAAGAGCCAAATATTTAAAATGTTCAATAGCTCACTGAAGAGGGGCATATTTATTCTCAAAGATAGTGCTTTATTGAATTAAAGATTCAAAAGACTCCTTGAAATTGTTTTCCATAGCAGACTACTCTACCATGTAAAGTTTCCTAAGTATACCTCATGAAATACTATTTGCATAATATGCTCCATGAAAAAAGTTTGAAAACCACTGTATAGTGTTGGGCATCCACAGGGTACATTAGTAATCACAGGCTCTAAGAAGTCAGAATAGAGAGCTGTGTAATCTAGTTTAACATAGAATTTCCCAGTCTCAAGTGGCCACAAAGCTCTGTTACAATAACACATATTACTACCCCAAAGAAAGCAACCTACAGTTTTGCTATTCAAAGTGGGATCCATGGACCAGCAGCATAGGCAATGACCCAGGAGCTGGACAGAAATAAAGATACTCAGGCCCCATCCCAGATCTGTGGAGTCAGAATCTGCATCCGAACAAGATCCCAGGTCATTCAAATGCACATGCGAGTTTCAAAAGTGTTGCTTGAGCAACTCAAGAAACTGCATCATACTTTGAGAAACTGGTACGAGACAAATCCCGAATGCCAGTGAGCCTTTTCCATCAATTCAGAGTGAAGGCCACGGAATGAATGGGTAGGCCTGGTTTCAACAGAATAAAATAAAATGCTGACTGCTGAGATACAAAGTGGGAATTGATTCTAATAAGTATCCATTCTAAAAAAGCCTAAATTCCCGCAGGAGGCAAATAAAATCCAGAGTGTTTCCATTTTCTTAAAAAAAAATTTTTTTTGGTTAAAATGGCTACTTTTCAAAAAGATAAAGCTCTCACTACAACATTTCCTTAGTACTGTCTACTTTTCACTGGCGTCTGGTACAAAGGATAGATTCTGTTTCCCAAGGATTTTTTCTAAATCCAGAGATGTGGGGTCAGGGCAGTAGAGTAAGAGCCTTGGAATTTTAGGATCTTAAATCAGAGGCACTCACTAAGTAAACTTATTTTACTGCACACTCAAAACAAGATAAAAAGAAGGAAAATGGTAAATAAATAAACAAAAACTGCAAAGGATGTCGACCCAACAACCCTTCTAAGATATTTTTGGAACAAACTACCACTAACTTAGAAAGGGGCAAGACAGAACAAAGACAAGTTTTGACTTTAAGCTTTTAAAAATTTTTTAGTGATTAGAGCCTACACTTAGAAAATCAATAAGAACGCTACAACAAAAACCTTAAGCACAGCTGAAAGAAGTCTTAAAATCCTTCCCCTCCCTCCCCAATTAACCTCTTCTCTTTGGATAAGATACCATCACAACACATCATTGGGATTGGGCAGTTACAAACATTGATTACTAGCAACACTGAAGGAATTAAGCAAAGGGATCAGTCCCACAGAAGTAGAGAGATCTAAACTGCATATTAATATCAAATATTTAGAAATCAGAGGATAAAATAAACATTGAAAACACATAGGATGTTATGATCATTTTTATTCTATATAGAAATGTATTTTCAGCACTGTGGCCCCAAGACTCATATATATTTACATACGTATGGAAAAGAAATGTCATAAAACTATTGAAGAGGTAAGTTAGTAACAATACCTCCAACTCAAGAGCAGTCACCACTTTACCTCTCCAGGATGGGTTCTTGAGATTGACTAGGTGGTCATTAAGGTTTCTTTTAGCTCTGAATTTCTGATTTCTTATTTTTCATAAAATATGGTATATATTTTCTTATATGACCACCTTCTGATTACGTGCAGAAAGGAGACCGTCACTGGATATCTACTCAGCAACCAAAGTTTCCCAACTACTGCTGCTTCTCTGCTGTTTCCTCAAAGCAGCAAACTCCTCATGTGGTACAGAGATAGTCACAACCTGGGAAAATATCCCAGGAACCTTATGTCCCCACTAGGTTTGGATATGGCCCAATTACCAAGAACTACAGGAAAGGCGCTGGGTAGTAGGAGGCCCTGGGAGATAAAGTAATGCTATTCTTTGGCAGGGCACTACTGTCGATTTTAGAGAATGGGTTCAAGGATGGCCACCACACCAGCCAAGAACCTGGGAACCCCCTACTTCGGGTTGCCACCGACTGGACTGAGCCACAGTCCAAATTCCCATATGGGCAATGACCACCTGGAACCAACATCACAAAACCAGGATCTTGCACACTAACTAGCCATCTTCCATAACTACAGCTTCTTAAGCTGGGTTAGGGGATTCCTACACAGGAAATAATTTGCTACATTTGCTATCAGTTATGCAGACCAATGTTCTCTTGTTCATTAGCGTAAATAATTAAGTGCCCAGAGTAATCCTTTAATTCTGAATGGATTAAAGACAAACATTATTATTAATCTACAGGACACAGGCTATTTTCCAGAGAAATCTGAAAGACGTTTAACATACAACACGACATTTTCTAGTACATATTGTTGTGCGACTGTAAACACTTTCAATATGCTGACTGCTCCTGTTTGGCTCAGGCAGACTTGGTTTAGTTCTTCCTGAAACACCATTCAGCAGCCACCCTCTTCACCAGAGCAGGGAAGGGCCGAGTCACACACAGCACAAAGGAAATGGAGCCGTGTTACAGGAACATGCTGTGTGAGAGCCATCAGTGCAAGCCTGGAGACTGTGATGAAAAGAGCTCTCTCTGTGCCTTCAAAGCTATTGCTTTTCCTCCTGGGGCAATGTGGACATAAACACACAAAACCACGGAAAATGTGCTCTTAGTGGCTTAAATGAACCCTCTCATCATTACCCCTACTCCACACCCCACCCTCTCCAAAGACTGGTCCAAACAAGATAGTCTGTCTGGTCACTGACCAGAATTTTGAAGAATGCAGAAACAAATATAAAATTCCCCTTTAAAAGACAAGGTGCTGCCTTCATCTGACAGCCATTGCTTTCCTGACCTCTCTAAGCACATGGGTTTTTCAACCTTCAAGGCCTAGTACGTAGTTCACCACTTTTCTGTATTTATCTTTGGCCAGTACAGGAATCAAACCCTGGACCTTGGTGTTATCAGCACCATGTTCTAACCAACTGATCTAACCGGCCAGCCCCCTCTGTATTTATCTTTATCTAGTTATCTTTGGGTTTCAAACATAACAAGAACACAAGAAGTATTGGGTGAATTTCACTTTTTTCTTTGTTTTAGTAAAAGGCAATCATTAGGGCGTAGTCTTAAGAACTGCCAAACAGATATACCTTCTTGCAAATAAATGAGATAATTCTGTGTTTTGTGATGAAAAGCATAGCACCTGGGAGACAGTGAGTGGAACAGGAAGCAGTTTGGGCTTTCAAGTCTGTTTGATCTGGTTTGAGTGCCAGCTCCACTATCTACTGCTTAAATCTTGCTTAGCTGAGCTAGGAAGTTACTGAATATTTTTAAGTCTTGGATTCCTTGTCTGTAACATCAGGCCAGTAACATATACAGAGTACTGGTACATGTGGTTGTTTTCTAGATGTTTACACATCTTGCTCTCCTTCCTCTGACTTTTCACATTCTTCTCCTTTTAAAATCCAATTTTGGAAACTTAGTAATTAGACTAAGACATGATATTTTGAAGAATTTTTATTTAACTCTGTTAGTTTATAAAGATTTGAACAAATACAAGTTTTAGACCTGAAAGTGTTTTAACTACAAGAAGATGAAAATTCATGAGTTTGCTGGAAAATTGTTAAATATTTTCTTATGTTTTTCTAAGACAAGGACTAGAAACACTAGAACTCTAGACACACAAAAATCAGTAGCATTTCTATACTCCAACAGTGAACATGCAGAAAAAGAAATCAAGAAAGCAGGGCAGGCCCATGGCTCACTTGGGAGAGTGTGGTGCTGATAACACCAAGGCCATGGGTTCAGATCCCTATATAGGGATGGCTGGTTAGCTCAATTGGGAGAGCGTGGTGCTGATAGCACCAAGTCAAGGGTGAAGATCCCCTCACCAGTCATCTTTAAAAAAAAAAGAAATCAAGAAAGCTAGCCCATTTACAATAGCCACCAAAAAATAAAATACTTAGGAATAAAGCTGACCAACGACGTGAAAAATCTCTACAAAGAGAACTACAAACCACTGTTGAGAGAAATTAAAGAGGACACGAGAAGATGGAAATATATCCCATGCTCTTGGATTGGAAGAATTAACATTGTGAAAATGTCCATATTACCCAAAGTGATCTACAAATTCAATGCAATCCTCATCAAAATTCTAATGACATTTTTCTCTGAGATGGAAAAAGCTATCCAGACATTTATATGGAACAACAAAAGACCATGCATAGCCAAATCAATTCTGAGCAAAAAAAAAGTAAAGCTGGAGGCATAACACTACCTGACTTTAAACTATATTACAAAGCTATAATAACCAAAACAGCATGGTACTGGCATTAAATTAGACACACAGATCAATGGAATAGAATAGAGAACCCAGAAATCAATCCATATGCCTACAGCCATTTGATCTTTGACAAAGGTGGCAAATCTACATACTAGGGAAGAGACTGCCTTTTCAACAAGTTGTGCTGGGAAAACTGGATACTCATATACAGGAGAATGAAACTAGACCCGTACCTTTCACCATATACCAAAATCAACTCAAAATGGATTAAAGAATTAAATATATACATCCTGAAACAACAAAAGTCCTTAAAGAAAACATAGGGAAACACTCCAGGAAGTAGGAGTGGGTACAGAATTCATTAATAGGACCCAAAAAACACAGGCAACTAAAGGTAAAATAAACAAACAGGATTATATCAAACTAAAAAGCTTCTGCACAGCAAAAGAAACAACCAACAGAGTAAAAAAAACAACCAACAGAGTGGGAGAAAATATTTGCAAAATATACATCTGACAAAAGATTTATATCCAGAATATACAAGGAATTCAAACAACTTTACAGCAAAAAACTAAATAACCCAATTAAAAAATGGGCAAAGGAGCTGAACAGTCATTTCTCAAAGGAAGATATATGAATGGCCAACAGACACATGAAAAAATGCTCAACATCACTCAGCATCAGGGAAATGCAATCAAAACCACACTGAGATACCATCTCACTCCAGTTAGGATGGCTAACATCCAAAAGACTGAGAATGATAAGTGCTGGAGAGGTTGCAGAGAAAAAGGAACCCTCCTACACTGTTGGTGGGGCTGCAAAATGGTGCAGCCTTTACGGAAAATTATATGGAGGCTCCTCAGACAATTGCAGGTAGATCTACCACATGACCCAGTGATTCTACTGCTGGGTATATACCCATAGGAATGGAAATCCTCATACCGAAGGGATACCTGTACTCCAATGTTTACTGCAGCTCTATTTACAATAGCCAAGAGCTGGAACCAGCCCAAATGTCCATCATCTGATGAGTGGATAAGGAAACTGTGTTATATCTACACAATGGAATACTACTCCGCTATAAGAAAGAATGAAATACTACCATTCCCAACAACATGGATGGGCTTAGAGAAAATTATATTAAGTGAAACAAGTCAGACACAGAAAGAGAAATACCACATGTTCTCACTTATTTGTGGGAGCTAAAAAATAAATAAATAAATAAACACACAAATAAATAAAGGGTGGGTGGGGTGAAGAAAACAGAATAACCACAAAAATTCCTTTAACTATTTAAGTCAAGTGAACAGATACGATGTCGGCGGGGAGGGAGGGGAGGGGGTGGAGAGGAACAGGTAAAGGGGCATGAAAATCAACTACAATGTATTTTGAGAAATAAAATAAACAAATAAAATAAAAATTAAAAAAAATTTTAATCTTCATTATAGGCAATGATAAGGCATGAAATACCAAATCAGATAACTGCTATTGGAGCTCATATGATCTCCAAGACTTGCAGGCAATGTAGTTATCAGGCACTGATATCCATGTTTGCGATCCTTGTTCCTGCATACGGAAACCTTCTGTAATTTCTAAATTCCTTAGGCTCTGTGGAATCCGTCAGCACAGTCAGCAGATAGCGATTTTACTGTGTACAGTCTTAGCAGTCAGGAAAGCACTTTGAACAGTCAGGAAAGCACTATGACTGTAAGTACTTGCCTACAGATAAATGAACCCATCGTCTTGTTTTATAAATAAATTCAACCGACACCCAGTATTGTGTGGTATGAGAGGATAAAGCGTGGCATCTGCACCTCACAGTCAAGCCCTTTCCCATCACTCTCAACTGGTCCTAAGCCAGTAAGATTGAATTTTATATATTCTCTGATTCTTCACTAAAAAAAAAAAAAAAGTTTGAAAAGCAATTTGGATAAAATGCATGAGTAGAGAGAAACAATCCAAAAAAATAAGAGATCAAACAAAAAGGTGTTAGGGTGTGTTTAAAGTCATTGCAAAGGCATCTCTCTCACACACCACACACGCCTCAACACCTGCTACTGTTTCTTTTCTCTTTCCTTTTAACAAAAAAATTTAGTGAAGCCTCTGGGTAATCCTTCAGAAAATCATTAGATAATGCCTGAAATTTGGATGGCCCCCAGCTCCCTTACCAAAGCACTCTTCTCCTGTGCTCCCTCTGTCAGCCAGGCAATGGTGTCAGCACAGATCCCTCCCTGTCCCCTGCCCAAAACATCCAGACTACTAGCTCGGCCTCCAAGTTCTTCATTTCGCCAGTACTACAGTCATTTTCCTAATGCAGGGCTGTTCCCACTTGATTAAATAACAGATTTCTCTGGTCTCCACTCATCCACAGTCTCTCTAAAATGCAAATCTGATCATCTCACTCCACTTAAAACCCATTAGAGGCTCGTGGTGGCCCCAGGCTCCTTCTTACCCCTAGCAGCCTGGTCTCTCGTCTAGATAAGCCTCTCAACCTGCCCTTCCCCCTCACCTTCATCCAGCCCAACCACAGGGACCTAGAGCTGGACGCCCTCCCACCTGGAGCAACTGGGGTTGTCCAGAAATGCTAAGCCCCCCCAAAATTGGTCCATGCATTCCTGCCATGAACACTTTAACACTGAACACCCAAAAATGCCAACTATTCACATTTGTCACAACGTAGGATTGCGGTTCTTTGTGTGTGGTCATTTGACTGGAATACTGCATTCTTTCCTGCACAGTCTACACCTATAATGTGTCAACTATGATTTCTACTTCTGGCTTCTTTAAAGTATGGCAATAAAACCAGAGACACTGGTGAAGCAATCTGAGTAGACTCCTCTATTTTTCATTTTGCCAAGCTGTCAACTCCCATCTAATTTGACAGTAATATATATTTTAGCGATTCACCTTTATCGAGTCTCTCCAAAGTATTCAAATTTGCTATAATAGACTTGAGTCTCTTTTTAGCCTCATAATTTGCTTACATAATAACAAAATAAGTTCCATAATCATAATAATAAACAGAACTGCCATAAATAGATTTGGGTCTTGTGGGAGCAATAGAGAGTGGCCCAGGAAAGCCAGCCTTCAGCATGCTGCTGGCAGCAGTCAACTGCTTCTCAGAAGCAATGCAGGTCAGCTGTCAGCTGATAGACCTGGGGACTGGTTAATGGGGGTTCTGTTGGGCTACCCTACGTTCCCTTTCTCAAATCTGCTCTCCTTTCTCTGGCCTCCACCTTTTGCATATGTGGTCCCCTCACCCTGGAATACACACTCCCCCTAACAGCAAACTTCATCTAATGCCTATTCACCCACCAAGTGTCAACTTTGATGTCATTTCCTCCAGATCTGATTGGCTGTGATGGATTTACTTGCCTGTATACCATACAAACAGTCCTGCAAGAACACTCTCACTACACGTTCCCCACCATTACCCAGCCTCTAGCACAGTGCCTTGCTTATAATGACAAATATATTTGTTAAATGAATCAAAACCAAGGAGGTATCTCTGAAACCAAGAGCACATTTAAAATGCAACTCAGAAAAGCTTCAGAGCACCTTGGACATTTCCTGAGATAACACAGTTTGATTAGGTCCTAATGACCCATCCTATAGCATTCCCCAATTATTTTAAGCTTATTAACTTATCATAATAACCTTGGACCAACCTGCTTTTACAACCAATACTAGTTGTTAAATAGGGAAAAGTAAATAAATACAAAAATAAGTAAACCTTTTCCATTTCTGAGTGATGTAAACATTTTGGTATGAAATCAAACCGAAGAAACAGGAGTTGCATATATGGGAAGAATGTTGCCCATAATGCCCTGAGCGTTAAACACACTGGAAAACTTCTTGGTTCCTTTTTCCCCCCCCCTCTATAAAAAAACCAACCTTAAATCCGTACATGGAACGTTTACTAGATGAAGCAAGCAGGATAGGCTGTGGGGGCTATTGCAGGGGCGGAGACAGTTGCAGAGTGCCACGTGAACGCAGGCCACCATCCAATCGCCTGGGACTGCCTGGACAAGTCCCCAGCACAGACAGAGCTGGAAGATTCACTGATCTGTTCACAAGAAGAGGCTCCCTAACATCCCCAAGAGCCTGCCACTCAGTCGCTCCTTTCTGTTTGGGCCTTCTTCATTGGCAAGGGCACAGCAAAGGGGCAGGTCCCAGAAACCTGCACGGTTTACCGCACCCCCACCCTCTCCACCCCGAGCATTTGTGCTGGGCACCCAAGGCTTCCAGGGCTACTCCTGCAAGAACTATCATTCACTTCAGTGTGGAGAGGTCACAGAGGGGACAAAGCCAGGCTTTAAGACACTGGGCAGAAACCAATGCTCAAGAGCAGTTTGCAGATGTTAATCAAAACTGCAGCCCTTCCATATGGTTTGGATGGGTCTGCCCCAAAAGATGGTCACTGAGCTTCCAACCAGCTAGCCAGAATGTGCTCTAGCTTTTGCTCTCTCCTGGCCTTGGCATAAGCTCCTGCCAAGTTCTTCCACATGGATATGTATAGTGGAACAGTAATTATATGGGGAAGAAGGAAGTTTTTTGTGGCACAAAGTGTTGCCCTCACCCTTTTTAGAATTAAACATTTCTGTAAAAGATTCCTCAATTTGTTCTTGTGGCAAAAGGAAAAATGCAGTATGCTGAATGTCTTATCACTAAGAAATCTGTCTTGAAAATTTATCTATCTTATTCCCCATGCTTGTCTCTTTGTATTCTCATGGTAGACCCTGGTAAAAACAATAATCAATTTCAGTGCATCTGTAATGCTTTTTTACTTCTTATTGACAGTAGAACCAGGAATTTTTTAAACCTCAGAGCAGATTTTCAAAATGGTTGGTCCCTTGACCAGTCACTGGCCAGCTCTGATGCCCTTCACAGACAGACTGGCCGGCACATGCTCTCCTTTGTGGATCAAGACTTTCTTTGTCTATATCATCCCTTTAAGGACTAGATTTTTATTGTTTCCTAATGGAAAATGTGGATGGGTGGTTATGATTTACAGTTTTACAACAGAGTTGTTAGCAACTCGTATCATCACATCATTCTGGTGAAGACTGAGAAATCTGGCTAGGTCACTAGAGGGCTAGACTAGGTCAATTTGATTCTTAGCTTGCAAAAAGTGACTATAATCACACACACAAAAGTTTAAAAAAATTTTAAAAATCATATCAAGCAATTATTTAAGTTAGAAAAAAAATTTTAAAGCCATAAAAAGTCAAGTTGCCTTGTTTGTATCCCCTCAGAACAGCATTTTCTCTGGTTTTTAATATCTGGCTATTATTGCACCTATGTTGTCAATTTCTCTCCTTTGTTATCTGGCATTATTACTAAATGCTCTAATACAAGAGGACTTCAAAAAGTTCACGGAGACTGGCGGGTTAGCCCGGTTGGAGCATGGTGCTGATAACACCAAGGTCTACGGTTCCATCCCTGTGCCAGCCAGCCGCCATAAAAAGAAAACAAAAGTACACAGAAAGATTTGTATTAACTTTTAATTCTATTTTTCTGTGAACTTTTTAAAGTGCCTTTGCATAATACTTATTGGTTAACTAAAGGGCTTTTGAAAAATTTAACAGATTTCATTGTTTGAAAAATCTACCAACATCAATGCATGGGCATGTTTTAGTTCTTTGTTTGTAATCCAAGAAGATTCCACTCAAGTGTAACAGCTAACGAAAACAGATACCCACCTTTCTGGGAGATAATTTAGATAATCACTTGGTTTATCCCAGAGCAAACTAATCTGAACTCCATGGATGATAAGTAGAAAGAGAAGGTAAATAGACATGAAAATAAGAATTTGAAAAGTGATCAAATTTGATTTCTGATCGAAATGTAAGGGAGGAAGTATGGCTGGAACTCGAGGTACGTATGGGAAAATTAGCAGCACAGGTCAGCTATGATGGGATAAGTTGTTTAGAATGTAAAAGAAAAGCTTCGTTAAAAAAGAAAGCAAAAGGCAGCAAAGATAACTCCCTGACACAAAGTGATAAGAGCACAGGCACCCTTCCTACAACCCAAGGAAAGGCAAGCCACAGACATCACCCAGAAAGCAGTATTTTCATAGGCTGCCAACCTCTATCCGTGAACTTTACGAAGGCACTCATAGGTGTCACTGAAACTCATTGTCCCGATTCTTTATTTCAAATAACAGACCCAGGCAGTAACTCCTAAGAATTACTAAGGACAGTCCTATGAGACCTTCCTTCATAGACTGTATGGGCTAGTAAAAGAGAAGACAGTTACTCTGAACATAGCAAGAGGAAAAACTAAGTTCTAGAAAAGAATACAGCGCAGTGCTGCAAAGTTCTGAGAAGGGAGAGCTCACTTCTCCTAGGAGAAGGTCTTCATTTCTTAAAAAATAAACAAATTGCTAATGTTCAATTTTCTATATTTTAAGAAAAATTTAATTGTGGGTATTTATTGATTTGGAGATTTTGACAGCACTTGCCCAAAGAAGAGGAAATGTACTTTTATTTTTAAAGAGTTTTTACTACAGAAAATTTCAAACAAACACAAAAGCAGAGAAATTAATATGATGAACCCACAATGATCAATATTTGCGTGAAGGTACTGGTGGAAAAAAAAGAAAAAGATCAATATTTTACCGATTTTGTTTCAACTATTTCCCAACAACTTTTTTTGGAGTATTTTAAAGCAAATCTTACATATCGTATCATTCTATGAAGAAAATATTTCACTGTGTATCTATAACAAATAAGGACTTAGAAATAACTGTGCTATTTTATCTGAACAAAATTAATAATTCCTTCATGTTACCAAATATTCATCCATGTAAAAATTTCCCCTCTTATCTCAAAATGATCTTTTTACAGCTGGTTTGTTGGTATCAGGAACCAAATTAAGATTCACACATTACATTTACCAAACATAACTTAGATGAAACCAAATTTATCCATTGGAATGGCACCTTTCAGAGATTTTGCATTCAATCTGTGGGCTCATGGAGTTGGGCATCATGCTAGCACTTAGTTGCTCTGTAAAACAAAAATCCCTTTGCAAATGGAGAGCAAAGAGGTCCAAGACTTGAAGGTAGAAATGCTGGAGATAGACCATCATGTGAGTGCCCACCCCCAGACCCAGCCTCTGGGCTACATCTCCCCATCCAGACGGTGGAAGCGGCAGCAACTTTTATAAGCAACAGACTGCTAATCTCTGCAGGCCACAGATGCTGATGAGAAATGCTTCCACTGCGATGAAGACCTGGACCTCTACGGATGTGGGACATCTGTCATGAGAAGTGTGGGCATAGTTACTGTATCAGGCAGCAAGGCCAGCTCGGTCTTTGGGATGGTTGGACCTTAACTGATCTCGCGGTCCCAGGAACAAAACTAATGAGTAATTCCAATAAGGTGTCACCTGATTTGTGTAGCAGGAAACCTCTGGGTCTGGTGAGCAGAGCCTGACTTGAGCCACCATAATAGACAAACCAAGGGCCCTCACTCAACTCCCAAACTCAGGGCATCTGGAAGCAGATGCCCGGAAACCTTGGGGGAGGTACCCTACTACCACTAATTCTTCCTAGCCTTCCCCAAAGAGACCTCAACTACTTACCTGGTAACTGTGCCCCCAATACAGACAAAGCCCCAGAGGCAAAACGTAAGCAATACTCTTTCTTCCTAAACCCTTTGACTGGAAAGAGAGTGGCCTCAGGAAGGATTTAGCTTGTGTGGACTCAGGTTAGTAGCTAACAGTTTGGCTGGATGGCTTGGAGGAATGTGGAAAGAACAAAACGGGATGGGGACTGGCTTGGGGAAGGGGTATGACTGGATATATCTGAATACACTAAAGGCATGAGAAGACATCTGTTCCGTGTGAATCCTTATTGCAAAAGAGGTTGTTTAATAATCCTGCGGACATGAAGTCCCACTGTGCAGATGTCAACTAGTCTTCTTTCCTAGTCTTCTTGATGCTTGCTCAGTAGTTCATAAAACAAAAAACAAAAAAAGGCCATGGTGGCAGAAAAGGAGCCTGGGCTAAACCACAGGGCCTCCCCCTCAACAAAGTTAATGATACGGTTCCTTGAAGGAACCAGACAGCTTCTTGTGGAAAGCCGATTACAATGGGCCCTCTTCATAATAGAGGGGTGGTGATTTGTCCTTACTGGAAGAGCTACTTATGCTAGACTTGGATTTGTTTCCTTCACCATCAGCCTCTGCTGGATCTTACTGAAGGATCCTGTACTGTCAGGGTATCTCACACAACACTGCGTCTCCCCAGAACTCCACTGAAAGCAGCACATGTCTGTATCACACCAGTAACAGCCCAATGAAAACAAAGTTACAGAGGCAGCTTGGAGCCACGCCCTGAAGATGCTACACCACCCTGGATGGGCACATGCTCTGAGCCAATGACTACAATAGTGATGCTCACCCACAGCCAGAGCATGTGGGTCCAGAAGTCAAGGGTATACACAGAAGTAGCTTCTTCAGATTACTTAATAATATACTTACAAAACGTTTTCTTCCCAACCAGGAACTCTGCTCTGTTGAAACTGAATTTAGCCCTGAATTTAGGGAAAAGCATTTCCACTGGAGTTCACAGCCCTGGCCCCACTGAACTAGAACTGAGGCTGGCCATTTTAGCCTCCTCGGGCTGCTGGGAAAATGATGGATTTTGTGGCCACTGCCACAGTTGTTTCTCAACTGGACTAATGCAGTGGCCTTCAAATCTGTCCCCTTCCTCTGCCTTTCCCCCCAGACTGCCCTTCCTCTCCAAAGCATAAGTCAGAACACATCCTCCTCCTGCTGGCAACGGCCGCCCACTCATTTAGAACAATGCCAGCTCCTTCTCGTGACCTGCACTGCCCTTTCTAGCCATGGCCCACCTCCTGACTGCAGCGTCCTCTCCTGTCCCGTTCCTGAGCTCCAGCCACTCTGGCCTCCCTGCCAAGCTTCACACACATCACACGTTCTTGCCTGTCCTTGGGCATGTGGTGTCCCTGCCACTGGGACGTCTCCTCCCTCGGGTTTTTGCCTTGCTGCCTCCTGCTCATCTTTCAAGTCTCTGCTCCAGTGTCGCCTCTCTGGAGAGGCAGCTTTCTCCCTCTCCTGCTCTCACTCACTCTCCACATCACCCACATTCATCTTCTCCAGAGCAGTCACTGGTGCCTGAGATAATTCCATTTACTGATTAAAGGAACCTGTTTGAATGCTGGAATTTAAACTTCTTGGGATGCTTTATTCCCTGCTGAACCTCAAATGATAAAAACAGTACCAGACTCACAGTTGTTCTACACATTTTTGTGGCATGGCTGATTTTTCACTCAGAGAGAGGAAGAAAGGAGACTATGGCAACTCTAAGAAAGCAGGAACACTAACAGCTCAGAAATCAACAGAGCGAAGATTTGGACCACCTCACCTCGCAAAGGGGATGAGCAAAGTCAAAGACACCACCTGTGGCCTTACAACCCAAGGCAGAGGGAGACACTTCCTTTTATGATGTCATGTACGTGTACACACTATTTTCTACTTCCTTTCCCTCCCCCCTTCGCATTATGGTAGGTTGTGTTGCTTGAATGTTCCTCGGGCTATAAACACCCAAAAAGCCTTGGGACAGAACTGGAGAAGGAATTGTTATTACTAAGAGGTCCTCGGCTTGGAGATGTCTGCTATCATCCATGAACCTTTGGGTTGTCTGCCTCTAGGGGATGAAGGAGAGGGTCTGCAATCACACATGGAATAGTTGCATCATGGTAGAATGATCCTCTTTTGGAAATGAATGCCCTCCACCCTGCTTCATTTTTCTGTACAGCACTACCAGGTAATCTAGTATCCTCACCAGAACGTAAGTGATTGAAGGAGCTTTGTTTTGTTCACTACTGTCACCTGGGACATGGTAAGAACTCAATAGTTATTGAATGAATGAACGAACAAATGAAGACCTGTGCAGAATCTTATTTTCTAACACCACCGGGATTTCCTCTGGGAGAATGACCTTCCTTCCATTGTATTCAGTCTTAGTGGACAGGGAGCCCATGTACTTGCCTCCAAATACAGAGGGCAAGGGGTCCCTGGAGGCACCCAATTCTTCACCTTGTTCCAGTGCCACCAGCTTGTGGACACATCACCTAAGCTCAGAGAGTTGAATCCTCTATCTTGGAATTTTAACTCATGGGTGAGTGACAGAAGGACATTCCCAGGGATGGCACCCCGACCAGTCTTCTGCTACCTGCCTTCTGTGGTTCCTCAGCTCCCAGGAGCAACCCTGACTGCACTCCATTCCCTAGCCTGGTTCCCCGGCCACCCTATCAATTCTGGGAGCACCGGACACCCTTCCAATACATCTCCCTTTTCCTTAAGCTAACCAGAGTTAGTTTTTGTTGCTTTTTAACAAAAGAACTCTAAAATAAAAACTTTAAAAAATGACAAAAAACACAAAACAGTGTTACAGAAAGCACAAAATACACTGTGTATGTGTATGGGCTTGAAAAGAAATCCTCTACATTCCTACCACCCTAACACTTTTTATTTTTACCTCTTCTTTTAAAATCTTTGACTATATGTGTATACATTATACATGGTATTTGTTTTTGAATTATTTTCCCTAAAAAGATGAAGTCCTAAACCACCAGTACCCATGAATGTGGCCTTATTTTTGTAGGTGATCAGTAAAGAGGAAGTCATTAAAAATCCAATGACAATGGTAACCTTACAAAAAAAGAGAAATCTGGACAAAGAGACAGAGATGCAGGGAGAATGCCATGTGAACATGAAGGCAGAGATGGGGTAATGTATTGCTATGAGTGAAACATGTCTCCCTGAAGTTCATGTGTTGGAAACTTGATCCCTGCTGTGGACTGATTGTGTCCCCCAAATTCACATATTAGAAGCTTAATTACCATTGTGACAGTGTTGAGGGTGGAAATCCTATTATGGTAATTGAAAGATGGAGCCTTAAAGAGGTGATTAGATTGTAGGACCATGACATAGTGAATGGGTTAGTAATGGTGGTCAGGGGTGTGGTTCTGAGGGCTTTAAAAGGAGAGCACATGAGAGCCTCTCTCTTTTTCTGCTCCACCATTCTTGCCATGTGACACTCTGCATTGCTGGACAGTCACCTCACCAGATGTGTTCCCTGGACTTCAGATTTCCCAGCCTCAGAAACCGTAAGCAGTAGAATTCGTTTTCTGACAAATTATCCAATTCTATGTATTTTGTTATAAGCAACAGAAACAGACTAATACAATCCCCATTGTAAAGTATTAAGAGGGCGAGAAATCCAATTATGGTATTTAAAATGTGGGGTTTTCAGGGCCAGCCCATGACTCACTTGGGAGAGCATGTGCTGACAACACCAAGTCAAGGGTTAACAGCCCCTTACCTGTCATCTTTTTAAGAAAAAAAAAAATGTGGGGGCTTCAGGAGGTGCTTGGATGGTGAGGGCCCCGCCCTCACCAATGGATTAATCCATTAATGGGATAATGGTTTAATGGGTTATCAGAGATTGGTTCTGATGGCTTTATAAAAAGAGCAAGTGATGTGATATTCTGTGACGTCATGGGACTCTGGGGAGTCTCCACCAAGAAGAAGACCCTCACCAAACGTGCTCCTGGACCTTTGGACCTCCCATCCTCCAAAAGTGGAAGAAATAAATTTTACTTTCATATAAATTACCCAATTTCAGGTATTCTGTTATAAGCAACAGAAAATGAACTGATACATGCATCTACAAGCCAGGGAACCCCCTGAGGCCACCAGAAGCTGAGAAAGAGCCGGGAACAGATTCTCACTCACAGCCCTCAGAAGGAACCAACCCTGCGGACGCTTTGATCTCGGATCTAGCCTGGGACTCGGTTCTCACGGGGACCTCCACGTGCAGGAACTTAGGAAGGGAAAGGCCACAAGAGAAGCAAACTTCTCAAACTCAGAGCCACGCGGACGGTGGCGCCAGAGCACCACGCGGCCTCTGGGACGCACCCTCCTCCCGAGAAGGTCCTCGGTGCTCCCAGGCCAGCGCCACCCGGCCCAGAGAGAGGCGCAGAGGTGGCAATCACCTGGGCGCCTCGGGCTGGCTGGGAACAGTCCCACGGCTGCGTCCACAGCAATTTCGGAAAGGGGAGGCCCCCGGACTCACTGTTGGCTGCTCTCCTGTGCCGCGGGCGTCCCACGCGGTCCAGCCCGATGGGCGTGCTCCGGGACAGGGCGCAGGGCCGGAGCCGGGCCGACACGGCTCTGTAGGGCGGCACCTGGTGCGCGGGCACGGGCGGCCGCGCCGCCGGCTGTGGAAGGAAAGCAGAGGCGGTGAGCGGCAGGAAGCGCGGCCCTGCCACCCGCCGGTGGGCACGGCCTTCTCGCCTCGAAGCCATGCCACATGGGAAGTGGTTTCCCCAGGCCCCGCCGAGAGCGGCAGGCTGCCCCAGGCTCAGCGCCACCCGACACCCGACGGGCCACAGCGTTGGCCTGTCCCTCCCAACATGCTGCCTCGGCCTCCTGCGCTCACACCTGCAGAGCTTGCAACCGAGCCTGCCGCATGCAGGCCCTTACAAGGACCTGAGCACCTGAAGACAGTTCCTGCTTCCTAAACTAACAAGATAGCTGAGCTTTGTTTAAAAGAGTTGCTTTTGCACGTATTTACCCAAGTGTTTTTAGAACTGTCTATAATGCCCTTCGATTTTGCATATTAGCAATCTCTATTACTATGTGCCAAAGGCCCAGTTGGTTCATGCTTCCCTTAGTTTTCTGAGGATTTTTACACCCCACTCCCTAAATAAGGTTACAATGCAGAAAATTATTTTTACTACACTCCTTTTTGATGCACTGAAGTGAAATAATTTCTAAGGGCTTTAGATCTTCTCTATACTGTTTCAACTTAAAATAGATTGCAATTTGCTTTAGTTCAGAATTATTTCTTAGCAGGTGGAGCAGCTTAAAACAAAAGTTTCTAAAAGATTCATGGTATTCTTTGATTTAATTTATTCTTACCTTCAATTAAAGCAAGTTTTGGAGTACTTGCTATAAACAAGGCACTGTGCTGGGCTTTACAGGGAGAACATAAGCATACAATCCAATACTAATATAGAATTTCCCATTTAAGAGAATTTCACAGGTTATTTATGACATCAGCTAGCAGATTTTAAAAATAAAATTGGACATATACATTACTCATGCTGTTCTGTGAACATTTGAACATGGCCAGGGTATTAACCTCACCAAATAAATATAAACTCCTCCAGTTGAGGGTCTTTAAATGTTGCATACCCTCAAAGTGCTCATTGGGTGCTTGATAAATAATTGTAGAATTACTAAAATATACTAAGGGACCAATAGTAAGTGTTTAATCTGTTGTCAAACCAGTGCAATGCTACAACTTGGAAGAAAAGAGTAAGAAAATGGTAGGAAAAAAATTACTTCGTCATATCCTAAAACAAACAAACAAACAAAAAAAACAAAAAACAAAAAAAAAACCCTATTCTTTCTTTTCCTCTGTTGGGAAAAATAGGAAAATGGTCAAAGCCCCTCAGATGTTCAGAATCTTGCCGAGCATTTGCTGTAAATATCCTCAGGTGCTCCTTGTTACTACTTAATGTAAATTGCGTGTGGGCACCCAGGTGTCCAGGGTTGTGGACTTAAGTATAAAAGACTAACAGCTCCGAGCCCCAAAACTCTCAGAGAAGCCATTAGGACAGTTACTCCTAGATCTGAATAAAACCCATTCATTTTTCTATACCTATGGCTCCCAAAACCTTTTTTTCTATTACCTAGCTCACAGACCTGCATGTGGAGAGTTTGTAACCCAGTCTGTTCAACAGGCTTGAGGGGTCTGTAAGCCCAAGCTTTACATCCTCTTATCTTTACATTTTGACAATGAACAACACTTATTTTCAAGAATTACTTTTTTCGGGACGCTCACTAGATATGCATTGCCACCTTCTTCTGGTTAAAATTTCAAGTGGGAGGGCCGACCCTGTGGCTCACTCGGGAGAGTGCAGCGCTGGGAACGCCGAGGCCGCAGGTTCGGATCCTATATAGGTATGACCGGTGCGCTCACCAAGCTGAGGGTTACAATCCCCTTACCGGTCACAAAAAAAAAAAAAAAAAAAAAAAAAAAAAAAATTTCAAGTGGGGCTGGCCGGTTAGCTCAGCTGGTTAGAGCACAGCCTTGTAACACCAAGGTCCACTGGTTTGGATCCCCATACCAACCAGCCGCCAAAAAAATAAAGTAAAATCTCAGGTCATTCAGAAGCAAACTAGTTTCACATATTACTTGAGATCCCAGGAAAGAAAGATTAGTAAAAGGCATCCCAATGTCAGATGGTTAGTTTGAATTTATGCATGTTTTCAAAGTCAGAAAAAGTTGTGAGTACATGATGCCATCCTTGAGGAAGAGAGAAGAAAGGAAAAGCAGCATCCCGCTTAGTTTGTAGTGGGAGAACAAAGGCCAGGAAGCTGAGGGTCTTTGCTTTGGAAGAAGCACACCAGATCTTACTTGGGTTAGCAGATTCTCTATTTCCTCTGCCTGGTTGTTCCCATAGAAGCTGACCCCACCGATCACAGAAATGGGGCGTCTTCTCAGGCCTCCTTTAGGGCAGCCCAGGGAGGCATTCTGGTCTGCAGCGCCATTAGAGGTCATGCTTGCCTGGGGGTCCCCGTCCACAAAGTCCTCCTTCTGGGGGTCTACAGCAATTGAGTCTTCAGGAATTGACAAACTCCGGCTGACCAGCTGGCCATAGTCAGAGAGTGGACGAGGCCTTGATCGCCTCCCAGAACTCCATCTCCTCCTGGTGATTCTCTGTGCCTCCATCCATTCTTCATCCTGTGACGTGCCTCGGCTCCAGGGGTCATCAGTGGCAACCTTTTCAAACGCGAACACGTTAGGTGGGCTCAAAGGTCAAGGAAGCTATTAAAAAAGAACAAGCTGTACACACATACTCCCTCCCCCTCCTCAGCCCTGCCTCAAGGCTTTCTTGATTTACTTGTTTGTTTAAAAGTTATCTGTGTAATAGAAAGTGAAGATGCAACTAAAACATGGATTAAAACAACCAACTGAATTAAAAGTATAATTTAAATAGTAATGACTGGTGACCAATGAGGAGCTACGGAAAGGGCATTAAGAAAATCAGCATCACTGTTTGTTAATATAATGAACTTATAACTATGGTGTCTCCCAAAATATGCAGAACAATAGCATGGGAGGAAGGCAGGCCTGCCCTTAGAAGAAATGAACTGCTATACATAGCTGCTCTAAGGTATCTTCTTTCTATAGTGCACACTACTTAAAAATAGAAGGTGCTTTAAGAAGATTAAGTCCAGAGCTGTTAGGACTCAGCATGCAGTCTCTTGCTCGGGCTGGCAGCCTCTGGGCAACAGTCTGATGGGGAGAGAGCTCCCAGCTAGTATTCAAAGAACTAGATCAGGCTCTGTGAGCTTGGACAAGTCACAACTAACCTTTCTGGATCTCAGACTGCAGACTGGCCAATCGCACAGCTCAAGATTCTGTAATCCTGAAGGAGGCAACACCTTCTAATTTTTCAAATAATTTTTTTCAGAGGCAAGGCAACGTTCTAGAAGAACACATGAGGTCTGTAATTGGGCAGAGTTCCGAGTTGGTCATTGTTTCTGGGCCAGGAGCTAACTTCATAACCCCAGGCAAGTGACTTCACTTGGTGATTTGGTTCTGCAGCTCTTCAGTGGGGAATAATAGGTCCTTGTAAGGATGAAACAAGACCACAGTAAGAGAGCCCTTGTCAGCCGGAGTTCATTATCACTCTTAAAAAGCTGTGCCTTACAGTAACCAGCCCAGGGTTCAGCCCTGCCTCAACTTAGAGGTTATCCAACCAGACCCCTCAAAGTCTGGCCGCAGAGAAAGGCTGCTTCAGAGATCTGTGGGAGCAGAGCCAGCAGCAGGCACTGGCCGCGGGGCTGGGAGCCAGGCCCGGGTGCCCTCAGCTCTTCCATCCGTACACATTATTTACAAATAAAAACAAAAAAGGCTGTTGGGCCACAGGCACAGGGAGGACAACTAGAACAACGAGAGAAAGCACGGTCTGATGGCAGTCACCCCTGGAGGGAGAGCAGAGCTGCTGACACAGCCTCAGGCAGCCCTCCCCCCAAGCGCCTCCCTCACCCTCCCCCCCCCACCCCCCGCATGGCTGGGAGTGAAGAAAGCTAACTGATGGTGGCCCAAGAAGACACACCTCCCGCCAGTGACAACAGAGATCTGAATGTAGCCTCATAATTTCCAGTCCGATGTGTCTATACATTCTCTAAGATCATATACCATGAAAATCTGAGGAAGAGCAAAGGAAGCAGGAAGCAATGTGTAGATGCTCTACTCCAACCCCTTACTTTTCTAATTAGGAGATGAGGAATTAAAAAAGTGAAGCAAATTGCCCAGGGCCACACAGCCAATCAGTGGCAAGAAAGACACTAAAATATTCCAATCACCTCTGCTCAAAAGAAAATCCCGCATGGGTCCTAGCAATCTCCATTTACCCTTCTATCTACCAATTCTTACTGCCTGCCACCCTATCTTTAATTCAAGTCACCACTGCAGGGGTCCAGAATATGCCACTGTAACATAAAAGTTATTTTGAGCTGAAGGCATTTGCGAACAGGCTTTTTTTCTGAACTCTGTTATCTGAGTAAAAGCAGAGCCTCCCAAAGGAACTCACCTGTCATAAATCTCCTGGCAGTTCCTTGCAACCAGGGAAGAAAAGAGAATCTAAATAGACATTGTCACAAAACTATCATATCTCCCATCTATTCTCCTCAGGGCCCATTTATTTTTCGTAAAAGTCATGTTTCCCCATAAGTTCTCTTTTCCTTCCCTTCCCCTATTAAGATGGTATATAAGTATCAAATTCTAACCACTTCTGGGCTGGCTGGTGAGCTCAGTTGGTGAGAGCGTGGTATTTTAACACCAAGGTCAAGGGTTCGGATGCCAGCACCAGCCACAAAAACAAACAATAATTCTAACCACTTCCTTGAGTCACATTTTTCCATGAACTCCTGCATACATACACCCCCCCACACACACACCTGTCTTTTCTTTTGCTAATCTGTCTTTTGTCAGTTTAATTCACAGGCCCACAAGAACTGAAAGTATGAGGGTAAAGTTTTTCCTCCCCATCACTACCATGGGAAAATATGAGAGGAATCATGGAAAAATTAATATTATTTTCTGTACTACACATGAAAATTGATTATTATGCATAATTTAAATAAGATACTTAATCAAATGGCATAGACAAGTACACAGTGAGAATAAATCCATTTATAGTATCACCTTGTGATAAAAAGGTTCAGAAACAACGTGCTAGATACAGAAGTACAACAAATTCACAGGCAAGGAGTCATCTAACTGCTCACAAATGTACATGCAGTTTTTTGTTCTGTTTTGTTTTCTAGCTAGGTTTTTTTGGATTTTGGTTTGTTTTGTTTTTGCAAGGAATATGCAGCCTGCTTTCTCTCACTGATGCGGAAAATAAGGAAATACTGCAGCAAGTGCTGGATGCTGGGTAAAGGTAGGTGAGCTCCAAGCAGGCGAGGGGCCCGGGATTCTCCGCAACACATCGCACCTCAGTGTCAGCTTCCACTCCCACACAAGCGGCACTACAAAAACCAACTGTGATTCTACTCTCAGTACTTACATCACTCCACTGAAGAGATAAAAGGAAAAACACCCACTCTAAAAAGCATCAAACGTCCTAGGAGTTGCACACAGTAGTTAACAGAATAATATACAAAACTGAAATGTCCCTTTAACTCCCAGCAAAAGTACAGAGGGAAAAATGGGGGAAAACCCCTCAGATTTAGACTCACATTCAAACACTGATTCTTAGCTGAACAGAGTTAAATTCCTTGTAAAACAAATTCGAATTTTGATGGATATTCTAAAATTAAAATTTTTTTAAATCTAAGTTTACGTACTTCTGAAATATTGCCCAGGTTCATTCCAGGGAATGTAGTTTGACTGTGATCATACTTGGAACTACAAACACACATACACCAACGAACACCCTTCTTCGACAAGCCAAGCACCTACCTGGGGCTCTGCCATGGGCAGCGGCCCACAGACACACTGCAGGAACAAGCAGTGGACCACATCCATGTTCTCTCAAGTCTTTCTTGCCTTTAAAACACTATAATCAAGGATCTGGAAGGCCATGCCAGAGCTCTGCCTAGTCCAACCCAGCAGTCTCAGCTTCTGATCAACCCAGGGTTCTATCAGCTTGAATGGTCAGTTCACACCCAAGTCATAAAGTTTTGTAAACAGACTTGTCAGTGGAGTCCTGCCCTTTCAAATCTTGCTTGTCTATATACTTTTAAGGTACTTTCCCTAGTCAGTAGCACATTTTTTTCTTCCTATACAACATTTCTTTCTTTACATTACAAAAGTAAAAAGCCAAGATAGATCTTACATACAGCTAGACACTTCAAAACATTTTTTTTGGAAACCACAGTGAAAAGCACATTATTAATCGGAGGGAAAAAAAATTACACAGAATAACTTGATTTCACACACATCCATTCAGAAGCCTGACCTAAAGTAAGTAATAGAGGGTCAAACAGCACTATGTTCCCCCAAAAGTTATGTAGAAGTCCTAACTGGTTTTATTCAGATTTTGGACCTCTGCAGATGTAATCAAGTTCAAATGAAGTCAGTCACCCTGGATTAGGTGGGCCCTAATCCAATGGCTGGTGCCCTTATAAGAAGAGGGAAATCTGGACAGAGACCAACACAAAATGAAGAAGCCATGAGAGGATGAAGGCAGAGATCTACGAGCCAAGGAACAGCAAGGATTGCCAGCAACCACCAGAAGCTGGAGGAGGCAAAAAGGAAGCTTCCCTCACAGGCTTGGAGGGAGTGTGGCCCTGCCTGAAACCTGATGTCGAGCTTCTGGCCTCCAGAACTGTTAGAGAAAAAATGTCTGTTGTCTTAAGACATCCAGTGTGTTGCAACTTATCACACAGCAAGACTAGGAAGCTAATATAGCAAGGTAATTCAGAAAAAAATATAGGCAAGGAAATGAGAGATGCTTTGTGAAGATTTGAAAAAAAAACTAAAGCAAAGGGACTCTGAATGCGCCAAAGGTTTTCTGACGATGCAAATTAATTAATACATATAAGCTAACCTCCCAGAGTTTTCCCAGGGCACCAACAGCCCTGGATACCACGGGAATTCAGGTACAGTCACAGAGAGGGAGGTGAGAAGGGAAAAGGCCTTGACAATTGATGCTGTAGAGACTGCACTGAAAAAACGACGGTAATGAAAGCTGTGAGTTTGAACACCTACAACAGGCTAGACCTATGCCAGACACACACATTGCTTTAAGTTCACAACCACCATATAAGGCAGGTACTGTTCGCCAAATTTTACTGATGAAGACACTAGGGCTAAAATAAACGAAATGACTTGCTCATGTTAAAAGAGCCAGAAAAGGAAGGGGCCCATTTTACAACCCTGTCTGTCTGACTTCAAAACTTCTGTCCTCTCCACTCTGCAACCTGCATCCTCGGCATAGACTTTTACAGAAGAAAGATGGAACTCTGTAGGTTTTCCTCCCTTGAGATAAACAACTGCTTGGAGGGAGGGGAAAGGGAATGACAGTTGTCAGAGGCTCTGATAACAGGTGCCCTGGGCAACTGGTGAAGCCTATAGATGCCTTCTCAGAATCATGTTTTTAAATGCAAAAATAAAATAGGATTGAAAAATAAGTCAATTATTTTGTAACACAATTATGAAAATATTAGAAGAATAGTAATATAGCAATATATATATTGTCGCATATGAATTAAAAGGACCAGTGTTAGGTATAACACCATATGCTGAAGAACTGGTGAGTCTAAGTGATATTTCAAGATATCTGCAAAAAATGGTTGTACAATGTGAAAAAGATCTGTGATCAGACAATATCACAGGTATTGATAAGATTGCTCTGGTTTGATTTTTACATTTATAATTGAAGGAAATGCTACATTTTAGCCAGAGGCTAGTGAAACTAAAAATAAAGGTCCATTCCCTCATTTCCGCCCATGGAGCTCTTGGATGAACCTGGGTTAAAATTCCCAGGTTAGATAACATCACTTAAGAATAGCCTATGGTACCAGCCATGTGCTCCAATTCCACAAAAATGAAATTTTAGGCCTTACAGCTTATAAAATCAAAACAGTAGCATCTCACTATTTGTAATTATAACTTATCCGTGGAGGATAAGGTCCAAGATGCCCAGTGGATGCCTGAAACCGCAGAGTATCAAACCCTAGATATACCATGTTCTTTCCTAAACATACATACGTATGATAAAGTTTAATTTATACAGTAGGCACAGCAAGAGATTAACAGCAATAACTGATAATAAAATAGAACATCTATAACCATGTACTGTAATGGAAGTTATATGAACGTGGTCTCTGTCTCTCAAAATACCTTGTACTGTACTTGCCTATTTTCAGACTGGTTCAGAAAGTGAAGCCATGGGTAAGGGGGGGAACTACTGTAAATGAGATAAATATTGCTCCCTCCAGTATGCCTTTTTGCCCCTCATTACCTGAAAAACGGATCCTTCAAAATTCAGTTCAAGTATCACCTCCTGTAGGAAAACTTTGTAAACTCCCCTGGGCTCACAGTCAGTAGCTCCTTTCTGTGCCTCTCTTAAAACCACTATAGTATCTACATAGCATTTATTTATCTGAGTGTCTCACAAAAGCAGCTATTTATGTCCTTTCACTGTCTAATACTATCTTAAAGTCCTCAGAATCTACAATGGTGCCTGAGAAACGGGCAATTAAAAATGCTTTGTGAATGGGTCAAGGGATGAATGGGTGAGTTGACATAAATGAACAAACAAATGGACAGTTCTGGGTGGCAAGGAAGCTGTCCTCACCCTACATGCCATGATTTTATAAATAAACCTACTTTCCTCTTTTGAAATTACTGACTGAGGACTACCAAATACTCCAAAATCAAGGAGCATGTCTGAGATCAGGAAATCAATTATCCCGTTTCTATCTCCTTCATCACCTACTGAATTCTACATCTCCCCTGAAAATAAACTGAGTTCAATCTTCTTTCCCCCGTCATCAGCAATTCTGCTTTGTGGGTCTCCTATTTAGTCTCAGCCATGTGAGGAACAAGGCAATGGATCCTTGCCAACAATGTTTCCACTGGTGACAGAATGTACAAAGAAAGATTTAGGACTTTTTTGAAATCTCTTTATTTCAATCTGTTCTACATTTTAGTTTGAACTGGAAGTATTATTATATTGGAAAAAGAAAGCAGCTTGGGATAAGATGAAGAGAAGGCAATGAACGAAGAGGGTGGAGTGATGGGAAGTCAGGGAAAAAGAACTCGGAGGGAAAGCAACGGCCACAATTTCATTTGGATCTCCCTTGACCATAAATAGATTGTGTCGCCCCTGCTTTAAACTTGTAAAGGTCCAGTGTTTACCTGAGCCAGTAAACACCCACCCTTGATGTGCTGTCCATGTGACACTTCGGTCACGTGGACTGTCTGTACAGGGACCATCACAAAGGCAAGGCAAGATCAGGAGACAGCCTCAGTAGTATTTCTTTCCTATTTCCATCAAGGGATATGAAAATCTAATGTGTACTGCTGCAAAATATCTACTGACAAACTTGGCAATGAAAGAATTACAGGTAAAAATTTATACCACAAAAACATAAAAGTATAAAGCTCAATGTACGACAAGTCCTTGCTGTAAGTAAATACATTAAAAAATTATATTATGTGTTAGGGAATGGGGCTATATAATCCTTTGCCTAAATCACAAGCTGTATTAAAGCTTTCAGCTACCTGTGACAATGACCCATGAAAAATGGCACAGTTCTGACCCAGTGGAGTCACACTGGAATCCAAGGTAGCTTTCTTTCCTGTGCCATCAGGTAAATAACCAAAACAAATGTCCAGAAAAGGAACTGAAGCTTCTCAGTTCAACTGCCTAGCCCATCCCAACCTGCCAAAATATTCCCACCTAGAAAACCAAGGAAGAACTGATCTGGGGCAGCAGGAGCGACCCATACTCAGTGAAAAGAATGTTACACATGGAATTAAAAGAGAAAGCGGAATAAAAATTTATAAACCATCCTGACACCAGCATTTGAAATGCGGCCTTAACCTATACCATCTCATTTAACTGTTTTTGTATGGTAAAATATATGTAACATATTTACATAAACATATGTAACATATATGTAACATTGACGTTTTAACTATTTTTGGCATATGGTTCAGTGGCATTAAGTACATTCACACTGCTGTGCAACCATTGCCACCACCCATCTCCAGAACATCTGCATCTTTCCCAGATGGACCTCTGACCTCCTTAAACACTAACTCGCACTTTCCCTTCCCTCTGGCCCCTGGCACCCACCATCCTACTGTCTGTCTCTAATAATTTAACTGCGCTACATACCTCATGAGTAAAATCATACAGTATGTCCTTTCGTAACTGGCTTATTTCACTGAGCATAACATCCTCAAGGCTCACCCATGTTACAGCATGTGTAGGAATGTCCTTCCTTTTGAAGGCTGAGCGATACCCCACCGTGCATATATACACCGTATTTTGTTCATCCATCCACTCGTCAGTGGACACTTGGGTTGTTTCCTCCTTTTTGCTCTTATGAATAATGTTCCTGCGAACGTGGGTGTATAAATGTCTGCTTGAGTTCTGCTTTCAGTACTTTTGGGCATAAACCTAGATATGGAATTGCTGGATCATATAGTAATTCTATGTTTAATGTTTTTGAGGAATTGCCACACTATTTTCCACAGTAGCTGTACCTTTTTGCACTCCCACCAGTAAAGTGCAAGGGTTCCAGTTTCTCCACATTTTTTTTTCTTTTTCTCCACATTCTTGCCGACACTTGTTATTTTTTATTTTTATTTTTTTAAATAGTAGCCATCCTAACAGGTATGAGGTTTGTACCTCATTGTACTTTTTTGTTTGTCTGTAGTGTTAAGACAGGCATTTATTTTTGTTATCGTCTCCTTTAATTTAAAAAAATCCTATGCAGTAGATGCTTTTAGTTCTACTTTACAGATAAGAAAGATTAAGTGATTCCATAGAGATTAGTAAACTGGTAAACAGAATGTAAGTTTGTGTGCCAGATCCCAAAGCACATGCTATTTCTAGGCCTCCTTCCCTATTTTGAAACTCAGCTCTGCCACTCACCAACTGTGTGATAGTCCTTGAACCTTTCCAAGCCTCAGTTTACTCACCTGTTAAAGCAAATATAAAAACAACCTATTCTAGAAGCAGGGTGGCTGTGAGAATCAAATGCATCAGTGTTGTGTGAAGGAACTATATGAACTGAAAAAGCATCATGTCAATGTGAGCTATT
This sequence comes from Cynocephalus volans, assembly GCF_027409185.1. Taxonomy (NCBI): domain Eukaryota; kingdom Metazoa; phylum Chordata; class Mammalia; order Dermoptera; family Cynocephalidae; genus Cynocephalus; species Cynocephalus volans. The sequence goes on along the minus strand of NC_084466.1, from coordinate 84,874,652 downwards.
ACGACCGATACTTTTATTTTCAAGAAACAAGTACATTATTAAAGTCCCAAACTGAGTTGGTAACAATCTCAGTTCCCAGTAGTGGGTGGAGCAATTGCTAGACTTTCTCAACATGCTTCAGACCAAATTCTTTACTGCACCATTTCTTGCTTTAAACGTTTGGACTTCATTTTTTGTCAAAGAGAATTTTTGTTTGTACTCTGAAGTAACGTACATCCAGTTGATAATATTGCTCGATTAAAAAATATTACAAGCCATTTTCAACCTTTGTAGGAATACCTCTCTTCCTTCAACAGCATTTCTCTACTAGCTCTATTCTGGTTAACTGAAGTAAAGGATACTTCATACCTAGAGAAGCCTCAGCATGGACAGTGGCCTCAAAGTTTAGTGTGGCAAAGGTCATTTCCCTGGGTAGTTTATTAATAGTCCAGATTGCTGAGCCTAAACCCCAACCCCAGTGACTCTAATTCAGCAACTCCAGATGGGGCTCAGGAATTTGTACACCAGGTGGTCTTCATTCCAAACTCTGAGAAACTGACTAGAACTTCTGAAGTGATTTGCAAAGTTTAACTGGTCTGTATTGAAATGTCTGACCAAAGGAAGCAATTTTAATGATAATAATTATGATTATGATAAAAGCTAACATATACTGGATTTTCTATGTTCCAGGCACTATGATAAGAATCTTACATACATTATTTCCTTTAGTCCTAGTAGGTACTATTATCTTTATTTTTAAAGAAACTGAGGCGTAAGTGGGTCAAGAGTCTCTTAAGGACATATGGTTGGTTAGCAGTAAAGCTGAGATTGAACTCAGCCCTACTACAACACCCAACGATTATACTTCCCAACCACTCAGAAATGTTGGCATGGACGGCAGGTAACCATGTGATCCATGCTTCCTAGGAAGTCACTAGAAAGCAAAGCCTTGAGTGCTCTGTTCTCTCCAAACCACTCAGCCCCCTCCCTCTACTCCTGCATCAGCTAACGCCCTGAAGTCCTCCCCTTAGCTTCACTGCGATTTTCCAAAACGAGCAGAGCTTTCCAAGTGGACGTTTTGTCCCCAGACTGTCAGAGGTAGGAGAAACACAGGCGATGTTCAGTTTACATAGTGACTTGACAATTTGTACTCAAGCCCCTCTGCCATGAAACCTACGGTACTCCTTCTGACTATCATGGCAGACACATCAAAATGAATGTGTCACCAAGCCAGCTGGAAAATACTCCCATCCTGCATGATCTTTGATCTTAATTATTATAGGAAAGCTTAGGAAGAGAAAAAGAAAACAGGAGAAAAACGCATAGAGCAGAATCAGTTTCTTAGTTGTCAAGCTAATATTTCCCCCAGAGAATAATGAACTTTACACCTTTCTGTATTTTAAGACTTCAGTAAGGTCTTATGCTGTTTTTATCCACAAATTAAAACAAGGCACTAATTAAGAGAAAATAAGAAAACAAACTTTGGGGATATACTTGATATTGGTTCATATCATTTCATCATAAACTGTAGAAAGCTTAAATGTGCATTTAATATGATATGATATATCCTTTATAGTTGATTACAATGGTTATTAAGGTAATTTCTATAAAAGTTGGCAATTAGGCTCTTGCTCCGTTATAAGGTGTGTGACTCTCTTTCCTCCTTTGTTTTTAATGGGAAAATTCTATCTGATGACATTCACTGAGAGAAATTCTTCTACAAATCAGCCACAGGAAAGTTAAAAAAAAAAAAAACTACATGCATATTATAATTTTCTTTAGATTTTACATTTTTAGAAATAATCTTAGAAGTGGTTTTTAACCTGTCAAATGTTGAGCACCCATTCAGAAATATTTTGAGACTTTCCACTGGAAAAAGAGTATCCTTTTTATGTAGTACTGAGCATAAACCTTTTCAGAGCAAGTGGAAACTCCTTTTAAAAAGACTGAGTTAGAAAACGATTCAATTTTTAAAGTAAAAAGCTACTGTCACATTTAGACTCATGATCTGAATTTCTGTTATTCAATATTTCTGCAAGAGATCCTTTTCCTCCTTAGAAATTTGTCTCCTGCAAAAAGAAAAAAAAAAAAAAAAAAAAGCTAAAAACACCGCAGGAGAAACTAAACAGAAGCTAGCACAAACATGATTAATATAAAGCACATTAATTCTCTTCACAACACACTGAAAAGCACCCCATGAGGAAAATATCCATTGAACATCCACCCCCAGGATTGCTATTTAGGAAATATCATAAAACACTGACAGTCATAGCATGGCAGATGCCCCTGTAACAAAATGTTAAACTGACCTGAAAGAGGAAATGTACAAGGAAATCAATGCCGTGAAAGAAAATGTAGCAGAACTTGCTGAACTGAAGAAGTTATTCAGCAAAATAAAAAACACAACGGAGAGCTTAACCAACAGGCTTGTGGAAGTTGAAGAGAGAACCTCTGAACTTCAAGATGGGCTGTTTGAAATAACACAAGCAGACAAAAAAAAAAAAGAAAAGAAAAAAGAATAAAAGGCATTGAAGAAAATCTGAGAGAGATATCAGATAACCTTAAGCGCCCAAATATCCGAGTCATGGGTATTCCAGAAGGGGAGGAAAACGGAGATTGCATTGAAAACATATTCAACAAAATAGTGGCAGAAAACTTCCCAGGTATAGGAAAAATCACAGATCTTCAGATCCAGGAAGCTCAACGATCTCCAAATGTATTCAACCCAAAAAGGTCTTCTCCAAGACATGTTATAGTCAAATTGGCAAAACTCAAAGACAAAGACAGAATCTTAAAAGCTGCAAGAGAGAAGCGTCAAATCACCTATAAGGGAGCCCCAATCAGGCTAACATCAGACTTTTCATCACAAACCCTAAAAGCCAGAAAGGAATGGGATGATATATTCAAAATACTAAAAGACAGAGATTGCCAGCCAAGAATACTCTACTCTGCAAGGCTATCCTTCCGAAATGAAGGGCAAATAGTATATTTCTCAGACAAACAAAAACTGCGGGAGTTCACCACCACACGCCCACCCTTACAAGAAATTCTCAAGGGAGTACTGGTTTGTTTCCCGAAAAATAACTACCACTGCCATAAAAACCCAAGAAAAATCAAAACCCACTAGTATAATAAAAATGGCATTCATGAAGAGAAAACAAACAAACAAAAAGGCTATCTACAACCTGAGGAACCAACAAACACAGAAAACAAACAGTAAATCAGAAAGCAAGGAACAAAAGACACCTAAGACAACCAAACAACAATCAAAAAAATGCTAGGAATAAATCAACACCTTTCAATAACAACTCTTAATGTAAAAGGCTTAAATTCCCCAATCAAAAGACACAGACTGGCTGACTGGATTAAAAAGAAGGACCCAACTATATGCTGCCTTCAAGAGACCCACCTCACCCATAAAGACTCACATAGACTAAGAGTAAAAGGATGGAAAAAGATTTACCATGCAAACAGAAAAGAAAAACGAGATGGAGTAGCTATTCTTATATCTGACAAAGTAGACTTTAAACTAAAAACCATAAAAAGAGACAACAAGGGACACTACATAATGATAAAAGGACTGATCCATCAAGAAGACATAACAATCATAAATATGTACGCACCCAATGTTGGAGCAGCCAGATTTATAAAACAAACTCTATTAGACCTAAAGAAGGAAATAGACACTAATACCATAATAGCAAGGGACCTGAACACTCCACTGTCAATATTGGACAGATCATCTAGGCAAAGAATCAGCAGAGAAACACAAGATCTAAACAATACTCTAGACCAATTGGAATGGGCAGATATCTACAGAACATTCCACCCAACAACCTCAGAATATTCATTCTTCTCATCAGCACATGGATCATTCTCCAGGATAGATCACATATTAGGTCATAAATCAAGTCTCAACAAATTCAAAAAAATTGGAATTATCCCATGTATTTTCTCAGACCATAATGGATTAAAACTAGAAATCAATGACAAACGAAATTCTGGAAACTATACAAACACATGGAAATTAAACAGCATTCTACTTAATGACATATGGGTCCAGAAGAAATCAAGCAGAAAATCAAAAAATTTATTGAAACTAATGAAAACAATGATACATCATACGAAAACCTGTGGGATACTGCAAAAGCAGTATTAAGGGGGAAATTTATTGCATTAAATGCTCACCTCAGAAGAATGGCAAGTGAACAACCTAACACTTCACCTTAAAGATCTAGAAAAACAAGAACAATCCAAACCTAAAGTTAGCAGACAGAAAGAAATCATTAAGATCAGAGCAGAACTGAATGAAATTGAAACCCAAAAAAACAATACAAAAGATCAATAAATCAAAAAGTTGGTTTTTTGAAAAGATAAATAAAATTGACAAACCATTAGCATGGCTAACAAAAAAAAGAGAGAAGACTCAAATAACAAAAATTAGAAATGAAAAAGGTGATATTACAACTGATTCATCTGAAATACAAGGAATCATTCGAGACTACCATAAACAACTATACGCCAAGAAGTTTGAAAATCTGGAGGAAATGGATAAATTTCTGGACACACACAAGCTCCCAAAACTGAGCCATGAAGATATAGAAAATCTGAAAAGACCAATAACAATAAAGGAGATTGAAGCTGTTATCAGAAGGCTCCCAACAAAGAAAAGCCCAGGACCAGATGGATTCACAGCAGAATTTTACCAAACATTCAGAGAGGAATTGACACCGATTCTTTACAAACTATTCCAAAAGATTGAAACAGACACAAGTCTTCCGAACTCTTTCTATGAAGCAAACATCATCCTGATACCAAAACCAGGTAAAGATATAAGGAAAACTACAGGCCGATATCCTTGATGAATATAGATGCAAAATTCCTCACTAAAATACTAGCAAACAGAATACAGCAACACATACGTAAAATTATTCACCACGATCAAGTGGGATTCATCCCAGGGATGCAAGGTTGGTTCAACATACGCAAATCAATAAATGTGATACACCATATTAATAAAATCAAACTCAAGGACCATATGATCATCTCTATAGATGCTGAAAAAGCATTTGATAAAATTCAACACTCATTCATGACAAAGACCCTCTATAAGTTAGGTATAGACAGAAAGTATCTCAACATAATTAAAGCCATATATGATAAACCCACTGCCAATATCATCCTGAATGGGGAAAAGCTGAAAGCTCTTCCTTTAAGAACAGGAACTAGACAAGAATGCCCACTCTCACCACTCCTATTCAACATAGTGTTGGAAGTACTGGCCAGAGCAATCAGAGAAGAGAAGGAAATAAAAGGCATCCACATAGGAAAAGATGAAGTCAAACTGTCCCTGTTTGCAGATGACATGATCCTATATATCGAACAGCCTAAAGCCTCTACAAAAAAACTCTTGGAGGTGATAAATGACTTCAGCACAGTAGCAGGATACAAAATCAACACACAAAAATCAGTAGCATTTCTATTCTCCAATAGTGAACATGCAGAAAGAGAAATCAAGAAAGCCTGCCCATTTACAATAACCACCCAAAAAATAAAATACTTAGGAATTGAGTTAACCAAGGATGTGAAAAATCTCTGTAATGAGAACTACAAACCACTGCTGAGAGAAATTAGAGAGGATACAAGAAGATGGAAAGATATCCCATGCTCTTGGATTGGAAGAATCAACATAGTGAAAATGTCCATACTACCCAAAGTGATATACAAATTTAATGCAACCCCATCAAAATTCCAATGACATTTTTCTCAGAAATGGAAAGAACTATCCAGACATTTATATGGAATAACAAAAGACCACGCATAGCCAAAGCAACGCTGAGCAAAAAAATAAAGCTGGAGGCATAACACTACCTGACTTTAAGCTATAGTACAAAGCTATAATAACCAAAACAGTATGGTACTGGCATAAAAACAGACACACTGATCAATGGAATAGAATAGAGAATCCAGAAATCAACCCACACACCTACAGCCATCTGATCTTTGACAAAGGCACCAAGCCTATACACTGGGGAAGAGACTGCCTCTTTAGCATATGGTGCTGGGAGAACTGGATATCCATATGCAGGAGAATGAAACTAGACCCATACCTTTCACCATACACTAAAGTCAACTCAAAATGGATTAAAGAATTAAATATAAACCCTCAAACAATAAAACTTCTTAAAGAAAACATAGGAGAGACACTTCAGGAAATAGGACTGGACACAGACTTCATGAATACGACCCCAAAAGCACGGGCAACCAAAGGAAAAATAAACAAATGGGATTATATCAAACTAAAAAGCTTCTGCACAGCAAAAGAAACAATTAACAGAGTTAAAAGACAACCAACCGAGTGGGAGAAAATATTTGCCAAATATACATCTGACAAAGGATTAATATCCAGAATATACAAGGAACTCAAACAACTTTACAAGAAAAAAACAAGCAACCCAATTAAAAAATGGGCAAAAGAGCTAAGCGGGCATTTCTCTAAGGAAGATATACAAATGGCCAACAGACATATGAAAAAATGCTCAACATCACTCAGCATCTGGGAAATGCAAATCAAAACTACACTGAGATACCATCTCACCCCAGTTAGGATGGCTAAAATCCAAAAGACTCTGAACGATAAATGCTGGCGAGGTTGCGGAGAAAAAAGAACTCTCATACATTGTTGGTGGGACTGCAAAATGGTGCAGCCTCTATAGAAAATGGTATGGAGGTTCCTCAAACAATTGCAGATAGATCTGCCATATGACCCAGCTATCCCACTGCTGGGAATATACCCAGAGGAAAGGAAATCATCAAGTCAAAAGTATGCCTGTTCCCCAATGTTCATCACAGCACTCTTTACAATAGCCCAGAGTTGGAACCAGCCCAAATGTCCATCATCGGATGAGTGGATACGGAAAATGTGGTATATCTACACAATGGAATACTACTCAGCTATAAAAACGAATGAAATACTGCCATTTGCAACAACATGGATGGACCTTGAGAGAAATATATTAAGTGAAACGAGTCAGGCACAGAAAGAGAAATACCACATGTTCTCACTTATTGGTGGGAGCTAAAAATAAATAAATAAATTCACACACACACAGACACAAAAACCGTGGAGGGGGGGAAGAAGACATAACAATTACAATTACTTGAAGTTGATATGACAAGCAAACAGAAAGGACATTGTTGGGAGGGAGGGGGGAGAGGGAGGAGGGAGGGAGGTTTCAGTAATGGGCCACAATAATCAACCACATTGTACATCGACAAAATAAAAAAAAAAAAAAAAGGAAATGCTGAAATAAAGGATACTATCACCCAGAGCCAAGTTGAAATTAAAAAAAAAAAAAATCTTTCCAACTCTAACTGCAACTTTTACGTTCGAATTCTAGGACTTCTTTGTCAGAGAAAATGAATGAGAACTCGGTGGCACGTGGGAACTTACATTCTCTGTATAGTATGAAAACCATCGCAGTTCAGTACGTGGAGGCAGGATAAGTGGATGTCCATGTGTAAAAAAGTAAACCTTCACATTATACACAAAAACAACTACAGACGGACTATATATATCTAAATGTAAGAGCTAAAACTATAAAACTTCCAGAAGGTAACATAGGAGAAAATCTTTGTGACCTTGGGATGGGCAAAGATTTCTTAGATCTAACACGTAAAGCAAAAAAAACCCAGTAACTGGATTTTCATCAAAAACAGAAACTTTTGATATTTGAAAGACATCATTAAAAAAATAAAAGGACAAGCCAGACTGTGAGAAAATATTTGCAATTCATACGTGATGGTTAATTTTATGTGACAGCTTGGCTGGGCTAAGGAATCCCCACATAGCCCCTAAAGCATCATTCTGGGAGTGTCTGTGAGGGTGTTTCCAGAAGAGATCAGCACTGGAATCAGTAACTAACATGGGTGGGCGTCATCCAATCTGATGAGGGCCCAAACAGAACAAAAAGGCCAAGGAAGGGGAAAGTCCCTCCTCTCCTTGAGCTGGGACATCTATCTTCTCCTGCCATGGGACATCAGAGCTCCTGATTCTCGGGCCCCGAGACTCCAGGACTCACACCACCACCTCACTCCTCCACCCAGTCCTCAGGCCCTCAGGCCGAATCACAGCACTGGCTCTCCTGGTTCTCCAGTTTGCAGGTGGCATATCTTGGGACTGAGCCTCCATAACATCAGCCAATTCTCATAATAAATCTCATACGTATCCCCCATTGTTTCTTTTTCTATGGAGAACCGTGACTAATAATATATGTGACAAGGGACTTGTATTTAGAATACATAAAGAAATCTCAACTGCTCAGTAATAAAATGACAAAGAATGCAATAAAATTATGAGGAAAAGATCTGAATAGACACTTCACCAAATAAGATATATGAATGGCTAATAAACACATGAAAAGATGATCAACATCATTAGTTATTAGGAAAATGCTAATTAAAGCAAAAATGAAATACCATTATACACCCACTAGAAGGGCTGGAAACTAGTATTCCAGCCCTTCTAGTGGCTACCAAGTCCTAGCAAGGATGTGGAGCAACTTACTGATTGCTAGTGGGGATCTAAAACGGCACAGCCACTTTGGAAAAACATTCTCTCAGTTCCTCAAATGGTCAAACAGCTATCATATGATCCAGCAATTCCATTTGTAGGCAACTACCTAAGAGAAAAGAAACATATTTCCATACAAGGACTTGCATGTAAATGTTCAGAGCAGCATTATTCATAATAGCCAAAAGGTAGAAACAACCCAAATGTCCATCAACTGATGGATGAATAAACAAAATGTGGTATATATCCATAAAATATAGTATTATTCAGCCATAAAAAGGAATGAAGTACTGATTCGTACTACAACATGGATGAACCTTGAAAACAATATGCTAAGTGAAAGAAGCCAGTCAAAAAGATCACATATTACATGATTCTATTTCTAGTTCTATGAAATGTCCAGAAAAGTAGAATCTATAGACACAAAAAGTAGATCTGGGGATGGTAAGAGGAAGTGACTGCAAATGGACATGAGGTTTCTTTCTGGGGTGGTAGAAGCATGCTAAAAGTAAATAATAGTGATGGCCGCAAAACACCATAAATGTACGAAAATCATTGAGTTGTTCACTAAGAGAGAGCAGATCAGTAGTTGCCTGGGTCTTGGGTGGGAACAGGGACTGATTACAGAAGGGTCTGGGGAACTTTTTGGGGTGCTGCAAGTATACTTTAACCGGACTGTGGTGGTGTCTACACACCTTTATAAATTTCCTAAAAATCATCAAATTATACTTGCAATGGATGAATCTGATTTTATGCAAATTATACCTCAACAATACTGTTAATAAAATCTCGGACAGACTTTCTACAGTCACTACATTTACTTCTATAAATGCAACATCATCTTTCTGGTTGGTTCTAGGAATGGCTCTGTGAAATAGCTGTGCATAATTTCCAAACTCCAGAACTATTTAAATCTCCCAACTAGTGATCTGAAAAACCTAAAGATTAATGTCAAGTAATCTACAAAGAGTCAGAATTGTGTAATGGATGTACATCTCTGATGAAATCACACAAATTAAATCACACCTTGGAGTTATCAATATATCTGAAGTATCCATCACTATCATAAAACACCACAACTGTTCATTCAAATCAAAAATGGGGCTGGCCAGCTACTCAGTTGGTTAGAGCATGACGTTTAACACCAAAGTCAAGAGTTCAGATCCCTGTACTGGCCAGCAGCCAAAAAAAAGTCGTAAATTTAGCCTTTGTTCACCTGCTGGATTATTCCAGTACTATAATCTGGAGGGAAGCTTTATTTTAGTGACATTATAGCTTGTGATGCCACAAAAATCCCCTTTCTCTTTCTATTCTAGTCTGCTGTTTGTGGCTTGATTGGCAGCATCCCAACATAACATACCTCTCAATCACCAGTCATCCAAGACTTCACTCTCTCCATAAATATTCAAACACTAATTAAAAATATAAACCACTAAATAATTTTGGTAGCCATCTCCCCCTCTCCACTTCCATAACCTTAGCACAGATCTCAGGACCTCTGGACTAGATTCCTGAAGGACACTGTCTCTCCCCTCGGCCACCCCCACCCCTACCCCCGCCCCCTATACGAAGCCAGTCTTGTCAACCTCAGCCACACAGTCCCTGCTCAAACACACTCACTGGCTTTCCACTGCCTGCAGGGTAAAGTCCAAATCCACAGACCTCTCTGACCAGTCTTATCTCCCACTTCTCCACCCATCCACCCCGTATAAAAGTTATGGGGAGCAATCTGCAGCTCCTGAGCACAACTGATGAGTCACTTTGCTGGACACTTCTATTCAAAGCCCCATGCTCCCTCCACACATGCATCACCTCATCTAATCTTCACAACAATCCCGGGCGGTGCAGACTTTTACCACCCCCAGGTTACTGGTGAGGAAAATGAGGATTAGAAAAGGTAGGGAACTAGTAAGGAGCAGAGCTGAGATCCAGCCTATGTCTTGCTGCCTCCCCTGCTCTCCAGTCAGCCTGGAAGGCCTGGCAGCCCCTCCTTCATGCTGTCCCGAGAGTTCCCCGCCCTACTTTTCCTTCAAGACCTCACTCATCTGTCCCTCCCAAGTCTGCCACTTGTCACCAAGAGTTATTAATTCCACCTTTAGTGTTCCCAAGGCACTTTGCACATTCTCATGAGGAACACTTATCATTATATCATACTTATCTATTTTGGCCAGTACAGGGATCCAAATCCTTGACCTTAGTGTTACCAACACTGTGGTCTAACCAACTGAGCTAACCGGCCAGCTGTACTACATCATAATTATTTGTATACATTCAAGTCTACCAGTTAGATTATGAACCCATGAGGATAGGGACAGCTTTTTCCAAAAATCCTTCCTTTTCCCTATATCTGGCACATAGCAAGTGTTGGCTGACAAGGTCTGTGACTATGTATTATGTGTGGTTTGACTTCCAGTTTAATTCACCCCTGTTCCTTCCTTACATATTCTATTTCCACCCTCACATTTCAGGCCCTTATCATCTCTGAGCTCTCTGGCAATAAACTCCTGATAGCTTTCCCTCTGGTCACCTTTCTTTCCAATTTTCTTCTCTACCAACGTTGGATTCATTTCTCCAAAACAGTTCTGAGCTGGGTTTATGTTTGTTCTTAAACATCCCTCAGTGTTTACCAAGTACTGTACAGACTTTTTTTTACCCTGGAATTCAAGAGTGTTTCTGATCTGAACCCAACAATTTCATCTTAACTTGTATTATTCCTCTATATCAAACCAAATTACATTACTTCCTGTTCTCTCCAATCACAGAAAATCTCAAGCTACTGCCCAAGCTACTGCACTTTACCGAAATGCCCCCGTCTTCTCCGTAACTACTTGTAGCAATCCCACTTCAAATCAGATTCGGCCACCCTTATGAAGTGTTCCCTGATTTGGTACATGGGTGAGAACTGCAAATCTTTGAAATCCACAGCATTTTGCTTTACCTCTTTTGTAAGATTTAATCCATTCTGCACAGTCCTCCTGTGATATAGATACATCTAGGCCCATGTAGTATCACCCACATTCGTTAAAGAGCTACCCCTTACATCTGGTAGGTGCTCACCAAATTTGGTTTTGTGATTATATGAACATATAAATGTTAGGTTACACTTGAACTTAACTCTCATGCATTTTAAAAAAATTAATGTGACACTAAACTAATTGAAGAATTTCTCAACCCTCCATAAGACTATAACACAGTGTTATATCAGAAAAGAGTTTTATAAAAAACTAAACTTGCCCTGTCAGAAAAATCGTCTAAATGAGCAGTGATAAGCACACTGTGGCAGCCAGTGTTAAAACACTGGGCTAAGTGTTTAACATGCATAACTACAGTGGTTCTTGCAAACCTCTGAGACAGATAAAGCTATTCCACATGGTACCGTTGAGAAGACTGAGGCCAACTTCAACAGTCTGCCCAGTTTGTCAAGGTTAGGTATCTTTTGAAAGTTTAGTAAAGCCAGAGTCTCAACCAAACTAGAAACATTTACTGAAATACTACAGCTTACCCAAGCTCCCTGCAAAGGGCTACAACTGGTTCTTGTCATTTAAAAGAGCTTCCTCTATGGCATATTTCAACACTATCATGAACTACTGACTCTACATGCATGAGTAGAAGGACAGGGTCCCTTCCCTGTGTGAACTGGTAGAAAGACCAACAACAATCCCAACTCCTGTGCTTGCACCTTTATGTGGGTACGGGTAGCACTGTCAACAAGTAAATGCCAAACTGCAGGAAACAATTTTAGGGACTTGTTCAACAGACCACTGTTTTTACAACAAAGCTTACCACTAGGTGGCAGGAGTATAATGTGCTTTATAAATCAAAGTACCCGTGACATTTTCCCAGTTCTTTTTTACAGTAACACACAATCTTGTTAAACTGGTTACAATTTTTCAAAGATTATCTTGTCACTTTTATGGTTGTATGTTATAAATAAATGATTCTAAATAAAAATTATTCTTCCTTACAAAAAGTGTACTATGATATTTTTTTAAAATAACCCCATAATATACGTAGATTTCAACCTTTTCACAATCCACAATAAACAGCTTAAATTTCTTTAAACATGTAAGTAGAATCATACTGTCAATGAGTTTAAAAAACGTACTGTATATTAAAATATAGTAGACTGAAATTTAATTTTGTGTAATGCTATAAAAACAGAAACTGCTTTTAACCCATGAAGGTTGGAACTCTTGCATTTTGCAAAGTGATTGTTTGTTTGTTTCACTTTGCTATATTCTGTTCCTCAATTTCAAAATGAAAGAGAAGATTTCAGGTTATATTTTACAAGTACTTCTCTGCAAGTAACTTTACATTAACCTTACAAAATTTCCAATATATGAAATGCAAATTGGGTAAAACCATCATTTTATTTTCGATATTTAAATTAAAAATACAAGAGGAAGCTTGATGTGCTATATAAGAATTTTAAGGGAACAAAAGCAACATAAAAATGTAATAAACATCTTGAGGCAAATTTGTAGAATTATCAACATGTATACACCTTTAAAAAATTGAATTTCAATATCAGTGTTTCTTTTCCTCTCTGTCTTTGGTGATCCCTTGTGGGCAGAAATTAAATTATGTATAACTAAGAATAGCAAATATAAACATAAAACCATAGGATGGTCAAAATCACCCTGGCACTTAACTTAGTGTATATTCCCTTAATATGAACTCAGGAATAAAATATTTTAAGTATTTTTTTTTTTTAATTAATTTTGTTAAACAGAAAATAAAATCCCACCTTTAACATAAAGAACCCTCTAGACTTATGTTATGCCAATCATTTTCTAGGGAAGGAGGGTTCCAAATCATCAGTGGGGCAGGCTGGGATGTTTACTGGCAGTGATGTCACACTTTATCTCACCCAGGAATGAGTGATGGTTTTGGCCAATTGTACAAAACACAGCAGGCAGAAGTGGAACTCCTTCCCAACACTGGCAACTAGTCCTGTGTCCTTAGAACTGTTCCACAAGCTTTTTTCAAAATATGCAAATAAACAAATGGTCATCAATATTCAAGACCTCTGAAAAACAGACTGGCCACTAGGTCTCCATATGAACCCAGATTCACAAAGAGTCAGGCAGCCTCACTTCTCTAGCTGTCCAGGGATCCTCAGCACCAGGGATTCTTGAGGTTGATTTGGATTTCCTGAAAGTACTCTGCAATAGTTCTACCTTCTAGGTCTTTCTAGAAAGGTTCTACTATCTAGGCTCTCTCTGTATCGCAAAGGTCAAAACAAACAGTCCAGAGGCTGTCCTAGCTTCTGAGTTTGCAAACCTTGCTGTACAAGGAGCACTTGCTAGATTATTTTCTATGTAAATTTGTACCTGAAAAATAAGCTAGGAATGTGTGTGAAGAATAATCTGCAATATATGCACATGGGTGCATTTCCCATCTGATGGAGTTTGGATGTGTTGTCCCCTCCAAAACTCATGTGGAAATCTGATCTCCAATGTGGCAGTGTTGGAAACTGATTGAGTCATGGGGGCGGGTCCCTTATGAATGGATTAATGCTCTCCCTGGGGGCGGAGGGGTAGTGAGTGAGTTCTGGCTGTTAGTTCCCAGGAGACCTGACTGTTTAAAGGACCCTGGCACCTCCTCTCTCTCTCTCTCTCTTGCTTCCTCTCCCCATGTGATCTGCTTGTACCTGCCGGCAGCCTGCTGCTTTCTTCCATGAGTAGAAGTAATCTGAGGCTCGTGCCAGATGCAGCTGTCCCAGAATTGTAAGCCTAATAAGCCTCTCTTCTTTATAAATTACCCAGTCTCAGGTAATTCTGTTATAGCAGCACAAAACGGACTAAAACACCATCTTTCAGCTATGTAAGGTAATATTACTGCATGCATTTATAAAGTGAAAATTATACAGTAAAGCAAAGTTGTCTGGATGTTTGGCAGCATATGAAAAAAACATATCTTGTAGCCTTGACAGTTATTAGCTGATTCAATTCATGAGATGCTTATGTTCTCCTCTAAAAATAAGTACAATAACCATCATAAAAATCTCTCTGAACAAGCATCATTCAGGAGCTGACAGGTACCAAACTGTGTGTTCCTAATTCATTCCTAGGAATGAATTCCTAGGAAATAAAACAGACTTAGAACATGTAGTGGTCTTTCAATCACAAAGAATTTCATTTATATGTACTCTGTTGGAAACGATATAGAAACAGTTTGAAATAGAAAAATACAGGTAATAAAATCTTTCAAAAATGAAAAACTAGAGAGCATCTAAGCTGCACAGAGTTCAAGAGAGTTCTTTCTCAATGTCCCCCCCAGCCCCCCAATCTAGCACGTAGCAGGTGCTCAGTAAATAGCAAGGAATCTCATATGCTGGCAATTCATTTCAAAAGAGATAGAGATTGCTCCTGAACTTGGTAAACAGCAACTTGGCAACTCCCATTACTACTAATTGTGACATGATTACACAGGGTCGCCTGTCTCTACAGCAGTTTAAGGAACGAGGGCAGAGACCAAGGGCACCACCTGTGCAGCAGAGATCTCCAGGTGAGGAGCAGAGCGCTGCTGTGCAAGCTCCCCTCTCGCGGCAGGGCCACCTACAGGAGGGACTCTGCCTTGGCCCTTACCTCCTCCTCCTCCTTTCCTTTCGGCTCAGCCGCCCCGCTGGGGCTCAGCTGACGGTAGCTGTCCCCGCTGTCCTCATCGCCACGTGTGGTTTGTGCCGAACCCTGGGAGGACACGGGCCCTGGCTCCCTCTGAGAAGCATCCTCTGCCCTTTCTTCAGTCTCCACTGAACTCAGGGACAGCGCACTGTGACTGCCGGGGTGCTCGGCACTTCCAGCCCCTGGGCTCTGAGGGCTCTGAGGGCTCTGGGGCTTGGGCGTGGTGGGCGGCAGAGGGGTGGGCGGCTGCCCGGGGTCAAACGTGAGCAGACTGCCGGCACTGGGTGCGTCCTGGGCGCTTGGACTCGGAGAGGAGCTGCCGCCGCCACAAGGGCCGTTGGGCTCCGATGTGCGGGAGCTTTCGGCGTCCAGAGGGCAGGCGGCGGCGTGCACGTGGGCGCGGGGCCCGGGAGCCGCGGCCCGCCTGCTGTCGCCGGCCGCCCGGCGCGAGTAGTCGTCGTGCAGCCTGCTGTGGCGCCGCGGCCAGAAGCCGGCCTCGCCGGGGGCCGCCCCGCTCTCGGGGCTCTCCCTCCTCCAGGCCGCGTCCGTCACGTTGCTCACGAGTCTCAGCACGCGGTCCAGGTCCCGGGCCCGGACCGGGCTCTTCCAGCGCTTGGTCCTGCTTGCGGCGCCGCCCAGCGTGTCCGCGCCCGCGTCGGCGGCCGAGCTGCTCAGGGTGCGGCGGGGCGCGGGTCGGTCGCCCGCCGCGCGCAGGTCGGCGAGGTTGGAGGTGGACTTGCGCTTAAAGGAGCTCTTCTTCAGGAAACTCAGGCCGTCCGTGCTCCTGCTGCGCCGGGGGCCCGCGCCCGGCTCCTCCGGCTCCGCGGCGGGCTCCGGGCCGAGGCGCTCGGGGTCGAGCAGGCTGAGGCGGCCCAGGCCATAGGCCCTGCGCAGGCTGCGCGAGCGGTGCGTGCTGCGCTGGAACGCGTCGTCGGCCTCATCGGCCTCCGAGCCCTCGGAAGCGCCGCCCTCGCCCGCCGGCAGGCCCCGCGCCGCGCCGTTCCCCACGGCCGCGCCCGGCTCGCGCTGCGAGGCGGCCTCCGGGGGGGCGTCGCGCGCCTCTCGGCTCTGGATGCCGTGAAGGACCGAGGCCTTCCATTTCTTGAAAGACCCCATTTTGCGGAAGGAGGCCAGGGCGGTCCACGTGGAGGAGCTCCCCATCAGCACCAGGGAGCGGGGCCTCTCGGGGTGGCCGCTCGTCCGCTTCCGACCCACCGAGAACAGACGCACCAGCTTGGAAGGGCTCGGTCTGGCCTCCCGGGCGTCCGCGTCGCCGCCGCCAGGGCTGCTGCGGCTGCAGCTTCCGTTCTGACACGCTGGGGAAGTCACCATCTTGGGGCCCCTCGGGCCGGAGACGGGACCGGCGGCTGCGGCCCCGCGCCCATGGCCGTTCTGGGCCGTGGTCATGTTCCGGGGGCGCGGGGCTCAGAGCCGCACGCACGTCCGTGCCCGCCGGGCCCAGCCGCACAGCGTCATGCCCGAGGCCGCCTCCCGCCTGCCTCGCGGGCCCGCGGCGCACATCGGGCCCTCGGCGAACGCCACTGCCTGCAGCAGAAGAGAAAGCAGCGTTTAGCCATTTCCCCCACACAGGAGCCCCTCCAGACACCCGCCAATCACGACTTTCCTTAACAACTGCTGATCACAAAAAAAAGCATGACCCACGACAGGGTTGACCAATAAAAACTAAATTATATCAAAATTGTACTTTCTTTTCTCATTTCATAATAAACTGAAGAATGAAAATATATATCCCTAAAAAACAAAAGATAGTTAGAGATGGTGCATTTAATATGGTAAACTCTTGAACTCATTGAAACCTGCTTAAGTAAAACTTTTGAAACACTTCTAGAATAAAAATGTCAAGGCATTATTGAAGACTGTGTCTTCTCTTTATTTGAAATGCAGGAATTTTTAATTATCAAATCTGCCCCCAAAACCACAACTGTTTCAAAATGTGTCGCACTGAAATGCCAGCCTGTGTTCAACTCAGCACAGCTAACATGCAAACTGAGTACACTGTAAACACAAGAACTGTGCGAGTTGTGATTGAGACCAAGATGCTCTTAGCTGCTTACTGTTTAAAAAGAGCTGTAAAATACACCCAAACTCTGAGAGCCAGGAGGGAATAAGCAAGAAAGCAGAAGGATGGGCTTTGTGCAGGAAATGGCATTAGTGAGGAGCCTTGAAAAACAGGATTCTAGCTGCCAGAGAATGGAGAGAAATGAGGATGAAACCCAAGTATTAGAATTTCAGACAGAAGAATTCAAATGAAACAAACACTGTATCCTCTTTCCTCCTCCTACATGCCCTTCTCCCCCCACCTGTGTCCAAGCCCTCCCCTCCATGTCTGTGTCCATGCCCTCCCCCACCTGTGACCAAGACCTCCCCTCCACACGTGTCCATACCCTCCCCCCACACCTGTGTCCATGCCCTTCCACCTCACACACACCTGGGTCCAGGACCATCCCTCTCCAATACATACTCCCGAGTCCATGCCCTTCTCTGGAAAAGTGAAAATGCTGCTTTCCTTAACCTCCCCCATCAGGCTAAGACCTGTTCAGCCTTCAAGTGCTAGCTTAAAGGTCACAGACACCCATTCTCTACAAATGATTGTTGAATGAACGAATGATAGATTATGATAATAACTATAAAGGGCTACCTTTATTACATGCTTAGTACATGCCAAGCCTCTTAACTAAGGTCTTTAAAAACATCATGGCACTGAATACTCATACAAACCTCTGAGGTCAATAGAATGATTTTCATTTTATAGAAAACCAAATGGATGCATGGGCAGGTTAGGTCATTTGTCTGGGGGTCCTGCAGCGGCCCCCTCCAAAGCCTATGCTCTTCTCCACTGCATTATTAATGAACAGAGAGAGAGGGACACAGCTGGGATGTGCACCCCAGGCATTTGACTCCAATCCCAGTGCCTCATGACCCTCCTGAAATCAAATCCCAGCAGTCTTAGATGCCAGTCAAGGCCACTACCTCCAAGTAATATTAAAGGTAGGAAAGGAGGAGAAGGCAGTCATATAAAGACCATAAGGTTAGATCCCAATTTAGCTTACCCCTCTCAAGTGCACAATTTGACCTCATGCACAGAGAAGTACGTGTCGTCTGCTTCTACTCCCCACCTTCTTGCTGGGTTCGTTTTTGATTTGCCCCTACATCACGCCCAGTGAGGTCGGATTTCTAGGCAGAGCCGTAGTTAAAGGGTTGAAGGGTTGATTCCATCTGGGACCAGGGAGACTACAGTGACTTAGACCCCTGGGGCCTTTCAGCCAATTCCATTTGTCAGAAGACTGATGGGCTACTGCATGCCCTCTGCAGTTTAATGTTCTAGAAGAGAAATTAGGGGACCTGAGGAACTGTGGGTTGCATTTCAATGAGCCACATAAGCAAAGTCCTGAATCATCTCCGCACTGAGACTACATGTGAAATCTGTAACTAGTTACAAAACAAGTCAAACATTTGTATCACCTGTCTCCACTCACCTACTCTGGAAGGGACAGGGGACCGTGGTTGTTTCAGCACCTCAGAATCTTGAAATGAACGAGATAGTTTAATCCAACAGTCAAGTCCAGTTCACAGGCATTGATGGGCTGCATATTAAGTAGTAATAATGGTCTTATTAAGACAGGCACTGGATACAGAAGAGAAGACATGATCCCTGCCTTGTCATTTGGCTAGACAGCTTACTGACACCACAACTAGAGGGCACTAGGAGACCTTTTATAACCAAGGAAGAAACTGTTAAGCTGACCCTAAGGGCCAAAGGGGTGCAGGGAAGCACACGATTTAATGTAGGTGTTTGAGAATGTTCTAGGGAGCAGATGGGACTAGGCCTAGGTCCTCATCTGAGTGATGTCACATGAATCTTGAGTAAGTCATTTCAGTAATCTGGGCTTCAGTGCCATCTACAAAATAAGAGGTGCCAACATTTACGTATATATCCAGCAACTAATCAAGCCATGAGCCTCTATTAGGTGCAGGTATCTGTGCAGGCCCCGTGATGAATTCAAGGCAGTGGTAAGGTGAGAGCCCACTCTAAATGACAAACTGGCAGGAGCAAAGGAACACGGTCAGGGACATAAAGTATGATTGGGAGGCAGTCTATTGGGGTGACTAGCTATCCAGGTTGATCCTAGAGATGAGGGGTTTCCCAGGATGTGGGACTTCCAGAGCTAAAGCTGGGAAAGTTCTTAGGAAACCGGGATGACTAATCACCCAATAGTAGGTAGATATGAGGGTATGATATGAGAATACTTCAAGAAGTTCATGGAAGGATTTGTATTATCTTTTAATTTCATTTCTCCACAAACTTTCTGAAGTGCCCTAGTATAGTCAGAGGGATGACTCAAATTAAGGTGGAAACAGGTTTAGAAAAGCCTACCTACCCCCCGTCTAACACCTAATTGTTCCTTGAGACCAATTGCAGGTGACACCGTCTCCAGAAATTCCTTCCTGAACCCCCCAAAATGAATGAGACCCCTTATTCTGTGTTTCCACAGGGCTTCAGGCATCTCACCAGATTGTTTTACCAAAACATATTATAATGACAGTTTTATATGGCTGCCTTCAGAACAAGACTGTGAGCTCGGAGGGCTAGAATCATGTGTTTTGCACACTTAGGTGATTTAAGTTTGTCTCGATGTGAAACTACATCAGTGGCCCTGCTCATCCATGTCTGCACCAAGACAACAAGTCATTGTTACATACCACTACATTTTTCTAGAACGAAGGTGTTTAAATTTTTATAACATTAAGTAGACACTGTTTACTTAAGACTTATTAAGTTTTAGGATTCAGATTCTATACAATACATGCAGAAAATCTGAATTTCTAATTGAGGCAACACGCTCTTTAAGACTAGTGACTTACTATTTTGTTCATGAGCCGAACAACATGGTTGTTGTGTGCTGCTTAGAATGAAACTGAAAATCACAGAAAAAGGCTTTTCCTGGAATTTCTGAGTAACATACCAAATTGCATTATTTAGAGCTAATACTTTGACCTCTATTAACTAACAAGGGTTGCAACTCAATTAGTGGTTTTGTATAAGGTTTTTATAAGGAAGTCTTATAAATCATGGGAGCTCTGCCAGAGATATTTATGAACAGAACTACAAGTAAGAATTTTAGATGGCAATCTTGTGAAATCCATTGTCTACAAGCTGGATTCTGGGGTGTATGAACTTTAGAAAAGAACATGTCTTCTCAGTCAAAATGAGAATTCTTTAAAAACAACTTTTGAATTTGAATTTGAAATTCAGGAATATATACCAGACTAAATATTCAAACACAAGCAAGAAGGTTTTTTGTAATACACTCATGTAAATTATAGAAAATGTGACACTAGAAGAAAACATACTGGAATCTCAAATGCTGACGGAGTGAAAGTATAGATCCCTGAATCACAGCACTATAGAATATTGCCGTAGGGAACAGCTAAACCCTGACTGTAAAGATTAGGACAAGGGCCCAATGAGGGGCCATTGCTACTGCTACAGTGAGAGCACAATGGGGTGGGAATCAGAGAGACCGGTTTCCACCCCAGCACTGCCACATACTGGCCACAACCTGGAGATCTAGACCACCTCCTTCCCCTGCAGATCTCATGGGTTACCAAGTCTAAGAGATTCTCCTGCATCCCTCACCAATCCTTGCTCGATGTGGGTGGCCACTGCCCTAACTCCAATCTGTAGAACCTTAACCTGGACAACTGCCTTAGCCTCCTGACTGGTCTCCTGTCTTCCGGTCTGGCTCACCTCCAACCCACCTTCACTCTGCTGCCAGTGTCCTTCCCTAACTGCAGATGGAGCTGTGTCACTTAAGTCAGTGTCACTGGCTGCCTTTGGACCTCGAGAAGATGTGGAATCTCCTCAGGTTAGCACAGGACACCTTTCACTCAGCCATGCTGGATTATTCACATTGCGGTGCCTTTACGTATTTCTTTGCTCTCAGACTCTTTCTCCAGCCACTGTTGCTCTGAATTGCAGGGTACCACACTCCCCAGGCTCCCCTGACAAATGGCTTCTGGCCAGGCCTAGCTAGTAGGAAGCAGTGGCGGGAGATGATGGGAGGGTGGGAGATGTCAGAGTATTTCTCCCCCACTCTCCCTGTGCGGGCTGCTGGAGGGGTGGGGGGCATTTCCAGCAGCTGCTTTGGCTCCAGTTCCTGCTGGGTAACTCCACCCTCCTAGGTCCCAGCTCCTGCCAGGTGGCACCGGTTTCTGGCTCAAGCAGCACCCTCTTCTCTTTGTCCTCCAGCCTGGGGGTTGGTATCACCTTCCTGCTGCTGCTTGTCTCCGAGTTGCTTCACTGCCTTCTCTTTTGTTCCTAGCTGTGTGAAAATAACCGCTGTAATAGATTCTCTTTGTGTGAAATACCTAGAGACACTTCTCTTTTCCTGACCTACAGATATGTTCTTTGCCTAACATTACCTTTATTAATGCAAATTAACTTTTCCCTAAAGGAATTCTTTCCTTTCTGTCCAATTCAGATGCTCTTTTGGGGGCTCCCAGTCCCTTGTGCACAGCTTTGTTCTAGCACTTACCACCCTGCTCCTTCATTCTCCTTTCCTTAATCTGATTTCTCCAGTAACCTCCAGGAAGAGTTTGAAAAGTCAGTCAGTGGATGACTGACCGACTAATTGAATTTAACTCATAATATAGCTATCAGTGGATGACTGACCGACTAATTGAATTTAACTCATAATATAGCTATCAGTGGATGACTGACCGACTAATTGAATTTAACTCATAATATAGCTATCAGTGGATGAATGAACGACTAATGGAATTTAACTTATAATATAGCTATCAGTGGATGACTGAGCGAATGCATGAGGATGACTCTGTCCACCTAACATCTGGGGCCAGATCATTCTTTGTTGTGGGAGCTGTCCTGTGCTTACATAGGACGTTTAGCAGCAACTGTGGCCAGAGAGAATGTAATAAATACAGAAAGCTCCGCAAACCATGAAAGTGCCATCAATTATCAAAGTGATTTCTTTGAAACTTGAAATTTACAATTTTAAATCATAAAACAGAATTTTCTATGAATTGTTTGATGGTACTGATAAACAATTTTAAAACACCGTAATATTGTTAGAGCTACTGTTTCTTGTGATAGAAAGTTCAACTTATGTTCTATTATTGCAATAGTATATAATTTTATAAATGACTTTTTATATATTCAGTTAAAAAGAAATTTTAATATCGTAAGAAAGTAAATAGTGACATGTTAATAGTTTATACACAAGTGGTCACTTTTTAACTACCAATGTAAATATTTCATTTTAATAGGTAACCAATTTATCTACCAAGATTTAGTAATCTGAATGCTCAGATTACACAAAATGCATGAGTTACTATGACAATTAAGAATTTTACAAATAAAAGTTTCATAACAATTAAAATATGGTTTTTAAAATGAATATTCAAATGTAGATAAGATACACTTTGATATGTCAGTTTTAATCAGCAAGATCTGAACAAAAAATGTTCAAATAGGATACTAAAGTGCCTGTGATTATTAGAAAAATGATATTTCTTCCATAAAATTATATTTTTTCTTTAAAATACAAAATATTTTTTCTGTAAAATATCTTTAAATAGTTCTTCTCTGTACTGTCCAGCTGCCAGAAAAAAAGAAATACTTCTTAGTGTTGTGAGTGCAAGCCATATCTTAATATTTCTCCTACTCTTAGCTCAAAAAAACTATTTTAACTTTGTAAAATGTAAAAAAAAAAAAAGGGCCATATAAATTAAGCTGGTAAAATAATGACCACTTTATGAGTCTCCATATCCAGGAAATTAAAGTTAAATGCATTCATACTTGGGTTAAGAATAAGATTCTCCATTTCACACCAAATATTATCATATTAACCTAACTTAGATATATATTTTGTGTAATCTGAGTACTTAAATTACTAAATTTCTATCATTAAGTCAAGATGGCTGTGCAAAAAAATTACATGCAAGTAAATTACTAAAACTCAAAACATTTGAGCACAGTAAATGTGTTACTTTATTGCATCATATAGAATTTCGTTTTAGTAAAGACAGTTTGGGGATTAACAGAAAGAGAGCCCCCATGATAACAAGTCTTTCTCACATGCGTGACAAGCCCATGTTTTCCCCTCTTAGGTCCCTCCCTTCATTCCAGCATCTTCCCCGGAACATTGCTGAAATCAGCAGTCTGCTGACCAGAAGCTGAAAATCCCAGCACCCTACATACTATGAACAGGTTGTATTCTAAAAGGTCACTTATATGGGCAATCTGTTTCCTTACAGAAAGAGTCTAAATATTTTAGGTCAGTCCATCAAATTATATTTGACTTATAGTACAGCTATCATTGCATTTAACCTCATTTATAACACTTCTACAGGTGAATGCCTCCAAGGTTCAACCGTGGGCTCTAACTCCAGGGATGAAGTTATTTTCCCTACTCCCCGGTCCTAACACTAGACACCTTCCCTCTCCTTCCCAGCCCCAATACACACACCTCAGTAAAGGGAAGAATGCCCCTTGCCTATGGATCTGGGTGGGATCCGCAGGGTCTCATCTGTGCAAGGATGGGAGAGGATGCTTCAAAGCAGCCAGCAGCTCTGGCTTCATTGAAATATTCCATCATTTAAGTTAATTATTTGTAAGTTGAGAGTATATGTAAAAATGTAACTGGGTAACTGTGGATAAGACTGAAAAACCAAACCTTTGGAAAAGGTGTCAGTTCCATACAAGCATGTGGTTGTCTTGGCTTGCCTTATCTGGGTTACTGGGCTAAACCACATTCCTGCGGGTGAGACTGGTGTTTCCCCAATGGGAATGGATGTTTGCATTGTCAATCCTGTGGAGTGAATGGGTGGAGGAAATGAGGATTTGCAAAGGTGGCCTTAGACTAAAGAGGAGACTCTTCCCTCTGTCTCTGAAGTTGGCGGTCAGGCAGCTGTAGCCAGAGATGCAAGGGGAGGAAGGTGGGGGTCAGTGCACCAGATGATGCCGTTCCCCACACCGTCTTCCCTGCTACTATCCCCCACTCAGCACAGTCACAGCCTCTGAGCCCCCTATTCCCCCACTCTCACAACAATCTAGTGGCTTACAGAGCCTTGGCAGAGCTCAGTAGAGCCACTGCCAACTGCAGCTCTGAAGATGACTTGGTTTTGATTTCTGACGGCTCATCCCCCATCCACCACCTTCTCATTGTAAGACTGCAGCAGTAACCACCAAAGTTCACAGTTAGGACTACCTAATGCCTGCAACCAGTGCCAAAACTGATGTCACCAGGAGACTGCGCCTCCCCCGCTTCTACCATTCAGAGCAATGAAAGTTTTACAGATGGATGGCCCTAATCTTGAAGGCACTTTGAAGGTCACTGGAGCAAAAACAATGTCTCAGCTTGCTGGAGGCAGATTGGCCTGAAGCTGGGGCCTTGCACCACGGCGTTCACAGGCTAAGATACTCCAACAGTGGGTAGACACAGAAAACCCCTGAGAGGAACAGTACAGCATTTAATTAGACATACTTAACAACTATTTATACGGGTGTATATTTGAGTTGCATTTTCCCTGCATTAATTTCAGTGCTCCAGTTTTGTTTTTTGCTTTTTGCATAAAATGTGTTTTTAGGCAGAGACCTGGTTTGTAATACAGCATTCTGAGGAAACGAGATCAACTTTCAATTCAGTTTCCACCCAGGAGCTGATCAGGTCTTAATCTAGGGGATTTCACCGCAGCCCATTCTGCCATCACTAAGGACAGAGGTTCAGAAAAGGCCCTTTCCCCAGCTCTGTTCAATCAGGCATCTCATATTCTCAAATTAGTTTTACACATTAAAGCAATTGCTGAAATGCCTTCTACTGTCTAATTTAAAATGTCTTCTATCTGAACTGCCCTTTGAATGTAGTTTCCCTGCAAGTCCTTCATGCCTCTTGGCACAGCCACAACAACAATGAGGGATGACGCCAACAGTGAGCAGCTGGTGGTGCCCGGGGACTGCTCCTGAGCAGAACTCCCCATGCTCACACCGCCACCTGCAGGACGCGTGGCCCTGTCTGGCAGGAGCAGATCTGCAGCCACTTTTTTAGAGGTGGCGGCTCTTCTTGCCAGCCCATCGTCAGGGACACTGTGTTCACCCATAACGAACACGTGGAATTCAGGAACATGCAGGCAACACATCACATGGACACAGCTCCTGTGACACACAGCTTAATCATGTTTTAAGTATGTCAGATGCTGGGCAGGGCCTGAAATGAACACAAGGACTACGCGTATATTTCGTCTTCTATGAGAAGTTCAAATCCAGCTTAGTTTAGATGCCAAAAACATAAAGACTTAAATATGCTGAACTTAAAAAAGGAAAGCAGAGCATGCAAGATGAGACAAGGATGACCCTTTACCAGGCAACAGTGGATCGAAAGTGACAGTCCCCCACCACTTAAGAAAGGAAATGGGTTTGCTGCTGAGACAGCACCCAGTGGTGACCAGACAAGACCAGGGGAGCGTCCCCCTCAGTAAGACCAAGTGACAGGTGAAGGCGGTTTTTGGTGAAGGAGGAAGGGCATTGGCTGAGGCTGAGAATTCCGGGATTTGTGTTCTTTGCCTCTGGCTAGCTTTGTTATGTGTCCTGGGCTAGTCACACACATCCTTGACCTCAGTCTTCTCAGTGGGATCCTAAACTTTCTTTCAGAGTATTTGACAGTGTTGTGAGGAGAATCGAATGCATTTTAAAGAGAATGTTCTCACTGAAATATCGGTTGTCCTCACAGCATGACACCTTCCTTGATAAAGTATAAAGTCAATCATTATAGGTCACTGATAGTAGAAAATGGAATTCTAGATCAAAATTTCTAAATCAAGAGGTGGTGAAATATTCTGCTGGAAAGTCAATGGATTTAAGCTTATTATATATGCATCTGGACTTGGACAAAGGTAACACTTCCCAGGCAGCCCGTGGGGGTGCAGAAAAGGCACCTACATAACCAGATCACTGCTTGGTGATTGATCTGCTCTGTGATTCACAAATGGATTCACCTCCTGCCCCCACGGTCCCTGCTCATTCAAAGGTCATGGCCAGACGGAAAGGATGTGCAGCCACAGGAATTAGCAACGGTGTATCTGAATGTGGACATGGGAGAATGACTGCTTTCCTCAAAGATTGCCTCTGAAACCAAATATATACTAAACACCATTATTTCATTCTTAAATTAGCTCTATCTGGTCTCCATCAATATGGATAATCTATACCTTAGGACTCTTTTCAACCCTGTGAGATATAAATATCAGATGTCTCAAAATTTTGAACAAGTAGTATTCTAAATGTCAATTTATAAGTCAACTGTTCTGACTTTAAAACACATTTTCCTATAAGATTCTCATAGAATTTCCCCAATCCCACTTAATTCATAATGTAAATAAACTATGTTAATAATATTAATAGGATTGCCACATTAAAATTGTTAATTAGTCATATACTAAAGCCGATGAATAGTCATAATTCTATGAAAAGGTGAACATGCTTTCTTTGGCTTGGAAGCTTGAATGGTAACAGCATGGGAACAAAGGAGAGGAAGATTGAGTCTTTCATCTCTTTCCAACATGAGAAAGACCCTTGGCAATATTTTGTGACAGACGCCTGCATCTCTGGCATTCTCCGGCCTTCCTCTCCTCCACTTGTCCTCTTAAGCTGCTATCACCTTCTCAGCCCCAGAATATTCCATGATACAAGTGGTTACTTCTACCCCTTGGCCACCTTCCTCTACTTTCTCAGCTGAGGAATCAGCCCTTGGTGCTCAGAGATGGGCAAAGCCAAGCAGTCCAGCACACAGAAGCACAGCACAGTGTCCCCAGGAACATGCACCTGCACCTGCTGTGGCATCAACTCCTCCACGCTCCTGGTCACATGCGTTACATTCACAGCCTCTCTAACACAACATGAGCTTGTCTCGTTTGTCTGCTGTTACTTCTCCAAATGGCAGCAATGTCAGGGCTCCGGTTCAGAGGCGGTACAGCAAGAGCACCGGCTCATCAGTAAGCAAGGTGTGTGTGTGCGTCTCCACCCGCCCAGCCACCAAACCATGCATGTCTTTTGTTTTTTCAGTATCTGGCAAAGTGGCTGCTCCAGCATGTGCTTCAATGTGACCCATTTAACTATATTCAAATTTCATTTAAAAATCCACCCTGGTGTCACCCGTCCTCACCACCCCACTCAAAAAAACCTGTCAAAATCTGCTGGTTCATTTCTTTTCCAATTATAATTTCAGAACTATAATGATATGGCAATCAACTCTGTAAGTCCCAATAGTCGCTCCTAGACCCAGAGTCCTGACGCAATAGAGCCTGGTGGTTTGGCAATCATCATTGCCTCGGGGGCCCCTGGGGTGGTGACAGAAGCAGTTCAGGGTCACGTGCAGCTGAGGACACCAGCAACACCAACCCGGACTGCCCTCATTTGAGTGAATGCAAATTAGAAAAGAACACAACATCCTCCGCTTCAGTGAGGTCCTGTGGTTTGCTTCTTGCATCTTTTAACAAGAAAGCACCGCATATGAGACATCATTTGTTCACTCATTCAGCAAATGTTTCCTCGGTTCCTTCTGTCTGAGTGGAACTGGGGTAGACACACAAGCGGGAGAATAGGGAACAGCAGACATCGTCTCAGCCACCAGAGAGAAGCTTCCACCAACTGGGGAAAGACATATAATTAAATAAGTCCTAGTAGTGTAAGATACCTGAACTGGCCTCCTTTGCAAGGGACACTAAGGTGGGCAGTACCAAGAGCCTGAGATAGAGACCCAGCCTGGAGCCGGGCGGGGGAGGGGAGGCAGGGCAAGGCGAGGCGAGGCCCTTGCATGCCACGTTAAGGATCTGGTGTTTACTCCAAGGTTTCAGCAGCAGGGGACCCGTGCAGAGCAGAAGGCAGCAAGACTAGAGGGGCAGTCAGGGGCGCTCAGAGCCGCCAACGAGAGACCGTGATGGCTGGACTTGTGTGGCGGCCATGGGATAGGGACAGGTGATGGAGACAGAAGCAACATGGCCTGGTGACCAACGAGATGTGTAAGGATGGGGAGAGGGAAGAGACAGGTTTGGCTCCAGGCTTCAGGTTGGTCAAATGGTAATGATGCAGTTTACTGAACTGCAAGGCCCACAGGGAGAAGGTGGTGAAGAAAGACGAGGAGTTGGAGTCCTCGCAGCCGCGGAGGTGGTGGGGGCCCCGCTGGAGCTGAGCAGTCTCTCCCCTTCTGTTGCCCAGCCTTGCCCCTCCTCTGCTCCTCCCTGTCTCAGAGCTCCCGGGCCTGCCTGACCCCCGGGCTCTGCACTCTGCACCCGCAGCGCCCGGCCAGGCCGCACCCACTGGCCCCATGAGGAGGGATGGGAACGGAGTGACCAAGAGCAGGTTTGAGATGTTCTCGAATAGCAGTGAAACTGTTGTCAATAAAAAACTCCCCAAAGAACCCCTATTACAGATACTCTCTTTTCTGCATGTCATTACTTTGTGTTGCTGCGCTCAGGTCTCCAGGGTCTGGAATATACTGGCTCTGGGTGGCAGTAACTGGCAGCAAACCGACCTGTTTGATTTCCAGAGGGATATTGAGGGCCAGTTAGTGGAGAGTATTTCAAAGTGGTGTGGAGTTTTTTATGAAAATTAAGTCTTAGTGGGTGTCTTGGAGTAGGAGATGATGCATTAAGGACACTTGCACAAAACTGTAGGAACACTGAAGTACTGAACCTAAATGGGTATACAAAGACTATAGACGCTACATGTACAAGCCTTGGCAAGTTCTGTTGCAAACTCAGGCACCTTGATTTGGCTTTCTGTACATCAATAACAAACATGTCTCTAAAAGCACTAAGGGATGTCCACTGTTGGAGCAATGGAACATCTCCTGGTGTGATCAAGTAACCAAGGATGGCATTCAAGCACTAGTAAGAGGCTGTGGGGGGTCTCAAGGCCTTATTTTTAAAATGCTGCACACAGCTAGAAGGTGAAGTTCCCAAGTACATAAGTGTACACTGTCCTGAACCAGTGACTTTGAACTTGCAGACTTGCTTACAAATTACAGATGAAGGTCTCATTACTATATGCAGAGGATGCCATAAATTACAGTCCCTCTGTGCCTCTGGCTGCTCCAACATCACAGATGCCATCCTGAATGCTTTAGGTCAGAACGTCCCATGGCTTAGAATATTAGAAGTAGCCAGATGTTCTTAATAAACAGATGTGGACTTTACCACTCTGGCCAGGAACTGTCATGAGCTTGAAAAGATGGACCTGAAGAGTGTGTTCAGATAACAGCACGTTAGTCCAACTTTCCATACACTGTCCTCGACTTCAAGTATTAAGTCTGTCTCACACAGACAGCTGATCACAGACAATGGAATTCATCACCTGGGGGATGGAGCCTGTGCCCATGATCAGCTGGAGGTGACTGAGCTGGACAACTGCCCACTAATCACAGATGCATCCCTGGAGCACCTGAAGAGCTGTTATAGCCTTGAACGGATAGAACTCTATGACTGCCTGCAGATCACATGGGCTGGAATCAAGAGACTCAGGACTCACTTACCCAATATAAAGTCCATGCCTACTTTGCACCTGTCACTCCACCCCATCAGCAGGGAGCAGCAGACAGCGCTTCTGCAGATGCTGCATCATCCTATGACAATGAAGATGGTCAACTTTGGTGAACTGAGTATTTGACGACACTTCTAGAGTTACCATGGAGTCTCTCCAGTGGAAGCAACCCCAGTGTTCTGGGCAAGGGTTACAAAGCAAAGGTAGTGTCCAGATCCCCAGAGCCCCACATACATAGGCATACACATCCTCACCCCCATCCACTTTGGCTCTATGACCATGGGACTGAAGTTCATGCTGGCTTTATCAGGTGCATAGGTAAAACTTAACCATTCCTGTTGGATATGCCCAGAAGAAAATCGTAGGCCAAGGTAGAGGGAGGGGGCATTCCAGCAAACCCAGTGTTACTGCTACTGTGGTTTCTTTGTTAAGGGGTTTCTTTGGGGATTTTGGACCAACAACTGCAGTTCTCCAGAGTCAAGGAAAGCATGCAAAAACAATATATGCTATATCCAGGGACCAGAAAGAAAGTTTCTTTGCATCCTAGAATTGGTAGCCATCTATTGTGAGATGACTACAGAGCTTCTGTGCTTCCTTGTTTCCATGACAACATGCTAAGCATGCTCACAAAGAAGGCTTGTCCATTTCTCCTGAGTTTTAGTATTTGGCCCAGAAGTTTCCCAAATGCTTGCATCGAAATTGCTGTGGGCCAAGTGCGATTTATTCACTGAAGTTGTCACTGTCTGTAGCACACTTGTGCACCAGTCTGCCATTCTTTTTGCTCCCTTACTCACTCCTGCTCAGTCTGGCACCTGTTCATAGTCTGCTTACGCACGCTCAATCGTTACTCTTTTGCTGTTGTGTTTACAGTTTGCATTTTGGATGATTAGATGGGGTTACCAAACATTCTTAAAAGAGACATTATCAATAATTTTTTTTAATTCTAAAAAAAAAAAGAAAAAAGAAAGATGAGGAGTTCTGTTTTAGATATACTGACTTGAAGAAAACTCCAGGGAAATCATCAATAAAATGAAGGATAAAAATCATATGATCATTTCAATAGACGCAGAAAAAGCATTTGTCAAAATTCAACATCCTTTCATGATAAAAAGTCTCAACAAATATGATATACAAGAAATGTTCCTCAACATAATAAAGGCCACATATGGAAGGCCCATAGCTAACACCGCACTCAATGACACAAAGCTGAAACTCTTTCCTCTAAGATCCAGAACAAGATGAGGATGCCCACTCTCACTACTTCTACTCAACATAGTACTGGAAGTGCCAGTCAGAGCAAACAGGTAAGTAAAAAGAAATAAAGGGTATCTATCAGCACCGCACTCTACCGAGTGAGCCACGGGCCGGCCCAATAAAGGGTATCTAAATCAGAAAGCAAGAGTTTAAGTTGTCTCTGCTTTCAGAAAACCTAAAGACTTCACCAAAAAAGTGTTAGAATAAACAGATTCCGTAAAGTTGCAAGATACAAAATCAATGTGCAAAAATCAGTTGTGTTTCTATATAATAACAATGAACTATTCAAAAAAAAAAAGATCAAGAAAACAACCCCATTTGCAATAGCATCAAAAACAGTAAAATACTCAGGAATAATTTAACCAAGGAGGCGAAAGATCTGCATACTGAAAACTATAAAAAATTGATGAAAGAAACTAAAGAAGACACAGATAAATGGAAGGATATTCTGTGTTCATGAATTGGAAGAATTAATATCACTAAAATATCATACTACTGAAAGTGATCTACAGATTCAATGCAATCCCTGTCAAAATTCCAATGATATTTTTCACAGATATTGAAAAAACAATCCTAAAATTTGTATGGAACCATAAAAGACCCCAAATGACGAATCAATCTTGAGGAAAAAAACAAAGCTGGAAGCATCACACTATCTGATTTCAAATTATATTGGGAAACTATAATAATCAAAACAGTATAGTACTGGCATAAAAGCAGACATAGACCATTAGAACAGAATAAGGAACCCGTAAATAAACCCATGCATACATGGTCAACTAACCTTTGACAAAGGCAGCAGGAATAGAGAAAGGATAGTTTCTTAATAAATGGTGTTGGGAAAACTGAATATTCACATGCAAAAGAATGAAATTGGATCATTATCTTACACCATACACAAAAATCAACTCAAAGTGGATTAAAGACAAACATAAGGCCCAGGACCATAAAAATCCTAGAAGAACACATAAGAGAAAGCTCCTTGACACTGGTCTTGGCAATGAGTTTTTGGTATATGACACCAAAAGCACAGACAATAAAGGCAAAAATAAACAATTGGGACTATATCAAACTGAAAAGTTTCTGCACAGCAAAGGGAACAATCTACCAAATGAAAAGGCAGCCAGTGGAATGGGAGAAAATAACCGCAAGCCATATATTCATTAGGGGACTAATATCCAATATATCCCAAAAGAACTCATCAGCAAGACCAAACAAAACAAAACAAAACAAAGCAATTAAGGCAAATAATCCAATTACAAAATGGGCAAAGGGCCTGAACAGACATTTTTCCAAAGAAGACATACAAATGGCCAAAAGGTATATGAAAATGTGCTCAACACCACGAATCATCAGGGAAATGCTCATCAAAACCACAGTGAGATATCACCTCACACCTGTTTAGAATGCTGTTATCAACAAGACAGGAGACAACAAGTGTTGGCAAGGATGTGGAGAAGAGCATACGTTTGTACAATGTTGTTGGGAATGTAAACTGGTACAGCAATTCTGGAAAACAGTATGAAGGTCCCTGAAAAAACTAAAAACAGAACTACTATATGATCCAGCAATCTCTCTACTGGGTACACGTCCAAAGGAAATAAGATTAGTATCGCGAAGAGACATCTGCACCCCCATTTCCACTGCAGCATTATCACAAGAGCCAAGATGTGGAATCAACCTCAGTGTCCGTCAGTGGATGAATGGATAAAGAAAATGTGGTACATATACATAACAGAATATTATTCAGCCATAAAAATGAAAATCCTGCCATTTGCAAAACATGGAGCTGAAGGACATTATGCTAAGTAAAATAATCTAGACACAGAAACACAAATACTGTGTGATCTTACTTATATGTGGAATCTAAAGCAGAGAATAGAATGGTGGTTGCCACGGGCTACGGGGTGGGGGACATGGGGAGATGTTGACCAAAGGGTACAAACTTTCAGTTTTGAGATGAATGAGTCCAAGAGATCTAATGTACAGGATGCTGACTACAGTTAATAATACTGTATTGTATACTTGAAGTTTGCCAAGACAGTAGATCTTAAATGTCCTCACCACAAGAAAAAACAATTAAATCTGTGAGGTGATGAGTATGTTAATTAGCTTGGTGGTACTAATCATTTCAAAATGTATACCATAAGATCACACGTACATCTTGCATAGATATAATTTTTATTTGTCAATTATACCTCAATAAAGCTAGGGGGAAAAGAAAAAAAGAAAGAACCCTGAAAAAAAAAAAATACACACATTGTTTTTGCATCATGCAAGTGGAGATGGTCAGGAGGTAGCTGCAGATATGGCCTAGTCCTGAAGTCAACAAGAGGTCTGGGATGCAGATCCGAAGTGACCCTGTCAGCCTGGAAGGCAGCCAGAACCAAAGAGGGCAAGCTGGTGCAATAGCCCAAGAAACGCCTCTGACGTGACAGGGAGAGGTGAACCCAAACAGAAATAGCTACACAAGGTAGATTTCTTCAGTGTGCAAAGACTGGGGGATTCCTGTCATTTAACACCTGTTATTAAGGTGTGCTGTGGAAGCTGTCACCTCCAGCCAAATGGCCTTTTCATCTCTAATTCTCCCCCACCCCATACCTTAAATGTGGCAACCTAGTTCAATAAAAACACTGACCTTTTAAAATTAAAAATGAAATGACATTAAAATCTTACCTGTCTGTCCACCTGACAACTGAAAGCATACTGAGGTTGAATAGAGAAACGGGGACGGCGCCTTTAAAATATTTACTCCTGATATTACTGTGATTATATTCATTTTCAAGTGGAATTCTTAAAATTGGCTTGTTCCTAAGTACAGTTCCTAGCCACCTAAGCTGGAGGCCAGTGACATTTCTCCGTCCCTGTGTCACAATGATCCTGCGTCTGTGCGGAGAGCTTACTAATAGCATTGAGGCCCAGGAAGCTGCGACTGACATGGCCTTCTTCTCCAGCACAGGTAATCGTTGGAATCAAGTTGTTCTTCTCCAGTTCCCTCATGACAGTGAGGCCACCAGGTCCTTGATTCTGAACACATTCAGCAACTCTGAGCCCTACCTGCCATTAATTGCCTTCCTCCAGCCTGCTGACAGAGGAAGTCCAGTTTCAAACTGTTGAGCCTTTGACAAGAACAGGGCTCATCACTTCCCTGCTGAAAGGTCTTCACTAGCTCCCCACCCAGGCAGTGCTGCTCAAACTTTTCCTCCAGATGACTCCTGATAAGAACAATGGATTTGACAGACAGATACACAGATAAATATATAGAAACTTTATACAGATATACAGAGGCAGAAACTATGCACCACGTATTTTCGACACTCACAGCTGCCCTCCATTATCCCACCCATTTCACAGATGAAAGAATCTGAGGTCAGGTCCTCAGATCACACAGTGGAAAGTGAGAGCGTCAGCACTTGCGCCAGGTAGTCTGGCGACAGTGTCCGGCTCCTAACCCACTGCAACAGCTTCCCCCTGATGGCTCAGGACAGCCAGCTCTCACCCTGGGCCACAGGCTGAGGTCGCAGGTTACTGAGAGCAGGAAATTTCTTTAAAGTTCCATGGTTTATCTCAACAAGTCATATGAATTTTGTGTTCTTTTCATAAGATTTGTCTTTATAAAAAACAGTGCTTTCACCTCACACCCATTTAGGATGGCTATTATCCATAAGAAAGAAAAAAACCCCAGAAAATAACAAGCGTCAGTGAAGACGTGGAGAAACTGGAACACTTGTACACTCTTAGTGGGAATGTAAAATGGTGCAGCTGCTGTGGAAAACAGTACGGTAGTGCCTCAGAAAAGCAAGCATGTAATTCACTATAGGCTCCAGCCATTCCACTTCGGGGTATATACCCCCCAAAATTGAAAGCAGGGACTCAAACAGATATTTGTACACCCATGTCCACGGCAGCATTATTCACAATAGCCAAAAGGTAAAAACAACCTAAACGCCCATCAACAGATGTATGGACAAACAAAATGTGGTATACACTTATAATAAAATATTATTCAGCTTTAAAAAGGAAGGAAACTCTGACACTTGCTACAACATGGATGAACCTTAAGGATATTACATGAAGTGAAATAAGCCAGTCACAAAAGACAAACACTGTATGGTTCCACTTATTTGAAGTACCTAGAGAAGTCAAATTCAGACAGACCGAAAGTAGAATGCTGGCTTTCAGGGGCTGGGGGCAGAGAAATGCAGAGTCAGTGTTTAATAGGAAACAGAGATTCGGTTTGGGAAGATGGAAAAGCTCTGGAAGTGGATGGTGGTCCTGGTGATACAACTATGTGAATGTTGAGAACTTAATGCTACTGAATTGTACGCCAAAAAATAGTTAAAATGGTAACTTTTATGTTATACATATTTTACTACAATAAAAAATGCCTGGCTTTAAAAAGAAAACACACACACAAAACAAAAAACCCACAAAAACAATTCTTTTAGTAATTTACCAGTTAAACTATTTTAAATATTTGATTCAGGAAGATTCACAATTATCCTTTCAAATATCCCTGAGCACAATGATTACTTAGATTCCTTATCAGTAAAATGGGGATAACAGTAACAGAGACTTTAGTAGGGAGGACTAAATAATATTATTCATGTGAGAGTGTCTGACACATCACAGGCATTCTGGCTGCTCCCGGCTGTCATTAGACACAGGGCCCTCTGAGACCTGCCTCCAGACTTCTCTCTTGCCACCGTCACTGGACAATTTGAAATTGCCTAGGAGCTTCAGAAAAGCAACTGTCACTTTCAGGAAGTGAAATTCCCCACGGCTTCCTGAAACTGACAACTCCTGCATTAAACCCCGATGCTGTGCAGCAGTTCATCTAACGCACATGACATTACATAAAATTATGTGTTTGCATGAATGACACGACCCCACTGGACCACAAACTCCTTAAAGACAGGACCCGTCTTGGTCATCCTTTGCCACAGCATACAGCACAGTGTCTGGCAGTTACTTGCAGCTCAATAAATATTTGATGAAACTTTCAAAGCCTCACTGTAAACATTACGTTTGAATGTCTACAAAGTAAATTTGTCCTTCTGGGGGAGAGACTAGGAAAATTCTTCTCGTGCTGTACTTTATTAAAGAGTTTTTCCAGCTTCTTCTTTCACATACCTACCAAGAAAAAAGAGAAGTCTGAGAATTGGAGGACCATTGAATTTAAGCCCCAGAAAAGACCCAATCCCTGCCTACAGGAATCAGCCATGAAATGAGGGCAAGGCACAACGCTGTTGAAGTCACGCTGTGCCCAAAATACACACAAGACTGTCCACCCAGGAAAAACAGAAACAGAGACCTACATATCATGTCTAATCCGCAACAGCTGGGTTTAAGGAAACAATTAGAAGGGCCACGGGAGTTCTGTGCCCTTTTTCTCAACTTGACACCTGACTAGCCAGTCACCAAGACAGCCTTTATGGAAGGCAGCTAGTGTCTTTTAGGCTTCCTCATGTGGAATTTAGAGAAGAGATATGAAAAAAGCTGAAATACTGTATTACCAGTATTTCTTCCTTTTCTGTTGTGTGATGACCACCAGCTCTACTTTGCACCTCCACACTCATGCAATGGTCCTCCCCGCCTTTGGGGAGGGGCACTGAGAAAGAGGTCACTCCAAGCCCAACTTCAGAAACCTTGACAATAAAAACCCCACTGTAATTTTGGGAGCCATCCTGAGTTAAGGCTGTACTATTTACCATCAATTACGCCACCCTAAGCATGGTAAGCAAGCGGGATGCTGCAGCCTGGTATCACTTCTGTTTCACGAGATGAGCGGTGCTCACGACATTATTCTAATCTGGGAGTGCTCTGCTACCTTTGCTTAATGGACATTTCTTATCACAAATAATAAGAAATATAAAAAAACCCTGCCAGATGAGACGGCTCTCACTTTCTTCTACCTATGTCTTCTGAATAGGAATATGGGATCTATTACCTATTACATTGCAAGATTCCCTCTTTCTACTCCCTTCGGGTTTTAAACCTCAATTTTAATTTTCTTCCCCCAATTTACACATACCAAAATAGTCACAGGAGCTTTCTAATATTGTACCTTAAAGTATGAGTGAAGCTGAAAAATAGGAAGGTGGTTCTCCGATGGAGGCCAGTGGTACCCAATCTGGCGCGGGGTGACGAGAACCGACAAGAAAGCTCTCAAGCAAACACCCATCCCAGCGAGGCTCAAGAATGTGCCATTCTCTGCAGGACCAACTGCCCTTTACGATCATGGGCAAAACATTTCCTGCTGCCAGGCCACCTACTCAGTGTGGCTTCACAGCTCTGCAATCAAGAGAGGGCTCTGGGGCTCAGTCGCAGGAAGATCAAACTCTCCTACAGAATGGGATTATTAACATCCTTCCAGACTTAAACCTGAGGAGCCTTAAAAAATAAACTCGCTAGAAGTTGTCACTCCTGTTAAAAAATAAATAAGAATAAAAAAAATCTTGCAAACATACAACAAAACGAGATCCTTACCTATCATCTTTTATTTATTTATTTATTTAAATTTTTTAAAGAGATGACCAGCAAGGGGATCCCAAACCTTGACTTGGTGTTGTCAAGCATCACACTCTCCCAAGTGAGCCACGGGCTGGCCCCCTTTACCTATCATCTTTTAAAAGACAAGGGTAAACTTACATGTATCAAAGAATACAGGAGTCAAACATGGTTGAGTGACTTGTTTTAACTGTATAAAAATAAATATTGCAGGGAGTAGTGAAAAAATTAAAAAATAAAAATATCGCAGAGCTGGTGGGTTAGCTCAGTCGGCTAGAGCATGGTGCTAGTAACACCAAGGTCCAGGGTTTGGTCCCTGTACTTGCCAGCAAAAAAAAAAAGAACGACATAAAAAAACCAAATATTGCTACAGTACAACATGGATGAACTTCAAAAGCACTGTCTCAGTGAAAGAATGAAAGGGCTCGTCCATAGGGACAGAAACTAGATTAGCAGTTGCCTAGGCCTGGAGGAGGAAACAGGCAGTGACTATAAATGGGCAAGAGGTTTTTTGGGAGATAACAGAAATGTTCTAAAATTAGATTATAGTGATAGTTACACAGCTCAGTAAAGTACTAAAAGCCACTGAATTGTATAATTAAAGTGAGAAATTTTATGGTATGTAAACTCCAATTATATCTCAATGAAGCTGATAATTTTATTTATTTATTTTTAATGTAATTGCTTCATTAACAGCCTAATTACAAACATTATGAAGAAACATTATGAAGAGGATTTAGACAACAGGTCATGTAATTCAAGGTAAATTAAGTATTTAAGTATCCAGATAATGGATTCAGTGAAAAGAGTTACAATATAATATTTCCCAAATCCACACCTCAGAAAAACCTGTAACACAGCACGTAACTTTGCTATCCTCACCACCAACAAGCTCAGAAAAGGTCTTCTCTCTTGATGGTCTTCCTAACGCTCTTTTTAGGGACTTTAAAAAAGACTTCTGATTTCTCAGGGTTTGCCTGTTTGGACATCAGCTTTTCCCCCGGGACAGTCCTAAGTCACAAAGGACAGAAAACCTTGTTCCTCTGACTTACTGATTAGAGCCGCAGAGAAAGGCCCTTTGCAACCAAACAATCAGGAATGCCTAAAAAAATTACCTCCCGGATATACCCTGGGTATGACTGAACAGGCGGAGATGTCTCACCTGCGAGCCACAGTGCAGGGCCACCAGTGACCGCCACACACCACTCTCGGTCAGATTCGGAATAGGGCATGTACCCATCACAGTGCGAGCGACAGGCAGAGCTGCCAGGGACATCTCAGGTGCTGTCTGGTGAGGTTCCCCATGAGTCTGACCTTGGTATTTGGCTGTTCTTACTTATAAGCCGATTTTAGCTCCCGCCAGCCACGCAGGTATATCCACGTCTGTCTTCTTTTCAGTTCCACGTGCACTATCATTACAGGCTGAAAGGCTGCTCTCGCCAACTGGGCCGTGGTGTCCTGGACTGTACGCCTAGACCTTGTCCAATGCCTGCCACCTCCTTTCAGCCCCCTTAAGGCCCACAGGTGGCTCCTCCCCCACCCTCTGTCACTTCCTGCTGTTCCTGTTTTTGTTGTACATTTTTAAATGATGAACCCCTGTCCTCATGCTCTCGGCCCATTCATTTCCGCTCATTGAGGCCTCCTTCTCCACCTCCTGCAGCCCTTCCCCCTCCTGGCAGACCATCTACATCTGACCTCAGAACGTCGTCTGTCCTCATTTTCCTGTTCCTGGTAGTCCCCTCTCTTCTCAGATGGGATTTTTGAGGACTAAAAATGATAAAACAAAGACTTTTGCTCCATGTCTCATTGTACAAATGGGGACCTAAGAGACAAAAACTAAATAGCTAAAATATTTACGGCAGCTTGATCCATAATTGCCAAAACTTGGAAGTAACCAAGATGTCCTTCAACAGGTGAAGGGATACGCAAACTGCGGTAGATCCAGACCATGGAATATTATTCAGTGAGGAAAAAGAAATGAACTATCAGGCCGTGAAGAGACACGGAGGAAACTTAAATACCTATTGCTCAGTGGAGGAAGCCAGTCTGAAAGGGCTACATTCTTATGATTCCAACTAGGTGACACTCTAGAAAAGGCAAGAAACCATGGAGACAGTAAAAAACATGAGTGGTTGCCAGGGGTTGGAGGGAGGGAGGGATGAACAGGTGGAGCACAGAGGATTTTTAGGAGGATGAAAGTAATCTGTATGATACAATAATGGTGGATACATAACATTACGCACTTGTCAAAACCCACAGAATATACAACACAACTAGTGAACCTTAATGCAAACTATGGACTGTAGTTAATAATGTTATTAACATTGACTCATCAATTGCAGCAAATATATCTCACTAATGCAAGGTGTTAACAATAAGGGAAACTGTGTACAGGGGAGGGGGGCATTTGGGAACTGTATTTTCCGATCAATTTTTCTGTAAACCTAAAACTGCTCGAAAAAATTAAGTCTATTAATTTAATGAACAAACAGCTGATGAGTGAGCGGCACAGTCAGTCCAACAAGAGCTTTGTACACAGCACAGAGCGTTCCAGCTCAGCTAGGGATGTCCTCCAAAACCCACCCCTTGTGTTAATAAGCATGTTAACTTCACTAAGGCAAAGGAAAAACTAATACCATGACAACATCAAGAGTCAAAAATACCTGCAATCAAAATCCAAATTGTGTGTGTATGACTTTAACTAGCTGAAAGAGCAAAGGGCTCTATATGAAAGAGCCCTTTTTTACTCCCAGGAGGAAAAAAACAAAAAACAACAAAAAAAGGACAGAACAAAGAGGTAAGACACACCCTGTCAGTATAAAGAGCTTCAATTTTAAAGCAAGATTAATGTTTTGATTATTACATGGAACTGAGCATTTTCAATGCAGAAGTGAGTGGTTTTTGTTTTTTGGTTGTTGGCTTTTTGTTGTTGTTGTTTGTTTTTAACTTAAAATGACCATGTGATTTTTATGATCTAAAAGTGACTGAAGAGTCATGGGGCCTGCTTGAGTTTTCACCCAGGACAGAAGAGCTAATCACAGCGAAGGGAAGAGGACCACAGGGAAGTTGCTCTATATTCACGTCTCATACGTTATGCTTACACTAAACAGTATATAAAGAAAAATATTGTTTAGGAATATATTTGTGTTTGGAAAACCAAAAAAGAAGCATTAGGAAGGGATAG
This sequence comes from Cynocephalus volans, assembly GCF_027409185.1. Taxonomy (NCBI): domain Eukaryota; kingdom Metazoa; phylum Chordata; class Mammalia; order Dermoptera; family Cynocephalidae; genus Cynocephalus; species Cynocephalus volans. Next base: position 84,833,952 of record NC_084466.1, on the reverse strand, counting down.
TCCCCTAATTCAGAATGATGGTTACCTACCTCTTGCGGGGAGAGGTTGGCAGGGCTGAGGACAGGGTGGGACATTCAAAGACACTAGTGGTGTGGCATCTTATAATTCAGATTGGGTAGCGCATACACGGTGTTTATTAAATCTCTGTCCTTACGCATGTTATATTCTTTGCATGAATTAAATATGTAATGAAACAGTTTTTAAGATACACAAGTGTTAGAAGGATGGGTCAGAAAATACACATAATATAATAACTAGATGTGCAGATCATTCAGCATCAGGTAGATCTGTGTTCAAATTCCTGCTGCACCACTCAGGAGTTCCATATCCCCAAATAAGTTATGTAACTATCCTGAGCTTCAGTTCCCACATTTAAACAGAGTTAGAAATAACAACAGTATTCATCAAGTTGTAGTATTTCTTAAATAAGAAAATGCCTGTTGAAGAGCTCTCTGGCAAAAGAAATAGCTCTCATTCGCTGGTCACTGACCATCTGCCAGGAGCTGTGGGAAGTAGCTAATAGGCACAATCACATTTAGTTATCTCACGTCATACAGTAACAGGCAAAGAAGACAGCATCTGAACCCAGATGGCCTGATTCCAGTGCTAATCTCTTAACCACCACGCTAATATTATTAACGGTGTTGTTTATTATTATAATATTCAAGCTGAGCTTTTAAAAATTATGTGAAAAATGACCTACATATGGCTAAGCTGGGAATACTTGATACAAAAGCAATTTTCTTAAAAAAGAACCCAAAAAAAATTTTTTAAAAAAGAACCCAAAGATGTGGTGACCCTGATGGCCAATGTGATCTAACACTGTCATGCGGCTATTGAAAATTCCAACACACTCTTAGTCTAGGCACAAAAAAGAAGTAGAATTCAGATCAAAACAGGCAGGCCTTTCCCATCCCTGCCCTAAACTCACACACCGGCCAGTTAAAGTAATAGATCCAGTTCTAAGGATCGCATCTTAAAGGAAACACAGACAAACCACAGATCAGTTTGGACAATGTTCTCCCACCCATATCCTTCCACAAACAGTAGGAGGACTCTGAGATACTCAGCTTCAAAAGGCAACTTTTAGGGATGATATTATCGCGATTTTCCTATGGAAAAAGGATTAGAAATTTATTCAGATGCCCACTCTCTGAAAGGGTCAGTGTGTATGTAGAAGGACGTTGTTTTTCATTCTATGAGAATTCACTAATGATCAAAGCTGTTTACAAACAGAACATCCCATCCAGTGAGGTTCAGACTCCCTACCTTCAGGTGGGCTCAGTGGCTGGATGTCATGGATTGTAGATGGTGTTGGGGGGTAGACGCCAAACCTCTTTAGTTTCCTCCAACTTTAAGATTTTATGATTCTAAGAATCTATGACATATATTCTAAAAACATACTCCTTACATCAACAGCAGAAAAGGTCCTGCATCCCTCCTTTAGAAAGAGGCACCCCCATGTTAGACATCCTCTGGTTATTATTTGACAACTTGCTGCGGCTGATACTCATCTAATTTTGTCGAACTACGGAAACTTTATTAGTTTCCATGTCCTTATGCCAACATGTGGGACAGGCCCACACAATACTATCCTGGCTTTGCAGAGCAAGGACAAAGAAAGAGACTATAAAACAACTCACCTCCTCGCTTGACCACATGTCCGGTTTTAAATTCCAATCAACACTTACTTAGGAAACTGCCACAAGAATGAGAAAGAATGATAATACCTCTATAGTAACGCCAAGCCAAGCTCAACAAGGCCTCTGCGGGATACTCCTGCGGATTCTGTCAGCTAGGTCTGAAGGATTTAATGGCAAAGGGTTTCAGAGACCTCACGGCTTTTTCCTCGCGTCTGGAACATCCAGCAAAGCAATCGGGATCTGAAACAGGCTTGCTGCTTTATTACGAAGTGACTTCTTGTGAGTTTATGTTTGTGCAGGAGTGCAGGGGGCAGGCCGTGAGGACCCGACATTTAGTCCAGGGAGTTTGGGAACAACACGAGGTAGCAGGAGAGGAAAGATGGTAGTTGAGAAGTTGGAAGAACAAGAGCTCTGTTCTTAAGAGGCCACACATTTACGGGGGGACTTCAGCCCAGGAAAAAAGTCTGCCTCCAGGAGATTGCATGCCCATTGAGAGGCCTGAGAAACATAATGGAAAGTCCCAGGCATCCTCGTAATTCTGGTGTTATTGATGACCCCTCTCTCATCCTTACATACATTTTAAAAACTAGCCAGAACATGGACATAAGGTAAAGTCTTCTCAATATCACACCAAAGCAGGTATAACTGGTCTACTCAAATATTATATCATTCTCTGGGAGGACGTACCTTACTTTGACTTGCAGTTTACTACTAATCAGGTAAGTTACAGGTTCATCCGTAGATTTTATTTTATTTTTTTATTATTTTTTGTTTTTTGTCCAATAGAGATGCAAATCATTTCTACCTTGCAGAAAAGATAACCATGCAAAGGTTACGGTTTTACTGTCCTGTAGGACATTAACTAGTTCTGTCTCTAACTTAGCAAACATTTCAGCATGGCTTTCCTGACAGACTGTGTAAATCTCTGCTCCTAAATGCTCTGTGAGCCAGTTGCAACATCCTGCTGCTTCCCTCATTAATGAGCTAAATAAATCTTTGACACATGTTCACAATACACTTGCAGGAGAGCCACGTTTTAACATTTTGAAAGTTGTACTTTGATATACTCAGTCTATACCCAATCACTATTGCCTGTTTACTCTTTCCATCTTTACAATTTCTTTCTATTGGGTTTATATTGTGCCAATATTTTTATGTCTCTACTATTTTATACTCAACTACTCTATCACAAATATTATAGATATGACAGCAGTCATAGAGGGCTTGGAGAGTAAATTAAAGACATAAGTCTTCCTCTAAATATGGGTCTTTTCGAAGGACTGAAACATAATAAAAACTGAAACAATAAAAAGTTTTATCAGGAAGTTAAGATTTCTAAAGAAGCAAGATCTGCTTTCCCATGTATTTTCCCACATCCAGCAGCTAGTTGCGCATTTCAAACTCATCTCTCTTCTCCTCAAATTGGCTCCTTTTTCCTAGTCAATCAATATTCTAGTCTCATCTAGAAATCATGTCTATCATTGTCCCTTGAAATATACTACTCTCTCTACTAATCTGCCACTTTCTTCAGAAAAGTAAATAATATCTATTGAACAGTAAGTGCCAGGCACTAATTATCTTTAAAATGAATGGCAATCTTTACTTGACTTTCTAAAAACAGCATAACCCATAGTGCTGATTCTCAAAAGCTTCTTTTCTCCTTGTCTCTATTTTTCTATCCTGTAAGTGCTTTCTATCTTTTCTCTTTTGCTTTCCTATATATTACTATATATTCTACGGTATGTATGTATGTATGTATGTATTTTACGGTGGCCCACAATAGGCAGAACCTAGTACAGACTGTTGACCTCCTGCCCTTTCTTCTTCTTTTTTTCGGGTGGCTGGCCAGAATGGGGATCTGAACCCTTGACCTTGGTGTTATAACACAGTGCTCTCACCAACTGAGCTAATCGGCCAGCCCCAGCTTCTACGGGTCTTAAATTTGTTCTTTGCTGTACTCACTCTCCACACTCCATATCAAATGCCTGCACATGTAAGAAGACATGTAAGAATTATTCTGGTCTCTGTTCCACATGCAACTCCAGTTGAACACTCATGGGACAGCAAAATCTGATTTCTCTTCTACCATACCACACTGTGTCTTAAAACGCATCTAATTCTAGAAATTTCCAACATGACTTTACCACGCACAATCCCTTGGGGAAGCAAAGTGATGCCCAGAAAGGGTAAGTATCTTGGCCAAAGTCATACAGCAAGTTCAAGAACTGGATCATCAACTCAGGCTCTTCTAGCTGTAAAACTGTCATTTTCAATGATTATTCACAAATATTTAAGCACCCTGGTCCAAAATCTGTTTCATAACATCACTGAGTCTTTTTCATTTCATGTTAACTTATACTTGATTTTTTATGTCACGTCTCAGTACCATTTCCTCATATACCCTGTACAATCCTAATGAGAACGGACAACATCTTCATATTTTTATATCCCTAGTGCAGGGATCAATAAACATTCATTACATGAATGCATAACGTTAAAAGGATAGTAAATATCTGTTCTACCATAAATCAGAACATTTCTTACTGTGCTGGGGAAAGTGCGGCTATTTTTACTTGATGTTATGAAATTAAAGACTTTATTTTATACAAAAATAATTATTATGTAGATATTACGAAATGGTATAAATTCATTTTAAAAGACTGGCGTGTTACACTTCAAAGTAATGCTCGTTCATAACAGAACACTTTACGCTAAGCCTCAAACTCCCTGGGCCCATGTCTTCCTTCTCATCATAATTATAGAGCTTTGTTGAAAGTACAGGAATACTGACACTCCTCACCAAATGTGAGTAACATATGAAGCTTTTGGAAATATTATTCCAAACGCCCTAAGATGTTTTGAAAACTGCATTAAGTTAAATGCCGTCACATTAGTTGCATTTCTTGGTACCAAAGAAGTAACCTCAAACACAAATGAAGGCACTAAAATGTGCAGTTTTCCCTACACAGTGGTCCTCCAGATAATAAGGAATGTGCTTGATTAAGTTTTAATATTTTCATAAATGAAAACACAAAATTTACAAATTATCAGAGTACCCAAGAATACATCCTCAGTCCTACAGAGGTCTATGTGCCATTAATCCAAAACATCGCTTAAGGTAATAAATTCAGCTTTTTCCCCCGTAAGCCTGTCTAGCCAACTTGTTAACAGGTGTTAATATATATCCACATTAACCAACTTAATTTCTCCCATGTTCTTTTCACCCTCTTCTCTCCAAGGAAGTGAAACTAGATATTAAAGTGAAACCAACAAATCAGTAACTTGGGAGATAGAGAAAGAGAAACAAAAATCCTAAAAAACCCACTAATTAAGAATTTGATATAATTCTGGATTGTTCCAAACAACAACAAATGTTGGCGAGGATGTGGAGAAATCAGAACCCTCCTACATTACTGGTGAGGACATGAAATGGTGCAGCCACTTTGGAAAACAATTTGGCAGCTCCTCAAGATATTAAACATAGAGCTATCACATGACCGAGCAATTCCAGTCCTAGGTATATACCCAAGAGAACTGAAAACATATGTCCACACAAACACTTGTACATGAGTGTTCAAGTAAAGTACAAATAATGAATGTAAAATGAATGTACAAATAACAGTAACATTATTCCTAACAGTCAAAAAGTGGAAACAAAAATACACATCAACTGATGCATGGATAAAAAAAATTTGATATATCTGCATAATTGAGCACTATTTGGCGATAAAAAGTAATTCATGCTACAACACAGATGAACCTTGAAAATATTATTCTAAGAAGCTGGTCACAAAAGGGCACATAGAGTATGACTGATTCCATTTAAATGAAATGTCCAGAATAGGCAAATACATGGAAGACAGGAAGTAGATTAGTGGTTGCCAGAGGCTGGGAGGGGGGAAAACAGGGAATAACTGCTGACAGGGATTTCTTTTTGGGGTGATAAAAATGTTCTGGAATCAGTTAGTGGTGATGGCTGCACAACTGTGTGTGTGTGTATGTATGTATACACTAAAAAACATTCAGATGAATTGTAAATGGGTGAACTTTATATTTAAATTATATCTTAATAAAGCTATTTTAAAAAGCTGTATTGTCCACTTTCCATGGATTTAGTCATAATTCATCATTACAGGATGCATTTTTTAATTCATGTTCCAATAAACAAACATTTTGTAACTGTCCTTCAGAAGAAAAAAACCATTGTGAGCTCCTTGGATAGGTACATATGAAATCATTGATAAAGTTCCTGCAGGTAAGGTCAAGTTTCCACATACCTTTAAGCAGGTGTTTTTAAAACAGTGTACAAATGATTAAGCCATAGAATAAATAGTAAGTGTTGGAAGAGGAAATCCTTGTCCTTTCCACTGAATGCAGCAGACCGGTCCATCTGAGCGAGTACCTACAGGGTACTCACTGTTACAGGTTAAGAAGACATAAAATAACCATCTCTTAAAAATGTGCCTGAGCAGAAGGCTGGATGAAGAACCAACCATCCATTTCCATGGTTCACGAATTACTAAGAGCGGACTCAAGTCCGTATGAGCAGGTGCAGTGAGTACTCAGAGCACCCGTCCTACCTCCCACCTACTTGTCTTGTATGTCACAGGGCTGGTACCCTCTCTGTCACTAGTTCTCAACGTTTCCAGCAAAGTGCTCCCCGTCCTGCCAGGTGCCTGGGAATTCTCCTCCCAGTCCCTGTCCTACTCTTGCAGGCCCTAAGGAAAAGAGAATTCGCAACATGATTTCAACTGTATGAACGTTTTCTTTTCTTCTTTTTTTTTTTAAATCACGTGTTTTAAATGATACAAAGTTCGGGACACTTTTTTTTCACGACCCATAAAGAAACACCGGATGGGACACTTATATATCAGTCCTCATCACTGCAGGCTCCCCGGCCCCACAGCATCTGCGGGTGCAGCTGCCGCAGTTCATGCAGCCATGGGACTGTCACCGACAGCTCTGCCACTGAACTCTGGACATGAGATGGCAAGATGGACTGGGAACTTGAATGGCTGAGGAGGTACCAACTCTCCAATTTCTGCCTCTCTTGAGTTTCTAGAGTTCTCAGAACCCCCTGCCTTCCAGACTGCGCACCACCCGGGTCATTGCACCTGTCTCCGGCTCCCTGGGTGCAGCAGCTCTGTCCCCTGGGCGGCGTCTGACCGACAACCCCACAAAGGACCAGCAGCCCTCCACACCTGCGCCTCTCCTCACACTCCTGATGCCACAGCTAGTGACTCCCCATACGGTCCCTGAGACACTCTCAGCGGAGTCTTCCCCTCCCTGGCTGCTCCTTCGCCATCCTGCTCACTGATTCATTTCTTCTGCCCATTTCCAAAGTTCCAAACTCAACTTGTTCTCCATGATGTGTCTCAGTGACTACAGTGTCCCCTCTCCTCTCAGCTCCAGGTTAAACTACCCCAACAGCAGCTGGAGAGACCCCACCAGGGTTCATCCCAGCCCCACCCCACACTACCCTGCAGCCCCACCGGAGTCCTGTCACCCGCCCTGGCACAAACGCCACCGCACCTCAGTGCCTCCAAGTTCTGCCGGCCACCCCACCGCCTGCCTTCCTCATCTCTCCTCGTCCTCACCCACTCCCCACCCCCAGCCCCAGGTGCTCGGAGTCATGCCCTCCTGTCCTGTGCCACTCCCCTACCTCAGCACTGTGACATCTCGCCAACATCTGTCCTCATTTTTCCATCTTCCTCCTCTCCAATCCATCCAGTCCCCAAATGTCAGGCCAGTCTTCCTGAAGGTACCCCATGCACAGTCAGCTCAACAGCTCTCAACGGCCCCCGCCCCCTCCTGCAGGGCCTCATCATTCACACGCACCTTTACTTTCACCCGGTCTCAAAAACTTTAAAGAGCACTCACCATGGGCAAGGCACAGCACTTGGAGACTCGAGGACAGCAGGAAGGATAAGGAGGCATTTCACCTAGGTCATTGTCGCAGACGCTGTAGGCGTTGGTCATCCAGGACACTTGCTGGTCTCTGACCTGCCCTGCTCCTGGCCTCTGTCCATGCGGTTCTAGTTCCCATGCAGAGGTCTGTGCGGCTGCATTCGCCAGTCACCCTCCTACGAGATCTTCACAGCCTGCCTCGATGACATCCCATCCCACAATCAGATCTCCTGTTTGCTTCTCTACAGCCAACTCCATTCACATCCTGGATGGTTATTTTATGTCTCTTCAACGTCTAACAGCTTAGAACTTAATAATCCGCCAGCCACCATGCACAGTGAGCACCTGCAGACACTTGTGTCTGTGTCTCACCGCAGACAGGCTGCTCTGTCTGCTGCACTTGCGGCAAGGACGGGACTTCTCTTCCAGCACTCACCTAGGGCAGGCGTGCCACTCCCAGGGCACTCGGCCCTCATGAGATGAGGGCGCCTGAGCTTTCCTTTAACACCCTGTGCCTACCACATTCAACATGTACAAATAGCCAGAACTTGGGATCTTGGCTCAAAAGGCACATGTGTGTTAATGAGACATTTGAAATCAATGGGGACAAGGTGACAGGTGGGTGAGGCTGTGGGAATGGCCAGTCGGGAAGGAAGAGAGTGCTGGCAAACAGCATCCTGGAGAACACCTGTCTCTGTGGGGAGGAGGAGGACGAGCTGGCAGAGACTGGAGGTGCAAGAGACCTGGGGAGCCAGCGTCGCAGTGACCAGCAGAGTTGCACGACGGAGGGGAGACCCTTGTTTCCTCAGCGTGCTTCTATTACTCTGACGAAGCGTGCCTCAAATGCAAGGGCTCTAGAAACAGACACCTGTGAGAAGAGGAGGCAGCTGTTCCTCCCCCCTGCCAGGCTTCTGGAAGGAGAAGGGTGGGGACAGGTAGGGAAGGGACTGGGTGTTAACAAAGCTGCTGGGAACTGGAGGGGGCTGGGACTGCTCAGGAAAGCAGCACCTGAGAATCGAGAGCTGCACCTCCTTCTCCTCACTCCAGCAGTGACAGATGGGACTGTGAGGCAGGGACAATTCTGCAAGAGAAAACTAGGTCTAGTTGTGCCCACTGCCTTCTCCTTTCTTTGGAGAGCAAAGGAATTCATGATCTCTGAAAGCCTGAAAGTGTACAACCAGTGATAGATAGTAGATATTTATCTACATTGCTTTGAAAAAAGCACTTTCTTGAAAAAGTGGCATAACATGCAACCCAGTGTTTGCTGGAACAGCCTCTTCAGGGAAAGGATGAAGGAAAGTCTCTTGGTTCTGTCAGTTTGCTTAAACCTGCACCTACACATTCAACCCACACTGAGGCTCTTCTTAACCAAACAGCACGTTAAGCATGACTTTATAGAAATGAAACCACTTTCTTGATAAATCAGCCAATGAGAATCTCCTGAGCATATACAAAAGCTAAATACACTACTATTTCAAATCCTATCTCTTTGTCTTCCTTCCCTTCTTTTCTTTTTCTTCTCAATTTGATCGATTACTTCAGTAGTTCTCTTGTCCATTTCAAACAAGCTGCCCTGTGGAGCACTTCTCTGTAAAACCTGTATTTTCTGTGCAGAAAATGAACGTACCTCCAGCACAGCTGTGCTTTGCTTTGGCTTCCTGAAATTGAATGTTGAGAAATTCTGAAAGGTAGCTCACTTCTCTTTAGCTACCGGACCTAGCACAGTGGCGTGATATAGACCCTGAGGACACCCTGAAATCACTTCGGCTAGAATCCTGAATCAGAGAGCACTGCCAATGTTCTATTTTTCTCCTGTTCTGGCACTCACAGTGCTCTCATCGGTTTTGGGGGCCACAGTGCTGATCCCTCCCCCATACACCTTTTCTGTCTGAAGACTTCTCAACCGCCAGCAAGCGTATGACACAGGACTTTGGGTACTCTTGACATACCCTAAACTTCTGACGTTAGCAATACCATGAATTCCTAACTGCTGGTGTAGCATCAAATTTTCCTGTGGCTACTCCCAAACTTTCTGATTTTCCACTTTTACTTTGTAATTAACTCTATATCATTATCATGTGAGCAGGTGAAGAAAAGATGACTTCTCTGTAAGTTATAACACCCACATCTCCTCATTCAGTGGCTGTAATGACTAATTTTATGGGTCAGTGTGGCTAGACCACGGTGCCCAGTTGTTTGGTCAAATACCATCTAGCTATGTCTGTGAAGGTCTTTTTTAGATGTGATTGACAGTTAAATCACTAGACTTTGAAGAAAGCAAATGACCCCCCATGATGTGGGTGGGCTTCATCCCATCAGCAGAAGGCCTTAAGAGCAAAGAATGAGGTCCCCAAAGAGAAAGGAATTCAGCTTCAAGACTGTGTTCACATTCAAGACTAAAACATCAACTCCTGCTGGAATTTCCAGCCTGCTGAACTGCCCTGCTGATTTTGATTTTGCAGTCTCCACATCACGTGAGCCAATTCCTTAAAATCAGTCTCTCTCTCTGTCTCTCTCCCCAACTCTCCCTCACTCCCCTCCCTTCTACACAGGCACACGCGCGCGCACACACACACACACACACACACACACACACACTCTCTCTCTCTCTCTCTCTCTCCCTCTCTAATTAGTTCAGTTTCTCTGGAAGACCCTGACTAACACAGGGGTTATGAAAGAAAACTATATTTATTTGTATATTAAATCCAGATAATTAGAAACTTTCAATGAAATGCATAATATGATTTTTAAAACACCATGCCTATTATGTTAAAATGAATGATTTGCTTAAGGTTTCTGAAATGAGACCGTATTAAAAGATTTATCAATAATCATGATATCAAAAATTACAGAAAACTATTAATAGATTTACAATTAAAGGAATAATTATTTCCAGAGCTACTATAAAAGTCATAACTTAATTTGGCTCCTTCAAATCTCAGTCCTTTAAGTTCCCTGCAAAGGTTTATTAATGGATCTCCAGATAGCTTCAGAATAAATTATAGCCTTGAATCAGGAAAATCTAAATTATAGGCCCCTAAAAACCATGCTCATGGCAGTAGATTGCTAATAAAGAAAATTCCTGGTGAAAAAAACTTTCATAAATCAAGCAATAAAACTGTAATTGCCTATCACGTGTGGTGGGCACTATCAAAAACAAAAGCATTTACTGTAAGGTCTTTTGTAATGCAAACTAGCATCTACTTAGCACCACAAACACATGTCACGGTGTGGTGCTTCAGCAAAGGCGTATATTGAACTACACAAAGGGGGGAAGTGCCCTAAGTGGCAATAAATACGATGACAGAGCAGGTCCTTTGCAGAAGCAAACACGATGCTAATGCATGTGCTTTTCAGAAGACTGACTCCAGTTCCCGCTCTGAAGGGCGTCAGCTATTTCCCAAGGAACAACCAACATACCTGCTCAGACTCTGTGACAGTAAAGCAGTGGCCACTTTCTGTGGGCTCTACCGCTTTACCTTAATCTCGGAACAAAAATAAAATGACGGATTTTCCTTTAAGTCTGATTTTCATTAAGATAACTAAAAAACTACTTTATTTAAAAACAATAAACTGGACCCATCCTACCTTTTCAAGTCTTCAAAATGCCACTACAGAGGCCACACCACAGTACGTATGATTTTACTTTAGGTCCAGTCACTTGGCAGGAGAGCTCAGATCATGAAATTATCAGAGCTTTGAACTTTGTCCTGCATAGAATACAAAAACCCACTAGTGAGATTTGCAAGTCCGTGCTGTTGCCCAGCATTAAGTTAATGTATAACAACAATTACACATCAGAGGAAAAAAAAATCAACAAGTTAAACATACACTCGAGAAAAACCCAAACTGGCAACAAGCTCAAAATGTGATGATGTGGTTGGCTCTATTGCTTTCCCCCACTTTCCAAACATGTGAGGACATTGCTGGTGACTAAATGGCTCTGGACTGATGACCATCCAGCCTCCCTTGGACCCACTCAATGAGTGCAGGTTCTATTGAGCTCAGTGATTTTGGCTAAAACAGAAAAGTGATCTGACCACCTGGATTTAGGGCAGAACCAAAAATTTTTCCCAGAGAATTTTCTGTATGAATTTCAACATCCAAGTGACTTTAACATTAGTTTCTCAAAATAAGTCATTCTCAGTAAGCACTGATACCAGATACCTATTTGTTAAAAATCAGTCATTCAAACACAGGAGGCAACATGTGCCAAAGATAAAGAAATCCAGAGTTCTCGTTATTCTGCACTAAGCACGCTATTCCACATTACGTCTCACAACCAACCCCTCAAGCAACTGGGCTTGGTTTCTGGGGTACTTGCAACAAGTTGCCTAATCTCTCCGAGGTTCCTTTCCTCCTTTGTCGTGGGAATAAGAATGTCTGGCTCAATATGCGCAGGAAGTGAACCACAATGTGAAAAACACCGTGGCCACGTCCGAGGACACTTCTGTGATTATTTTTAAAAATCTCACAGAGCAAAATCAGGAGTAGCATGAATGCCTCCAAATTCCTAATCCCAGTGTGGACAGGAACCCAGCTCGCCCCGCTGCCCCTCGTCCCCAGGTGTGCTGACAGTAAGGCCATTATCAGCCTGGGGAGAACATTATAAAGTCATGAAAGCCTTGACTTGCACCTCTGAAAAGCTTCCCCATAGGAAGACTTTCAACTTTTGGACACTATGCTTTTTTGTGCACTAAGTTTAAAATGTGATGATGCCCTTTTCAAATGTTTCTAGTTCTGTACTTCAGTCTCGGTTGGGTTTGACAGCAGTTTTCCAGAGGGAAGTAGTGAAGAATTATGTCTATACTGAAGAAAATTTTATTAGAAAATTTTACATTCGATTTATGTGATTTTATATTTGAAAAATTCGCCCTTTGCCCAAAGTACCTCAACATGCAGATGAAAATTAGATGAAACAAAAGAAAATTAGATGAAAAAATTTAGACTTAGAGAAAGTGTGTTGGAAATATAATAATAACTCCCTAAGAGCTATAACTTTAGTACGCTGAGTTCACTCAGGTATGCAGCAATCTTTCTCTATCTTTTCTAGCAAGTTACACGAGTAGGAATACATGTGAGGAGATGTTTTTCAATAAAATGACGATGCCCCTGTGTGCCACTAATCCACTGTGGGCACCAACGCCACCACGGGGAGCAAGGCCATTGTGTTCACTGCTGAACTGCCTGTGGTTTCATCGGGTTTGGTGAATAATGGACTAGCTTTGTTTAACTGGCCTGATTAATGAAGTAGAACAACATACTGAGGTTTTCTAACACCGATAAAAGTTACACAACTAAATATATTTAACCCTAGCAGAACAAAATTACTAAAAATGAAACTTTTAAAAAATGAAGGGAAAAAAATGAAACAAAAAGACAAAAAAATGTAAAAATTTAAAAAAGGAAAGAAAACAAATTAAGGGATATACCTTAAAGTAGGATAAATACATAAGCATGAAGTCTTAGCATTGCAGCCTTGCTCATCCGTCTTTAAACTGAGGCTGGCGGAAAAGGATCCTGAGCAACTCTAACAGCCTCAGCCTACCTAGAAACAGGTTTTCTTCTCACCTAGCCAGGCCTCCTTTCCAAAGCAGGAGTCCTCCAGAAAAAAACAAAACAGACAAACAACCGAGTAGGAGTTGTCCACAAGTAGATTAATAATTTCAACAAAACTTTTCATTCAAATGTGTTGTGTACCAGACCCCACGTGAGGTGCTGAAGATGAAAGGTACGAAGAACACAGTTACACAACATACAGCACTTGCTCAACACCAGGTCCTCTGCTAAGCACTTGTCACTGAGTCTCTCTGGATCCTCAAGAAGGACACCAGGAAGCAGAGACTTATCCCCATGTGACAGATGAGGAAGTTGGGGGGGTGCACAGCAGGGACCACCCACACTTGAGTCCAGCCTCTATGACTCTGGAGCCCACAGTTTTAAGCACTTCCTGAGGTGCTCACTATTCTTACGGCCAAGGAAAAACAACAGTCTTGAACAACAGCCTCCAAAGACATTCTAAAGAATTAAAAGGAAAAAAAAGGACTCCTTGACCAAATAATTTAATAAGGAAAAATGTCAGCTAATCAGCCATTAAACAAAATCTAAGACTTTGAACCAAGTCATGTATCATTTCAAATTAATATTAGAACATGATTAATACTAGATAAATATTAGAATATAAAAATTAGAATGCGGTTAACATCAGATTCATTTAAAAGGAAATGAAACTGTCAACTATTAGTCATTATTTGTTGAGTGTCTACTGGTACAAAGTATTGGACTAAATAATCAATACATTTTTTCTAGTCCTCACACCAATTTCCATGTTACATACGAGAAAACACAGACTGAAGGCAAGCCTCAGAGTGCAGTATTTAGCTCGAAGTGAAAGAGCCAGGATTGGAACCCAGGAATATATATTGCTTCCCAATTCTCTTTTAATTATACTTAGGTCTATGTTTGAAATATGGTACATAATCATGTGAGTATGTGTATACAGATACATAATACACATATTTTATTTATACACACATTCACATATAGATGTATATTCATATGAAGATATTTCTTAATGTTTACCTGATACAGAAAAACTCTTATATACTAGGAAATCTTGAAAAAGATTCTTCAGAGCCTTTAAATCTACATAATTGGATAAAACACTGAACTTTTCTTTGTTGCAATGTACTGGATATTTTAGGACACTCAAAGTAAGTTAAAAACCCAGTCATGGCTCTCAAGCCGTTCACACTCACAGGAAGAGACAAAAGGAGCAAGCATGAAACACTGCAGAGTATGACAACCTAGTCCATAGTGACAGATTTACTACAGACATTTTGGAATGAAAGCAGTTTCAGAGGCAGGATAATCAGAAAGCTTCACAGAGCAGGTGGATCCAGCCACATGTCCATGAAAAATGTGTTGGTCCTTTCTTTTAGAAATTAAAAACAAACAAGGAAAATTAATGCCAATACTTCACAAAATCTTCCAAAAAACAGAATAGGGGAGAACACTACAAAACTCATTCTATGAGGCGATTGTTACCCTAATAACAAAACCAGATAAAGACATCACAAGAAGAGAAAACCAATATCTCTTATGAATACAGACACAAAAAATCCTAAACAAAGTACTAGCAAACCAAATCCTGCACCATGTAAAGTGCTTATACACCATGACCAAGTGGGATTTATCCCAGAAATGCAAGGCTGGTTTAACGTCCAAAGATCATTTAATGTAATACACCACATAAAGGACAAAAAATTCATGATCATCTCAATAGACACACACAAAAATTTTCAAATTAAACTCCACTTCACGATAGAAATAATCAAAAAACAAGGAGTAGAAGGAAATTTCCTCAAGCTGATAAAAAGCATCTACAACCCCCCCGCCCCCCCAGCTAATACCATACTTAATGATAAAAGACGAGATGCTTCTGCCCAAGATCAGGAGCAGGACAAGGACGCCTGCTGCCACCACTTCTATTCAACACTGTTCTGGAGATTCTATCCAGGACAATTCAGAAAGAATAAAGGTATCAGATTGGAAAGGAAGAAATAAAACTATCACTATTTACATGTGACATGATCTTACATAGCAAAAATACCAAAAATAACCTATTGAACTAATAAATGAGTTTGGGAAGGTTGCAGGATGAAGATAAACATGGAGAAAATCAATCACACTTCTACACACTTACAACGAGCAATCCAAAGAGTGAATTAAGAAAACAATTCCATTTATAATAGCATGGGAAAGAATAATATACTTAGGAATAAAGTTAACAAAAAGACTATAAAACATACTCTGAAAACTATAAAACTCTTAGACAAAAATATACGGGTAAATCTTCATGAACTTGGATTAGGCAATGTCTTCTTAGATATGTCACTTGGAGCACAAATAATTAAAGAAAAAATAGCTAAATTGGATGTCATCAAAATTTAAAACTTTGATGCAAAGAACACCACTAAGTGAAAGCAAAAACGAAAACAAAAACTGATAGAATGGGAGAAGATACTTACAAATCATATATCTGATAAGAGTCTAATAAATATCCAGAATACATAAAGAACTCTTACAACTCAACAACAAAATTTCAAACAACCCAATCGAAAACTAGGCAAAGGACTTGAATGGATATTTCTTCAAAGAAGATAAGCAAATAGCCAATAAGCATATGAAAAGATACCCAACATCATTCTACATCAGGGAGATCAAAACAAAATGAGACACCAATTCACACCCACTAAGGTGGCTATAATAAAAAAAAAAAAAAATAGCCGGCCAGTTAGCTTAGCCAGTTAGAGCATGGTGTTATAATACTAATGTCAAGGGCTCAAATCCCCATACCAGCCAGGCACCACCCCCACCCCCTAAAGAAACAAACAAACACAACAACCAGATAAAAACAAGCGCCGATGAAATAGAGACAGAAAGTTGAACAGTGGTTACCAGGGGCTGGGAGAAGCAGCGAATGCAGAGCTGTTTAATGGTACAGAGTTCCAGTTCTGAAAGATGAAAAGGGTTTTGGAGATTGGCTGTACAACAGTGTAAATCAATATAATATTTCTGTGCACTTAAAGTCGTTACGATGGTAAAATTTTTGTTATATTAATTTTACCGTAATTTTTTAAATGCCCACATGATTGTTGGTGAGGAAGTAGAAAAACTAGAACCCTCATACATGGATGGTGGGAACGTAAAAGGGTGCAGCTGCTTTGGCAAATAGCCTGGCACTTCCTCAAAAGGTTAAGCATAGAGCTATCATATGAGAGCAATTTCACTTCTACATATATATGCAAGAGAAATGAAAATATAAGTCCGTCTAAAAATTTGTACACAGGTGCTCATAGTAGCATTAACTCATAATAGCCAAAAAGTATAAACACCCAAATGTCCATCAACTGATGAATAAATAAATACAATGTGGTACATACATACAATGAAATACTATTCAGAATAAAAATAAATGAAGTGCTGATTTATGTCACAATATGGATGAACCTTGAAACATTATGCTAAATGAAAGAAGCCAGACAGGCCACCGTCTGTATCAATCCATTTATGTGAAATGTCTAAAACAGGCAAATCTATAGGGACAGACTGTGAGTTAGTGGAGCCTAGGGCTGGGAGTCTGGGGGGAAATGTGGAGTGACTGCTAATGCATAAAGGGTTACTTTTTAGGGTAAGGAAAATGTTTTAAAATTGACTGTGGTGATAATTGCACAACTCGGGGAACCAACTAAAAACAACTGAATTTTACACTCTAAATGGATAAATTGTATGATACAGATACATCAATTCTATCTCAATAAATCTGTTAAAAGAGAAATAATAAGGCTAGTTGCTTTGCTGTGGTGTCAGTTCTTAACCTGGACAGTAAGTGATAACAGGCAGCAATGGTACAGTACCAAATGTCAGGTTATAATCTCAGGTTAGCCATCAGAGGGACTGTGTCAGTTTGGGTCATTATTTAAACATTCTGATCCATCATTCTTATATGGATAATAATACCCTTCTAGCAATGCATGGCAAACAGTAAGCTCATTTATTAAGGTACTTATTAGTAGTACTATTAATGTCTATATGTGATGTCATCAGAGTATAGTCAAAAAAGCTCTTACAGTAACAGTAGAGATGCATGTTCCCCAGAAATATCAAAACAATGTCTATTCATGGCAGCCATATCATAATGCTGCTCAATAAGTTACTGTCAATAAACATTTTTCAAGAGCATGCTCAGAGATGGCAAGCACTGGCTTTTGGGTGAAATTTGGCAGTACCTGCTATTGTCTGCATGTTAGTGTCCCCCCAAAATTTATTTGTTGAAATTCTAACCCCCAAGGTGATAGTAATAGGACTGGTGCCTTTGGAAGGTGATTAGGCCATGGTGGCAGAGCCCTCACCATTAGGATTACTGCCCTTATAAAACAGACCCAAGAGAGACCCCTCACCTCTTCCACCATGTGAGGACACAGCAGGAAGGTGCCATCTATGAACCCAGAATCGAGCCCTCACCTGACACTGAATCCACTGGTGCCCTGATGTTGGAATTCCCAGCCTCCAGAGCTGTAAGAAATAAATGAGTTCCTGTTGTTTAAGAGCCCCAGCTTAAGGTATTTTGCTATCGCAGCCCTAAGGAACAAAGACAGTATCTATGCCTGTTTGGCCTACACAGGAACTTTTTAAAAAATGGAATTCACTTTCAATATTTCAGAATAGAGAAACTTCACATAAAAAATCCAGAAATCTGATTCTCTTAGAAAACTGGAAGGTTAGATAACACTGGGCCACACTGCCTCGTGGACCATACAGGTGGAAGCTATGGAGCAACAGTCCCTATCCAAACTGTATAACTCCTCTGTTACCTGCATAGCTCCAAAAGGCATGAGCATCTGCAACATCTAGGTTGTCACAGACAAGATACAAAGAACAGCAGCTCATGGCTCTCAATCTGAAGAAGCTCACAGATAGCAGGAGATGATGAAAGTAACTATACAAAACAGGTAGGGTCACTGATGACTATGAGCCAGATCCCTCTTACAGAGGGGAAAGAACAAGGCTGAAAGAAGTTACCTGACTAGCCTAAAGCAAATCGTATCAGCCAGACTAACTGGCACATGCCTGAGTGTTATGAAAGCATCTCATCACATTCTCTTACATATCTATTAGGCATTTCTTAACGTAACAATTAAAAGTACGGGTGAATCACAGAAGTAAAGCAGTGTTCATGTCCGCTATGCTTTGATTAGTTAAGGAATAATAAAGAAACTGAATAGACAGTATAATTTTCAACTTCTTATACTAGGTAGAAAGGAGGAGGCCTGTTAATAAAATCATATAATAAACCATGAGTTTGTTATCTATTAAGAATGAATAGCTTATTAACCAATAATTTTATTATTTATTTAGACATATGGGGCATCTTTAGAGAATTACCACACACCATTTTCACAGAAAACACAGTAAATTAAACAGCCCCAAGGTAAGAGGAAGACTGACTGCGGTCATGTCTAGGACTCATGCCAGGACCTGTGTGCTTACCCTGTCCTTGGACTTGCCTGGCCCCATTAATCTAAAGACCTGGTGTTCTGGGAAAATAACATGTTTTTGTGATCTGAAAAGCAGATATTAAAGGGAAATTATGATGTCATGGAGAGAAAGAGAGCAAATACTGAGATTTTTCAGCTGTATTTTCTAAATTTTTGTATGTGTTCCATGAAAAGTAATAGACCAAGGTCTTTGCTGCCCTTCCAAAATCGTAGCTGGTAAAACAGGTTAAACTAATGGCATGTTTACAAAATGACATGAAGTAACCTCAGTACTGATACCAGACCTGTCTGTATTTAGATTCAACATGACATGTATATATAGTCCTTATAAAGTTGTGTTATTGAAAAGACAGATATAAATAATTTTTTCCAGTATACATGGAGGCTTCTGTTTCTTAAGAAATAAAACATGAAAATGGATATAAAGCCTAAGAAATTTATACTTGGCTTCTATTTTTATAACAATCAGATTTAAGAAAGAAATACACCACAGACTGGGTCAACTCAGAAACCACTCCCCGACACCTACTTCAGTGCCTGACACACAGAAGGAGACATGTAAAAAATGCTCTACTTTGAGTTGAAAGGGACTGTGTAACCTTGTAATAAAATATGGGAGTAGTTTCCCTGCAAGTCATTTTTAACTTTACTTTTCAAATTTAAGCCACAGCATCTGAAACTAAAATAATCTTCAAAGTTGAATTTACTCATGTTTTCTAGTAATCACTCTTTATAGAAGCCATTGGGATTTCTAAGTTTTTCTTCTGTGGGAGAAGAAAAAGATACTGAGACATGTGTCTCTCTAGTTTATTTTTATATCCTCAGGGACTAGCACCATGTCTGGAATAGACAAAGTACTCAACAAATTGTAGAACAGATGAATAATCTAGTTTTTATATCAATAATACATTTCTCTGTTCTGGGTCTAATTAAACTAATGTTGAATAAGTACTTAATAAACATTAAGGTGGTTAGCTCATAAGCATTACTCAACAAGAAGCAATCTAGACAACCTTGAAACAGTCCTAGTTGGCAAGTTTAGCTGTCTGACCTCTGATTGAAATCAAGCTTGATTTTCTTTAGACTTTCTAGTTTTAAAATGATAGCCATAAACTGATCCCCTTTGGTACCTAAATTTTTAAATAGAGTATATAAATTCTTCTTTCTCCTTTATTCACTGTCAAAGTTGCTCTAAATTGGCAATGTAGCCTTTTAGCTTCCCTATTTTCTCTGGATAATAGGACTTCCAATTCTCCGTTGTCCAATCTTCACTCCCTTTTCCCTGACAAAACAAAAACAAAATGCAAAAAACAAATGCTACGACCAACATCACTACAATAGAACACTCCATTGCAGGATTAACATAGTCAACCAACAGGATTAAACAGTTATAGAACCCTCCATCTACTCAACAACAGCAGGATACACATTTTTTTTCAAGTATCCACAGAACATATATCAAGATAGACAACATAATGGCAATAAAACAAACCTCAACAAACGTAAAAGATCTGAAATCATACAGAATGTGTTCTCCAATCACAAAGGAATTAAACTAGCAATCATTAACAGGAAGACAACAGGAAAAACTGCAAAAAACAAAAACCATTTCTAAATAACCCACAGGTCAAAGCAGAAGTCTGAAGAAAAATTTTTAAAAATACATTTAACTAAGTGAAAATGAAAATGCAACACGTCAAATTGGTGGGACATAGCTTCAGCAGTGCTGTGAGGGAAATTTACAGCATGGCAGGCACATAAAAGAAAAAAAGAAAAATCTCCAATCATTAATCTAAGCTCCCATTTCAAGGAGCTAGAAAAAAAGCAAAATAAATCTAAAGCAAGCAGAAGGAAGAAATAATTAAGAGCAGATGTAAAAGAAATAGAAAATAGAATACGATAGAGAAAATCAATTAAACAGCTGTTCTTTGAAAAGACTGATAAAATTGACAAACTTCTAGCAAGACTGTCAAAGAAAAAAAGATATGATATTTAATATACTAATATCAGGAATGAAACAAGACATCACTACAGACCCTGCAGACATCAAAACAATAAGGGAATATATGAATGACTCTACACACATCAATTGACAACTTCAACAAAATGGGCAAACTCAAAAAACACAAACTACCATAACTCACACAATGTGAAATAGATAACTTCGACAGCCCTTAACCATTAAAGAAATTGAATTTGTAATTTCAAAACTCCAAAAAAGAAATCTCCAGGCCCAGATGGTTCCACAGGAGAATTCTACTAAATGCTTAAAGAATAATTAATACCAATTCCATACTATCTCTTCCAGGAAATGGAACAGCAAGAAATACTTCCTGGTTCATTTTATGAAGTTAGTACTATTCCCAGATACCAAAACCAGACAAAAATAGTACAAAAAAGAAAACTACAGACAAATATCACTAATGAATACAAACACAAAAATGCTTAACAAAATATAATAAAATTCAGCACTATATAAAAACAATTATACACATGACCAAGTGGACTTCATTCCATTTTAGTTTATTCCAGGAATCCAAGATTGGTTCAGTATTTGAAAATTAATCAATGTAATCCACTATATTAACAGGCTAAAGGAGAAAAATCATGTGATCATATCAATTGACACAGAAATAACGTGTGATAAAATTCAACACGCAGTGCTAGCAGGTTAGATCAGTTGGTTAGAGTATGGTGTTGATAACTCGATAACACCAAGGTCAAGGATTCAGATTCTCATACTGGCCAACCACAAAATAAAAGGGGGGGGGGGGATTCAACACCCACTTTCCATTAAAAACTCTCAGAAAAAGAAATAAAAGAGAACTCCCTCAACTTGAAAAGGAGCATCTACAAAAAACCCACCCCACAGTTAACATTATACTTACTGGTAAAAAAACAGTATGTTATAGCCCCTGCACTAAGGCAAGAAAAAGAAATGAAAGGCATATAAATTGGAAAAAGAGAAATAAAACCATCCCTATTTGCACATGAAGTAAGCTATAAAAGGTTACAGGATACAAGCTAAACATTAAAAAAAAAAAAACCCAAAACAATTGTAGTTCTATATGCCAGCAATGATCATGTGGACACCAAAATTAAAAATACATTCACTTACAACTGCTCTAAAAAATAAAATACTTCAGTGTAAATCTAACAAAACATGTATAGGATTTGTATGCTAAAAACTACACAACGTTGAGGAAAGAAATCAAAGATGAAAATAAATGAAGAGACATACTGTGTTCATCGACTGGAAAACTCGCTACAGTAAAGATGTCAATTCTTCCCCAAATTCTTATCAAATCCCAGCAAGATTTTTTTTGTAGATATAGAGAAGATTACTCTAACATTAACATAAAAAGGAAAGGGAGCTAGAATAGCTAAAAACAACTTTGAAAAAGAAGAATAAAATGGAAGGAATCAGTATAACCGATTTCACGATTTACATATCTGCAGAGATCAAGACTTGTGATACTGGCTGAGGTGTAGACATATAGATCAATGGAGCAGAAGAGAGAACTGAGAAAGAGATCTACACAAATAAGACCAACTGATTTTTGATAAATAAGCACAAGCAATGGAATGCAAGGACAGCCTTTTCGACAAATGGTGGTAGAGTAATCGGACATCACAGGCCAAAAACAAACAAACAAAACACCTTGACCTAAATCTCTGCCTTACACCAGAATGAACTTGAATGCATCAGGCACTTAAATGTAAAATATTAAACCATAAAACTTTTACAAAAAAAGAAAATAGAAGAAAATATTTGGGATGTAGAGCTAGGTATTATTCTTAGACTTGACACCAAAAGCATGATCCATAAAAGGAAAAATTGATAAATCAGACCTCATCAACATTAAAAACTCTTGTTCTGCAAAAGACCTAAGTAAGAGGCTAAAAAGACAAGTACAGAGTCAGCAAACATATTTCCAAGTCATGTGTCTGAAAAAGAATTAGTATCTTCAGGGAATGATGGTAAGTGAAAAAAGCCAATCCCAAACATTCCAATTTTATAATATTTTTGAAATGATAGAATTACATGGAGAATAAATTAGTGGTTGCCAGAGGTGATGGAAGGGGTGGGGTGGCTATAAAAGGACTAACATGAGGGGTCCTTGTGGTGATGGAAATGTTCTGCATCTTGACTGTATCAATGTCCAGACTCCAGTTGCAGTACTGTACTGCAGTTCTGTAAGATGTTATCATGGGGGAAACAGTAATCCCTCTGAATGACCTCAAAATAAAAAGTTTAATTTAAAATATTGATAAGCAAGAATTTTGAGCTCCTTACTGATACAATTATATATCTTCCTTCACTCTCAAATCCCTACTCTTTTCTCCTGCTAACTCTTGCCTTTTCTTTGTCAGATGCTGACTTTTGCCAACATTGCTCCAGCTAGTGAAAACAGTCCATGCACCATACCTTTGCCTTTCACACAACCACCCACCAGGATTGGGGCATGCCTTTAATCTACAACTCAGAATTGTAATCTAAAGTTCAAAATTACTTTATAGAGAATTTTTCTTTAATATTCAAACCTCACTGCTGACACATGCAGGTGCAGTAGGAAAACCAAGGATGAATGCAGAAGTCTGTCTGAAAGCCAGCATAGACAGGTCAGTCATCCACCAGCAACCACGCGTGACCACCTTCCTAGCAGGACATCTGTATATGGACCCTCTCTACCATACCCTTTGAAACCACTCACCCAACACACTCCCACTGTCATCTGCATCACACTGTGGGATGTGGCTACCATAGTTGTAAAACCACACAGAAGAGGTGTGCCGCGGCATGCAGCCTGCCCAGCCCTGCCTCTCCTGGCCTCCCCTTTGCCCCCCTCCACCCAGCTGATCTGCCCTGCAGGCTCTGACGTGAGGGCCACTACGTTGCCATCTTCCTGCACTTCTTGCAGAAACGGCAGCGCTGAATCCACGAGGCTGCAGATGGGTGATGTTCTCCAGGTGCCTTTGTGCTCAGATGGCACAACAGTCATTTCCTTGGGAAGCGGATAGTGAGTGGCTTCTCACTTCTCTGAGGTGAAAGCTGTGAGATCCTCCCAATGGAGAAATATCTTTCCAACTAAAATTCCATGAGAAATGTCTTCCAGGCTAATTCTTTCTGAATGCTGTAGTGATGAGTTTACACAAGGAAGGGAATAACCACACACAGGTAATCCCTGGCCACTGGACGATCCAGTTCTCTTTAAAACAATCACATCAAAGAACACTCTCTGTTTGGGAAAAGCAATAATACAAACATTTGCTTTTGAAAGCTGCTTTTTTTTTTTTTTAATTCCTCTCTCAGTAATGACTAAAGTGCTTCCCAGATCTCTTCAGCTGACCTGGAAGCACACCAAGTGAGGGTGGCTGTCTCAGTTCAGGGAGACAAAGGCCCAGGAACTCCCTGCTGAGCCAGTCTCCTTTCACAATGATCTTTTGATCCCAGACTGATATGCACAGATACCCGCTGTCTTCATCTCTGAAGAAAAGTGTTCCAACTGAGACAAAGCATTCCTCAAAAGACCCAACCTGAGGACGACAGGGATGAACTGTGTAGCAAGGAAGACTTGGCTTCTACAAGAGACAATTTTCCAGGAAAGCCGAGAAAACGGTGCCCTTCCGCTTACGACGGCAGTTTCTTTTTCCTTTAAGGATTCCTCATCCCAGAATGAGAAAAAACTGAAAGAGAATGGTAGTGTCCAGCCACAAAAATTTTAAAAGGACCTTAGACTCCTATAGCAGGACATCAACAGAAATGTAACCATCTACGTAGATGATTCAAATTCGGTAGTCCAACATGCACTGAAACTTAATAAGCCAGTCTTTTTTAGAATAATTGTTGCATGGCATTTGATTTCATTAATCTCACCAGGCTTAAAGATAGACCCTAGGAAGTCAGTGTGATAAACTTCCTTCAGATGTGCTAGTATGGAAATGTAAGGAATTATACTGCGAAATCAGACACACATAGGCAAGGGCTCTAACATTAGACAGTATGACCTATCCACCTGTAAGCATTTGAGGCCTAAAATGTGGTCAACTGAAGATGTGACCTTGTAATTCTAAACTATTCTTGCTTCTGAGTACTGCCTCCAGGCTTTGGGTCAGAACCCATTAAGGGTGAGCACTGTGTATGAAGAGATCAGATTTAAAATAAGGATTAGAAAAAGCAGGAAGAGTTCTTGCTTCCTCCTGTGAGATCACCGCTGTATCAGAAGGAAAGGAAGCATGCAGCATCCCCTGAGCCTCCTGATTTTGAGCGGAGCCGTAGGAAGCCAGGTGATCTGCAGGCAGAGCAGCAGCGGAGTTGCAGAGCAAGGACTGACTTGGACCCTCTCGCTTCTCCTGAACCCCGCTTCTCTGGAAGCAGAAGATTCTAGCCTGGAACGACTAGAGGAAGGCACCTTCATCGCTCTCCTCCCATTCCGCAGAGAGACTTAAGGGGAGAAGGTGAGATTAGAGGGGGATGGAAGGGGTGAGGGCTGAGCTATTGCTGAGAATGGACACTGGAAGCCTGTGCTCAGCAACAGCGCCTCCCACTGGCAGAACCGCTTCATCCCGCTCCGGGAGCCAAAGCCGGGTCCCACACATTGCCGGAGCTGAGTCTGGAGAAGGCGTCTGCGGTCAGATGGCTCGACATCTAGCAGACGTTTATTATTGATGGTGCTCGGTGAGGACAGCAATCAGAAATACAAACACTACCCAAACAATCAGACCCATGCCACCAGCCGCAAGTTTAGAAATCAGTCTTCTTACTTACACCTTGCCATGACTTGTCATGAAAAAACAAAATGTCCAAAAGAATCTGCCACTTTCTTTGTTCAGAATCCACTGTTTAATTCACCTCGTGCAACCAGGAGGCCAACACTTGACTTGAAGGGGAACTAACACATCGTTCCATGTCACACTGGTACACGTGCACGTCATTATGGCTCGATTCCAGGCCAGCACACCCCCCAAAAGATCATAGCCAAGAACTGGGACATAACAGAGTGCAGAGCCCAATCCTTTTCCAGGAAGTGCAGGAAACCAAAGTCCTAGCAGAGAAGCCTAAGGACACAGAGAGAGACACTCCAAAGCCAGAGCTGAACTTCACTTGGTAAAACAAGTAGGCTCTTCAGTAAGACAAGCTGTGCAATTTACTCTGGGGATTTGAGATTTGTTTTAGAAAAGTAAAAGGTAGGAGAAGCACGGAAAGCAGATCTGGCAAATCTTAAAATCTTAAAAGATACCATTTTAAAGAATATTGTGTTTATTTTACCTAGTATATTTTGAATTACTTGTTAACCTCGAATTTGTAAAGTTAAAATGTATTTTTAAGTTTTCTAATTTAAATACATAATCCTTTTAAATATAACTGAAACCGCAAATATTAATATATCCCCTTCCTTCCTTTTTGTTTCGAATGAGAGTTTGAGGGATGTTATTTCAGAAGGATCCATGGAACATTAAGCAAGGGTGATTCCTTTGAAGGCCTGTATTTCTAAACCCTATTCAGCCCGTGGGTAACAGGAGAGATAATGAATGGTAAAACCACACAATGGAGGCTAGTCTTTACCATAATACTGAGCTGCTTGTGTGCTGGCTATACAAAAGTTTCCCTAGTGGTGGATTTTCAGTTAGTAATCGGGCAGCGGAACAAATATAGTGAATCAATTATTTCTATTTGCAACACACATTTACATGTACTAGGGCCAGAGTAACAATAAACATCAGTTATTTGCAAGCCTGCACAGTGAAAAAAAAAGAAAAAAAAAACCAAAAACCTAAAACATAATCTAACTTTTCCACAGAAACAGAACAAATCATAAACTCAAGATGAAATGTGAATTCACATATTTCTCATTTATATAATTAATCTGACCATATTACCAGGACTGATTCTGCACCCCCAAAAATTAGACACCAACAGAACTTCAACTGGACCATAAGTTTCATTCTGAGGGCACTATGCTATGGGTCCCTCACTCAAGTCTTATAGTCTGGGTAAACTTGGTTTTAATCAGGATATTTTAGGATAATTGTTGCATGGGGTTTGATTTAATTAATCTCAGCAGGGTTCAAAGACAGCCCAGGAAGTCAACATGAAAAATGTCCTTCAGATGTTCTATTATTAAAAGTTGAGTAATTATGTCACCAAAAGGGACAGGTATAGAGAAGGCTGCAGTTATAAATCAAAACCAAAAGAAACACTTTACACATGCTGACACAGAGAACAACATGTCTGTCTCTCTACAGCAGGAAAAGAGATAAAATTGCAAGCTTCGTGTTTGGTCCAAAGCAGTTGCTCATCAACATTTGTTGAAGGAATAAAACAATGAATGAAGGTGGAATGAAATATATGACAGGACAAGATATGTAAAAGGATGATACATTCTTTCAAATAATGTTTAGAAATACATAATTTATAACATAATAAAATTCAGACACTAGAAGACAGATCAGTTGCCAAAGAGAGACCACTTCTGGAGATGGATTACCTGTGTTTAAAAACTGGCATTTAGTTACAAATGACCGATGTGAGAAGGTACAGAGGCCAGAGTCACATCAGCACCCCCTTCCATATTGTAAAGCGTGGGTGCTTCACGATTTCAGAATCTGGTTATGCCAAAAACTCGAGTGTTTACTGCACAGAGGTGAGGAAAACAGTGCCCTGTGCTGCGGACACTGGCCAGGTGGGGCCCACGTTCTCAGCAGACAACATCGTCTTCTGTGTCCTTGCCTAGGGGATGTGTGGAGAATCAGATGTGGAGATCCACAACGCTGGGGCTATTTCACTCCCAACTCTCAGAACAGAAGAGAGGACCACCAGATCTCCAGACTGACGTGTTCAACGTTGAACATTCACTCAGTAAACAACTGAAACAGCCCCACTCCTCCCATCAAAAACCAGCACAGCCTCCAGTACCAGGTGGGCACCAAGCATTCTTACGGGCCTGGCACACTCTTCTAAGCACTTACAAGGATCGACTCACTTAATCCTCACAACAATCCATGACAGTAGTTCCAAACTTGACTGCAAGTGGCCACGCAGAACTGTTCGAGGGTCCCTAGAATCACTAAGGTGAAGTCCGCCTCCCCACCTGCTATACCGCCCCAGGGGCTGCACTGCCTCCCCTGTCAGTCTCTTCTCCGGCCTGCTCACTCCTCTGTTAGAATTCAGCCCCAGATTTACTTACTCCTCCTCCAGGAAGCCTTCCTGGATCTTAGAACTCTCATGTACTCCCCTAACACCTGCTGCAAAACTTGACCACCCCGCTCACAACACTTTCTACCACTTTGCTTTTGCACATCCACTCTCCCACTACACAGGAGCATGAGCCTCTTCATGAAAAAAGAGATTTCTGATTCATCTTCCCATTTTCAGCATCTAGCACTCAGCCCAGCACATAAAAGTGCCAGGTGTATATTTACACACGTTAGGTACATGTTTGTCCCTCCAAAACCAGCATGAAAGGTATATTCCCACTTACACCTGTGATAGCAGTATCTACAGACCCACATAATTCCCCAAACAGGCAATCGATGATGAATTAGAAAGAAGGTTATATGTTACGTAAGAGCACTCCACACCAAGGAAGGCTGGGAACTGAGCACATTTCTTAAACAGAGGCTATTTTTCTTTCAGACATAGAGAGTCCAACATGCAAACCAGACATGTTTAAAAGGACTTGTGTAAGTTATTCAGGAGTCAGGACACATTTACCTATCCCTATCACACACAGTGGCTAAGGATCGGGCCTGCCCTCAGAAACTTGTTTAATGAGACTGCATTGGAATTTGTAACACTTAAGTACGAGGACTGCTCACGGTGCCTGTCACACAGCATCTCCTGAGAGGGACTGTGATCAGTCCTGGCCCGCACCCGCCGGCTGTGCGCCCCACGCCTGTGACACAGTAAAAGCTTGGACTCGCCTCCTGCTGCACCTGTCCCGACAGTGAGCAAAGATTCCCTTTTCCCAGTTTCCTGCTGCCTGAAGTGGGGCTCTGGGTGGGGCTCAACTGGTGGCCAAGAGAGGAGAGGAGAGGAGAGCAGGAGACCTCTGGGTCGCCTCCCTGCTCTGCAACTCTCCAGTCTGGCCACTTCAGGCCTGGGTTTTGCTTTTCTCCAGGGAGAGATTGCCAATCTTAGGAAACAAACTCTGCCACTGTGTCAATGGGGGCTGAGGGGAAAGGCTGGCCCCTCCCCTGTCCCGGGTTAGACATGTGGCATCCTCTCAGAGGATGAATCCAGAAACTGAGGATGGAGGCAGGGCTTTCCGTCTAGATCTGGCAGGCTAGAGCAGGAGACAGGCGGAGGTAGGCACATGGTCCCTAAAATGATAATGTCTGAGATCCCATTTGTCCCACAAAGACACAGAGTGGTCCTGCTTCAGGGAAACATGGAGGGGGTTTCTGATCAGAAAGTCAGGTCCTTTAAGGTCCTGCTTACATGAGGCAGCAGTCCTGTGTCTGGGATGTTGGAATATGATAACCACAGGATGGGTCGCTATCTGTGTCCACAAATGTTGACATCCCGACCACAAAGTATTGCCACAACCATGTAGAAAAAACAAACACCATTCTCTCTGCATCCTGCAGCACTGCCACTGCTCCCCAGGGTCCCCACAGGCACAGAGGGCATCGTCCACACCCTGAAGTGAGAGAGTGAGGACTGGACCTGGCTCTCCTGGGAGCCCTCCAGCTCGTGTTCCCCGTCCCTCCTCCTGTGCTTTTCTTCCAGCTCAGCAAGCAGGAACCATCAGTTTTATAGAAGGCTCTGTGATGATGTTTCTTCCCCAGACAATGACAAGCCACAGAGGCAGACACACAGGGGTACTCACAGACCTCCTGAGCCAACAGCCCTGGGCTCCAGTCTCAGTCTTGCCGCTTGCTGTGGGCTTTGGCCAGCACAGTGCTCCTGAACCTCCATTTCATTTAGGGAACAGGGGACCTAACTCGCTATTCAGTCATAACAATCCTCATCTGTGATGCTTACTTCTAGGGGTCAGCTTGATTGGGTTAAGGGATACCTAGAAACCTGATAAAGCAATGTGTCTGGGTGTGTCCGTGAGGGTATTTCCAGAAGAGAGATTAGCATGTGGGCCTGAGTGGACTGGGTGGGAAAGACCCACCCTCAATACGGGTGGGAACCCATCCAATCCACTGGGGGCACGGAGAGAACCAAAATGGAGAAAAAAGGCCAATCTCTCTCTCTACCCGCTGGAGCTGGCATACACTCTGCTCTCCTATCTGTGGATATCGGAACTCAACAATGTTCAGGTTTGGGTTCCAGGACTTACACCAAGGACACCATCAGCTTCCCTGGCTCTGAAGCCTTCAGATTTGGACTGAGCCACACTACCCACGTACAGTTTGCAGGCAGCCTATCGTGGGACCCGTCAGCCTTCACAATTGTGTGAGCTAATTCCCCTATCCAACCCCTCTCATGCATTTATATACATATCCCGTTGGTTCTGTCTCTCTGGAGAACCCTGACTAATACATCATCTTAACCACAGACCACAGGGGACAACTTGCACAGATGTTTCCTCTCTTCTCCCTGGGATGGTACACGATCACCCATCTCATTCTTGAAGGGTAAGAGAGAGAAGTGGAGTCATTATATACAGCACGTACCTTACGGCATTTAATCGAATTCTGTCAAGAAAGGCTGATGTGGAAGAAGATGCACATCACAGGCTCCCCTATGGTGCCAGGAGAAGCGACTGAATGGAAGGGGAGCAGAGCTGGGAATCAGAAAAGGCAGTGAGGAGCACATGGTGGGAGTGCAGAGGACAAGGAATGGGCACAGCAGAGGCCAACACGGGAACAGCACTGTGCTCCCCTTCACTGCTGTCACATTTATGATGCAGCCATGAATAAAAGCATGCAAGCACTTTGTACTAATTCATTGCTCTCCACAAATGGAAAATACAGTTAAACATACCAGTTACTGATTTTCAAATTGCTGTGGATTATATGATTTGCCTCTAGAAAGCCATGTACTTTTGGTGCTCTTTCTTGGTGTTTCACAAATAACAATAATAGTTCTTTATAAAACATTTGAATGATCCCATTTATGCCATTACATGTCTCAAAAGCAAACATTTTTTAAATGTTTAGCATTCAGATAAAAAAAAAGAAAAGAAAACCACTGATGATCTCCATTCTAAGTGCATCTTTCCAATGCTTCTTAGCTCAGGAAAGAAAGGGGAAAGAAGGCTCATTGCTTTCAGCAGCAGACAGAGAGGTCAACCCACCAAGCAGAGGGTCCTAGACCAGAGGTCAGAAGTCCTGCTGCTTTCCCTCGGACACGCCATTTTATTTCTTTGAGCCACGGTTTCCTTATCTGTGGAATGTAACTTCCCTTCCAGCTACCAAAGTGTATAACTTTGCCAACCCTCTGCTTTGGCATCTGTAGAAGTAGAAATACTTGCCTCCAACTCTTAAGAAGGTAAAGACTAACAAGGAAATGTTTGAACAAGGCTTTAAGATGACACAATGAAATAGAAATAAACAAGACTCATAAAAACACATGGCTATCAAGAGCCCCAAGGGTCCATCCAGCTAAAGTGAAACTGAACTCTCAATGCACAGGAGGAGATGGTGGGCAATGGTCTTTTTAATGGCACTTTTTCCAGGACATCCTGTGGCTGAGAGGGAAAGCAGGCCGAAAGGCTGGATATCCTGAGCCCAGGCACTGCCTCAAGGCTTTGAGGGACATCAAGCTTTAGGTTTTCTCGATGCACTGTCTTACACATGTATTGTTTGTGCCCTCAACTGGTGTACATTGCACACTAAATAAAACATGTCAAATAATGACCTCCTTTCCAAAGCTGAACTCCAGACATGTCTGAACTCAAGAGGTTAGACAGCAGGAAGCTTTGCCACCTGGTGAGAAGAGGGCCTCCACCACTCACAAAGCCATAAGAAACCAGGCCTGTTATTTCTCTTCTCTGAGCCTCCCTTTGCTTATCTGTAAAATGGGGACAGCAGCAGATCCTACCTTATGACTATTACTGCATGTAAAACACTCAGAACAGTGCTTGGCACACACACTCAGAGTCTGGTAAATGCTACCTAACATCAACACTAAACATCCTTCAAGAACCATGGGTGAGACACTACTTCAGTAAGAAAACAGGTAAACAGCAGTGGTGGCAGATGGGAAGGTCCTGAAACCCAGAGCTCTCCTGGGGAAATGCAGCGGCTCACCTCCTCCTCCTCCTCCTGAGACCTGCAGACATTCTGAAAGGAAGATGTCTGCAAGGTAAGGAAGGGCTGACTGGAAACGAGGAAAAGGGACGTAGGCCTGCTGATGAGTTTGAAAAGCCCCAACAGAAGCAGCTGAGACAAGGCAGGCTGCGAAGGCGGCAGCAGGGCCTGGAGCACACTTGTCAGGAGAAGTAGGTGGAAGGGAGAAAGCGCTGTGTGGGAGGGACGTGGGGAGAGACTAAAGGAGCCGCACGTGCACAGGAGTGCACAGAGATTAGCACAGGAGCACACACGCAAACGGGGAGAGGATCAGCCTGGGCGGGAAGAAGATGGCGAATTTGGGGCCAAAGGACCTAGATGAAAATTAGGATTCTGGATATGAGAAATGCCACATAGAACTCTCAAGACCGGGGGTGGGGACAGAGAACAAGGGTCAGCAGCACATGGAGGGGTTCCTAATTAACAGGCGCCTGGAGAACAATGCAGTAAGGAAGTTGGGGGGGCCCTAGGGAGAAAAGGAGCTTTTGTTAGGAAAGGTGGGGAAAAAATGTAGTGAACTTTCTGTGCCTGTTAGCAAGTGGAATAAAGGAGGGCAAAGAACAGGAAGGTTTGGAGGCGTTAATCGGGAAGAAAACACCGGCAACAGAAAACATGGTGAGATGCAGAGAAAACTTGAGGGGGGAGGGGAAGGGCGGATAATACATGACTTTGGGAAGCCGTGGCAACGACTGCTGAATACATTCAAATTATTCTTCTATTTATCAACATCATTATCCAGTGCTAGGAAGCAACTGACCAAGAGGGTTTTGCTGCTTTGCTTTGGTTTGTTTTTTCGCACGTGGAGGGGAAATTTGCTCAGGCTCGGTAACTTTGCACAGTCAGGTGGGTGGCCCGCCAGCACAGGTCACCTGAGCTCCCCCTGACGCTGGCAGCAGCGCTGGCGTCTCTCTTCCTGAGACTAATATACCAATTCCCCCACCTCCTGCACAGAAATGGAACCAAACCAACTCTGCCAACTCACTCCCTCCAGTCAAGAGAGGAAAGACACCAGGTCCCAAAGTCTTCCTCCTGAAATGAGGCCCGGTTGGGTCCTGGGGAGAAACTTGCTTTCTAAGCTAAGTTCTCCAACCGCATCCCCGCCAGGTCCCCTAGATGCGCAGCTCACTCTGCCGGAGGAACCAGAGCGTTCAAGGGGACACCAGCCGCCTCAGGTTCCCCCAACCTTTGTCCGCCCTCCCGGCGCACCCACGCAAGCCGGCCCCGCGGGTAAAGTTTTAGGGTAATCCCTGGACGGGTCCTGCTGGAAACAGCCTTTTGCAAGAACAGCACATGCACGCCCTCCCCGGAGGCAGCGCTGCGGGAGAGCGGCAGGGCGCCCAGCAACCCCTGCCCGGCAGGGAGCAGACGCAGGAGCCCAACAGGTGAGCAGTCCGGGCGCTTGCCCCCAACCGGGTGGAGGAGGAGGACGTCCTCAAGCCACGGAGGCCGTCGATCGGGGTTCAGTTCCTCCTCAGGTTCCCACCCAACAGCCCGCGCCCCGCGCCCAGCGCTGCAGAGCGAGCGCCCCCGGCGCAGCCTCACCTTACGCGGCCTCCACTCGGCGGTGCCTCCAGAGTCAGCGGCTCCAAGACGCCCATGCGCCCCAGGGCCGGCTCCAGTGTCGGCGGAGTCTCGAGCTCTCCGGGATCTCGGCGGAGCCTGGGCGCCCGTGCGCGGCCCCCGTGCTGGCAGCGGGTCGAGCGGCCGCGAGAGAAAGCGCCGCACAGTCTCTACCCGCGCCGCCGCCGCCGCCGCCAGCTTCCCAGGCCACGCCCCCTACCCGCTCTACCCGCTCCCTAGGCCACGCCCCCTGTCCGGCTCCCCCTCAGGCCACGCCCCCGGCTGACTCACCCCTTCTACCCCGGGCCTCGCCCCCGGCCTGCTGACCCTCAGGCCACGCCCCCGGCAGGCTCACCCCCGTCCAGTCCTCCAGCCACTCTCATACCTACTCCCATCTCCCATCAGGTTACACTCCCTGCAACGACCCCAGCCCCTCTCCCCCACCCCGCAGACCGGTTTCTTTTTCCCCCGGCTACATCACCACCCCCAGCCCAGCTCCCTTCCAGCCACCCCAGCCACTAGCCCACACCACCCCTCCCATCTTGGACCCCCAAGGCCGGTTCTTCCCCCACTCCCAGCCCCAGCCAACGCCAGCCCTGCCCAGGCCAGAAGGAGCCGCCGCCGTGCTGGGGCAACCTTCCCCCACTGCCCGCTCGCCCCACCTCTGCCCGGGCGAGTTCCCTCCAAGCCAAGGCGCTGTGGCTGCGCTTTAGGAGCACAGGGAAACAGGTGAGGATTTTTAAACCTACCCGTTCCCAGCGCCTGGGGCAAGTCTTGTGTGGGCTGTTTCAGTGAACCCGTTCAAGGGACTATCCCCTTTCCTATGCGGCTCAAGCCCGAGTCGTTAACTCACACGAAAGCTACGGAGGGGAAGCAAGCCCTTCTGCTCTAGGATCTGTGCCCCAAATGTCCCATGATTGTTTCCTGATACACAACTAATGGAGTTCATAAAACAATTGCATTATTTAAAAAAGTGTAGTTTTTTAGGTTATTCTTTTGAGTGGTTATTGTGTGCCAGCACTATTATTTTATAATCAAAGAACAATACCCACTATTTTTAAGGTAAAGAACATAAGATTATTATATTACCAATGAAAAGTTAAAATCAATTTAACATGTGCTTTTTAAAAAATATTGAAAAAACTACTCTGTATGATACTGTAAAGGTGGATACACGTCATTATGCATTTGTCAAAACCTACGAATGTACAACACAGAGTGAACCTCATATAAACTACAGACTTTAGTTCATCATGGTATGTCAGTATTGGCTCATCAGTTGTAACATGTGCCACAGTAATGTTAGATGTTATTGATACAGTACAAGAAACTGTATGGACAGAGGGGGTATAAGGGAGTAAATCAGAACCCTGTGTACTTTCCACTCAATTTTTCTGTAAGCCTAAAACTGCTCTAAAAAATAAAGTCTGTTAGTTAAAACACAGCCAAAATATTAAAGGGAACTATCTCTGGGCGGTGGAAATATGGGCAAACTTTATTTTTTGAGTTTTTGTTGAAATTCCCCAAATTTTTGACCATGAGCATGCATTTTTAAATATTATACTATAAGAATATTACAAAAACTAAACTATGGAAAATGTTAGAAACATAGCATGACGGGCTAATATCACTGAATATTTCATTTTATAATACTCATTTATAATATCACTGAATATTTATATAACTAACAAAATCTACATGAAGCACTCATAAATGTTAAAGTCTATTTTAGTATTGTTTAAAAAAGAATATCAAGGTCTAAATTGAGGGGTTTTTTTTATTATCTCTTTAGTATTAGCACAAATCTGAGGAGTAGATGTTGATTTTTTTTTACAAAATATCTGTGTTTCAAAGGATAATTTCTGCCAGCTTGGAAACTACTATTAACATTTACATAGAATGCTTTTCTAGTGAAGAAAATGTTGTACTGTACTTGGAACCAAGTCCTTGGGAAAACTGGCCTGGCCCTCAGATAAATGGATTTCAACAGAGTCATACAGACTTGGCCTAAAGGCACCCTGCTTCCCTAATACCCTGTGTGACCTTGGGCAAGCCCTTTACCTGCTGAGTCTCAGCTTCCTCTTCAGTGAACAGGTGACAGTGGTACTTCCCTCTCTGCATTGGTTGGAGAATTAAAACTTTAGCCCATATAAGACTCTTAGTATCAGGGCTGGCCTGTGGCTCACTTAGGAGAGTGTGGTGCTGATAACACCAAGGCCATGGGTTCGGATCTCTATGTAGGGATGGCCGGTTAGCTCACTTGGAGAGCGTGGTGCTGACAACACCAAGTCAAGGGTTAAGATCCCCTTACTGGTCATCTTTAAAAAAAAAAAAGACTCTTGGTATCATCTTAGCAGATACAGGTGCTTGATGACTGTTAGTTCCTGTCCTTTAAAAAAAAGCATTTTCCAGGGTTTTAGTGGGAACCTTGAGCTCCTGGAATAAAAGATATTTCTGGGTTCAGATATAAACTTGCTGGAGGGGAGCAGGATGGTTCAAGAGAAATATCACTGATTTGACCCGGACAGGCTGGGCACTATAACCCAGCTCCATCACCCGCTATGTGCAGCACGTGGGTAAATCACCAACCATCTCTAATTCTCACTTTCCTAATCTGTTAAATGAGAGATTAGGACCAGATATCTCAAAATTTCCTTCCATTTCCATCTTTTCACGGGGAAGCACACTGTGGCTTTTGAGTAAAAAAGAGCGTAAGTCTCAGATAGTGGCAGCTGTGTCTACCCACCTAGCTGGCCATCACTCGCGGCCCTGCAAACAAAACTGACATCTGCATTCTGTTGTTCTGCACAAATGTGAACCTCAGAGGGTCTCCTTGTCCTTTTTTCCTCTCCGATCTGCTGGTACCCAAGTCTGACAAAGAGCTGAAACTGTAGCAGTAGCCCACTCAAAACTTTCACCCAAGATTCATCATAATAGCATTGACACTCCAGGGATAGAAAATACCACCTTCACCACCTCTAAGGTGCTTTTTCCCCCCACATAATAAAATCTCTGAAATTAGAATGTCTTTTCCCTTACTATTTATTGAGAGCTCGATATGTCATGTACTTTACATTTATTATCTTCTTAAAGCCTCAGAATAATC
Source organism: Cynocephalus volans (assembly GCF_027409185.1). NCBI lineage: Eukaryota > Metazoa > Chordata > Mammalia > Dermoptera > Cynocephalidae > Cynocephalus > Cynocephalus volans. The sequence goes on along the minus strand of NC_084466.1, from coordinate 84,797,431 downwards.
CTTTAGGTACTGTTGTTCTCATTTTATAGATGGGGAAAACAAAGTTCAGAGAGGTTGAATGAATTACCTAAGGCCACGCAGCTAGTGAGCGATGGAATCAGGATCTGATCTCATGCTCTGGCTTTAAACACTGAAGAGAGCAGTGCTGTAAGCCCCCCACAGTTTGGAAGAAGCGCTGCTGTATTCCGTCTGCAGAAAGTCCCAATCCTCAAGGGTTCCTTAGAAGGGACCGGGAGGAAAGAAAACTCCTTTCTCCTCAGTGCAGATTTTTTCTTTGGGGAGTAACACTTCTGGCTTCTGCCCCACCCTCCACTGCAAAAGAAGGAGTTAACTGACTGCTAGGAGAAATCCACTGGTAGGTAGGATTCCTTGATAGACAAACCTAATTTATTAAAGTAATTTATTAACAGCACAGAGGATTCACTCTCTTTTTTAATCTTTCCACCTGGATCACTGCAGGGAGCAGTCTGGGGTCAGTGTCTGGATGCCACAGACCAGACTTTCACCGGCAGGGAGTAACCTAAGGTCTAGACCTGGACAGGGGATGGGGTACGGGGGTGGAGCAAGACTCAGAAATTATTAGCAAGAATCGTGCACATATTCTCCAATTGGCTTTATCAGTAATATCACTGACATTTTTATCTTCATCTACCAGTCTCCCCTGAAGGTGGTGGAGGAAGAAAGGAGGGATTAGCTGGCCCACAACTGCCCCTGGAGTGCGAGGTAAGACTCGAGAGTGTGAGCCTTTTCCACTCTCTAGCTCACTGTGACTGGTTCCTTTTCTGTAATACATCGTGGTGAGAACCAAGTGTAATAATGTATGTAAAGTCCTAGCTCAGTGCCTGGCACAGGGTCAAGTGTTCAGTAAATGGTGGCTGTCATTGATTAGAATGGATAAAGTGGGTTTGCCGTCTTTTATTCTACAGTTTATTAGAGCAGACATCTCTCTAATTTGTCATCCGGGATGACAGAATAATGTTTGGCATTTATCAAATTATCTTAGCACATAAGTATCTATTGGGGGGAGCGTGGGGAGGGTCCAAGTAATCTGGACAGAGAGAAGAAAGCATTTTCCTTGCCTTTTGACCTGAAAGAGGGCATCGAGGCCCGTGGGACTTGAGAGAACACAGAACATGGGGGACAGTCAGTAGTGCCTGTCTGTCTGCTCAGCAAAAGGGACGCTTCACACCTAGGCTTGGAGGGCATGGCAGCCACAGGAGAAAGAGAAGGTTGAGGGAACACTGTCCCCACTGTTGCTGTGGAAAACAGTATGGTGATTTCTCAGAAAATTAAAAATAGAATTATCATATGCTCCAGCAATTCCAATTCTGGGGTTATATCAAAAAGAATTGAAAGCAGGGACTCGAAAAGAAACTTGCACATCCATGTTCATAGCAGCATTATTCACAATAGCCATAAGGTGGAAGCAACCCAGGTGTCCATAGATGGATGAATGGATAAACAAATATGGTGCATACATACAATGGAATATTACTCAGCCTTTAAAGGAAGGAAATCCTATCATAAGCTACAAGATAGGTGAACTTTGAGGACATTATACTAAGTGAAATAAGTCAATCACGGAAAGATAATACTACATCACTCTACTTAATATGATGTCCCTAGAGCAGTCAAATCATAGAGACGAAAGTAGAATGGTGGTGGCCAAGGGACTAGGGCTGGGAAAGTGAGGAGCTGTTGTTTAATGGGTACATAGTTTCTGTTTTACAAGATGCGGAGTTCTGGAGATGGGCGGTGGTGATGGTTGCACAACAGTGTGCATATACTTCATGCCACTGAACTGCACACTTAAAAATGGTTAAGATGGTAAATCTTATGTATATTTTACCACAGTTTTAAAAATTGTTCCCAGCTTTCTAACCTGCAGTCCAAAACTTGCACAAAGCCATTGGGACTTGAGAGGAAAGTACCAGTCTCTGCAACTGACTCATTCGAGCATTTCTGAAAGCTCTCTCTGTGAGCCCCTCCGAGCGTGCATGTGGACTGCACTGAAGAGGAGGACTTTTCAGAGCAATTTTCCACAGCAATCTCTTTGCTCTAATCGAGTAAGTCCTGAAATACTATCTTCTTTAATAAATGTGCATGATTGATACTGTCATCTAACAATTTGTTTTATTGCTCGGACCCTTTCATGATTACACAAGATACCCTTAACGCTCTTCAGGGATGGACCGTCTGTCCTTGGGAATGGGGCACCATCAGAGACAGGTCAGACAGAATCCCCCTTTCACCTTTCACTAGCTGGGTGGCCTAGAACTAGCTGCTTGGAAACTTTGTTTCTTCATTTTTAACACAGAAATAATAATACCTACCCTGCATTGTGGCAGGGATTAAATGAGATGATTATGTAAAAAGTTTAGACTTGCCTGACCTATAGAGAGTATATTAAAAAATGGCTGCTAAGAGTACAAACACACACAGGCCCAGGTTCAGCTGGTGAATTCCAGGGTCTTTTTCACTTTTTTTTGAAGCCTTCCCTGACTTCCCTTGCTAGCACTAAGTACTTCATGTTCAGTGATGCCATGAGACCTCAGACATTCCTCTGTTTTAGCACCATTCAAAGATGCTAAAAATTTTTTTTTTTCTCTATATACTTTGGGATCTCCCACAATAGTAGGTCTATAGTAGGTACTAGGTATTCAATAAAATAACAGTAATAATAATACACTATGAGTGGCTCCTCTGTGCTTAAAAGGATATTACATGAAGAATGTAATGAATAAAATACAAAATAAAAAAATAAAAATCAGTTCCTGAAATCAGGAATTGAACAGTCTAGGCAGATTGCCCGTTGTTTTGGGCTGATTTTTATGTTTTGTGTTAAAACAATAATTCTTTTTAACTCCAAAATTCTATGCAAACTGCTAATAACTGCCATAGCCCAGGACTATAATTTGAGATGAATCATGTGACAGATTTTGACCGGTAAGGGGATTGCAATGCTCGGCACGGTTTGGTCTGCACCACGCTCAGTGTGTGACAGATTTTGAATTTCAGCTCTGACCAAGCTCTTCCATTTTAAATCCCAAGTTAATTCTTTTTTTCACCCACCAACTTCAAAAGTGCGGGAGAAAAGATGAGAGAGAACAGGGTGGTTCACTGTTTACTTGTAAGTAGCCATCAAATAATGAGGAATGTATTTAGGAGACAATTATAGTATAGTAAATCTTAAAACAGAGTGTTACTCACAAAGCATAATCTTCACTAAGGAGTATTCACAGTAAACCTCTAGACCTGGGTAGGAAGAGAGGATGAGTCAACAGATGTGCTAGGAAAGTGAACTATAACAATGGACTCATATCCTCAGGAGTTTAAGGAAACACTGGTGAAGACCTGACCCAAGTCAATTAGTATTCCTTAGACAGAAACTCTGGGGTTCTGGCACCTTCTCGGATTTACTGCATTGTTTGAGATATACAAACTGCTCCCTGAACATGTTTTGGAAAGAAACTGGTAATGTTTACAAGTAATAAAACTGAAATGGCTGGTCCTCATTATGATAGCTGCTGTTCTCTGAGCCAGAGTATACTTTGGGTTTTACCTATATCTTTCATGCATGTATTCCCTTTGTCCTAAAGACAGAATCTGTGATTTGCACCTCACCACAGAAAGTGGCAAACATCATAGGATATCACTCCCGTGATTATGTCATGTTATATAAGACTCTATCTTAGCAGATGGGAGGTAGAGACTGTCACTGCTTAATGAAGTAAGTGGCCATGTTGAAGAAGCCCACATGGCAAGGACCTATAGTCAGCCTCTAGGACCTGGGGAGAGTCTCCAGCCAACAGCCATCAAAAAGCTGGGTCTCTCCATCAGACAGCCCAAAGGAGATGAATTCTGCCAACACCATAAATGAGCTTGGGAGCGCCTTCCTCCCCAATCGAGCTTCCAGATGAGAACACAGCCCAGCCCACACTGGACTGCAGCCTTGCGATACCTTAAGCTGAGGACCCAGCTAAGCTGTGCCCAGACTCTTGACCCATGGAAACTGAGAGATAATAAATGTGTGTTGTTTTAACACACTGTTTGTGGCAATTTGTTCCACATCATAGAAAACTAATATAATATGAAGGTAACGACCATTCAGATCAAAACAGAACATTTCAAAGCTCCTCTGAAGACTGCTTCATGTGCACTCCCAGTTACTAATGCCCACCATCCCAAGGGCAACCTCTAGCACCATCAATTTCTTCTGTTTTTGAATTTCATGTAAATGGAACCATTCAGGATGCATGCTTTTGTGTCTAGCTTCCTCTACTTAAAAGTATATCTATGAGATTCATCCATGGTGTTCTGTGTAACATTAGTTCATTATTTTTCATTGCTGTGTAGTATCCTACTGTTTGAATATACTATGTCCTATTCTATTGTGGCTGGACAGTTAGGTTGTTTCTACTTTTGGTTATCATGTTGCCATGAACATTTTTTTTTTTTTTTGGTATGAGAATCAAATGAAATAATGTATTAGAAATGCTTGCTGCTATATTTGGCACTCAGTAGGTATGCAGTAAATGTAAGTTACATCCCTATAATCCCTTTATTCTTTTTTTAAAAAAATGTTTTATTGAAACATATTGATTGTACCTATTTATGGAGTACAGAGTTTTATTTCAATACGTGTATACAACTTGTGTTGATCTATTCAGAGTAATTAGCCTATTCATCCTTATAGAACTTAATCATTTCTTTGTGACGTGCACATTTGATTTCCTCTCTTCTAGTCATTTGGTTGCATGCACTAAATCATTACTGATTATAAATTCCTGGGTTGATTGTACACCAAATAAGGCTTATTTTTTCTATCTCACTGTACTTCTGTGTCTATTAACCAGCTTCTCACTATCCCCTTTCCCCTCCCCTTACCTGCCTCTAGTAACTACAGTTCTTCTCTCTTTTTTTTCTTCTTCTTCTCTCTTCTTTTAACAATTCAACTTATTATTTGTTTGTTTTTGTTTGTTTTGTTTTGTTCTCTTTTTTAGCTCTGATATATGAGTGAGAACATGCAGTATTTTTCTATCTGTGCCTGGCTTATTGCACTTAACATCATTTTCTGCAAGCTCATCCATGTTGCTGCAAATGGCAGAATTTCATTCTTTCTTATGACTTAATATTCCATTGTGTATATATACCACATTTTCTTTATCCAATCATGTGTTACTAGACATTTAGGTTGATTCCAACTCTTGGCTATTGTCAACAGAGCTGCAATAAACATGGGAGTGCAGGCATCACTTCAACATGATGCTTTCCATTCCTTTGGATATTTACCCAGTAGTGTGATTGCTGGGTCCCATGGTAGTTCTATCTGTAGTTGTTTGAGAATCCTCCATACTGTTTTCCAAAATGGTGGTACTAATTTACAATCCCACCAATAATATATAAGGGTTCTCCTTTCTCCACATCTTTGCCAGCATTTGTTATTTTCTATCTTTTTGATAATAGCCAGCCTAACTGGGGTGAGGTGGTATCTCAGTGTGGTTTTGATGTGCATTTCTCTGATGATTAGTGATGTTGAGCATTTTTTCATATACTTGTTGGCCATTTTTATGTCTTCTTCTGAGAAATGTCTATTGAGCTCCCTTTCCCATTTTTCCATTGGGTTATTTTTATTATTATTATTATTGAGTTGTTTGAGTTCCTTGTATATTCTGGAAATTAGCCCCTTGTTGGATACATAGTTTGGAAATATTTTCTCCCATTCTGTAGTTTGTCTCTTCACTCTGTTGATTGTTTCCTTTGCTATGCAGAAGCTTTTTAGTTTGATAAAATCCCATTTGTTTATCTTTACTTTTGTTGCCTGTACTTTTGACATCTTTGCCTAGACCTATGTACTGGAGCATTTCCCTTGTGTTTTCTTCTAGAAATTTTATAGTTTCAGGTCTTATGTTTAAGTCTTTAATCCATTTTGAATTGGTTTTTATATATGGTGAGAGATAGGGGTCTAGTTTCAATCTTATATACATGTGGATATCCAGTTTTCCCAGCACCATTTATTGAAGAGGCTGTCCTTTCCCCACATATGTTTTTAGCACCTTTTTCAAAGATCAACTGACCGTAAGTTCATGGGTTTATTTCTGGACTTTCTATTCTGTTCCATTGGTCTGTTTTTATGCCAGTACTATGCTGTTTTGGCTACTATAGCTTTGCAATATAATTTGAAGTTAGGTTGTATAATGTGTTCCATTTTACTCTTTTTGCTTAGGATTGCTTTGGCTATTCAAGGTCTTTTGTTGTTCCATGTGAATGTTAGGATTGCTTTTTCTATTTCTGTGAAGAATGCCATTTGGTATTTTGATAGGGATTATGTTGAATCTATAACAGATCACTTTGGGTGGTATGGACTTTTCACATTAATTCTACCAATCCATGAACATGGAATGTTTTTCCAATTTTTGTGTGTCCTCTTTAATTTCTTTCATTAATATTTTGTAGTTTTCATTATAGAGATCTTTCACCTCCTTGGTCAAATTTATTCCTAGGTATTTTGTTTCTTCAGTAACTATTGTAAGTGGGATTGCTTTCTTTATTTCTTTCTCTGCTAGTTCATTGTTGGTGTATAGAAATACTACTGATATCTTGCAGGATATATTGATTTTATATCCTGCAACTTAACTGAATTCCTTTATCAACTTTAAGAATTTTTTGATGGAGTCTTTAGGTTTTTCTATATATAAAATTAGGTCATCTGCAAATAGGAATCATTTGACTTCCTCTTTTCCAACTTGGATAACCTTTATTCCTTTGTCTTGCCTAATTGCTCTGGGTAGAAATTCCAGTACTATGTTAAATGGGAGTGGTGAGAGTAAGCATCCCTGTCTTGTTCTTGTTCTTAGAGAAAAAGCTTTCAACTTTTCCCCATTCAGGACAATGTTAGCTGTGGGTTTGTCATATATGGCTTTTATTGTGCTGAGATACTTTCCTTCTATACCTAATTTGTTGAGAGTCTTTATCATAAAGGGGTGCTGAATTTTATCAACTTTTTTTCTGCTTCTATTGAGATAATCATATGGTTTTTATTTTCCATTTTGTTGATATGGTGTATCATATTTTCTGATTTTCATAGGTCAAACCATCCTTGCATCCCTGTAATGAATTCCACTTGATTATGGTATATAATTGTTTTGATGTGCCATTGAATTCTGTTTGCTAGTACTTTCTTAAGAATTTTTGCATCTAAGTTCATCAAGGATATTGGCTTGTAGTTTTCTTTTTTTGTTGTGTCTTTGTCTGGTTTTGATATCAGGGTGATGCTGGCCTCATAGAATGAGTTTGGGAGAATAACCTCTGCTTTGAGCTTTTGGAATAGTTTAAGAAAAATTGATATTAAATCTTTACAGGTTTGGTAGAATTCAGCCATGAAGCCATCCAGCCCTGGGCTTTTCATTGTTGAGAGACTGTTGATTCCATCTCATTATTATTGGTCTGTTCAGGTTATCAGTTTCTTCTTGGTTCTGTCTTGGTAGATTATATGGTCCTGAAATTTATCCATTTCCTCTAGATTTTCAAATTTGTTGGCATATAATTGTTCATATCAATCTCTAATGATTCTTTGTATTTCTGTGGTATCAGTTGTAATGTCTCCCTTTTCATTTCTGAGTTTTGTTATTTGGCCTTCTCTCTTCTTTTCTTGTTTAGTCTAGATAACAGTCTGTCATTTTGTTTATCTTCTCAAGAAAACAATTTTTGTTTCATTGATCTTTCGTATCATTCTTTTGGTCTATACTTCATTTAGTTGTGCTCTGATGTTTATTTCTTTCTGTCTACTAATTTTGGGTTGAGATTGTTCTTGCTTTCTAACATTAGGTATAACATTAGGTTGTAACATTAGGTTGTTTATTCGGGATCTTTCTAGTTTTTTGATGTAAGCACTTATTGCAATAATCTTCCCTCTTAGTACTGCCTTTGCAGTATCCCATAGGTTTTGATAAATTGTGCTTGTATTTTCATTTCAAGGAATTTTTTGATTTCCTGCTTTATTTCTTCTTTGACCCATTGGTCATTCAGGAGCATGTTGTTTAATCTCCATGTATTTATATAGTTTCTAAAGTTTTGTTTGTTGTTGATTTCTAGTTTTATTCCATTGTGGTCTAAAAAAATACTTGATATCATTACAATCTTTTTAAATTTGTTGAGATTTGATATATGGACTAACATGTGGTCTATCTTGGAGAATGATCTGTGTGCTGATGAGAAGAATGTATATCTTCAGTTGTTGGATAAAATGTTCTGTAATGTCTGTTGAGTTCATTTGGTCTAACGTGCCATTTAAATCCAATTATTTCTTTGCTAGTATTTTGTCTATATGATTTGTCCAATGCTGAGAGAGGCATGTTAAAGTCCCCAACTAATATTGTATTGGGGTCTATCTCTCCCTTTAGAGCAAATAACATTTGAATTATATATCTGGGTGCTCTGATGTTGGGTGCATATATATTTATGGTTGTTATATTTTCTTGTTGCATTGATCCGTTTATTATTATATAATGTCATTCTTTTTCTCTTTTTATAGTTCTTGGTTTAAAGTCTATTTTATCTTATTTAAATATGACAACTCTTGGTTTAAAGTCTATTTTATCTTATTTAAATATGACAGCTCCTGCTTGTTTTTGGTTTCTATTTGTGTGGAATATTTTTTTCCATCCCTTCACTATTAATCTATGTGTGTCTTTACTGGTGAAGAGAGTTTCTTGGAGAAGGCCTATAATTGGGTCTAATTTTTTAACCCATTCAGCTAATCTATATGTTTTAAGGGGGGAGTTTAATCCATTTACATTTGGGGTTGTTATCAAAAGATATTGCCTTATTCCTGCCATTTTATTACATTTTTTGTGGTTTCATATTTCTTTTACTCCTTTCTTTTCTTGTTTATTTTTGCAGTTTTTTTGTAGTGATAAGGTACATTTTCTTTCTCTTTCTCATTTGCATATCTGCTGTACTAGTGGTTTTTATTCTTTCTCCTGTATTCATGATGATAGTTATCATTGTTTTGATTCCAGATGTAGAACTCCCTTGAGAATTTCTTGTAGGGCCGGTCTTGTGGTGAATTCCCACAGTATTTGTTTGTCTGGGAAAGATACTATTTCTTCTTCATTTCTGAGGGATATCTCTGCTGAGTATAGTACTCTTGACTGGCAGATATTTTCATTTAGCACTTTGAATATATTATCCCATTCTCTTCTGGCCTGTAAGGTTTCTATTGAAAAGTCTGCTGTTAATCTGATGGAGATTTCCTTATAGATGATGTGATGCTTTTCTCTTGCTGTTTTTAGAATTCTTTCTTTGTCTTTGACATTTGACAATTTGACTCTCATGTCTTGGGGAGTACCTTTTTGTGTTGAACCTGTTTAGGGATATTTGAGATTCTTGGATCTTGGAGACTGTATCTCTCCCCATACTTGAAAAGTTTTCAGCTATTATTTTATTAAATAGGCTTTCAGTGTCTTTTCTTTTTTCTTCTCCTTCCAGTATACTCGTAATATGGATGTTTGTACACATAAGGTTGTCCATTAGATCTCGTATGCTTTCTTCAATTTCAAAAAAAAATTTTTTTTCTTTTTTCTTTTTGGTCCAACTGGGCTAATTCAAAAAGCCTGTTGTCAAATTCAGAAATTCTTTCTTCTACTTGTACTAGCTTGCTGCTTAAATTCTGTTTTGTTTTTTATTTTATTGAATGAATTCTTCAATTTCAGATTTCTTCTTGGTTCTGTTTTTCTTTTTCTTTTTCTTTTTTCTTTTTTTTTTTTTTTTTTTGACCAGTAAGGGGATTGCAACCCTCAGCATGGCGTTGTCTGCACCATGCCCAGCCCGTGAGTGCAACGGCCTTCCCTATATAAGATCCGAACATGCAGCCTCAGTGCTACCAGTGCCGCACCCTCCCAAGTGAGCCATGGAGCCAGCCCTCTTCTTGGCTCTTTTTAATGATTTCTATCTCTTTGTTGAATTTCTCATTCATGTCCAGGATTATTTTTTTGACTTCATCGTGATTTCTATTTTTTCTTGCATCATGTTGAGTTTTCTCAAGATTGCAATTTGGAATTCTATTCAGACATTTCACTGGTTTCCTGTTGTTTGGGGTCTGGAGAATTACTGTCTTCTTTTGGGGGTGTCATGTTTCCCTGCTTTTTAATGCTAATTGTATCTCTGCATTTATGTCTGGCATTTCATGATGTAGTTGCTTCTTTTAATTTTTGGAGCAGTTTTTGAAGGAAGAAACTCTTACCTATAGAAGTGTTCTATATTGATAGGTTGGGCATGATCGGTTTGATTCTGGGTGAGCATGGTAGTAGGTGCCAACTTGCACCCTGCATTCTCTCCATCAGGACAGGTTGATCTGGCAGGTTTGCAGAGTTGGGTGGGACTCTGAGCTCCTGAGGGAGGTGAGTGTGGATCCAGGCAGCTGGCACACTCCTTGCACACTCTCTGCTAGGGCTGCTGGGCCTGCCTGGTTGGGCAGGACTCTGAGCTCCCCTAGCTCCTATCCCAAAATGGCAATATCCAGCTGCAGCCCAGGACCAAGGGAGGTAGAGGGCTCCGTGTGTACTTCCCCTGCAAAAATACATTCAAGTGGGCTCACTGTCCACAAGGGCCACACAGTTACTTTGCAGCCTAAACTGTAGGCATCTGCAGTGGGAGTGCTGACCACAGAACCCCTGCCTACCTTGTTCCAGCAGTGCAGGGTCTCTCCAGTCTCTGTACCAGTCTCGGTCAGGTGCTTCCTCTGTCTTTTTCTGTTACTGTCTCAAGTTTCCAGATCTTGGGGAGTTTCCTCACTGTTTTGCTGGATTCTGTCATTTTCTCCTAAGCACTGTATTCTACAGGTGACTATCTACTTGTTGCTTTGGACTTTCTTTGCATTAGAGGCAAGGGCTGGCCACCTCTAGTCAGCCATCTTGCCAGAAAAAAACAAACAAAGCAAAACAAAAAAAAAAACCCACCATGAACATTCTCGAACATGCTTTTAGTAGAGAAAAAAATCATGCTTCTTTTGCATATAAACCCAGCAATGGTATTGCTGGGTCACAGGGTCTGCATATATTTACCTTCAGAAGGTCCTGCCAAGCATCTTTTCAAAATGGTTGTACCAGTTTACACTCCCACAAGTGATAAAAGAGAGTTCCAGGTGCTCTGTCACCCTCACTAACACTTGGTATTGTCTTAACCTCAGTTTCTCAACAGAAAAATAGAGATAGCTTTCCAGCCTCAGCCCTGGACCCTGCAGTTGCTGTGACGTTGATGCCCTAGAAGAACCGGATTGCCATTTATGAACTCTTTTTTAAGGAGGGAGTGATGGTGGTCAAAAAAAGATGTCCATATGCCTAAGCACCCAGAGGTGGCAGACAAGAATCTACCCAACCTTCACATCATGAAGACCATGCAGTCTCTCAAGTCTCGAGACTAGGTGATGGAACAGTTTGCCTGGAGACATTTCTACTGGTACCTTACCAACAAGGGTACCCAGGATCTCTGTGATTACCTCCACCTGCCCCGTGAGATTGTGCCTGCCACCCTGTGGGGCAGCCGTCCTGAGACTGGCAGACCTCGGCCCAAAGGTCTGGAGGGTGAGCGACCTGCAAGACTCACAAGAGGGGAAGCCGACAGAGACTCTTACAGAGTGTTGTGCCCCCTGGTGCTGACAAGAAAGGCAAGGCTGGGGCTGGGTCAGCAACCGAATTCCAGTTTAGAGGCGGATTTGGCTGTGGACATGGTCAGCCACTTCAGTAATATCGGAGGGGAGTATTTTGTGATGAATGAACTTATAGACATAACCCCCCCCCCCAAAACACGAAAAACCTATAGTACCCACCACCCAGATTTGTTGTGAACATTAAGTGAGAATATATGTAGATGTCGTATGAAATAATATTTGTTTGGTAAATGGTAGGTATTCATTTCCATTTTGCTAGCCTGGTAAGACAATTAGAAATGTCTGAGCTGGAATTCAAACTCCACACTCTTTCAATCATATCCCACCAGGCACTTCTCAGTCATTTTTAGTGGTCACCAATCTCCACAACCTTTCAAAATTATCTCTTCTTTTAGACTCTGTTCTCCTACATAGATCTGCACAGAGTAGGTGCACTTCCTATATAACTTGAATGATAAGTAGAATTGCAGATCAACAATGTGAAGGGTATTTGTGATTTTAAAGAAAACTTTCCAGTCTTCACTGCAATGTAGTGTGCATCATTCCCTTTACGACACATCTTGTGTTGAAAGTGGCCTTGGCTGCCTGTGCTGATTTCTTCATCTAAAGAGCATAGTTTATTCATGGTGAATCCTAAACTGTCAGTGTCTTCACTTACAGTGCCTTATATTAATAGAGCCTTTGCTCTATAATTTATTCCTTGTCTACCTGACAAGAACAAGTTCCTCTTCGCAAAGAAAGTCAATGAAATTGAACATGAGGAGAGTGTGTTGGTGGCACCGGGGGAGAAATGGACAGAGTGAAGTCTGGCTGTGTGGGCCATGCAGCCCGAAGGCAGGGTAGCATATGCATAATGTGGCTCCCACATCAGAGGTGGCAAGACCATAAAGGCCTATTTGGAAATCCCAAAGAAACAAGGGCTAGTCTAGCATTAAGGCTCCTTTCCCAAGCATCTGATATGTTTGTAAGGCACTGGAATGTTTTAATGATGATTTAATGTTTGTTGGGGGGAGGGAGGAAATGCAGATGAAATAAAAATCAGATTGAAGTGACATCACCTAGAGAGGATGCCCTTCTCAGAGATTATAATTAGACCTGAGCACAGATGTAATACAAAGTTTTCTTTCAGACACACGTAGCTTTGCTTTTGTTCTGTACGTTTACCTTTGATACATTCAATTATGTTGGGCATTAAATACAGGTAAAGGTTACACATAGATGAAAAAAGCAGTTTCAATTTAAAATGTAAAAGTGAGAAAGAAAAGAGATAATCATCATTTGGACCCTGAACAGTAGGGGTGCACATGCGAGAGAAGACCAGTCCAAGACACGTGAATTCCCCCACGACAGGGACTTTGAATTACTCATCATTTTAGCCCTGCCACTTTGCTCAGAGTGACCATCTAATATAAGCCTGATGAATGAATGAGTCATACCTGAAGAAAGGTGATGGGGGGTGACAAAAAGAGACACCTCCCATGGCATGATTTTGAAAAGGACCTGGGTGCCATCTCTGGCACCTCTCAGTGTAGGACCAGCCACTGTGGGTGGAGATGCTGGTCGTGCAAGGGAGGATGTGGGGAGTGTGGGACTGGAACAAAGGAGGTTGGAGCACTTCCACGATCTGATTCCATCATGGACACAGAAATATACACGGAAGTAAAAGAAAAGCTATTAGAAGAGCTAAGAGAGATAATAAGCAAACGTGAAATCATTTCTTAAAATTCTGAAATGATTTGGGATTGTACACATGCCTATGTACAACTTGGAATGTTTATTATGAAACCCTGGTAGAGATAGAACTTTCAGGTATATAAGTGGATATTTTCATTCTCTTCCAAATAAATTGATTGTTAGTGATTAAATGTTGATATTCCTGCCATTATTAATGTCTAGGGCATGATTACTATTTGCTGGGCACTGTGTTGCATATTTCACTTCATTGTTAAAACCACTCTATAGGGTAAATTCATTATGATTTTCATTTTATAAATCGGAAAACTGAGGCAGAGAGAGGTTTAAACAGCCTGATGTCCTCAGCTGCATGTGTTCGGCAGAGCTGGGATTCAAACCAAGGTCTGCCTGGCTTTCAGAGACCCGACGACATCCCGAGTGTCGACATCCCCTGTCTGCTGAAGGACCTATGACCACATTCACAGCACAGATACCCTAGTGGTGCAGGAGGACGCACTCACATCTGGAGGCCATGACCCGGATTCTGTTTCTAGAACTGTGTGATTTGAGGCAAGTCTCTGAATCTGTGTGAATCTCACCGTTCTCATCTGTAAAATGAGGAGAATTCTATCTCCTTCTGGAATTCCTGTAGTCATGGATTAAAATATGCAAAGGCCCCAGACAGGGACTAGTCAACTCTTTAGTGGGGGGTTTGTAATGGCTCATTTTGCTTGTCAACTTGGCTAGGCCATGGTGCCCGGAAGTTTGGTCAAACACCAGTCTAGATGCTGTGAAGGTCTTTCTCAGATGAGATTAACATTTAAATCAATAGGCTTTGAAGAAAGCAAATGACCCTCCACAAAGTGGGTGGGCCTCATCCAATCAGTGAAGGCCTTAAGTGCACGATGAGGTCCCCAAAGAAGAAGGGATTAGGCCTCCAGACTGCATTAGCAACTCTCAGCCGAGTCTCCAGCCTGCCGGCCTGCCCTACAAGCTTGACTTGCCAGCCTCACAATCACGTTTGCCACTTCCTTAAATCAATCAGTCTCAATCTCAATCTCTGTCTCTCTGTGTAAATATGTGTGTGTGTGTATATATGTGTGCATATATATATATATATATATATAAACATGGGGGAAGCGGAGTGAACCGATGCTGCAGGGGGGTTGGGGAAGAAACTTGGAGTGTTTAGAGAAGCCCGTGTGGTACAGGAGAGCAAGGGGGACACAGAAGGCTGTCAGAGCTGAGGCCCTCAGGAAGAAAGGGTCTACTCTTCCCTCACAGCCACTTCCTGACACCACCGTCCTTCCATCCATCTGCTTAGAAGTCTCAGCGCCGCCCAGCACCTCCCTCCTTCTCAGTGAAGCGGAGGCCAGTTCTGCGCGGGAGCGTCTCTCCCACCCTCCCCCTGCCCGTCCCCCTCCTGAGCCCCTCCTGCTGCCCTGCCTGGGCTCTTCCTGAAACACACACTCCTGCGTCCCTCCCACCACCTGCACAATCAAGGTCATGTTCCTCAGCACACGCTGGCCCCGTCCACCTTTCCAGCTATATCTCACCCTGCTGCCCTCCCCACAGGGCCTTTGCACAAACCACACTGTCCCTGGAGATTCCTTCCCTAAATACACCAGGAGCTTTCACACGCCCACGAAGCTCCTCGTGGTGGTCCTGGTCTCGGCGGCAGAGCCAGTCTGCAGTTCCTGTCCCGGCAATTCAAAGCTATTCTGTCTTCAGGGCTCAGTCTACACATTTATCCCGCCCTTTCCACGAGCAGAATTGAGGTCCCCTCATCTTTCTTCCCCATGGTAATTTTAGACTCATATGTTTATCTTCATCACCGCAAGCAGGCTTCTTGAATTCCTCATGCCTCATATCATACCCAGTATTCAGTAGGCACTCAGTAAACATCTGTTGAATTAAATTGAACTGGAAAAGATTGGCTTGGTTTAGAGAGGTGTTTTTTTGCTTTTTTTCTTTGTTTTTTCTATTTAAAAATTGTTTTATTGTGTATGTGTAAAAAAAATTTATCATCTTAAGCATTTAAAAATTTTCAATATTTCAGTACATGTATACATTGTGTATTGATCAAATCAGGTCAATCAACATATCTGTCACGTCAAACATTTATCATTTTTTGTGTTAAGAACATACAAAATCCTCTCTTCTAGTTAACTGAAAATATACAGTAAATTATTGTTAACCATAGTCACCCTGCAGTGCTGTAGAGCACTAGATCTATTCCTCCTATCTAGCTGTGACTTCGTATCTGTTAACCCATCTCTCACTATCCCCCTTCCACTTTACCCTTCCCAGCCTCTAGTAACCAACATTCTACTCTCTACTTTGTGAGATCACCTTTCTCAGCTTCCACATATGAGTGAGAAATGCAGTATTTGTCTTTCTGTGCCTGGATTATTTCACTTAACATAGTGTCTTTCAGGCTCTTGCATGTTTAAGCATGGTCACACAACTGGTAAGTGGCTGACTTGTAGCTCCAAATTCAGGACTCTCCACTACACCACAGCTAATGATGTACTAGGAGTGTGGGGTGGCCTTGGGAGCTCCGTGATTCCTGAGGAGGTGGTGGGGGGACCGTTAATGCCAGAGTCAACCAGGGGCCATCTCTTTGGAGTCCACCCTTAACCTCATTTGGACACAACATTCTCATTGACTGAAAAGGAAGGTCCAGGAGCAGAAGACATGCAAAATGTCAGGGTGTTTCTCAAACTTCTGACATCTCCCCAGTAAAAAACGTATTTCATCTCAGACTCCAGTAAACACATGTGTGAACACGAAGAGAAAATACAAACAATGCTGCCTTTGACTTCATGTGATGCATTCTGGTATCCTCTATTCTGTCTTGTGTTGTTCTATTTAATTCTGGTGGAAATTCACTAAATTGATTTTGGGACCCACTAATGGGATGAGTCCCAGGTGGGAAAACACTGCAGTGATCTGCAACGTGACAACATCCAGTGCGATGACAAGGCTCAGGGGAAGCCCCTTCCCTCGCCCTGTGCCTCCTCCTGCCCCCTTTCTGCCACGCCCCTCCTCTCCTAGTGCAAAGACAGGTGGTTGCAGCTAGCGACCCTCTATGCCTGCCTTTTAAACAAATTGATGGTAAATTTTAATTGCAACTCTAAGCTACCAGAAATTTTATTTATCTAATAACACTAACATTATATGTTATCATGTGATTGAAAAACCAAAAAGAGGTTCTTTTTCTCCTCTAGTTTAACATTTCTGTAAAACAGAAAGTCCAAGGATTCAATTTTGTTGATTGTTCAGGACTTACTACCCTGAGGACTAGATGGATATCATCTTTACTAGGCCCTCAGCATTACAAGAGTTAACCTAAATCCTGGCCACCCCTCCTGTGGGTCTCCCAGTCCCTTTTTCTTAGTCACAAATAATTTTACCATTCGGTCCAATGTAACATTCAAATCCTCAATCTACTTCTTCGTTTGCAGGTGGAGTTTACATTCCACCAAGGCTACTCACCATCCCTGAATCACAAAGTGCTCCTCTCATGTGGCACGCTAAGTAGAGCCTTTCCTGGTAAAAACACTCATGGAAACCAGGAATAATAAACAAGCGGCTCTGCTGAAATTAATAGCAACTCCTGTGTTCTGCCTTCCCTCGTTCCTCCCCTCCCTGCCTGCTCAAGCATTCCAAGTCATCGCTAGAACAGAATGCTCTTGTTTACATTTTTTCTTTATCCAATTTGTTTGGTCCTTTAAGCCCTGCATACCATGACAACAGTTAAAAGCACAAGAAAAAGACTGAGCCAGCTGCTTGCCGAGCCAAACTCTACAGCCAAATTCTCCCTCTGATTTTAAGCCTCTTCAATCATACTAGAAATTGTAACATATTGGTCATGTGTGCACTGAGTGTTTGTATTTGGTGCTTCCGGTCAGAGACTCCTTCAGGAATTATGGGAGGCAGCGTAACTGCGCAGAAAACCAAGGTTGGTTCATTTTTCTAAGGTTGCCAGGATAATTAGGCAGTATACCGCAGAGTTCTACTCCAGCCTATTACCTTTCAACTCCACAGGCATTTCTACTCTGATGTGATGATTGCATTTCTGGGGTAAAAAAACAAAACAGAAAATCTTTGTGTTCTGTAAAATTGTACACAAAAGATAAGAGGCCTCAGGGGCCAGGCAGGGCTGAGGCAGATCTTCAAACCTTACAACTCTAATACCAGAGCCCTAATGCAATAGTGACCATCCTAAGCAAAAGACTTACACAGTTAAAAAGGCATGTTAGATTCCTAGTAAAAAAATACAACAGCAAATGTAGGACTTTCTCTTTTTAACAGGTGGGAAACCATTTGATTCATCAATTCTACTTCTGGATATATCCGAAAAAGAACTGAAGGCAGGATCGTGAACACATATTTGCACACTCCTGTTCATAGCAGCATTATTTACACGAGCCAAAAGGTGGAAGCAGCCCAAGTGTCCATCAGTGGATGAATGGATAAACAAAATGTAGTCTATACATAAAACAGAATATTACCGTGCCTTAAAAGGAAGGAAATTCTGACACATGCTACAACATGGATGAACCTTGAGGACGTTAAGCCAGTCACAAAAAGACGAACACTCTCCGATCCCACTGACCTGAGGTATCCAGAGCAGTCAAGTCCATAGAGACAAAAAGTAGAACGCTGGTTGCCAGGGCCTGGCGATGGGGGTGGGGAGGGAACGGGGGGTTGTTTAACCGGGTGCGGAGTTTGAGTTTGGGAAGATGGAAAAGTTGCGCTGGTGTCTGCACAACATGTGAATGTACTGATACACTTAAAAATGGTTAGGACGGTACATCTTATGTTATGTGTGTCTTATCACAGAAAAACAAAGGTGTGGGTCACTTTATGGAAGGGGATTAACAGTTCAAGGGTTGACACGTGTATTAGTCCATTTCTGTTGCTTATAACAAAATAACTGAAACTGGATAATTTATGAAGAAATAATATTTATTGCTTACAGTTTCAGACCCTGGGAGGTTCAAAGTCCAGGGAACACATCTGGTGAAGGCCTTGGTGATGACAGTGACACAGGGGTCTCACATGGCAGAATGGCAGAGCAGAGAGAGGAAGGGGAGGTGCCAGCATCTTTTAAACAACCAGATCTCATGGGAAATAACAGAGTGAGAACTCACCCACTCCCCCCTCCCACAAAGGGAGGTCATTGACCTATTCACTAGGGATCTGTCCCCCATGACCCAAACAGCTCCCAACACTGCCACATTGAGGATCAGATTCCTACATGAACTTTGTGGGGACAACATATCCAAACACTATCAACACTGCTGAGTTGTAAAGACAAGGGCAAAACGCACACAGATTGAGAACTAAGCAATCATCACTTCCAGGAACGAGAACTGAGAATAGAAGAAAGTGGATGGACGAGCTTGGTCCCCAGGAGCGTGGCCGTGGCTCTGCTAGTGCATAGTGTTCCACTGCTCTATTAATGGTGCTGAACACTAACGAGGGGGATCTCTGTGAATCCGCACATTATACTGACATTCTTCCCCTAGTTACCAGTCCTATATGAGCTAAATCACCTTACAGAAACTCACCTTTAGCAAAGCAGACTACACTGTACTGTCATGACCACATTACTCAATAGACTCATTCTGTCTCCTTTCTACCTTCACGGCATCATGCTCTGCCTAAATTACTAGAAATGCTACACATCAAGGCATCACCCCCCATACCAATCAATCAGAGCAGTCTTCTTGAAGCACAATCTTTAACCAGAAAAAACATTCCACTCTTAGTGGTAAAAATATTATCTTAGATAATCAGGTAGCGCATTTCCACCTGATGCACGCTTGGAGTCATAGACTGTGGAAAATAATAAACTCATCTAGAGGCCTATTGGGAAAAGAATTTATCAATATATATCAAGAAACACCAAACTGTTTCCTTCCCTTTATTTTCATGTGGAATGCATGGTTTTTCTAGGAAGAAAGCATTTCGTGTCTGAATAAGGTCTCATAAAAGACTGGAACTTGTGCACATCAGGGGAGGGAATAAAGAAACCTCAGCCCATTTATGGGATGGAATATTCTACAGTGTATAGAAAGCTTTTAAGACTGTACAGAACATAACCAGTCACAATAAAAAAAATTTTTTTGGCAGCTGGCCGGTATGGGGATCTGTACCCTTAGCCTTGGTATTATACACCGCCTTTAACCAACTGAGCTAACCAGCCAGCCCCACAATAAAAAGAAATCTTCAGAAACAAAGGTATATACTAATTAAATGTATAACATAACCATGACATTTTAAAAATACCTATGACAAGTAAGAAAATTATTGACAATTTAAAAAATGTCTGCACATTTCCTGTCATGATATCATCTAAAAGAACATCTTAGAGGCTATCTATAGTCTACATTTCTGTACGTTAACTATCACACCAGTTTATGTATTATTTCTTATCTCATTAAGTCTATGTAGATAAGACTATAGACTACTTAGTTATGTATCTCCTTAGCAATTTTATTTATCCTTTTGTTGTTGTTGTTGTTTTTGTTTTTTTAAAGATGACCGGTAAGGGGATCTTAACTCTTGGCTTGGTGTTGTCAGCACCACGCTCACCCAAGTGAGCCAACCGGCCATCCCTATATGCGATCTGAACCCATGGCCTTGGTGTTATCAGCACCACACTCTCCCCAGTGAGTCACGGGCCGGCCCCTTGTTTTGGTTTGTTTTTTGGCGGCTGGCCAGCATGGGGATTTGAAACTCCTTAGCAATTTTAGTTATCAATTCCTACCTTTACATTAAAACCAAGTGATTTCTTGTAGGCCCGCCTCCATGGAAGCAGCTAACATCACAAGGATGCTTGATGAGCCTGAAGACTAGGGGGGAATTGGAACTGGATGATTAAATGCATCAGGCTTATAGAGTGTGATGCTGCCTTGCACAGCAGGAGTGGCCTTGCAGACGCCGCGGGCGTATTCAGACTTAACTGGCTCTCATCCCCAGCAGTCTTCTTCCTATTAGGGCTGGCTTGGCCCAGCCCTGTTATCCAAAGTCTGTTGACTGAGACTCCCTCTATCCTTCACAGAATGTGGATAGGTACTGCCTAAAATACCGCTGTCCTCATACGCAGCCCTCCTGTTCAAGCAGCAAAGATTCTCAAATCCCAGTTCTTCTTCCTAGCCTTCCAGCTCTCCATACGGTGACCTTCCGCTACCTGTTGAGTCGAAGTGTCTCCCGCTCCCCCTGCTTTCAGCTGCAGGCAGCCAGTCCTCACATTTCATGCTTGTCATTTTCTCAGGAGTGCTTGTCTACCTTCTTTGCACACGGAAGAGCCTCCTCCTCCCCTCCAAGCCCCAGCTCGCGCTGTCTCTTCCAGGAAGTCCTGGCCAATGGCGCCCACACCCTCCCGGCAGCACCAGCAACTTGGCACTGAGCTGTTCTCTATTTTTCCTTTTCCTCAGCATGCACTGGCTTTCTACTTTCACCAGAGCGCTCCTCCCCGAAGCCTAACAAATCTCACCTGAGTAGCTCAGTTGGTTAGAACACAGTGTTATAACATTGGGGACAAGGGTTCAGATCCCCTTACCAGCCAGCCGCCAAAACAAACAAACAACCCCCCTTAGCTGTGAATACCTCCCTTCCCCGAACTGTACACTGAGGGTTCAAAGAAGAATTGGCCAGTCCTTCCTCTGTTCCTGGGCTAGTCTAGTTACATAAATGCTGTTGTTCAGGTGCCGGTCTCTACTCCTCTGACTCTTTCTACTGAGGCCTGGATTATTTTCATTCCATCTATTAATGATTCACTCAGTTTATGTCCTCTGTGCACTCGAATGAACCGCAAATGCACTAGGAGGACTGCTAGAGTTTTTTTGGACATACTTCTTTTCCCCTGAAGGAGCATACTTTAAACCTCGTTCAAAGACCTTGCAAAGTCCTGTTTGGCTGCAAACTTCTGGCTATTTCATAATGCCACAACTGTCGTAAACAGCCCTATTAATATTTCTATTGATACCTTTAATAGAAAAAAAGAGTTTAGATTATCACCCTGTTGCCCAGTTAGTTGGTATTTCATGGCCATTGTAAAAAACCAGATTCTTCTAAGGCAGTAGAATTCATAAATTTTAATCAAGGCTTCCACACTCTCTCTTCCTGACATCCCCAAATTATAAAGTGATGTCAGTACTGCCAAGAAGTTGAGAAGAAGCTGGTTGGAACAGGTTTCCTTTGACTTGCCCACCTCAGAAACAGTGCATCACTTTGGTTACCTACTCTAACCTTCCATGCCAACTACAGCCAACCCCCCTCCTTCCTGCCACCTCATCCCTACCCAAAGGACCTCATTTCCTCATCCTCCCTGTGGTCCTACGGCTACTAAAATGCTCGTCCAACTTGGAAAGGAATGAAGGATTTCTCGGAGAGACGTCAACACCTTAAGTGCGAGCAGAGAGCTCTGAGCAGCGACTGGAAAACCAGGGCAAGGAGGTGGACGGCAGGCCCAGGCCGGGGCGGGGATCGGCTGCCGCTGGAACCTCGAGCCCTGGTCGCCGCGTCTTTTCGCCTCGGTCAAGGGAACAGCGGCCACCCCCGAAGCCTGGGAAGGTGGAATCTGCCTCTGGGTGGCCGCTGTGGCCGGCTGGTGTGCCGCCACCAGGACGGAGCTGAGTGAGGCGCCCGATGGCGGCAACTGCAGGGGCCAAAGGACACTCCGAGAGCGGCTGTGCCGGGCTGCTGACCCTGATGGGCCTTGCCCGCGTGTGCACCGTGCGGCATCGCACAGCGTCAGCCGGGTGGTCGCTGCTGAGCCACTGCGTGCACCAGTCCATCCTGACGCGGGAAGGCGATGGCCTGCTGTCTCTTCGGTGAGATGCTCACGATGGCGGTAAGGCGTATGGGAAAGCGGATCACAGCTGCAGAAAGACCTGGGTTCAAAACCTCACCCACCACTAACAGTGGCTCGGGGAACTGAGTTTCTACTCTGCATAAGGAGCTCACAGGGCTGTTATTAGGAAGGGCGGGGCTAGAGCAGGTGCAGCTCGGGAACAAGGCAAGGTCTGCGATCTGGTGGGTCTGCTATCTGGTAGGTCTGCGATCTGGTGGGTCGGTGCCTGACCTCTCCCCCAACGCCTGTCCTTAGGGCCTATTCTGGCAGGCCCTAGGCGCAGCACTTTTCACTGATGTGACCTGATCTGCTATACCTTCAGGGCAACTATATGAGGTAGGCATTACTATTCTTAGACTGCAGTTGAGGAAGTTGGATAAATGACTTCCCTAGGGCTATCTGCCCAGAGAGCAAAGTGGGAAACCTGCACATTCCTGGCCTCCAGCTAAGCCCTTTCTCCTAGTTTTCGGGGGCCCATCTCAGGCCCTCCAGGGCTATGCCTCTGCAAGGCCTGGTGTGCTACACCTCCCTTTGTAGGGAGGTTCGAGTTAAGTGTGGGTGTTATTGTGACATCCCCACGTCCAGGCAACTTATCTCTCTTTATAATTGACAGCACGGTTGTAAAGCCTGGGAAGAAAGACCCCCAACTTGGAAAAGAACAACTGTTTAAGTTTAGAAAACACATTTTTCTTTTCTGCCTTAGGTCACTTAAAAAAAAAAATAAGACTAAGACTAATCATCAGTTGATCCAAAATATAAAAGAGCAGATTAATGATCTACCACTTAGATTTTTTTTTTTTAAATATTGGAAAAAAAATAGGAGGGTAAAAGGAGAAAGGGCAAGGCAGAAAGGACAACGTCGGTGCTTTCCTACATCTCCAGGGCCTCGCATCTGCTTAAACACTTTTCAGACTTTCTGCTTTAGGCACTGGTGACTCTTTGCCTAGAGGCACTGTCGGGTTTGGAATGGGCTAGAATGCTGGAAAACAAATGCACCAGAGGGCCCTTACCCAGTGAGGATGGGGCTGCAGATGAAACACCCCAGCCTTCCTTCCCTCCCTCTGCCTCTCTTTGGTTTTGATTTTTGTTTGTTTTGGTTTTTGGCGGCCGGCTGATACAGGGACGGAACCCTGGACCCAGGTGTCATCAGCACCACGCTCTAAGCAGCAGAGCTGACCCGCCAGCCCCTTGCTGCCTCTCTTGCTTGCTCCCCGCAGGTGCTGCCTGGGCTCACCTCCCACGTGAACGACTTAGACTCGTCATTGTCTCAGGGTCAGCTTCTGGATGAACCCAACTGAGGAAAAAGCAGCTTGTAATGAGTCAAAGGCGGAGCTGGACAGACATTTCACCATGGGAGGAGAAGGCCCCTGGTTGAGGAGAACTGCCAGCTCAATCCCTTTTCAAATGCCCCAGAGGTGGGGACATGAGCATTCTTATAAGGAAATCATGGGCCATAAATCTGATTCCAAACAGTAAGTCTTTTGACATTCCTGAGAAATACACAGAATACAAAATGCCAGGAGGAGGAGGAGGAGGAAGAGTAATTACCTCTCAAAGGGAAAGGTCCACTGCTCACAAAAAGTCAATGTGAAAAACGCACGACCTCGGTCTAACTGAGGAAACATCGCACACACCGAAACTGAGGGAGGCACTGGCCGGTGCCCTTCGCAAGTGTCAAGGTCATGAAAAACAAAGAAAAACTGAAGAACTGTAATAGTTTGGAGAAAACGGTTTAGTGTGACAACTGAAAGTAATGTTGGATCCTGAATTGTATCCTGAACCAGAAAAAGTACATTAGTGGGGAAATTAGACTTCTTAACAAGACCTGTAGCTTAGTAAATAGTATTGTATCGATGTTTTTTTTTTTTTTTAATTATACAGCATCTTGTAGCTTATTTACTTATTTATTTATATTATTTTTTAATGGGCTGGCTGGTAAGGGGATCATGAACCTTGACTTTTGTGTTATAAGGCTGTGCTCTAGTCAACTGAGCTAACCAGCCAGCCCTGTATCAATGTTACTGTCCTGGTTTTGATCATTGCACTGTGGTTATGTCAGATGTTAACATCAGGGGAAGCAGGGAGGAGGATATATGGGAACCCTCTGTCCTATTTTTACAACTTTTTGAAAGTCTAAAATTATTTTTAAATAAAAGCTAAAATATACGCTTTCTCTACAAATGATTACACTTTCCAAGACTGCTCTAACATCAGGACTATAAATCACAATTGGGAAAAGCTTGCTGGATTGTTCCTGGTAAAAAAGTGAAAAAAAAGGGAAAAGACACTGCCTGGTCCACTTTTTACCATCATACAAGCTGGAACATCCAGTATTTCTAAGTCCTGTTTAGCGCACTCTTGGAAACATCGTTTTTAAGATTTTGTTTCTATATGGTTCGTCTGAGATGCCCTAGCAAAGTGGGTAAATAGCTGCATGCAGAACTAACACCCACTTGCCAGCCCACGTTAAATGGCAGTTTTGAAGAAACGGAAAATACCAGACTTGCTCAAAGTGATGGTTAGTCTACTCTGAACCTGCACATTATTGCCCTTGAAGTGATGCATGAATAAAAAAACCCAACAATGTTCACATGATGATATATCAGCATCTCTTTTTCTGCAAAGCTATTGATACAAAAGGCACCAACTTTCATGGGTTGCCCTATTTGTCACTTACTTAACTAACATCCATTACATTCCTCCTGCACACCAGGTCCTAGTGCTGCAAGGATAAACAAGACTCAGACCACTCGCTCAGAAGTGTTCACATTCTAACAGATAAAGCCCCAAGTAACCGTGTTTTATGGATACACCGTATGATAGAGGAACATGCAAAATATTTTTTGGAATCTAGGAGAGAAAGGATTAGTTCAGTTGGAGAAGTCAAGTAAGGCTTTGAGGAAGGAGGAGGAGTCTGTCAGGTGCAGAAGGGGGGGTGAGCTTGTGAAATTTCCCAATATGTTCAGGAAGTTGAGTGTGGTAGCATGTGCAGGGAAGTAGGAAAAGGTGGAAGATTCAAGGGCATGACCACGGCCAACGTCAAAAAGTGACCTTGGCTAAACTTCCTCAGAGCACTTAATGCTTAATTTTTAAAATATTAATTATCAGGGACGGCCCGTGGCTCACTCTCCCGTGGGAGAGTGTGGTGCTTATAACACCAAGGCCACGGGTTCGGATCCCTATATAGGGATGGCCGGTTAGCTCACTTGGGAGAGCATGGTGCTGACAACACCAAGCCAAGGGTTAAGATCCCCTTACCGGTCATCTTTAAAAAAAAAAAAATTAATTCTCACCACTCTCCTTCAAGATTATATGAAATTGGTAAGCTCTCCTGACTTTAATGTTTAAAATGTGGTAAATATTTATCAAAGAAGTGAATCCTGGTGTTCATCACTAATGAAGTTAGAAAATTAACCCAGAATTCATGGGCCACTTCATTCTCCTGTCATTCTTTGCTTTTTCACTTAAAAGAACTGCAGTTTCACAAATAATACTTAGCTTAATATTAGTCCTGTGTGTTTAATAAGCCACAAAGAATTGCTTCAGAAGGACATACAAATGAACAGAAGTACACATAAAACCAAACTTTTGAACAAGAACATTTGACCTTAGCAAGAAGAGCTTGACTTTGATCCAAAGAGTTCTGCTTCTACTTTCCAACCTCTTTGTTTTGGGTTCTGGAATCTCTTACCCCAGGTCCCACCAAATCTCTTGTTTATGAAGGGCTTTGAAAATGAAAACCCTATAGTTGAATTACTAGATCCACTTCCAACATCAATGAGCCTTTTATATTTTGAAGATGTCGCCTCTTCCTGTAGGAGAACAAACTGCAGATTGATTATCCGAGCATCTCAGCATGTGCCAGAGCTCTCGACGTTCCCAGAATCCAGCGTGGTCGTCAAGGACAACAGTGGTCTGAATATAAGTTCACTTTAACCTAACCTACTAGGCATGTGTTTACTAAACACAAAATTGAAGAACAGTTTACCCCTAGAAACATACACATGAAAACAGAAGAAAATGGATTTATCTTATTGTACCATTTGTAATTATAGGTTATTAGAATTGAAAGGAACCCTAAAGGTGGACTATATATACTGTGCATGTTACAAATTTTAAAACAAGAACAGATATGTCAATTAAGCAAATTGTTCTACATCACATAGCTAAGCAGTGCCAAAACCAGGAAAAAATCCAGAGTACCCGACTCAAATGTGCTTTCTACCTTACCAGACAGCTAGAGAGTACTTCTGTAGTTCTGATGGTTAGTAACTAGTATTCTGAAATCTTAACTAACTTATATGTTTTCAAAACCCAAATAGCTTAAAATTTGGAGAACATGGCTTTCCACAGTACCTCTATGTAACAGATGGTAATAAACCTACGCAGATTTTCCTCTGAGATTATATCACTTACCTGCCAGTGTTGTGTTCCTTCTCTATCAGAAAAACTTCCTGCTCATATTTTCTTTTCTTTTTTGTTTTAGTGCCTGGACGTTACGCATATTTTCTTTTTAAGTATTGTTGTGGGCTGAATGGTGGCCCCCAAAGAGGTTAGGTTGGAGTCCTATCCCCTGCGAATGGAACTTTATTTGGAAATAGGGCCTCTGCAAGTCAAGATGAGGTCATACAGCAGTAGGGCAGACCTATCCAATTGGTATCCTTATAAAAAGAGGGAGATTTGGACACAGATACGAACAGGGAGAACACCATGTGAAGGCGGAGGCAGAGATTGGAACGATGCTTCTGTAAACCAGGGAACACTGAGAATTCCTGGCAACCAATAGAAGCTGGAAGACGCAAGGAAACCTGCTCCCCTAGAGCCTTCGAGAGTGGCCGGCTCTGCTGATACTTTGATTTCAGACATCGTCTCCAAAACTGCGGGAGAATAAATTTAAGTTGCTTTATGCCACCCAGTTTATAACCATCTGTTATGGCAGCTCTAGGAAATAATGCAAGCATGTTATTAAATAAGATGCTGAAATCTAGTAATACCCTAATAGATAAAGGATATAAAAAGATATTTTAGGGCCGGCCCGTGGCTCACTCGGGAGAGTGCGGTGCTGATAACACCAAGGCCACGGGTTCAGATCCTATATAGGGATGACTGGTTAGCTCACTGGCTGAGCGTGGTGCTGACAACACCAAGCCAAGGGTTGAGATCCCCTAACCGGTCATCTTTAAAAAAAAAAAAATTTACAACAAAAAAATTATAATTATTAAGCAACCGTGGGAAAAATATATTCAGCTTTGCTAATTATTAAAGAAATGTGCATTAAAGCATCAATTAGGTAGTTCTTTTATTAAAGTAGCAAAAATTCAGCATCATACCAATAATCAATACGGGTCAAGTTGTGGGAAACTGACACACTGAAACCTTATTGGAGGAAGTGAGGAACTGGCACAAGCATCCTAAGAAACCACTTGGTAATGCTCATTCTATAACACTTTTGTAATCATCTCTGGGCAACTGATCAGATTCAAGAGGTACAGAGTAAAATTTCAAGAACACACAGTGACAACCAGTAGTCAGACAAATCACTGAGCATCAGACTTTCTAAAATAGAGCTATTTAGTTACATACCTCTTTGATCCTCCTGTATCTGATGCCCTAACCTCTGATGAGGCACATAAAATAGTCTGACAGCTCAGTACTTCCTGATAATGCTTAATATCACTTCTTGAAATCACTCTTTGATAATACTTAAGCTGAATTCAAAGAAGCTTGCATTGTAAATATTGTTTAATTTTCTGTATATTATGATGTTTTGACATCTTAAAAAACCTCCTGGCTGGGAAGAGACTACTCCTCCCTGGTCTTGTCAATTCTTGGAGACAGCAAAGGGCCCAGCCCTAGGAGCATGTTTGTATGCAAGCACCTGGTGCAGAGCCACCCTCTTCTATCTGGCCCCTGAACCCCAAGAGACGATATTCCTCTGCCTTCAACACCCCCGGCCCTCTTGCTGGGCAACCAGGGACAACCCCTATAGCCCAAACCTGCCAAAAGTATTCACACCAGCCAATCCCAAACCCTTCCCCCTGTCCTGCAAAACCCCAGTAAAAGCCATGGCCTAAGCGATCCTTTTGCTCCTGTCTCCTGCCTGCTGACAACTCTGGTGTCTCTCCATGTGGCCCTGCCAGGTGTGCCATTCCTCCTGCCTCTAGGAACGGTGGGTATAATAAACCCTGTCTTCCTGAGCCTCTCCTGTGTCCCTTGTTTGGCTGTACCTGACTGACCATCTCATAAAAGAATACAAAACAAAGGTCTTCTTCCAAAATCCCATGTCAGTGATGAAAAATTCTAACACATACTATATTCTACCGTAGAATTCTTGATAATAAAAGATTCTTTCTCTGTTATATAATTAATTTCTCACAGAAACCCCCAAGGCAAGTTCTGTTTTCCCAGTTTTACAGAAGAGGAAACTGAGGCTCAGAAACACTAAGCAGCTTGAACTGGGCCCCTGAGCTAATTGTTGGCAAGCTCAGGGCTGGAGCCTGCATTTCTCATTTCAGTTTGGTGGCCTCTTACTGCACCTTGACACTGGGAAAGTCTTTGCATCAACCTTTTCAAAGTTGGAGGAGATTTAGAAATCACCTTACAGATGAGGAAACTAAAGTCCAAAGAGGTGAAATGATTTTGCCAAGTTCACAGGGCAATTACCAGATGTCCAAACTTGCTTCTGAGCCATGTGATCACCTCTCTCATAAAAAATAATGAACATATTTATTCAAATTCTCATCCACTACACAGATTTGTTGTGCCCAAATTCATTCATCCATTCAGCATTCCTTAAACAATATTTCCTGTGGCCTTACTGTGTGCCAACCTAGTGGTGACTTATCCAAGTCCAGTAGGCCCAGAGAATCTACAACACGAATGGACATTATTGTCCCCAAAACCAAGCTCATCAGTTTAACTTTCGGAAGTCTAGAATCAAAATTTATCTAAACATTTTTCTAAGAGGTTCCTAGTTATTTCTGTCTATTATTGTTTATTTAAAAATAAGGAATTTTTGTGGCCTGGCAATGAAAGACCATTCAGAAACTCAGATGAATAATTTCCTGTTAATAATCTGCTTAGAGAAACTTCTCTCCCACACACCAGCACAACCGGGTTTAATGCTCTCTGAGCAACTTCTGAGGCTGACTGCTGTTTCAAGGCAACCAAGAACTTCTTAATTCGGCTCAGGAAAGTGAATGCTTTGTTTTCAGGAGATCAAAAGATTGATCTGAAAAGAAATATCCCAGCCCCCATCACATAGTGCTAGATTTGCAAACTTTTGTGAGACTAACCTGTCTGCCTCTGGTCAGGCAAATGAATCACTCCAGAGGGTCCTAAGCTTGAGAGTATTTACTGTCAGTGAATACCATTATATTTCATTACAGTTCCCTTCACCCAGCAGTCATTCTAAGGATTAGCAAAAGGCTCACAGTTGGGGAAAGTGAACTCTATCTAAAAATACTGTTAAAGCGTGAAAGCAAAGCACGTTATGTAATTTTCAATCTTGAGTGATGGTCTTTTGTAAAAGGAATTGAACTCCTAATAGATTATTTTAACCTTGAACAGATATGATGTTATAGGATGCATAGCCTTTAAAGCTCCAATAAAAATACATATGCATTTAAAATTGCTGCACTCTCTCCTACCCAATTATTGCAAATCAGAAGGAAAGATGGGAGAGAAGGGAAAGTAGCTTTTTTAAGAAAAAATTTTCTTTTTCCTTTTTAAATAATGAGTGTATTCATTTGTTAGGGCTGCCTTAGCAAAGTGTCACAAGCTGGGTGGCTTACACAACAGAAATGTATTTTCTCATAGTTCTGGAGGCTGGAAGTCTGAGATCAGGGCGTGGGCAGGGCTGGCTCCTGCTGAGGGCTAGAGGGAGGATCTGCGCCAGGCCTCGCTCTTTGGCTGGTGGACTGCCGTCTTCTCCCTGTGCCTCTTCACATCCATGCCTTCTCTCTCTCTATGTGTGTCTCTGTGTCCAAATTCCCCCTGTTTATGACACCAGTCAGATTGGATTAGGGCCTGCCCTAATGATTTCATCTTAACTAATTACATCTGCAATGACCCTGTATCCAAGAAAGGTCACATCCTGAGGTTCTGGGGATTAGGACTTCAACATATGAAGTGCTGGGCGGGGGGGCACCTTCAGCTCATAACAATGAGTAAAGCTCCCAGGTTGGCACACTCGAAGGGGCCTGTTGAACAACCCTCCATATGCAGCTTGTCTGCTTCCACACTGGGCCCTAACCTCCCCCAGAGGCCATGTTCCGGGGACTAGTTCTAGTGCCTATGGCTCTGACTTGATCATCTTTCCTGTTCCCTTGCCCTTTGGCACTGAATCTCTGTGTTCTCTTGCCATTTTCCTATGCACGGCCTGGCACTTTTGCCTGCCCAGGGCCTGGCTCTGTGGGTGGGGCAGCCTCCCCGCCCCAGCCACCTGCTGATGTCCCTGAGCTCTCTGCTCGGCCTCCCTGTGCTGGGCTCCACCTTCCCACCTGTCGTGGAGCTGCCCTCACACACCTTTTGGCCTACCTGCCACCTGCTGCTTGTCGCTGGCTATTGTATTCTACCGGCAAGACCTGCTTGTCTTCCCTTACCTTCAGGTGTCTCCAGCACCTGGCCCAGCTCAGAAGGAGTATCTCATTCCATATCTGACTCTGTCTGTCTTTCCTGAGCTCAGAGATGTTAACCCTTCTGTAGCTATGGGTGCAGGCATTGAAACTTAAACACAATGTCACAGACATACAGATATATAACTTTCTTTTCTATGATTGATGTCAAGAGTCCCACGACCCTGCTGTGTCTACTTGGAGGTAGAAAAAGACTGAACACAGTTTACCAGGTTAATTTAATCTCTTTGGGGCAAATACTCCATCTTTCAAGTTTCTCTTTCCCTTCACCCTGTGCAGCAGCTGGGGAGAGGGAGAGTTTTGGGGGAGCAGTTTGATCTCTGTGCTATCATCTGGTCTGCACAGGCCTCACACTGTCGTCCCACTTGGCCTTTAGGTCCCAGCGTCTCTTGGTTACACCTGCTGCTGGAACCCCCTGCCCACTGGGAATGTACGGGAACCCATTGCTGATGTTGGCTTCCTCTCTAGCATCAACTGTGACACATATTTGCAACATACTCCTCATCACAACACCAATTCCCTCCTGGGGCCACCAGCTCTCTTAGCCCATCCACATGCCTCCAGGTGGCAGGAGGAATTTCTGGATCCCCCTCCCTCTGCCACCATGTGCAGGCCATGGGGAACTTGCATGGGACACAAGGGAAGCCATCATGGCCATCTCTGCACCAAGATGACATACAAAAGGAGAATTGGGACCAGAGACCACTCTGCTTTTTAGCTCCCCTTCCAACCTATGTGGAATTTCTAAATGTCACCACTTTACACCAGGGATGGACGTAGCTATGGGGCTATGGTTCAAGAGGAGGCAGACAGATCCAAATGGTGGGAGTCCTGGAGTGAGAAGTGTTCCTAGATTCAAACAGGCAGGCAGGAGCCTCAGGGCAGTGGGCCGGGCCAGCAAGGTCCCTCTCCTGGGTTGGAGATCAGAGACAAGGTTTCTGGCCAACAGGAACTGCAGTGCTTGGCTAATTACCAACACAAGAACTGGAGTTCAGCAGGAATCCTGGGTCTCTGGACCAAGGCAGAAGTTCTGTTCCTCGAACTGAGGCCCAGGAACAGAACCAGAACAAAGAGCACAACTGGGTCCATCAGTGACTTTCCCTCGGTCTCAGTGTTAAAACCAAGGTTCTGTCCGTTCAGCCAAAAGCTTATCTTTCATCCAAGTTTACCTTTCACCTAACATAGCTTTGTACACTGTGAATCCATATGCAGATATTAAGTACATTATTTAGCCTTCTGACCTTTCCTCTGGTATCTACACCCCCCCTTGTCAGATTGTATTTCTGGAACATCATTGTCATTATGCTGCCTGTCCCGTTCAGGAGCCTGCAGGCTTCCCTCTTGTCTCAGATCCAATCCACCCACCTCAGCCTGCTATTCGAGCTTTTCAAGCGCTTCCTTCACCTCCCACCTACCTCACTACCCAGCACTCCTGCCATGGGGCTTCGTTTCCATCAGTCTGCTTGTTGTCCTGCTTTGGACAGCAGCAAGTACTATTTCTGCCTCTGCTTTCAAACGAAACAAAATGATTTCCACCTACTTTATGATAGGTACATAGTTTTTCCTCACAAGAGGAAATAAACATAAATGGAATTCTGGCCCTGGTTTCTAAGAAATTTGCCTCTGTGGGAATCTTTTGAAGTTTCCTTTCCTAAACGCGGAATCCCAAATACCACATTTTCTTACATTTTCTCTTATGTCTGACCTCGCTGAATTAATCCTTTTCAATATTCTCTTAATAGTGGTATTAATAAGACTTTATATATACATATAAAATTTTTAATGCTGTGAAATAATTTTTGATATTAACACAGCCTGTGGGATGGTTAAGACAGTTACTCTACCCGCAGTTTCACATATGAGGAAATGAGGCTTAGGTGTCCTGGGCAATTGGTCCAAGGACCAGAGCCAGGACTGGAACTCAGGCCTCCTGGCTCCGTGTCCAGGGTCCTTTCCATTGGAGCACAGTTTAAATCAGGGTTGTATTCAGCCAGCCCTGGGGAACTGGAGGCTGAGCGTGACGGATTAACAAAACAGAGCTGCACTGTCCCCTGTAACAGGAAATTTGGAGGTCAGCCACCCAAGCTGCTCCATGATGCAATCAGGCCCCAGGCTCTTGCTAGATTTCTGTTCTGTTAGCCAGCATGTGGCTTTCATCCTTGTGGCAAGATGGTTCCCATCTCTATTATCAGCTGTGGGCCCAGGAGGAAGGGAGCAGAACAAAGGGCAAACATCGAATTGGTACATGTCAGCTATTTCTCCTTTAAGAGGCTTTCCCGGAAGCCCCGCCCAGTGACTCTACACGCGTCTTATTGGCTGGCCAGTGTCACGTGGAAGTCTGGGTCCCCGGGAGGCACGTGGGCTGTGGGCGTGCCCAGCCGCCTCGTCCGTCATCCGCCCGGCCATCCTCAACTCACTTCCCTGTCCTCCTCTTCTAGCTTCTCACCCCAAAGCGTTATGATTTCCCGGGAGCCGGGGCTGCAAATGGTCGCCCGTGTTCCTCAGCAAACGTGCGTTTCCTCAGACGGGTGTGAGGGCCGCGGTCTGCTCGGTCACACACCCCTGCGAAAGCCCGTTGGCCCCGGTTTTCTGTTAGTCTCCCACTTCAAGTACCTGCCCCGTTGTCCTGTAGCATTGCCACGCCTCGGGAATCCCGACGGCTCACGTCCTAACTTTACCTCCCGCATATCTGACGTGTCTTCATTTCGAGCTATTTCCAGGCCCCGGGGTAGTGCGCGACCAAGAGGAGACGGCCCGGGTGAGGTGCCACAGCACGAGGGGACACGGCTTGCTGCATAAGTCCAGAAGCATCACAGGGAAGAAGAACATTTGGCCTGGACAAGGGATGCCCATAACATGATGGTAATAATTCTCTCTCTTTTTTACTGTGAGCAAATGCACAAGAACTTAAAAACCCAAATAAATGCTGGTGCCTTCAGCCACCTAAGAAGTGGACTTGAATAATGCAGCCTTTGTTCAAAGCATTTTTACAATTCCTTTCCTGGATTACTTTCAAGCTTACATGAAAATCTTTTGAATTGTCTCACTGAAAAAAAATCGTTGCCCTTTAGGATGGGTTTTATTTCTGTAAATAAGGGGACTTATACGAAGACAAATAAGTGGATCAGGATGAAGCACGAGCCCCCCCGTTACTGAGATCACCATCTCATTCCTCCGCAGCTCACGAGAGCATTCTTTTAATCAATTTTACCTGCCGAGATTCCCAACTCCTTACATTATGTTTGTAAAGCCTATAGAGAAAAAGTAATGACTTTTAAAAGCAGTCAAATTCCAACAAGTGTTTATTTAGGTCCAGGACACTGGAATGTTTACAGGTTCTGTTGATTTCTGTCTTCCCAGTCACAGGATAAGTGGTTACTACTTCACATGTGGTCTGTGTTTTATCTGAAAAACTATTAAGCCTTCAGCATGTTATCAGGACAAAGAACCATTCACTACTGTGCTTAGGGAACTTGGACATAGAATGATTAATCCTATGAAGCTGGCCACCTTTAAACTTATGATCTTGTCTGATAAGCACCTGGTTCTCATGACACTAAATAATGAGTTGAAATGTAGTCAGTAAATCAGAGCATTTACTATTTCTCCCACGTACTTCTAAAACTTTCATCAGCTCTACTTTTTTCTCTTCTCTGTTTCATGTTTTCCCTCCTACCACCTGGATCCTGGGACTGTGGTTTGATTCATATTTGTAAGCAGTCTCCTTTTTATCCTGTGATAGGCAAGCACCCACACTGGCTCATCCTGGAGGTTGGAAGGATTTCCCCTGTAGGCTACTGCAAGTCTAGGCTCTGCTCACTTAGTCCTCAGCCCCATTGGCTTGTTTGTGTGAAGTTGCCACATCAGCCAGTGGCTTCCAGTGGGAACCTCTGGGTCCAGGGACTTGTGATTTCCTTGGCATGATCCCCTTTCCACAAGGCACTGGGCACACACAGGCATAGTGCAAACATGCCTCCAGCAATGACAGGGCCTAAATCCGGGGGATGAGGTCAGCCTGCGGGTTCACTGACAACTCTGGGCAGAAAGAAAACATCCTGAAGGAAGTGGTGGGGTGGGGTGGGGTCGCCTCCAGGATGCTTCACCCACCCTTTGTACTTCCCTAAGATGCTGAGGAGCTGGAGGGCATCCCAGGTGACTTTCTGCATCAGGAAGGCACAGGCAACCACAGGCTAGAACTCCAGGGTCCTCCAGGGCCCTGACCTTTTGCCCCAGGGTCATGAGGTTTTTAATCACCACGCCCACCCCAGAGCTGTCATGCAGGTCCTCAGTCCAGGGGATGACAACAATAACCACAGCACCGTTTGTCACACAGGGACTGGGGCAGGCGTGGTTCAAATGGGGCTGGGCTTCATTCCTAGGGGGAGTCTGGGGTTGAGAAGAGTTTGTCTTAAGTCCTGCATGGTAAGTGTGTGACCATCATACAGCCTGTCGGCATACTGCAGAAACAGTCAGAAATACTAGCTAGGGGCCAGCCCGTGGCTCACTTGGGAGAGCTTGGTGCAGACAACACCATGTCAAGGGTTAAGATCCCCTTACAGGTCATCTTTAAAAAAAAACAACCCAGAAGCCACCAGCTCTGCATCTCATTCTATGCACAGGGAGGCCCCTCCCATCTTATCTTACTCCAGGCAAATGTTGGGCAGGCTGTTAATCCAAAAACCAAACCAGCGCTTCCTGACTTCAGGGTTAAGTCTCCAGCGAATGCTAGATCCGTAGTTTCTGCCCCCATCCCCCTCCAACTCCAGAAGGTTGAGGCCATAAGAACCCCAGGTTTAAACTTTCTGTCACATCCTTAACATTTCTCTGGATTAGCCCCCAATCTGTGTTTTTAGCAGTTTTTCTATCCTGAAACACAGGGTTAAAGGATTGACCATGGGAATTTAAGGACTATAGTCAGTTCTGGGATTCCCGCTCCGTCCCACCCCACAGGACAAATTTCTCACTAATTGTTTGATCATTGGGTGTTCCTCTGACCCCCAGCATTTCAACGTGGGCTGTAGAAAGCAGACCAGGCCCCTGGCACCAAAGTGTAGACAATTCCTCTTTTCAACTGCACCACCCAGACTTTGGATTTAAGGCTTGCACCATAGAAGTCACCTCTTTGTAACACATGCTTATTAGAAGTCCATGCATCAGAGGAGCTCAATAGATTGATGGCCCAGTGCCCCTGGGTGACAACAAAAGGGAAGGGTCAGGGGTGCTGAGTTTGTCACAGAGTTCACAGCAGTCAGATTAGACTGGTTATTTTACTGAGACTTCAGTGGAAGCAATCGTTACTTGATTTTGGATGGTAGGAAAAGTAAGAAAGTATTTAGTTCACTTGTTATTTTGCCAGGTTTTAAAGATCAATTGGTAGTAAAATGTCATTTTACAAGAAATGTAAACACAACTTAATTATTCCAGAAGTAAGATAACTTCAAGTGGCTACCTCTGAATTCATCTTTTTATGGGAAGTAAGCAGTTTCTTATAATACAAGGTAGGACATTTTTATGTTTTAATCTCCTTAATTATATTTTTTGTTCCCTTGCTCTCAGGAGTCCTGTTCCCAAAACAAGGCTGTAGGCTCACATGGACGGGGAGCTTTAAAATGCAGTCTCCTGGGCCTGTGGCGCAGTGTGGCCTTGGAAGCCGTGGTTTGGACACTGAGGGAGACAGTCTGTTTGCAGTAAGTGGCTCCCCCGAGCAGCACAATTCCACCGATGGACTTTCCTGATTGCTCTGCCCGGCCACAGAACCGCCCTCAGCATTATCCTTCCCTTCAGACTGCCAACCAGAGGCCAGAAAATGTGACCGTGCATTGGGGTCAGAAGAAATTTAAGTTGATGCTTTAGAATGTGTTGAAATCTCCACAGAACAGGTCAGGCAAGTTCCCAGGGGACAGACACGTGGGGATGACAGCACGAGGCCATTTCCTCTCCCAGGCTTGGCAAGTGCACACGTGGATGTCTCCCCTCAGAGTGCAGGGAAAATGTCCAATTGGTCACTAAGGAGTCTGACTCTAAGGCCAAGGGTCCCGGTTCTTGAACAGACCACTACAGTGCTGCCTGGGAAAGGCACTTTATTCCCCCCAATAAAACCTCAGGACCCTAGGATTTATGACTGATAAGTTAGAGGTTCTATCCATCCAGCACCTCCCCCTACAGACAAAAAGCTCCCCCCTACCTGCCTCAAAGCAAATTGCAGACACAAGAGACAGTTGTGCGGCTCACAGGTTAGCCCACACATTACAAAGCAATTTACAGTCATTTGTTTGTAAATGCTGTTCGTTTAATTACACTGTCATTTTGCCAATAGGGGAGTGGGAAGTACTTGGATGCAGACTCAATTTGAGAGGAAAAGTTTCAGACTTTTAAATAAAGCTGTAATAGACTCAATGTTGTCCCTGTTTTATCTCCTTCTGTGATGTGCCATTTAAATGTATAGGCTGTCTTTGAACATACTGTGCCTTAACCTTACATTCAATTCAAACGTTAAGCTTGCTCACAAGTCAATATTTTATGCCCTTTCCAGAAGCTGATTAGTGTTCAGCAACCATTGATTGGCACATACTATCTGTATAGAGATTTACTCATGCTTTGTGGGAAAACAAAGATTTCCTGTTTTCAAGAAGCTTTCAAGTTATGGGCTGGAAAGACTCTAAGCTGAACTTGAAACGACTCATCACAATAGCTCTCACTACTTGAGCCCCTCCTGTGCTGGACATCTGTCTCTTTCTTGGTTCACCCTTCCTACCCACTGTGTCCTCAGAGGCTACCCTGTATGAACACATCCAAGGGTTCCCACACCCTGTGGCACTGGCAGGGGACTGAAAGGACGGAGGGAGGAAAGTGAATGAGGTCCACTGGCATCACTGCAGGCTGGCTGTGTCCCTTGACTAAAGTTCACACATAACTGCAAGGCAGTTCTCTCTGTCTCCAGGTTCTGGCAAAGCCCCACTCCCATCCCACTCAGACCTAGAGACGGTAACACCACTGTTACCAGCTCGGAGTAGACACTATCCCTGTGGCTTCCTTATACCCTGGCCACACCTTTATAAGTAATTCCTTTATTAAACATTCTTCCAGTTAGCCCCGCTTTCCGGCCAGGATTGACTGGCACTAAGGAGTGTGTGTTATTAATTATTTTACAGACCGTGGAACTGGTCTCAGAGAGGTCAGGAGATTAAACAAGTTAGGTGATGGATATGCCAGGATTCAAGCCCACTTCTGTCTGGCTTCACAACTATAATCTTCCTATTATCATCTCAAGAGAGAAAAGCTTCGTGGAACAAATTAGCAAAGAGCTGCCGAGCAAATAATAGAAATAACAGTGCCTCTTTTTTGCCCTCTTTCTCCTGTTCCTGTCCAGGGAAATTCCAGTATGAACACAGCCATCATTGGTTTAAAGGGACTTGGGGAAGAAAATTACCCAAGACCAACATTTACTGAGGAGCAATCAGTCAGCCCCGCTGGTCAGAGCATGACAGTAATGAGACCAAGATCTGACCTTGAGTCCCTCTGTTTCTCGTTCATTTCATGCTGTGGAAAACTGTTTCATAGGCATGAGGCTGCGCCCCACCTCCAGGTAACCTCTCCCAGACTTAGTCATGGGTCACAGCCCCAAAGGCTCCCTGTGGCTCCTGCCCTATTACTTCATCCTGGAGAGGCAACCCCTGAAGCATGTAAGGGAGTAGAACGACAGCAGGATCATCCAAGAGACAGGGAGAGGATGCTGTCCTGTCATTCCTAGGCTGGGGCAAAGGAGTAGGCACGGGCTCTCGCCTGCCTAACTCAGGGTGCCTAGCTCACCTGCTCTATCCCACCTCCCAGGAACCACAGGCGCAGGGCCTGAAATAGAGCTAAAGGCGGTTGCTCTCAACTGCAGGGAATTCATCTCGGGAAAAGACAGCATTTGAAATTCACATTCCAGAGTGGGCTCCCTTTTACCTCCTAGTCATCCTTTATTTACTCCTCCAATTAATCGACCAGATCTTTACTGAGCACTTATGTTCAAACATGGTGCTGTGCTTCTTGTGCCTTCTGCCTCCTGCTCCTTTCCTCTCTTTCCCTCGGGTTGGCCACAGCACTTCTGCTCTCCAGCTCATTCCTCACCTCCTTCCTGCTTCCAAGCAACAAAAACTTCCATCCCTTAAATCTTGAAGATCTCAGCAAAGCATGAGGAAGAAACTCCCTGGTTACCAATTCACACTAGGTGGACTGACAACTCTGCCTAACCGTCCCTTACTCCTTAAACTAACTGATCTCTAATTGCAGAATTTTGGAAAGCGCAGGAGGAAGTTTAGGTTGCTCTTCGTGCCTCCTTCAAGGGGTCACTTGCATTCTCTATCTATGCTGAAGGAGACATGGCAAAGGAGAAACCTGCATGCCCAGCCCCCACCCCCTTTCTTAACATGATCGCTCCTGCTTCTGTTATGGTTAACGGCTTCCTCTCACTCCCCTGTCTCTTCGCTGAACTTTGAGGCTCTGGATGTTTTCCTTCAGTTTTCTTTTCCCAATGCACTGAGGTGACTCTCGTTAGGAGAGGGAGGAAGCTTCCCTACTCTGAGTTAAGGTGGTCTTCTCTCTCCACCTCTGTTAGAAGACGCGGCTCCCTAATCTGGCTGCCCATGGGCTCCTCTGAGAAGAGTCCAGAAGAGGGAGCCTGAGCCATTGACCGCCAATTCCAGAATCAGTGCTTTTGTAGCTTGCATTACGGGGAAGCAGAAACTGAGAGCCTTACAGAGGACGTAGGTCTGGGGGGAGGAGAGAGGACGCAGGCAGCAAAGAGAGGGGAGGCACTATAGGACAGAACTCCTGCCGGCCCTTCCATTCTCTGCGATTTCCCGTTTACCTCCACCCTTCTCGCCCTGTGAATGAGTTTCAGTTCCTTTCAAGCACGTGTTCTTGACACAAATGAGGGACTCAATCTCACAAATCTGGGCAGTCAGGCTAGGGTGGAAAAAACCCCCAAATCTGACAACATTCTAGTAACATCTGATCTCATTGCAAATATTTGGACTAGTCTGTATGGAATGTAAGAAACTAACAAAATGGGCCAGGCATTGATTATGTAAAAATGCATATTTAAAAAAGACTTAGAGTAATTATATTCCTTCTTGCTTATTACAGCAGACAAAACTAGGATCTACATAACATAAAACAACTAAATGAAACTTGAAAAATTCTGTCCGGTGAGTTTTTCACTTTGAAGAGGGGAACGCCCACATGCAGTTAGACTTGTTTCATGGCCCATGGACAGACCCGCCTCCAGGACCACCAATACTCTGCTGCTGTACTGGCAAGCTCAGCTGGCATTTTCTGCCCACCGTGTCTTTATGTCATCTCTGATCTCAAGAGAGTCCTCCACAGCTCACTTCCTGGGAGTCAGTAACCTATGAGAAAGTGGCTGCCACCCTCCTAATCTTATGGATGGGGAATGAGAGAGTCTAAGGCGGTGTCAGTAAAGTATCAGAAGCAAACAAAACAGTCCTAGTTACACATTTTAAAACTCCAAGCAAACTTTAAAAACCAAAAATCAGTTTATCATCAGCTGCTTTCTCTAGATGAACTCAGATTACTACTTTCTTTGTTGAATTTACATGTCATTTGGTGCACAGAAGACTTGGCCCCAGACAGGCTGGGCTTGGCAAAGGGTTAGAGAGGCAGCAGGTTATAATTCTGGCCAATCCTGTCACATCGTGTGTGCACACTGGTGTGGACCAGTGGGCCCCAGAGCCACAGGCCCATTCCGCCCCAACCCAGGGCCATGCCAAGCAGCAGGAGTCTTTCACCGGGTATGTGAGTTTTCCTTTCCCATGGCCAGAGTTTACTCAGTTTATCTCAAAAGGCTAAAACAGGAAATTTGTTAGGGAATTAACAATGGTTATCTCTGGGTGGAGGAGCATTAAATGACTTATTTTCTTCTTTAAGCATTCCTGTATATTCCCCAGTGGGCCTTCATTGCTTTTGTAATTTTTTAAAAAATTTAAAAAATAAAAATAAAAAAAGCAAGCAAGCATGGGACAACTCCTACTTCCTTGTGATCATTTGTTATCCTGCCTTTCTCTGCTCCAGACCCGCCACTGCAGGAAGCTTCCTGCATCAGTGCCATCCGCTGTTTCATGACAGCACAGCACCTACATCCACCCTGTAAGGAGAACTCGGAGCATCTCTCCCAATACACGTTTGGCCCCATCTCTTCTGTTAAATGTAAGCACTGGGTAGGCAATGGTTCCAAAACCCTGGCGGCCTTATAGCTCCTAGACCTGTGCAAAGACTTCTTCAGCAGATACATTGGTTTTGACTTTAAGCATTCGTAATAACAACAACAAGCATTTGTGGAGTATTTACTTTGTGCCAAAATCTGTCTACACACTTCATAAGCATTAACATTTCATTTTCATGGAACCCAATGAACTGGGTACTTCCACTATCCCAATTTAACAGATGAGAAAACGGAGGCACAGGGCAGAGTAATTTGCCCAAGATCACACAGCTAGTGGGTAGCAGAGTCAGAGTTTGAATCCAGGCGATCTGACCCCCAAGACCACACTCTTCACGTAGAAAATGTGGAGAAACAACTTACTTTAGTTGTGGTTTCTGCTGGAAAGACAACTTAAGCCATAAATCTTCCCCACAGCAAAAGGACGACAGGAACAAGTGAGTAACCTAGGCTACCCACACACCCAGTGTCTCCTTTGCAAGACAGGAGTCCTTCACATCCTGCAGTGTTTCCTTGCAGTCATATTCCAGTGTCTGGACGATCATTAACTAGGAAATTAAGCAGGAGTAATAGAATCCTGATTTTGTACAAAGGAGGGAAGAGAATCCTGCGATTTTGGGGGGAGGGGAGGAAGGAACAGAGGGAGACTGGAGCTCAGGATTGCTTAGTGCCCGGTACAAATCACAGTGGGGGGGGGGGGGTCTGGTCAATTTCCCCACTAAGGACAGCTGAAATAAACAAATCAACTGAGCAAGGGCCATTAGGGCATTGTTTCTTGTTGCCATGTTGAGGGGAGGACCGGTATACCCAGAAGAGTACTAGCTGTTTGAAGAAAACTTCAGTATTTGATCTCTGATGGAAATACCAATGGGAATTCTGTCTAAACGCGGCGGTATTTCCCATTAGGACATTCTCTCCTCCTAGTTACACGTAGATAGAGAATTAGCTCTATCTGCCCTGCAAGGGGAGGCCAGTTGTCTTGAGCTTTGGGACGTCCCTTCCCCCGCTTCCCCTGGCTCTTCACCAGTTGGTGCAATGCAGAGCCTTCAGTTCTCAGCAGAACTGTTTATGGTGAAGACAGGAGATAAGATCACAGCAACAAGTTTGGATTCTTTGCTAAATCAGAACAAAGAAAAACTTGAGAGGGGGCTCTACTTTTCTGAGTGCGTCATAGCTGCTTCTGAGGACCCTTAGGGACAGCTGCTGACATCACGCAGAGGTTATCACATTCGCCTGAGTTGGACAAAGGGTGTCTTGGAAGAGGCTATAGTAAATGGCCCTTGAAGGCGAGTTTCTGGACTTTGGGGCTCATAGGGAAGTGTTAAGCAGCTACTGAGAAAAAAATATTACTTGCAAAGGCAAGTTTGGTCAGTATGTTTTTCTTCCTCAATATCAATTTGGAAACTTTTCTGTTGAATTTGTATAGAATTTTCTTCATCTAAAATATCCCCAGGTTTATCCTGGGAAAGGATTTGCTAAGAACTTGGAAATGATCACCAGA
Organism: Cynocephalus volans; assembly: GCF_027409185.1. Classification (NCBI taxonomy): domain Eukaryota; kingdom Metazoa; phylum Chordata; class Mammalia; order Dermoptera; family Cynocephalidae; genus Cynocephalus; species Cynocephalus volans. The sequence continues at coordinate 84,754,861 of NC_084466.1, read as the reverse complement.
AAGAGAATATTACCCAGGAATCCTTTTTTTTTTCAATTCAACTCCCAAAACATTCCTTCTGGCTCCACTGCAAATTGGCCATGTGACTTTGGGCTGGTTGCTTAACCTCTCTAAGGATCCATTTTTCCCTCTGTAAAATGGGAATGAAAGTTAGTATCTACCTGATAGAGTTGTATGAATTAGATGAGGTAATTACTTGTAAAGTTCTTAACATGGGGACTAGCACAAGGTAAGGACCAGGGAGAAGTCCATTCTTCTTAATGTTGTTATTTTACTGAGAGGTAATTTTGGCCTAGGCACTATACCAGCGGCTGGAGATGGATGAGACTAGAATAGGCCCCTCTCCTGGAGAAACAGTCTCACACAGTGGTTCTCGAGGTGCGGTCCCCAGACCAGCAGCACCAGCAGCACCAGGGACTTGGTGAAAATGCAGATTCTCAGCCCCCCCCCCCCCCAACCAGACCCACTGAATCAGAAACTCTGGGGGCAGGGTCTACTGTCTGTGTTTTAAGCCCCCAAGGAGACTCTAGAAGTCGAGAACCACGACAGAATGAATGGGATACGTCTGATATGTGTTTCATAATGATTCCAAATTTCCATGAATTGAGCTTCATGCACTTAGGAATTCCTTAGTTCCTCAACACATCATGTATGGACAATCCATATGTGCTAAGAGTCGCCCATATACAATTTTTGTAACAACCATAAATGCCTAAGTGGTTTTTGCACACATGGCATTTCCCGCCTGTAAATTAGAAACAATTTATTAATTAATTAGGGAATGTTTGTCAGACCACTGTTGGTAAGAAAAAATGACGATGGGAGTGAGGGTCTCAGGCACGGAAAAGCCTGCAGGGCGGGACCACAGGTCCCTGCTTCTCCACGGACAGTGGCCTATGCTGAGGTCTTTGTCTATGTGCTGTTCAGGAATTCCTCACCATGTCAGGCCTTTTGGTTTTCTGTTGTAGAGTTTTGATCAACCAATTTATAACTTGTACTTGGTTGTTACAAATAGAGCTGATAAGCTAGAAAAATAGATTACTATTGAAACTCCTTTAGGAAAATTAATATTCAAGTCAAGTCAATGTTTTTGCCGAATGGAACAATTTTTACAATGTATTTGATGGTGTGAGGTTTTTTAAGGAACACAATTATAATGTTGAAGCAGAATAAAGTATGCATTACAAGTACTTTTAAAGAATGTGAACAAAGATTGTTTCTTCACATCACCGCGCTCCAGCTCCAAGCGATAGCTAACTAAGCAGCCCACACACGAGTGAAATAAACAGCAAAACTCCAGATGCTGCAGCCGCTCCAGAGGACGGTCTTGCGAAATAAAGGAATTGGTTTGGGGTGGTTTTTTTATTCTCTTCTTTTCTCTCTTTCTCTCTCTCCCCTTTAAAAAAAAGCACTTAACGACCATTTCAGGGTTCCTTTCCCTGGAGCAACAAAGTTCAGAGGAAAAGGACAGATTACAAGCAGTTTTAGAGAATTAGAAGATGAACACACCTCCTGAAGTTCCACAATTTGCCCAGATCTATGTAGTAACTAATCAAAAAGGAAGTCACTGAAGACATACAGAAATATATTTGACAAAGAACTGTCTACACCAGGAGAAATTGCAGACCCAAACTGAGAATTTCTGTAGTGGCATAACAGTCCTGAGAGAACGCGGTTTGACATGGGTTAGCAAAGACAAGGATGACCAGGCTGCAGAACCAGAGGAAGAGTGACAGGGCCGAAACAATGATATTTGATTCCTTTATTGCATAGGCTAAGGGTTTCACCTGTGTGTTAATAGAGAATTCAAAACTAACACCAGATCACGCGCACACACTCTCTCTCTTACTCAATCGATATTTATCTTTCAGTTGTTCAATCAGTAATGGAGGTACAGTGGAGACCACAACAAAGGTCTCGTGTTGTCTTTATGAATGTAGGAATTAAAAGTAAAGCAGAGTAGTTATCGTAACTCAAGCTGCTATAACAAAATGCCATAGACTGGGTGGTTTAAATAACAGACATTTATTTCTCACAGTTTTGGAGGCTGGGAAGTCCAAGGTCCAAGGTGCTGGCCTGATTCGGTTCCTGATTCCAACTATCTTTCTGGCTTACAGGTGGCTGCCTTCTTGCTGTGTCCTCACACGGCCAAGAAAGGAAGCAAGCTCTCTGGTATCTCATGCCAACATGAGGACCACACCCTCATGATCTCATCTAAGCCTAATTACCTCAGAAAGGCCCCATCTCCAAATACCATCACATTGGGGGTTAGGCCTTCAACATACAAGTCTTGAGGGGGACACAGTTCCATCTCTAGCAGTAGTGAGCACTTCGTGCTTCAGAAACTATTGGACCTACATTGCAATCTTACCTCAGCCACTTGATTTGTGAGATATTAGGCAGATTGATCATCCTCTCTGAGACATTTCATCTGTGAAATGGGGGTAAACCTACCTACCAGATAGAGTTGTTGTGGGGCTGACTGAGACAATGAAGATACAGCAGTAAATATAGCACAAAGGCATAAAGCATGTGCCCAGCAAGTGGGATGACAGCCCCCAGGATGGCCCCATGAACCCAGCCTGCTGCTGCTTCTGCCTACTGCATGACCTGAATGTTTGTGTCCCCCCAATTCACATGTTGACCCCCAAGGGGATGGTACTGTGAGGTACTGTGACGTGGGGCGTTTTGGGTGGTGATTAGTCATGAAGGTGAGTCCTCGTGATGGGATCAACACCCTCGTAAGAGAGGCCCTGGAGAGCTTGTTCTCCCTTACCACCATGTGAGGACGCAGAGAGAAGATGCCATCTGTGGGGAAGGGCACCCTCACCAGACGTGGAATCTGCCATGCCTTGATTTTGGACTTCCCAGCCCCCAGAACCATGAGAAATAGATTTCTATTGTTGATAAGCTACCCAGTCTATGGTATTCAAATGGACCAAGATATCTGCATATTCACCTCCCACAGTGAACTGGGTGGACCTGTGACACCAACAGGACATTGCAGAGATGACAGGGTATGACTTCTGAGACTAGGTCAAAAAAGACCCTGTGGCTCTCCCTTGACCTCTCCTGGATCACTTGCTCCTTGTGTGAGGACATTCACACAGTCCTAAGGAGAGGTCCACATGGTGAGGAACCGAGGCTGCTGGCCAGCAGCCAGCACTGACCTGCCAGGCACCTTCATGGGTCACTCCTGAAGTTGACCTTCCATCCCTAGGCAAGCTGCAGGTGAAGACAGCCTCAGCTAACACCTTGACCAGAACCTCCTGAGAGGCCCTGGGCCAGTGCCACGCAGGCTGGCCACCGCTAAGTTCCTGACCCTCTGAAGCTCCGCGAGATAGTGCCTGTTTATTGCTGTCGTAAGCTGCCAAGTGTTGGGGCAACTTCTCAGGTGGCAGCAGATGACAGCACAGCTGTAGCTGCCACTGCTGTTATTGCTACTGTGAGAGCACTTGGTAGATCCTGCTACTATTTGGAGTCATTTGTGTCACTCCAGTTTACTTTCCTGCCGAGAGAAGTATTCAAATGTCTTCTTAATGTGTTTATTAATTTTACCACATCAAAAGTACAGGCTGGGTGACCTCCACCATCACTTCCTCTTCTATGTAGGATCATGCTCAGCAAACAAGATTCCTTGTCTTCTCCCCTGAGAGGATGTTTCTGGAAATCCCTCTAGTCAGAGTCTCCAGGACCCAAGCTGGGCTGGGTTAAAAACAAAAACAAGAAGAGTTTGACTGGTCTTGAGCCACTTCCAAAGTGAAAATCAAAAATGGAAGACATCATCAGAATGAAAGAAGTGAGAGGCAACTGTGCTGCAGTGGTCTCGCATCAGCCCAGAGGCCAGTCAACAGCCTGGAAGCATGTGGGCAGCCGGGGGTGGGGGGGGTGACACCAGGCCACGTGGGTGCCCTCTAGCTCCCTCTTCTGCTCCTAAATGGTCTGAGGGAAGGCACTATGTGTGAGCTCCTCCACACATTCACACACACGTGCATGCATGCACATATGCACACACGCACATGCTGAATTAGCTTCCATGTCCTCATGTTGGTTTCCAGTCAGTTCTAGTCAGCCTTGGGAAGCAATGAGGAGAATGCACACTTAGATTTGACAGACCTCCAGAAAGAGGGACAACCACTGTATGAGTCTGTTTTTTGTTGCTATAACAGAATACCTGAGACTGGGTAATTTATAAAGAACAGAGGTTTATTTGGCTTATGGTTCTGGGACAGCTGCATCTGGCATGGGCCTCAGGCTGCTTCTACTCATGGCAGAAAGCAGCAGGCAGCTGGTGGGTACAAGCAGGTCACATGTTGAGAGGAAGCAAGAGAGAGAGGGGAGGTGCCGGGGTCTTTTAAACAACCAGCTCTTGCGGGAACTAATAGAGCAAGAACTCACTCACTGCCCCCATCCCTCAGGGAGAGCATAATCCATTCATGAGGGATCTGCCCCCATGAAACAAACAGCTCCCAACAATGTCACACTGGGGATCATATTTCCACATGAGTATTGGAGGGGACAACATGTCCAAACTCCATCAACCACCATTCTTCTGTGAGCTTTCAGGGAACGGACCAGCAGTCTCTCCAAAAGCCATTTCCAGAGAGCTGCTGTTTTGCCATGCAGTACATCTGAATGATAAAATCTAACCAAAGTCCACACTGGCTAATCAACACTGTGTATGAGCACTTTGTAATTTTTTTTTTTTTTTAGGATGACTGGTAAGGGGATCTTAACCCTTGAGTCGGTGTTGTCAGCACCATGCTCTCCCAAGTGAGCCACAGGCCGGCCCCAGCACTTTTTGAATAAGCACTAATGAGTTCAATTTTTCTTCTACAGTCAGACAGTAGAAAATATTGTCATCACTCAAGTAACCTGCATGAAAGATCGAACACATAACCACAGAGAGCACTTTGCAACCTTATAACACATCCTCAACACTTGAGCTGGTGTTTATATAACTGGCTTTATTTATCTATCTATCTATCTATCTATTTATTTATTTATTTTTATTTAAGAAGATAACATGGTTGCTTTACAGAATTAGCTTTACTAACAGCTGATTCAAAAAAGAATTAATGTCATTACTAAGGATGATTAGATCCAAAATAACTTTTGCCTGAGATATTAAATAATTGGTATAAAAATATATTTTACTGTGGCATATGCAGATATAAAACACATGTAGTGGTTTACAAAACTAAAACTTAAAGTGGACATTGTCAAGATAGCGTTATAAGTAGCGTTTCAGAAACACTTTAGGAAAGAGAGCCAGGAAGAATCTCAGTGAATGCTGTCCCTGGAAACCCAGGCTTCAGGAAGCCAGACCTTCTCATCTGTGACTCATCATGGTAAGAGGCCCCTCCTGTTAAGTGGAATCTGTCAAAATAAACTCTAAACAGTAGAATTCCAGAAAACTCTAAAGCATGTCCAAATCACAGAAGAGAGCCACAGAGCAGTAGAAACAGCATAAGGGAGCAAACGCATGGGTAAGAACTTGGAGCAGCAGCAGCAAAGTCCGAATAAAACAACAACTAGACACTGAAGAACTTGCAGAGGGAGGCCAAGACCCCAGCCCATGGAGCAGGGAGGGACAGAGAAGGACCGCTGATCAAGACTGAGAAGACAGACTTGGTCTGAGACATCACACCTCTTGGTTAGACACTGGTAGTACAACAAAGCACATATTAGATCTGTACTGAGCTGTTTGTGTTTAACTGATCAGAACATTTAGTTCATTTAGAAAAAAGAAAGAGAAAAATTAGAATGCCAAATGCTGTTTAAAAAGAAGAGAACATTTAGTTCATTCATTTGAAAAATATTGACTGTCTTTTTTTTTTTTTACGCCTGACACAAGAAATGGGATGCAAGAATAAAACTACATCCCTGCAATTCCCATGGAATTCTATTCCCAGGGAATTGAAAGAATGTATAAAGCACAGTGTATGAGGATCTCACATTCTGGTTGGAAATAAAACTCGTGTACGATTAATTATGACTCGGTGTGGTAAGTGCTGTGGAGATCAGTGCTATGGGGACCACAGGAGCGGAGCAGTGAACTGACCTGGAGTGTTGAGGGAGATTTCTGTTGGAGGTAGAAAATGTTTAGGCCAAACCACAGAGCTTTGCTGCAATGCCAGAGGAGAGAGCAGCCTGTCCTCTTCAGTGTCCCGCCACTAATGCGGTCACAGGCCTGCGAGAAGGCATGGTGGACAAGAGTGAAGAAGACATGGAAGGACATGTCCACCTTGAATGGGATTGAAGGGTGACCGAGAGAGAGTGTCCTGGGGGCCAAGGAGAGAAAGTGCAGTCAACTGCAGAAGATGCTGCTGCAAGAAAGACAAGATGAGGCCAAAGACTACCATCCACCAGCTCCAAGAACAACAGTCCTTCAGCAATTCAAAACCATCTAGAGAATGGAAAAGGGAGCGTGCACCTCAGCTGATTGGACGGATCTAGTATTACCTTCATACAAATATCCAACAAGGAAAAACGGGGATATTACGAGTCAGTCTGGATTATGAACGTGGACGAAAGAGCCGAAATGAGACATTAGCAAACAAATTCCAAAAATGCATTTGTAAAAAGATATTGTGACCAAGTAGGACATGCAAGGATGACTTCACATTAGGAAATCAAGGAAAAAAAGATCAATTTGATTGCATAAAAAAATGGGGACAATAAAAGCCTCCATGGAATGATGGATTCCCAGAGTCAAGATCCACGTTAGAGAGAGAAAATAATGAGCATCCGAATGAAGATACTAGCTATAGAGGAGGTGAAAATAGAAGATATCATAGTTTATTTTGTTAAGATTAGAAATGTTTTCCCTAGTCTCTTTATTTTTATTAACAAAGACAGAATCAAGAATATGCTATATTCACAGATTATACAAACATATTTCAGTCATTATCCAAAAAGCATTGTTATCCAAAGTTGGCTATTGACTAGTCATTTGCCCCTCCTATGTGTCCTCTGCTTTATATAATATAAAATTATTGCTCTATTATCATAGGTTACACATTTATTCCTCAAATAACTTGCAAGCACCTCATCAGCAGGAGCATGTTTGTTTCATTTCTGTGTCCTCCAGATCCAGCACACAGCCTGGCACACAGTAGGTGCTCAATAAAGGTTTGATGAATGAATAATAGATGGTCATTTACCTGCAAACCATGCTTCTCCACCATTTTCCCATAAGTGGAAGCAAAGCTGAGGCCCAGATCAGGGGCTGATGCAGATTGAAGTGAAGCAATTCACCTCCACCGCAGCCATGAGGGTCAACGGGCTTGGAGTTGACCCGTGGACGTATTTCAATATTAAGTGAATGTGGATCTAGTTCCATCAATCCTGGCCCTAAAATGCAGTTCCCTCCCCAGGTTTGTCCTCAATTCTCCTTATTCCCTGCAGAATCCACTGGACAACGGGAAGGAGGTGTGATGCAAAACCATCTGCCTCCCTCCCTATCCCCACTCCTGGACCGATGCTCTCAAGGCTGGCAGGACTGAGAGGGCTCTGGGAGAGGCAGACTTAGCAGGAGAACACGGCTGCACAGACTCTGCATGCTCCGGAGTTTACTGCTCCCCGCAGCCAGTGAAGGTAAAGAAACAAAATGCCTTTATCTCCCAATAGCAGGGATTATACAGTTCGCAATAAAGTCAGCCCCAAATTGAAACAATGTGGTGTTTTTCTCCTGCCAAAAATATGCTAAAGTATAATAGCATTGGGGATTGCAAGAAAATTAGTACTAGCATAGAATGGGAGTGAAAAATTGATACAAACTTTCTGTAAGGCAATTTGGCCATGTGTATCAAAAGCCTTAAAAATGTGCAGTCCTTTGATCCAAAGATTTCACTTCTAGAAATGTATCCCAAGGAAATAGTCGATGATATGTACAGATTATACTGACAAAGATATTCACTGCAGATTTATTTACCAGAGTAAGATTTACAAACAAACTAATGCCCAGTAAATAGGGGTGCTGGCTATGTGAATTACAGCCTATCCACATAATGGAATAGTTTGCAGGTATTTAAAAAAAATTATGACTCATAAAATACTTCAAAACATATTGCTAAGTGAAAAAAAAGGCTCAAAAAAGTAAGTATAGTATGAGCTCATTTTTTTTTAGCGTTTCCATAGGTTTTGGGTTCTAATTCAATATGACTGACTCAGGCGAGGAAGAAAGAACTAGAACTGCCTCTGCCTCGCCTCCCTTCTAAGACCCCAGTAGAATGATGGCAAAGGAAAACAAATGAGAACTGGAGTGGGGGCTACCACTAGTGCAAGGGGGTTTTAAACATTTCTGCAAGACAAAGCAAGTGCAAGCGTGTTGCTAGGTGAAAGCGGAGGAGTAAACTGCAGCTCAGAGTGCGCACAGAAGGGGGCTGGGGCTGGGCCGAGGAAGGCAGTCTTTCTGGCAAGATCTCTGGGAAGCTCTGGGCTTGGGGCCAATGGCTTTCAGGGGGAGAACAAAGAAAGGTGCTGAACACCAGGAACGAATTGGAAGTCTGCCGCAGGAACCGCAGCAGGTCGCCCCCCCAGCCCTGCATGCCATGAAAAACAGCTAGCATTTACTCCCAGGCCCAAACTGGAGGGTTCTTCTAATGAGAAGTTAAATAAACTGCCTTGGGAGAATCCTGGCTGCAAGGGTGAGGGACTCTGCACAAGCTCACGGCTCTGCCCATACAAACGCTGAGTTCCCAGCAGGCTTCCCACACAAGGGAAGCAGCCCCTCAAATTCCAAGCACCCAGAGTAATTAATCAAGGCCCTTATTCTGAAATATAAACAGGCAACACCTCATACTGGAGGAGTCAAGTCTGACACTGAAGGAACAAGAAACAGATGTTTAAGTCTGGGTACAAAGATGCAAAGGTAACCAACAGAGTAATGGCTATTGGGAGTCTGAGCGTGTCTCCCAAAATTCATGTGCTGAAACTTACTTGCCAATGTAGGGGTTGGCTGGCTACCTCAGTCAGTTAAAGCATGGTGTTGATAACACCAAGGTCAAGGGTTTGGATCCCCTTACCCGCAGCCACCAAAAATTCCAAAAAACAACAATGCCAGTGTTGATATTGTTGATACCAACAATGGCAGTATTAAGACGTGGGGCCTCTAGGGGGATTAGTGACCTTATACAAGGGCTTGCAGGGGCGCATCCACTATGTGAGGACACTGTGTCCCTCTCTTCCTAAGGAGGCAGCAACAGGGCACCATCTTGGAAGCAGAGACCAGGCCCTCACCAGACACCTTGATCTTCAATTTCCCGACCTCAAAACTGTGAGAAATACATTTCTGTTGCTTATACATAACCCAGTCTGTAGTATTTGTTATAGCAGCACAAACAGACTACGACAAGAACTAAACACTATTAAAAATTGGGAGAGCCAGGATAGTACAAATGAACATCTTTCATATCAGAGGCTCAAAAGATATCACCTAAAGTTGATAGAGCAGCGTACACATCTTATTTAGAATTATATGGGAGTTACCACCAAAGGCCTAAAACAGGAATGCTCAGAAGTTGCTCCTGGGATGGGGTAGTTCTTCTCTACTTTCAATTTTTTTTTCTAGCATGTACATATATAGTTTCAATAAAAATCTAAAAGCCAAGGGGAGAAAAATGTATGTGGAGAGACCGTCGCCGTGCTTTCCTGTTTCCCAGCTGGGAATCAGAGACACATACCCTAGGAACGCTGGAGCTGTCATGAGGCACCTTTGGTGAGAAGGCGATTTGTCTATATGGATTTTCGTAAACTCAGAATTGACACCATTTGTTTTTAATATTTTCTGAGAACCAGCTTATTTAAATCAAAAGCTAGTGTGTTTGCTTCTATTCCTTCTTAGGGCCCGAAGTTTTTTTGTTTGTTGTTAATGTTTTTAAGTCTGGCAACCATTTCTGGCTCTTTGGACTACACAGTGGAGATTTTGATTATGAGTGCTTCTCTCTCTGGGTCCAGCCTTCCTCGTGTCTATGTACACAGGGCACTTTCACCAGCGTGATCCAGGCAACTGTGACTGAACAGACAGCCAGGGCCTTACATTTTCTTTCTTTCTTTGTTGTTAAAGGAAGACTTCAAAAGGGCACTTGAGTACTCAGACATTTTATAAACATCTTGCATTTCATTCTCCTCCTTTACTTAATGTATCTGCTTTAATTTCTAGTATTTCCTTCCCCTGATACAGTTGTAAAAGCTTTATTTATTCCCTCCACCACTCTGGCAAGCATAAATTTCTTCCCTTATTTTTTCTGTCCTTATCGTCTTTTCATGTTTGCTTAATCTGACAGTTCCCAGAAATATAGTTTTCAGAGAGGAAATGCAACTAAAATCCTCTCAGCTCATTCCCCAAATATTCAGAAGGGTCCACGGACATTAGTACATGGTTATCTTTTGAATTCATGATCCTACATTTGTTGAAACTTACTCGATCTGCTTTATCTGGAATCTCTAATTAATTTAGGAACACGATTTTTCTTTGTTCTCTCTTTCTCAACAAGATTACCTATTATTCCCACTTCTTGTAGCAGGTCCCTAGTTTTATAGCTGCAATGTGGGATCTCTGTAAAGAGGATGTGGCCCTCACCTTGAACTTGCTTGTTAAGTTTCCTCTGCACCGGGAGCCAACTCTGTCTGCCCCAGTACCAGGGGATTCCACACTGGAAACAATTACTGACTTGTTGGTCCTTAGACCCAGTGAAATACAATGCGAGTGTTGTTCTGTGCCTGCCACCAGCTGACCCACCGCTAAACAAGGCACCAAGAGGCTTAGTCTCTGCTGCACAATCACTCAGCTGAAGTGAGAGGAAGGACAGGAAGCCGAAAAATCTGTCTTGATTCCCACCAGCTGTAATGGTGGCATAGCTGACATTTTCATATACAAGGAGTAGTTGCGTGTAGAGAAAAATAACTCTTGGTTTCTAACAGATGGGAGATGAAAGATGGGGAAGATTTCTGTTAATTAGAAAGTAATAAAGTACCACAGACTGGGGGATTTAAACAACAGACAGTTATTATCTCACAGTTCTGGAGGCTGGAAGTCAAGATCAAGGTGCACCAGGGCTGGTTCCTTTGGAGGCCTCTCTCCTTGGCTTGCAGACAGCTACCTCCTCCCTGTGTCCTCACATGTTCATCCCTCTGTGTGTTTGTGTCCTAATCTCTTCTTATAAGGGCACCTGTCAGATTAGATCAGAGCCCACCCATAAGGCCTCGTCTTAACCTAATTACCTCTTTAAAGGCCCTGTCCCCAAATATAGCCACATTTTGAGGTGCTGGGGGTCAGGACTTCAACATATGAATTTGAGGGAAGGAGGGAAGAAACAAGTCAACTCATAACAGAGTGCTTTCATGTTCCTTACATTTCTCTCCTCCTGTTTTTACTCCTATCCTTCTAAAACATCCTCCGTAGGCTTATTTTGCCCTTTTCCCACACATTCAACATATATTTATCGAGTTTCCACAATGCTCCGCACGCTGTGCTTGGTGCTACAGACCCCAGGGTAGCCCCTGCCCCTGAGCAGGAATTCACATGTAAAAACATCGTAAGAGACCAGAAAGTATGGAACGGGGATACAAATAAAGGTTGTGGGAGTTCAGAAGACCAAGTGAGTCCTTCTGCCTGAGAGCAGGCGGGTCTGAGAAGAGAAGATGACAGTTAAGAAGATCTTAAAATGATGGGCATAAGTTCATCAGGCAGAGAAAATGGAGATGACATCATTCTAGAAAGAGGAACAAAAAGTGCAGAAGGTGTGGCCTCGTCTCTGGTTGTGAGCTGGGGCCAGCGGTAGGGAGGGACTGAGAATGCAGCTAGAGGGGCAGCTACAGCCAGCCTAGGAAATTAGGACCTTATCCAGAGCAAGCCAACTAACTAACAAGTGAATGTAAATTCTAGGTTTCTGAGCATCTACTACATGCAAAGCACTGTTCTTAGTTAGATATATCTTCACTTAATTTTGTCTTGCTAATTAGACTCAGCACATCAAAGACAGGACCTTTACATAAAACTTTATTTGCATGCCACATGTGGCTGTGTCACTGTATCACATTGTCACTGTGAAGGAATAATGAGTAAATGAAAAGGAATCCTCTTCCTTCTAAGGAACTCTGAGGAATGCCTAATATCTATCCATGAAGATGAAGATACTCGCATATGTGTGTACATATAAAACACTGTCCCTTACACAAATATTTAAGGGAAAGTGTTTTAAGGACTGGTAGATTTAGTCCTGCTTTGAGAATTTTCAAATCAGAACCTGTTTAGAAATTGGGTGAGCTAAACCGCTTCTTCATTTTAAGATGAATGGAACCATCCATTTATTTAAATTAACACAAGTGCAACCAACTGATTCTCTTTAACACGAAGCACTTTCTCCTTAAAAAGATCCCATTCTATGTTTACATTATTCAACAAAACCGAACTGTTCACCCCACAGTGACCTTTTCTTATTGGAATTTTCTCAGCATGTACATATATGATGGACACCCTGTCACAGACATCTCAAACTTTTAATCTGTTTTTCCCTAGCAGTTTCATTTAAGTAATTTCATTTATAAAAGCATTGAAAGCACATTTCTATCTCCCTGTCACTCATGGTGCCTAGAGTACAGAAAACAATATTGGCAAACACAGTCCATGGTGCCAAGCATTTTGTGTATAACTAACTCATGTAATTCTTAAAATAATCTGTGAGGTAGGTGCCCTTATTCTCTTTATTTTAACGGTGTGAAACTGAAGAACAAAGAGGTCAAGCAACTCTCCCAAGAGCCACGATTTGGGGTGGAATTTGAGCCTGGACTCCGGGCTGCAGGGCTCGCATCTTAGCCAAGGTTGCACAGCTAAGAGGGCTCCCTAGGTATAGCTCATTAATACTGCATCTGAGCCCATGACAGTGGTAGGACCGGATCCCTCCCTCAACTCACCCGGCTGCTTTTGCTGCCACAAGGAAAGAGGCAGCCAGTGCCACTGCCCAGGACGTGCCTGGCAACGCTGCGCCCGGCCACTGCCCCACCCAGTCAGAGGGAGCGCAGAGCCACAGCGCAGCTGGCCAGGGTCAATGGCCCTGTGTGTGGGGCTGGGAGAGGCCAGGGGAGGGAGGGAAGGGACAACGTCCTGCTTTCTTCTCAACTTGCACAGCAGATGACTTGCCAAAAGGCTTTTGTTTTTATGAATATGGTTCAAAGAGGATGTAGATTGAGAATAGCCTTAAAATTAAGTTGTAAAGTTTTTCTAAAACTGTGAAGCGAGAAATTGGTAATGGACAAAAGAATGATTATGCATTGGAATGATGAATAAGCTAATTATACTCATTTGACTGTCACACATTGTACACAAGTATTGATAGTCAACTCTGTACCACATAAATATGAATAATCAATTAAATTTCAACAAAAAATAAAACTCTGAAGGATAAACTAGAGTTAATATAATAACAGCAGCCATTTATTGAGCCACTAATGTAGAGCAGGTGCTGGCTGAGTGCATTAGCCCTTGTCTCAATGCCCCCAAGGGCCCTGAAGGTTAGGACTAGTCTCACTTAAAGAAAGGAAGGTGAGGCACCGTGGGCGAAGGTCATGTGGCTGGTGGGTGCAGCAGAGCCTCGGGGAGGGGACAGAGCCAGCCCTTCCCAGCTGAGTCCTTCTTTTCCCCCTACTCCCTTTCTGTCTGCCCCTTCCCTGTCCCCCACCCAGCAGCAGTTTGCCCCTGGCTGTTTTTCTCTCTCTCCTCATGAATTGAGGAATCAGTCACACGCAGTAAAAAGGATACTTTTTAAAAACTTGTTAATTTTGTTTAGAATAAAAGAGCATTGGGGTTATAAATTTTTTTTAAAAATCTTTATATTGTAGAGATGTACAATAAGGTATTTAGAGTGAAATAGTAAGATGTCTGCCTTAAAATAGTCTATTCATCCATCAATCAATTTTAAAATGTTTTTTAAAAAATGAGAGTATAAATAAAACACAAACAGACCAACACATTTCATAGTACAGCTCTGTCCCCAGATGCTGGACTTTCCAGCACCAAATGAGCCGGCTCTTCGGCTACATTTACCACCTTGTGGAAATGCCGTTAAAGCTTCGTTGAAAATTTACATAAAAGCAAGAGTTTCTGGGGCTAAAGACAGGAGGATTTTGTATGCAATTGAAATCAGAAAAGTCGTTGACCCGATCAGGTCATATTTAATTTGGACTTCAGCAGCTAATTTCATTTTAATTCCATTTACCAAAAGTTATTTGACTTATATGAAATCTTTTTCAGGAGACCATGCATTTCATAAAACACGTTGCCCGTGGGACACTTGGTCTGTTCTTTGATGGGACCCAGGAGGGGTTCCCTCCCTCCCTCCCCTTCCTGCTTCAGGCTATGTAGGGAGGTGGCCCAGAAAGGTACCAGGCTGTTGACACTGTCACTATTATTAGCATTGTGCTTGTTTGTGCTGCAAACATAGTAATAAAACTTGTTCCCAAAAACTGTCTTGTGGTTGCATTCCTTTTAATGCCTTAAAACTTTCTGTAAATGTTAAGTAGAGTAAAATGTCCCTTAAAAGTGTATGCTTAAAAAAGTAAAGTGTTGCTTAAAAGTTTCCTTTTGGAGGAAACTGGACTTTCAGTTTCTGTCCAATTAGATTAATCAATTTTGATTTTACCAAATGTAGTTAGACTCTAGAATAAAATTCTTTGTTAAAGTGATGGTAAGGAAGGTGGCAAGCTGCTGTTGCTTCATAAAAATATCAGTAACAGGCAGTGGACATGCTGATGTGGGATTTAGCTGGGAGGGAGGCCCACTTCCAGTGTGTTTTTTAATATAGCAGGATTATTTAAGGCCATCGAAATTAGAAAGGCTAAAGGAAACAAAGGAGGTAATCACTGAAAAGTGCTGAAATCTGCCCTTCTTGCAGTTACTCCTGCTCAGCTCATGACCAGGGGAGGTGACATAGGTGACCTGCAGCAGCGTGGGGGAGGATGCCACCCTTGTTACTCTTCTCCCAGAGGAGCAATGAGGTGGCAGTTTCAGACCCTGTGCTGCAACTCTGCAAAAGAATGAAAACTGTCCACAAAGGGACGCATGTGCTCGAGTGTGGGCTTCTCTACAGGTAAACCTGACCTCATTCCTTCTCTTATGTGACCTCCCTGCCTTCCCTGACACTAAAAATATCACCTTTTACCAAATTTCATGGCACAGTATAGATACATATGTCTAGATACACATAGTGTGTGTATGTGTGTGTGTAATTTTATGTAGATGATAGTTACACATATATAACTTGTATGTTTAAATAATATTTTGGTGCCCTGGCTGCCTGCTTTGTAGTGCATATGATAGAACAAACAATAGCAACACTATTGGCTTTTTCAAATAATAACTAGACTTAGAAAAAGAAAATAAGCAAATGGATAGTAACAGGTTTAACATCTGTGGTGTATGTGGGAGAGTCAATAACCATGCTGTGTTTGTTCACTGACCATTTTGACATACTCAGAATTATTTAAAAAATGAAGTTAATGAGCTTCTCCTGCCCTCATTATGCCTTACAGTGAAACCTGGGATGATTTAACATCTGTAATTTGGTATTTTCCATTCTATCTCATTAAGAATAGTTTAACTGATCTTTTCAACAAGTGGTGTTAGAGAACCGAGTATCCACGTGCAAAAAAATGAAGTCGGATTCTTACTACTTTACACCATATACAAAAATCAACTCAAAATGGATTAGAGACCTCAGTGTAAGACCTGTAACTACACATTTTTAGAAGAAAACAAAGAGGAAAAACTTCATGACGTTGTTTTCAGCAATGATTTCTTGGATATGACACCAAAGCACAAGCAACAAAAACAAAAATAGACAAATGGAGGGGCCGGCCCGTGGCTCCCTCGGGAGAGCGTGGTGCTGACAACACCGAGTCAAGGGTTAAGATCCCCCTACCCGTCATCTTTAAAAAAAAAAAATATAGACAAATGGGATCACATCAAACTTAAAAACTTCTGTGCAACAAAGGAAAACATCAACACATGAAAAAGCAATTTACTGAATGGGAGAAAATAATACGAGGCTACTCTTAAAAGTTCATGGAAAAGCAGAACTGAAAAACAGTGAAAATCTTTCCACCAACTTTTTGACAGCCTTGTATATCTGATAAAGGGTTAATATTCAGAATATATAAGGAACTCCTACAGCTCACTGGACAGATCATCTAGGCAACAAGTCAACAGAGTAACCACTACTCTTTCAGAAGGAGAGAAGAAATCTAGGGGGATTGGAGGGGGTAAGGGAGAGGGAGAGGGGATGGGGAGGGATTGGACAAGGGGCAGAAAGAATAATTACCATTTGTAACAATATACATACTAGTAATATTAATTTGATCAATATATCTCAGTGTTGAACCCCCAAAATATGTATAATTAATTTTGATTCAATAAAAAAATATTTTTTAGAAAATTAGCTCTGTAAAAGAAACAATACTAAAAAAAACAAACAAAAACCTGACTAAAAAATGGGCAAGGGAGGGCCTCAGCCCCACCCCCACCGCCACCTCCGTTTTCATACCCCCACATGTGACCATCCCACTGCTCCGCAACATCTTTGAATGTAAAAAATATAATAATAATAATTAATTTAAAAAATAGAACATGCAAACTTTCAAAGGAACCACTGATCCATGATTGAATAGGAAACAAACAGCTGATTCACAATTGTGATTAGCATTACAATGCTTGCTGCTACAACTTATTATGGCTTGTGGCTTAATCTAAAAGATTTGCTAATAGTTATTTCTCTCATCTGTACAACTCATTTTTATAATTTGAAGATATCCAATAAATTGTTTAAATTCTAAGAAAAAAAAAAAAAAAAAACCCAAAATGGGCAAGGGACTTGAATAGAAAATATTCCAAAGAAGATATACAAATGGCCAACAAGCACATGAAATGATGCCCAACATCAATAATCACTGGGGAACTGCAAATCAAAACCTCAATGGGACGTCACCTCACATCTGTATAAATTGGCTACTATTTAAAAAATCCAGAAAATAACATGCTGGTGAGGATGTGGAGAAACTGGAACCTTTGTGCACTGTTGGTGAGAATATCACATGGTGCAGCCACTATGGGAAATAGTAGGGAGATTCCTCAAAATACTAAAAATAGCATTACCGCTAATATCATAATCTAGCAATCCCACCTGTAGGTATATACCTAGAAATAAGGCAGTTACAACAAGGTAAATACTGTATGATTCCACTTGCATAAGCTAAATAAGATAAATACTGTATGATTCCACTTGCATAAGCTAAATAAGATAAATACTGTATGATTCCACTTGTATAAGAGACAGAAAGTAGAACGTGGTTACCAGGGCTGGGGGGAGGAAGAAATGGGGAACCGTTCAATGGGTATGGAGTTTCAGTTTTGTGAGATCAAAAAGTTCTAGACACCTATTGCATAATGTGTGCATATGGTTAACACTGCTGTACTGCACACTCAAAAATGGTTAAGATAGAAAATACTGTGTGTTTTTTACCACAATTAAAAAAAAAGTTTAACTGAATACACGCAGTATTAAGCAGGTTTACAGGAAAAAGAAATCTAAGTTTGATGGCAAATAATAAGTAAACCATGGGTTCGCATTAAAACGTGAAAGAATGCAGTACAGCAGTGGTGTTAGTGCCTCAAATGAAGAGTGAACCACTGACCCCACGCAGGGGACGCTGACTGCACGCCTGCACGATGAAACGGTGCGCCAGCTCTCGGAGCATCTCTGCAAATTATGTGCGTGCGAGTGAGCGTGTGCAGAGAGAGGGAGGAAAGAAGGAAGGGGACGGGAGGAGGGCGGAGAAGGGCAGAGGGGGACAGCCACGCGGTCTCAATGATCGAGAGAGTCTTGGAAGATGTTGACACTGGGTGATTTTTTTTTTCTTTGTATTTTTTGGAGTATTTTTCAAGATTTTATGATAGGTATAGAGTTTGGTAGAAAACTACCCAAAATAAGTTTTTAAATTAAAACTTACATCAGATGAACATTTCAGAGAAAAGAAGGAAACACCGGGATGGGACGTCCCTGTCATGGTGCAAAGCTGGCCCGTTAAGCAGCGTCTACGCAGTGTGGGGGCCCCAGGAGCTTAGGACCCCGACGTAAGGTGAGGAGCCACAGGGGCCAAGGCCACGGAAAGGAACGGAGGCACCAGAAGCCACACAGCCTGCTGCACAGTCTCACCTGCACCCCCAGGTGCACGTGAATCTCCCTTGGAAAGCATCCGCGGATTGTTGCCACCTGTCAGGCGTGCACTCTGAGGTTGGTCAGCGTTCTCATGAGTAACGCTGTGATACCGTCAGTCACATGAAGTGAGATATTTTCTCCCTTCTCGGTGTTCTAAAATCCAGGGGAAATTTATATGAAGACTATGCATGAGAGCACCACTGAAATGACTATCAAGACACTTACTCAAAGGTTGGAGTCCACCGGCAGGAGGCTGGAAGGCCAGACGAGGCTCATGACAAAGGTAGCGTCCTGGGCAGGCTGGAGGGAGCTCGGGGAGAAATGACGCTGCCCTGGTCTCCATGCAGCTGGAAAGCGAAACAGAACAGGGGTGGGGGATAGAAGTCTGCCTTGGGTTGAATGTCTCCCCAAAACTTAATTCCCACTGTGACTGTTGAATGTGGGAAATCCTATTATGGTCATTGAAAGGTGCGGCCTTGAAGAGGTGATTAGATTGTGGGGCTGTGCAGTAGTGAATGGATTAACAGTGGTGGTCAGGGGTGTGGTTTGGAGGCTTTAAAAGGAGAGTGAATGAGAAGGCTGGTGTCTCTGCTCTGCCTTTCTGCAATGTGAGACCACTGGGTCACTGCCGCCACCACCACCACCCTCACCAGATGCATTCCCTGCACTGTGGACTTCCCAGCCTCCGAAACTATAAGCAGTAAATTTCATTTTCTTTATAAATTACCCAGTTCTGTGTATTTTGTTATAAGCAACAGAAACAGACTAATACAAAGACCAAAGCTCTAGTCCCAACTTTGCCCAAATTAGTTCCCTGACTACTTTTGGAAAACAGTTTCATCCTTCTGTGGGCCTCAGTTCTGGTAAATGAACATGAAAAGGATGGACTTGAATCAATCATCTTCATGTGTCTGCAGCAGAACATTCTGCCATTACAAGACAAAGGCAAAAGGCGACACACTCAATTGGAAGAGAGAGAGAAAGAACTCAGAGCAAGGTCTCAGCAAGCACATCAGAGACATGTGCACGATTGAAAACCAAATTAATCTGAAAACTAAATGCATAAGCTGACAGCAGGAGAAAATGAAAAGCTATTTTCTTCTCCTTTAGAGAGCTAGTTCGTACCTCTAAGTGAGCAGAGTATAATCTTCTTAAATGTGAATGCAGTGGGGAATACAGATGCCACTTAGCAAAAAGGTTTGGTAAGGAAATTTAAAGATCATAAATCATAGAGATTAGCTTGTCAGAGGCACGGTGCCCTGATGGGGTACTCCTAGGTTCCTTTATTTAAAAACCTTTTTTTAAATTGTAAAATGAAACATTGATACAGAAAGCCATGAAAAAGAAAAATATGGCTTAATGAATCATTATAAGGTGAACACTTTGGTGACCAGCTCCCAGGGCAGCAAATAGAACCTTGACGGCCACACTAGAAGCCCCTTCATGGACCCTGTGCCAATCACATCCCTTCCCTCCTGGTGACCTCTGCCTTGATTTTTACAGTAATTGCTTCTTTGCATTGCTTTGTAGCTTTTCATCCAAGCGTCCGCTTGCAGACCTGATAGTTAAATTTCTAAGTCTCTCTGAATTTGCACGTTTTTCCTCATCTCTTTCTTTTTCTTACAAGTTATCCATTAAAAGCCTGCATCAATTGATATGTAGAATGCCCCTGAATCTGGATTTTTCTGACTGCATGCTCGTGACGCTGCTCAGCACATCGCTCAGTCCTCTGTACTTCCCGTAAGCTGGATGCAGAGGCTTGACCTGACTCGTGCTGGATCTCCTTGGCAGGACCACCGTGGGTTGTGGCCCCTCCTCGTGACACTTGTCTGCTTTCCAGCTGGTGATGCCAGTGGCTATTGATGCTCCGTATCTACACAGTGCTCTCTGCTACACCTTCCTGTGGCGAGGAAGGTTCCGTATCTGTGCTGTCCAGTAGGGTAGCCACTAGCACAGGTAGTTATTGAACAATTGGAATGGGGCTGCTGTGACTGAGGAATAAAGTTTTTATTCAATTTTACTGAATAGGTTTAAATAGCTACAGGTGGCTAGTGACTACTCTATTGGACAGCACAGGATACCTCAACTTCCTTGGGATTTGCAAAAGGGTGACATTTTAATTCTACCCTTTTTTGTCCATTTATTAATTAGAATGATTTTATAAAGGGATGCTTTGCTCACTTATTGTACCAGCTGGTACAGTATGCGGCGATAAAACAGGATAACTTCTTGTTTATTCTCCACTATCCACAGATTTTCAAGATAATGCATTGATTTCCCCATCATCCTCTGAATGATGAGTATTTTAAATTTTAAAAAATACTAAATTTTTAAAAAAAACACTCATGAATTTAAATATATTTGATGAGTTTCAATCAATTGGAATTAATATTCACCATAAAACGGAAAGCTCGTCCCATCTTTGTTTGGCAGATGAGTTGGCTTTACATTGGCTCCTGAGTCCATTTGACATTGCACCAGTGGTCTTTGATCGCTTCTGTGCTCTCTGGAATGACAAGATGTTCCAGGCTCTCTTTGACATTTCTTACCCCAGTGCTGGAACCAGCCATTTATCCAAGAAACTCTGATCTCTTTTAAGGGGAAAAGATACTTCAAGATCACAGTATGGGCCCTAAAGATGGTTATTGTTACTGGGTTTGTCTATTATTTCAGGCTAGATTAGTGAACAGAATTAGGAAATATTTTACTTTTTTAAAGATAAAACACCTCACGACTTTACACTATTTCCGATTCAAATTCAGGACTATGTAGTTTACTATTTGGTTTTTAAACTTAATCTCTCCTACATTTGTAATTCTTTTCCTCTACACCAAGAATGCTGGTTTTTAAGGGCTGAGAAGATGATAAAATTAGAATATCCCATGATTTCTAATGTACTTGATCTCATATCACGCACACCACAGTCTCACGATAAAAATACTAATACTTGCATGGATTTATGGTCAATTGATTTTCAACAAGGGTGACAAGACAATCCAGTGGGGGAAAGAACAGTCTTTTCAACAAACAGTGCTGGGAATACAGGATATGCACATACAGAAGAACGAAGTTGGATGCCTTCCTCACACCATTCGTGAAAATTAACTCAAAATGTATCAAAGACCTAAATGTAATAGCTAAAACTATAAAACTCTTAGAAGAAAACGTAGGTGTAAATCTTTGTAAACTTTGATTAGGCAACTGTTCCTTAGATATGACACCTGATGTACAAAGAGAAAATAGATAAATTGGACTCAACAAAATTAAAAACTTTTGCTCTCCAAATGACACATCAAGAAAGTGAAAAGACAACCAGAATCATATATCTGGTAAGGACTGGTGTCCACAATGCACAATGAAGTCACACAACTCAACAATAAAAAAGACAAATAGCCCTGTTAAACAATGGGCAAACTATTTGAATAGATATTTCTCTGAAGAAGATACGTAAGTGGCCATTAATCCCATGAAAAGATATTCAGCATCATCACTCATTAGGGAAATGCAAATCAGGACCACTGTTAGATACCTCTTATACCCACTAGATTGGCTATAATCAAAACGAGAAATAATAACAAGTATAAGTGTGAATGTGAAGAAATTGGATCCTCATACATTGCTGGTAGAAATGTAAAAATGTACAGCTGCTTTGGAAAACTGACAGTTCCTCAAAAGGTTGAATATAGAATTACCTTATCATTTAGCAATTCTAATTCAATAGAACTGAATTCCAATAGAAGTAAAAACATATGTTCACCCAAAAAGTTGCACACAAACGTTCATAATAGCCCCCAAATGGTAACATCCCAATTATCCATCAAGTGATGCATGAATAAGCAAAATGTGGTATACTCATGCGATGAATACTAATTGGCCCTAAAAAGGAATGAAGCACTGATACATGCTACAATGTGGATAAACCTTGAAAACGTTATTCTAAGTGAAAGAAACCAGTCACAAAAGGCCACATATTATATAATTCCATTTATATAAAATGTCCAGAATAAGCAAATCTGTAGAGACAGAAAATATATTAGTGATTGCCAGGGGCTAAGGAGAGGGGAGCACGGGAATGACTGGTAATGGGTATGGGGTCTCTGTCTGTGGTGATGAGACTGCGGGGGTGTCAGATGGTGCTGATGGTTTCACAGCCTTGTGAATCTACTAAAGCCACTTTAAAAGGGTGAACTCCATGGTAAGTAAATTATATCTTAATTTAAAAAATACTAATACTAATCTAGTACCAATTACCATAATTACTGAAACCATTTAAAATATTTTTGCACTTTTCCCCCACTCTTTCTCCATTGTTTTATAGCTATACTTGATCTATATTGCCTGAGCGTAGTCATTTCATATGTACCCTCTCCTTTTCTACCCTAATTTACTCAAGTTCTCCAAATAACTGTATGTTTATTGTTCGCTACCACTACTTATATCGATGTGTCTCAAGTCATTTTGGTTGTCTGAAGCTTTCTTTCTAGTACAGTCCTCAGGAAAAGCTCATCGACCAGTATCCCTTCAGTTTTACATGTCAGTGATGGTGTGTACCCTTTATACTCAAAGGTCAATCTAACTCCCTGGAAACCCTTAGTTGACATCTTCTTGTGGCTGTTGATTTTGAGAAGTCTGATGATAATGTAACTTTCTTTCCCTCATCAATCACTTGCTAGATGTCCCAAATACTTTTTCGTTTCATTTACAGTCTAGTAATTTTAATAAATATGTTTTGGGGTTGGTCATTCTGGGTATTATACTTGGGTATGTGGTCTCAGGTCAATAAGTAGTTTAAACATTTTTAATTAAAAATTAAAAAAAGATTTTAAAAGATAGTTTTCAGTATTTGCTTTGTTTAATCCTTTGCCTTTCTTCTTCAAGGATTTCCTTTATATGTAAGTTGGATCTTCTTTGCTTTTTTAAAAATATTTGTCATTTTCTCCCAAACCCTTTTTATCATTCCCTTCATTTCTAAAAAGAAAATGAAAATATTAAAAAATTTCTTTCTTCTGACATTCTATTTTTCTTAGAGTCCAATTTGTTTTGTTTATTCACTTTTAAGTTCCTTCTAATTTGTTCTTAATTCTGAAAATGACTTTTTAAAATTTTCTAATTATTTTCTGTTTTGTTATTTCACTTCTGAGTTTTTTTTTTTTTTTTTTTGACCGGTAAGGGGATCGCAACCCTCAGCACGGTGTGGTCTGCACCACGCTCAGCCAGTGAGTGCACCGGCCATCCCTATACAGTATCCGAACCCACGGCCTTGGTGCTATCAGTGCTGCACTCTCCCGAGTGAGACACGGGGCCGGCCCTGAGTTTTTCCATTTTGGTTTTCATCTTTTCCTGTCTTATATCATTTTCTTAATTTTTTTAGATCATTTTGAAATGAAGCCTCCCTTTTGGATCTGTTCTGTGAGTATATCTTTCTATAGTGCTTTCCTTTTTTCCCCATAGTAGCTTTCTATCAGACTTGTCCTCAATAGCTCCTAGTGCCATTTTAATGTGAAATTAGTTTTCTTGCACTATTAGAAAGAGGCATGGTCAGGGTAGCTCCACTAACTTCATAGAGCTTTCCCTATCTTTTCACGTAGCATTAAAAACAAGGTGGCTCAAAAATCTTGTGATGGAGGGTGGAGGAGTAAATAGCAGAGTTTTGTGAATCTAAACACCATCCATTAAAAGGATCCGGAGCGCCGAGTCCCAGAAAAACAGAGCGGGGACAACTGCAGCGTGTAGTGCGAGGTGGGGCTGGACGCGCAGCCCGCCCGCCCGCCCGCCTGGCGACCCGCAAGAGTGGACACCAACTCCGTCACCTCAGCTTCCTGAGCGAGCCCTGCGGCCACTGGAGCAGCTCCGACGGCGGAGCAGAAGCCAGATGGTCAGAGGAGCCCAGCAGCCCCAGTAGCCACGGAGTCGCCTGCCCCCAGACTGACAGACACAGTGGAGAAACCACCTCAAAAATGGAAAAGCAGGACTGTACTCTCACCCAGCCCAGCCCAGTGTGCACAGAGTGGGGAGACGTCCGGCCAGGGAGGCGGAGACTCGACAGAAACCACACACCCTGTGGGGTCGCCACTGCACGATCCAATAGCCCAGGCCAGAGCACAGGGAACAGGGAGAAGTCCTGCACAGGAAGTGAAAGCTCAACAGAGATCACACACCCTGTGGTACGTGATCCAACAGCCCAGCAGAGTCCAAGCTGACCAGAAAGGTGGCTCCCCGGAGAGGACCAAGACCCGAGGCAACCACACACACAAGGCACTAGAGGCCAACTGAGTAGTCACAGAGGTAGCCATACCAAATTGGCAACCACGGCAACATCTTAGTTAGTCAATAGTCTCAAACCGGTGGACTGTGAAACCCCCTGCCACAATGAATAAACATCAAAAAAGAGATAACAGAAATACAAAAAATCAAGAAAGTACACCACCAAAAGTTAATAAATCTCAAACTCTAGATCCTATAGAACAAGAAGCCCTTGAAATGACTGACAAGGAATTTTGAGTGATAATTCTAAGGAAACTGAATGAGATACAAGAAAACTCAGCTAGACATCATGATGAAATGAGGAAAAGTATACAGGATCTGAAAGAGGAAATGTACAAGGAAATCAATGTCCTGAAAAAAAATGTAGCAGAACTTGCTGAACTGAAGAAGTTATTCAGCGAAATAAAAAACACAACGGAGAGTTTAACCAGCAGGCTTGTCGAAGTTGAAGAGAGAACCTCTGAACTTGAAGATGGGCTGTTTGAAATAACACAAGCAGACAAAAAGAAAGAAAAAAGAATCAAAGACATTGAAGAAAATCTGAGAGAGATATCAGACAACCTTAAGCGCTCAAATATCTGAGTCATGGGTATTCCAGAAGGGGAGGAAAACGGAGATTGCATTGAAAACATATTAAACAAAATAGTGACAGAAAACTTCCCCGGTATAGGAAAAATCACAGATCTTCAGATCCAGGAAGCTCAACGATCTCCAAACGTATTCAACCCAAAAAGGCCTTCTCCAAGACATGTTATAGTCAAATTGGCAAAACTCAGAGACAAAGAGAGAATCTTAAAAGCTACAAGAGAGAAGCGTCAAATCACCTATAAGGGAGCCCCGATCAGGCTAACATCAGACTTTTCATCACAAACCCTAAAAGCTAGAAAGGAATGGGATGATATATTCAAAATACTGAAAGACAAAGATTGCCGGCCAAGAATACTCTACCCTGCAAGGCTATCCTTCCGAAATGAAGGGCAAATAGTATATTTCTCAGACAAACAAAAACTGCGGGAGTTCACTACCACACGACCACCCTTACAAGAAATCCTCAAGGGAGTACTGGGTTTGGTTCCTGAAAAATAACTACCACTGCCATAAAAACCCAAGAAAAATCAATACCCACTAGTATAATAAAAATAGCATTCATGAAGAGAAAACAAACAAACAAAAATGCTATCTACAACCTAAGGTACCTACAAACACAGAAACCAAACAGTAAATCAGACAGCAAGGAACAAAAGACACCTAAGACAACCAAACAACCAATAAAATGCTAGGAATAAATCAACACCTTTCAATAACAACTCTTAATGTAAAAGGCTTAAATTCCCCAATCAAAAGACACAGACTGGCTGACTGGATCAAAAAGGAGGACCCAACTATATGCTGCCTACAAGAGACCCACCTCACCCATAAAGATTCACATAGACTCAGAGTGAAAGGATGGAAAAAGATTTACCATGTAAACAGAAAAGAAAAATGAGCTGGAGTAGCTATTCTTATATCTGACAAAGTAGACTTTAAACTAAAAACCATAAAAAGAGACAATGAGGGACACTACTTAATGATAAAAGGACTGATCCATCAAGAAGACATAACAATCATAAACATGTACGCACCCAATGTTGGAGCAGCCAGATTTATAAAACAAACTCTATTAGACCTAAAGAAGGAAATAGACACTAATACCATAATAGCAGGGGACCTGAACACCCCACTGTCAATATTAGAAAGATCATCTAGGCAAAGAATCAGTAGAGAAACACAAGATCTAAACAAGACTCTAGACCAATTGGAATTGGCAGATATCTACAGAACATTCCATCCAACACCTCAGAATATTCATTCTTCACATCAGCACATGGATCATTCTCCAGGATAGATCACATATTAGGTCACAAATCAAGTCTCAATAAATACAAAAAAATTGGAATTATCCCATGTATTTTCTCAGACCACAAAGGATTAAATCTAGAAATTAATAAGAAGTGAAACTCTGGAAACTATACAAACACATGGAAATCAAACAGCATTCTACTTAATGACATATGGGTCCAAGAAGAAATCAAGCAGGAAATCAAAAAATTTATTGAAAGTAATGAAAATAATGAGGCATCATACCAAAACCTGTGGGATACTGCAAAAGCAGTATTAAGGGGGAAATTTATTGCATTAAATGCTCACCTCAGAAGAATGGAAAGATGGCAAGTGAACAACCTAACACTTCACCTTAAACAACTGGAAAAACAAGAACAATCCAAACCTAAAGTTAGCAGACGGAAAGAAATCATTAAGATCAGAGCAGAACTGAACGAAATTGAAACCAAAATAACAATTCAAAAGATCAATGAATCAAAAAGTTGGTTTTTTGAAAAGATAAATAAAATTGACAAACCATTAGCGTGGCTAACTAAAAAAAGAAGAGAGGACTCAAATAACAAAAATTAGAAACGAAAAAGGTGATATTACAACTAATTCATCTGAAATACAAGGAATCATTCGAGACTACTATAAACAACTATACGCCAACAAATTTGAAAATCTGGAGGGAATGGATAAATTTCTGGACACACACAAGCTCCCAAAACTGAACCATGAAGACGTAGAAAATTTGAACAGACCAATAACAATAAAGGAGATTGAAGCTGTTATCAGAAGGCTCCCAACAAAGAAAAGCCCAGGACCAGATGGATTCACAGCAGAATTTTACCAAACATTCAAAGAGGAATTGACACTGATTCTTTACAAACTATTCCGAAAGATTGAAACAGATGCAAATCTCCCAAACTCATTCTATGAAGCAAACATCATCCTGATACCAAAACCAGGTAAAGATATAACCAAAAAAGAAAACTACAGTCTGATATCCTTGATGAATATAGATGCAAAAATCCTCAGTAAAATACTAGCAAACAGAATACAGCAACATATATGTAAAATTATTCACCACGATCAAGTGGGATTCATCCCAGGGATGCAAGGTTGGTTCAACATATGCAAATCAATAAATGTGATACACCATATTAATAAAATCAAACACAACGACCATATGATCATCTCTATAGATGCCAAAAAAGCATTTGATTAAGTTCAGCACTCATTCATGACAAAGACCCTCTATAAGCTAGGTATAGAGGGAAAGCATCTCAACATAATTAAAGCCATATATGACAAACCCACTGCTAATATAATCCTGAATGGGGAAAAGCTGAAAGCTTTTCCTTTAAGAACAGGAACTAGACCAGGATGCCCACTCTCACCACTCCTGTTCAACATAGTGTTGGAAGTATTAGCCAGAGCAATCAGAGAAGAGAAGGAAATAAAGGGCATCCAGATTGGAAAAGATGAAGTCAAACTGTCCCTGTTTGCAGATGACATGATCCTATATATCGAACAGCCTAAAACCTCTCCAAAAAACTCTTGGAATTGATAAATGATTTCAGCACAGTAGCAGGATATAAAATCAACACACAAAAATCAGTAGCATTTCTTTTCTCCAATAGTGAACATGCAGAACGAGAAATCAAGAAAGCCTGCCCATTTACAATAGCCACCAAAAAAATAAAATACTTAGGAATTGAGTTAACCAAGGAGGTGAAAAATCTCTGTAATGAGAACTACAAACCACTGCTGAGAGAAATTAGGGAGGATACAAGAAGATGGAAAGATATCCCATGCTCTTGGATTGGAAGAATCAACATAGTGAAAATGTCCATACTACCCAAAGTGATATACAAATTCAATGCAATCCCCATCAAAATTCCAAAGACATTTTTCTCAGAAATCGAAAGAACTATCCAGACATTTATATGGAATAATAAAAGACCACACATAGCCAAAGCAATGCTGAGCAAAAAAAATAAAGCTGGAGGCATAACACTACCTGACTTTAAGCTATACTACAAAGCTATAATAACCAAAACAGTATGGTACTGGCATAAAAACAGACACACTGATCAATTGAATAGAATAGAGAATCCAGAAATCAACCCACACACTTACTGCCATCTGATCTTTGACAAAGGCACCAAGCCTATTCACTGGGGAAGGGACTGCCTCTTCAGCAAGAGATGTTTAAGTTTAATGTCTCCCTGGAGGCCAAGAAATTGGCCAGGAGACAGTCCAAGGGCATGGGCATGGAGGTTTGGATCATGAGGGTCATGTGTAGTGGGTGAGAAAGGGCACGCAGTCCTGGTAGAAGAAGTGTGCCAACAAAGAGCATCCTCTCTGGTGTCCACCTTCTTTTCGAGAGGAAAGCCACGACCAGCTAATGAACAATACTTCAATAGCTGGGGGGCATGAATAAAGTTCCCTTGGCCACGTGTCTGGCCTTCGTAGAGACCAGGGTTGTAGAGAGTAGTCGGGGGAACTCGTAGAGGCAGGGCAGACCCAGTGACTCACCCTGAATTGAGGCCGGTGTTGGATGCATTGGTCTGCAACGGCAAAAGTAGAGGGCACCTGGTTTTGGCAGGTCTGGGAAGGGCAGCCAGGAGGCGGCCAATCAACCCAAAAGAGAGAGGGTCATCCGGCAACATTGGTCAAGACCCTTCCTGGGTTTTGGCACCAAAATGAAAGAAAGTGAGCCAAGACATCGGGTACTGTTCAAGCTTTATCAAAGGAAAAGCATCTGCCCGGCTGCGCTGAAAGTGGGGGGATAGCCTGGGGCTGCCCTGAAAGAGGAGGGCAGCAGCAACAATGGGATTGCGAAAGTTTATATTAGCTGTTGGGTGCAAACTGTACGGGGAGGAGGGACCACTAGGTTGATGTAACTGGGTGGAGAACTGCACTGATGCAGAAGCCAGAAAGCTATTTCTGTTTAAGTCAGGAGGCTTCTTGTAAAGGGAAAGCGGGAGCGGCTTGGTGCTGGAGTGGAAGACAAGGCCAGCGGCTATTTTGTGCCTACTGTGTGCACAATGGTGCCAGTCATGTCCAAAATCCATCAATAACCTTTGTCATTTTAACCATTTTTAAGTGTACAATTTAGTGACATTACTACATTTACATTTACGAGTACATTTATTAGAATTCTGCCATGAATACAGACCAGCTAGGGTTTTAAAGATAAAATAGAGACATTTAACAATACAAAGGCATTTTAATGATTATCATTATTACTATCAAATTAAGTTTTCATAATACAGTCCAAGTTATCATGGAACTAGTATGCAATACTACATTTGTAGTTACCAAAAGCAACAAAAGTTTGGCAAGATTAGGAATCCTGGTCCAGAAAAGACAGTAATACTTGCTTAAAATCCACAAATAATGTATATTAGACATAAAAATTATCAATTTTTACATCAGAAAGGACTTGGGGATCATTTGTTATAAATCAAGCATTTTAGAGATGAAGAAAATAAACATCATGAGATAAGCACGGTACTCAAGTTTTCATATGTAGTTAGTACAGACAAGATTTTCAGATTTTGAGTTTGTAAGATGCAAATGGAGATTTTAGAAAATATCACTAAAAAATGTGATATTTTAATGACCTCACATGACCACTGTGCGTTTACAGACTGCCCGTAGTCCCTTGCATATCTGCATTCTTTTCCAGTTGAGTTTTTAAAATCCTCTTCAAAGGATTATGTAATCACAGGATTGACATAAATATGATTAAGATGCCATCTAATACCATTTTCCCCAGCTTCCTATGAATGATCACTGCCTGCTTAATGACAAAACATTTATCTAAGGAAATATCCACCAAGACTGTCTACTAAGGCTTTACTTTCTTGCTAAACAAAAGATTTTTAATGGGAACATCCCTGATGGATATCTATTTGCTAGTTTCCGAAATGAATTACTTTTGAATTGTGGTTAAAAATAAATCCAGTGGGGTTTTTGATCTCCTAAAAACAGCAATGTTACCTATTACCATAGTATATGAAAACAAACAAAATTTATCAATGAAGTATTTTATAGACCTATAAACTTAATTATAGTATTCAGTATTATAATTCTGCTTTGAATCCTGACATCCTTTTTTTCCCAAATAAAAATGCCCCCATAATCTAACTTCCAGGGTAATATAGATAGCTTAGAATCATTAATCTTACCTTTATAAAGTTGCACTCATTAAATGCACTAAAAGATTTTATATGCAAGCAAATATTGATAACTATGAAGGTTTTTAAAAAAATCTATGTCATTAAAAATTCAAAATGCATTATTTTAACATAGAGATATGACTCGTGGATATTATTCTACACCCATAAGCACTGTAACTAGACTAATATTGCATATTAGTTTTGGAAGGTAAATGTAATAAAAAACATGATAGGTCACTTTATTGCACTGATTTTTTTTTATGTCCACTTTCTTGACTAATTGATTTAACTATTATAATGGCTAATACAGAATATTCTAGAACCTTTATGTTCAGCATCAGTTGTTACAACTTCCTAAATATTACTTTATATTCAACAGATGTCTTTTACAGAAATTATGCAAATTTCTCTTACATGAAGGTTAAATTCTAACAGAATTTGGCAGATACTCATGTTTTTGGTTCTTTGTAACTCCAGCCAGGCAGATAAAACCAGGCTTGACCTCGTCTGAGATCAGTTCTCTTGTCAAGATTGTACTCATGTCTCCTTTTTGAAGTATCAGTATTCTTTGGTGTCCTTATGTTTTCATTTTGTGATGTTTTACTTGCTTTCCTCCCTAATTTTATCTCAGCATTTTGGAACATATTATCAGTAGTTACTTTTACCGTTTTCTATAGTGAAAAATTAAAGCATGATGAGGTAAAGAAGCAGGTTGAAATAATAATACATACAAAATAATAAACATGCCATTGCTATACTGTTGGGGATCTAAGTAAAGAAGGCAATGCTAAACTTTGCTAATTTGGAAAATTATGGTTTTCCCTATATTCTGACTAAAAACTGTGTAAGTGACAGATGGCTATCATACTGAATTCGAGTAGAGAATTATATGGTAGCTGTTACGTGTTCAAGATTTTACTTGAACACGGCTAATTTTACTTGAACATGCTAATTTAGGCTCTCTGCAAATGCCCAAAGCCCTGTCTAACTTTACCATTTCAGAGTCGAAGCGCTCAGAAAGGTTCTTTTATAGTCATAGTACTTCCTTTGCATATATTCAAGAAAGGACACTGGTTTATGTATGAATAAAAATTTAAAAAATGATTTCCATTCTCTAGGATAAATACCTAGAAGTGGGAATGATAGATCATAAAATAGTTCAATTTCTAATTTTTGAAGGAACTTCTCACTGTTTTCCATAGCACCTGCACCATTTTGCATTCCCACCAACAGTGTATGAGGGTCCCAACTTCTCCTTCCTTCCTTCCTTCCTTTTTTTTGATAATAGCCATCCTGATACGTGTGAGATGATATCTCATTGTGGTTTTGGTTTGCATGTCCCTGATGATTAGTGACACTGAGCATCCTTTTATATTTCTGTTGGCCATTTATAT
Organism: Cynocephalus volans; assembly: GCF_027409185.1. Classification (NCBI taxonomy): domain Eukaryota; kingdom Metazoa; phylum Chordata; class Mammalia; order Dermoptera; family Cynocephalidae; genus Cynocephalus; species Cynocephalus volans. Next base: position 84,722,938 of record NC_084466.1, on the reverse strand, counting down.
GTCTTCTTTGGAAAACTGTCTGTTCAGAATCTTTGCCCACTTTTTAATCGGTCTTTATTACATTCTAGGAGTTCCTTATATAAGAAGGTACTTCAGAAAGTTTGATATATGGTTTGCAAACATTTCTCCCATTCCATAGGTTGCCTTTTCACTTTGTTGACTATTTCCTTTATTTATTTATTTATTTATTTATTTATTTATTTATTTATTTATTTATGCTGTGCAGAAGCTTTTAAATCTGATGTAGCCCCACTTGTCAATTTTTGCTTTTGTTGCCTGTTTTTTGCATTCATCTCCAAGAAATTATTGCCAAGTTCAATGTCATGAAGCTTTTCCCCAAATGCTTTCTTCTAGGAGTTTTACAGTTCCAGGCCTTACATTTTAGTTTTTAATCCATTTTGAATTGATTTTTCTGTACAGTTTAAGATAAGGGTCCAATTTCATCTTTTGCATATGATATCCAATTTTCCCAACAACATTTGTTGAAGAGACTATCCTTTCCCCATTGTATATTCTTGGCACCCTTGTCAAAGATCAGTTGATCACATATACATGGATTTATTTCTGGGGTACCTGGTATTCTGTTCTATCAGTCTATATGTATGCCAGTATCATACTGTTTTAATTAAAGTAGCTTTGTAATATATTTTGAAACCAGGAAGTGTGATGCCTCCAGTTTTTTTCAAGACTGATTTGGCTACTTGGAGTCATTTGTGGTTCCATATAAGTTTTTGGGTTGTGTTTTCTTTTCTATAAAAAATGCATTTGGGATTTTGATAGTGATCGCCTTGAATCTGTAGATCACTTTTAGATAATATGGACATTTTGACAATATTAAGTCTTCCAATCATGAACATGGGATGTCTTCCTATTTGTTTGTGTCTTTAATTTCTTTCAGCAGTCTTTTATAGTTTTCAATATACAAGTCTTTCACTTCCTTAGTTTATTTCCTAGGTATTTTATTCTTTTTTGTTTTATTTAAAAGAAAATTATTTTCCTAATTTCCTTTTCAGATAGATTGTTGTTTATTCCAAAAGAATGAAAATCAGGATCTGGAAGAGATATGTGCACTTGCATGTTCACTGCAGCACTATCACAGCAGCTAAGATGTGAAAACAAGCTAAATGTCTATGGAGGATAAATGGATAAAGAAAATGTGGTATATATGAGGGTAATTCAAAAAGTACGTGGAAATATAGAATTGAAAGATAATGCAAATATTTTCGTGAATTTTTTGAAGTACCTTTGTACCTACGATGAAATACTATTCACCTTAAGAAAGAAAGAAATTCTGCAATGTGGGACAGAATGGGTGAACCTTGAGGACATTATGCTACGTGAAACAAGCAAGTCACAGAAGGACAAATACTGCATGATTCAACTAATATGTGTATCTAAAATGGTCAAATTCATGGGATCAAAGAGCAGAATGGTGGTTACCAGTGGCTGTGGGAAGGGAAAAAATGGGGTGTTACTAATCAATGGGCATAAAGTTTCAGTCAAGTGGGATGAATAAGTTCTAAATTTCTGTCATACAAATTTGTATCTATCGTTAATAATATTGTATTGCACACTTAAAAATTTGTGAAGAGGGTAGATCTCATGTTAAGTGTACTTACTGCAATGAAATAAAATTTAAAGTAATAAACCAAAAAAGATGAAATCTTAAATATTGAGATCTTTCAAGTGAGTAAAAAAGTAAAGCATAAATTAATTTACAATTTACAGCCTCCTAACATATGAGAGATTTACAAAAGCGAGGAATCAAGCTCACACACATATGAGAATTACATCATTTATGTCATTTTGCTTTGAGAATAATAGCCCCAAATCTACCCAACATCTTTTGATTAAGGCTGGGCACTTTCCATGTGGTAGTGCTTTTGATCCCACAAATGTTAGTGGTAGTTTTTCTTATTTTGTTAAAGTGCAGCACTAAAGAATCCTGAATACTCACTAACAACTAGCAACAGGTTCTTTAGGCTGAAGAAAATGCCATTCTCATGACCACGTCTCACTAGAAAAGGCAGGCTACGAACAGCCACAGCAAGGCAGGAAGAGTCCTGCTGAGCTTGGCGGTCAGTGCTTCCAAACTGGTGAACTGGACTCACCTGCTGGCACAATTTAATCTAAATTTGTAATACCTAAAAGTTGCTTTAAGTGTTGCAAAGTATGACAGAAGCATAAAGTAGACATAGTGTACATTGATATGCATTTACAAAGGGGATTAATTCACAAATATTTCTAAAATAACACACACCTTCCTTCACTCAAGATGAAGTCTGGCCTCACTCAGCACCTGCTGGGCTGTGGGACAGCTTCTTTCTCCCAGGCCCTTCTAGAGCCTAATTCTTCATAATTTTTCTCTCTTAACACCCTGCTTAACTGAGAGGCTTATGGCAGGTTGGTGCAGGGCCCTCTATTCAGTAGGCATCCCTGAGAATCTCATAGTATGTAACTTGAGGACTTCAACTTTGATTGTCTCTAAATAACGTTAAAATAAAAATTCTTAAATATACATGTTAAAATGCATAGGGTGTGCAAAAAACACGCATCCTGGATGTTGTGCTACTTTCATGAACAAAATCTGTCCAATGGGACAAAAACTATTATGATGCTGTGGAAATATTATTTCTATAAATTTTAACTAAGAATTTACTACTTAAATATGGCTAATTTAAATACAGTATATTTATATATTCATTTATATGTATTTATAATCTATTTTTATTTATATATAACTTATAATAATCACAATGTATAATATAATATATACTTAAATGTATTAAATACTTTTATATTAAATACATTAAACACACACATTTCAAGATATATTTTGATTTGACTGGTATTTTACCTCTTTGCATATGTGAAAATATAGTTATCACATCAACAAATAAATAATGTGTCTACTGGCTATAGAACTATGGCAGAGTGAAAATAGTTGCATAGAAAGTGAAGGATACCATCCGGGGGAAGGCATATCAAACCAAAGGACTACAACTCTTGTTCTTGGAAAGCGCCTGTGCATATATCACGCCTACAGGTGCATATGAGGAACAGACTGACCCATCTGTGATGCTCTCTGCAGTATTTTTTATCTCACTGTAGCTACCTTGCAAAATTAAGGCATTCTACATTAAACGAGTATTTTTTCAAAAAGTCCACAAAGGATTATCAGAGGATATAAAATTACTCACCTATCTTTAAAACATGAGGATGTTTAAAAAAGAATATGAGTTCCTTAGAACTACTGGTATTTTATTTACTAAAATTGTTAAATGCTGAAGTGTGCACATCAACTTATTGTATATTAGAATGAAGTTTTTAAAAAATAAGAGAGTGGCATCTAAATGGTAAATATGAATTAACGAGATTAGTAAAACATGATTTATACAATTTAAAAAATTGATTAAGTAATCATTAAACAACCTTGACTCCATCACCCAAAAACTCAAGATTATTACAATTTTCCCACTATGTAGAAACAATGACTAATGAAGAAAATTACAGTAAAAACAAAGAAATCCAACACAGTATATAGTTCATAGATTTTAAAAAGGGTGGAAAAAAGTAAATGCTATATATACATTTTGCTACTGAAAATTCTGATCCAGATGGGAAAGAAACACACATTAATTATATTAAAGGAAGCCTATCACTTCAATACAGATGAAGTGACGCAGCAAACAAAACGAGAACATGCTTACCAGAAAAAAAAATGGTACTTACTGGAGAAAACCACATCACTTTAAGAATCCAAATTGTAAGAGCAAAGTTCACAACGAGGATGACGAGTAAAAGAAGAACAAATAAGTAGAGGCAGCGCTTCCTCCAGCTGTAAATGCCGATGCTGTAGACGTCCTGGTCCTCTGGCCTCTCTATGTGGGCACCGTCCGTGGCCGTGCTGTACTGTTCACGGACCATCTGCCAGGACAGGCGTGGGGCAGGGACAGCGGGCAGGTGGGGGCGGAGGGAGAGAACTTGTTAGTCAATACTGATTTACTCTGACCCCCCAAATAATAGTTTTTACTCCAATAATAGATTTTCAAAATTAATGTTTTTAAAAAGATAACTAAATGTTACTTTGAAACATGCCACTGTATTTCAACCACTGGGAGATATTTAATCTGCCATTTAAAATACTTTAGATATGACAAATTGATATGAAATCCAGTGACCATATTTTCAGATTTTAATCAATAAATTTAAATCAATAAACATACATTTAAATAATTAAATTTAAATTAACATATATAGGTATGTATGTATACAGCTTTCAAAATTCAGCAGGGTCAGACTAGAAGTTGAAGCATGAACCTAAAATAATCAAGTTCTCAAGTTCTCAAGTCTCAGTGGGAGGAAATCAGACTGGTACCTGTATATCTTAAAAAAGAAAGACTCCAACACTCATAATGATTAAATTACATCTTTCTTTAGCTGCTAAATTATTCAGAATTAAAAATGCTCTTTACAAGTTACCCACCACACTAACCTTTGCCTATAATAAAGTTCCTAAGTACTGACCTACCTTAAGAAAGATCAGAATGTTTACACAAATGTGTACAAATACTCATTGTTTTATGTAGAGTAAGAGTTTCAGCAACAATTCCAACTCCATGAAGAGGTTTAAAAAATTATTCATTTTTTCATTTACATATGGAACAAAATAAAGTGTTTTTTAAGCTATAAAGTGAAAATCAGAGATTACAAATACTTTTCTGATTGTAAATGTAGTAAAATAATAAATCAGAAAATAAAATGTTCTCCTCTGGGATTCTTTATGCAAAGGTTATGTGGAACATTTATTTTTAGGGATGATTTGGAGGTGTCCTTATTACAAACAAGTCATGGTCTGAAATAACTCTTTAAATCTCTTTTCAATTTAACAATAGGCATTTTCCCATGTTCTAAATGATTATATAAAATTGTGCTATTTACCATACAGTGTTTTCAATACCCAGGACTGACAACCTACATTATTCAGCACCTAAATGTTTACTGATTTCATGAGGGCATTATTCACTTACTCATTTCTTCGAAGCCCTTCAGTCTTCCCTGTATCAGAAAGTCCATCCCACCCCAGCCTGGTTGCTCCGGCCCAGGTTGGAGCTTATCCTCGCTGCTTCTCTTTCCCTCAAGCCCCACGCCAGCAAGTCTCACTTACTCTGCTTCACACGTGTCCCAAATCTGTCCCCTTCTCTACCTTCCACTGCTGCCACTGTGACTTCCTCTCCTCCCGCTGGTTCCTTCTTACCTTTCAGTAGCAGCTCACATGTCACCTCCTAAAAGAAGCCTTCTGCGGACACTCGGTCACTCTCTGTCACATCACTCTATTAAATTTGTTTCAAGTGCTTATCAGTATCTACAATGATGGTGACAGATGCAGAATTTCTGTAAAGGACAGACAGACTCTCCATCTCCTTTCACCATGTAAGGTGACCTGAGCAGGGGTTCTGGGGTGAGGACACCGACGTCTTTGGGGGCTGTTATTCTGTCCACCACGTGTGCTTTTGTTCACACTTACATAAAACTGAGAAACTCTAGGACCCTCTTAAGACCCTTCTGTTGTGGCTCAGGGAGGGCTGATGGCAGTTCTGCTATGAGGATGCCCCTAACTGCCCCTCGGTCTGCACCGGGCACCTGTTTTACCCGGTTGTAACTGGTTTATTGCCTCCCTCTCTTTAGAACGTAAACTCCATGTGAATCTTTTCTGTTGGATTCATTGCCACATCCCTAAACTAGTACAACTGACAAGTACATTCGTCCCCTTTATCTGCGGTTTCACGTTCTGTGGTTTCACTTAGCCAGAGTCAACCGCCCTCCAAAAATATTATGTAGACAATTCCAGAAATAAACAATCCATAAGTTTTAAATTGTGCAGCGTTCTATATAGCACGATGAAACCTCGCACCATCTGCTCTGTCCTGCCCAGGGTGCGAATCCTCCCTTTGTCCAGTGCATCTATGCTGTGGACGCCACCCACCTGTTAGCCGTGTAGTAGCCCTCTCGGTGGTCACATGGACTGCCACGTACCATAGTCCTTGTGTTCAAGGAACCCTAATTTGACTGAATAATGTAGCCCAAGAGTAGTGACGCTGGCAATTCGGGTATGCCAAAGAGAAGCTGTAGAATGCTTCCTTTAAGTGAAAAAGTGAAAGCTCTTGACTTACTGAGGAAAGAAAAGTATATGCTGAAGTTGCTAAGGTCTACGGTAAGAACAGATCTTCTGTCCATGAAATTGTGAAAAAGGAAAAAGAAATTCACGCTATTTTTGCTGTCACATCTCAAACTGCAGAAGTTATGGCCACAGTGCTGATATATGTAGTGTAGGGTTGGGTGCGATCTGCAGTTTCAGGCATTAACGGGGTGCTTGGAACGATTCCCTTGTGGATAAGAGGGGGCTACTCTAATAGGCACAAATTAAATGCCTTGAATGAATGAATGAATGAATGAACTGTCGAATTTGACAAATACTGAGTTACCTTCTAGAAAATGGGGCTGGATAGATGGAGTAAATCCTATGAGGTGTAGATAGTGAATGAAATACTCTACGATTTATGAACACGCTCAGCCCATGGAGAAAACATTTAGTACTCGTGGCCACTCTTCTAAAATAATGATTGTGAATGAGGAGCTAATCCCAAGTGGGGTGCAGACTGGTGGATAAAAATGAAACATGCTGTCCATGTTAAAGTGTCTTCAGAGCTGACATGTTGGGAAGGGGACTGATAACATAAAAATATGAGGTCTCTGGTATTTTAAATATTTAAAAAATCTTAACAAGGATTAAACATACAAGATTGAAAAAACAGTCTCAGAAGGGGTGAGGTGACCTGTGACCTATGACCTGCTAGGCTGTGATATGCTTCAGCACCACGTGTCCTGGCAAACAGCAGGTGCCTCCTGAGCGTCTCCAGCCCCAGCCCCACTTCTCCATCCAGCAAGACTCCTTGGATGAGCTGAGCACACTCACTGTCTCCAATTCTGAGTCTTCCACTCTCTCTACCACTGACTTCCGGACATGCCCCTGCACTGAACTCGCTCTTGCAAAGTCACCGACGGCCTCCTCTCTGCTGAACAGAGCGTGCGTTCACGTGACCTGGAGTCATTGCCTCCTGCTTGAAAGACTTTTCCTACCTGGCATTTTTGTCATTGCCATGGCTGCCCCTTCCCATTCTCATCTCCCTGCCCCAGGGCTCAGTCCTCATACTTCTTCTCTTTTATATGCATTTTCTCCTTCTGGATGCATCTTTAAGCTGAGGACTCCCCAGTATATACTTGCAGCTCAGACTCACCTTGAACTCAAGACTCCAATATCCAATGGGGACCTCAAACTTTACAAAACTGTTTTCCTCAACCTGCTTTTTGTAAAAATCTTTTCCATCTCACTAAATGGCAACTTTACCCTTCAAGTTGCTCAAGCCAGAAATCTTAGAGTCGTTATTAGTTCCTTTCTTTCTCTACACATCCAGTCCATCAACAGATCTTGTCAGTACGACCTTGATTCCAGAATCTGACTGTTCCTACCATGGTTGTTCCTCTGGGTTACGGCAGCAGCCACCTGACTGCTCTCTGCCTCCACCCTAGATCTTCTACAGTCAATTTCCAACACAGAGGCCAGAGTGTTCCTTTTAACACGTGAATTGGATCATGTCTCACCTCTGCATAAAAGCCTCCTATGGAGTGCGCACGGAGCAGGGAGACTTCCAACAGGGGAGGCAGAAGCTCCGCAGAGACCACACACCCTGTGGTACTGGCACGTGACCCAGCAGCCTGGCCGAGTGCATGCTCACCAGAGAGGTGACTCCTGGGAGAGGCCCAAGACCCAAGGCAACCACACACACAAGGCACTAGTGGCCAACCGAGCAGACACTGAGGTAGCCATACCAAATTGGCAACCCCAGCAACATCCTAGCCAGACAATCGTGTCAAACCAGTGGACTGTGAAACCCTCTGCCACAATGACTAAACATCAAAGGAAAGATACCAGAAATATGAAAAATCAAGAAAGTACACCACCAAAGGGTAATAACTCTCAAGCTCTAGATCCTATAGAACAAGAAGCCCTTGAAATGTCTGACAAGGAATTTTGAGTGATAATTCTAAGGAAGTTGAATGATATACAAGAAAACTAAGCTAGACAACATGATGAAACAAGGAAAAGTATACAGGACCTGAAAGAAGAAATGTACAAGGAAATCAATGCCCTGAAAAAGAATGTAGCAGAGCTTGCCAAACTGAAGAATTCATTCACTGAAATAAAAAACACAACAGAGAGTTTAACCAGCAGGCTTACAGAATTAGAAGAGAGAACTTCCGACCTTGAAGATGGGCTGTTTGATATAACACAGGCAGACAAAAAAAAAAAAAAGAAAAGAAAAGAAAAGAAAAAAGAATTAAAAACATTGAAGAAAATATAAGAGAGATATCAGACAACCTTAAGTGTTCAAATATCCAAGTCATGGTAATTCCAGAAGGGGAGGAAAAAGGAGATTCCATTGAAAACATATTCAACAAAATAGTGGCAGAAAACTTCCCAGTTATTGGAAAAGACACAGATCCTCAGATTCAGGAAGCTCAAAGATCCCCAAACATATTCAACCCAAAAAGGTCTTCTCCAAGACATGTTATAGTCAAATTGGCAAAACTCAGAGACAAAGAGAGAATCTTAAAACCTGCAAGAGAGAAGCGTCAAATCACCTATAAGGGAGCCCCAATCAGACTAACATCAGACTTTTCATCACAAACCCTAAAAGCCAGAAAGGAAGGGGATGATATATTCAAAATACTAAAAGACAGAGATTGCCAGCCAAGAATACTCTACCCCGCAAGGCTATCCTTCCAAAATGAAGGGCAAATAGTATATTTCTCAGACAAACAAAAACTGCAGGAGTTCACTACCACACGACCAGCCTTACAAGAAATTCTCAAGGGAGTACTGGGTTTGGTACCTGAAAAACAACTACCACTGCCATAAAAACGCAAGAAAAATCAAAACCCACTAGTATAATAAAAATGGCATCTATGAAGAGAAAACAAACAAACAAACTAAAGGCTATCTACAACCCAAGGAACCAATAAATACAGAAAACAAACAGTAAATCAGAAAGAAAGGAACAAAAGACACTTAAGACATCCAAACAAAAATCAGTAAAATGCTAGGATTAAATCAACATTTTCAATAACAACTCTAAATGTAAAAGGCTTAAATTCCCCCATCAAAAGACACAGAGTGGCTGACTGGATTAAAAAGGAGGACCCAACCATATGTTGCCTTCAAGAGAACCACCTCACCCCTAAAGACTCACATAGACTAAGAGTGAAAGGATGGAAGAAGATTTACTATGCAAACAGAAATGAAAAATGAGCTGGAGTAGCTATTCTTATATCTGATAAAATAGACTTTAAACTAAAAACCATAAAAAGAGATAATGAGGGCCACTACATAATGATAAAAGGATTGATCCAGCAAGAAAACATAACAATCATAAATATATATGCACCCAATATTGGAGCAGCCGGATTTATAAAACAAACTCTATTAGACCTAAAGAAGGAAATAGACACTAATACCATAATAGCAGGGGACCTGAACACCAAACTGTCAATATTGGACTGATCATATAGGCAAAGAATCAGCAGAGAAACACAAGATCTAAACAACACACTAGACCAACTGGACTTGGCAGATATCTACAGAACATTCCATCCAACAACCTCAGAATATTCATTCTTCTCATCAGCACATGCATCATTCTCCAGGATAGATCACGTTAGGTCACAAATCAAGTTTCAACAAATTCAAAAAAATTGGAATTATACCATGTATTTTTACAGACCACAATAGATTAAAATTAGATATCAATAACAAACAAAATTCTGGAAACTATATAAACACATGGAAAATAAACAGCTTTCTACTTAATGAGATATGGGACCAAGAAGAAATCAAACAGGAAATCAAAAAATTTATTGAAACTAATGAAAATAATGATACATCATACCAAAACCTTTGGGATACTGCAAAAGCAGTACTAAGTGGGAGATTTATCACATTAAATGCTCACTCCAGAAGAATGGAAAGGTGCAAGTGAACAACCTAACACTGCACCTTAAAGAACTAGAAAAACAAGAATAATCCAAACCAAAAGTTAGCAGACGGAAAGAAATCATTAAGATCAGAGCAGAACTTAATGAAATTGAAACCTAGAAAACAATACGAAAGACCAATGAATCAAAAAGTTGGTTTTTTGCAAAGATAAATAAAATTGACAAACCATTAGCACAGCTAACTAAAAAAAGAAGAGAGAAGATCCAAATAACAAAAATTAGAAACAAAAAAGGTGATACTACAACTGATAAATCTGAAATACAAGGAATCATTCAAGACTACTATAAACAACTATATGCCAACAAATTTGAAAATCTGGAGGAAATGGATAAATTTATGGACACACACAAGCTCCCAAAACTGAGCCAAGAAGATGTAGAAAATCTGAACAGACCAATAATAATAAAGGAGATTGAAGCTGTTATCAGAAGGCTCCCAACAAAGAAGAGCCCAGGACCAGATGGATTCACAGCAGAATTTTACCAAATATTCAAAGAGGAATTGACACCGATTCTTTACAAACTATTCCAAAAGATTGAAACAGATGCAAATCTCCCAAACTCATTCTATGAAGCAAACATCACCCTGATACCAAAACCAGGTAAAGATACAACTAAAAAAGAAAACTACAGGCCAATATCCTTGATGAATATAAATGCAAAAATCCTCAATAAAATACTAGCTAACAGAATACAGCAACACATATGTAAAATTATACACCACGATCAAGTGGGATTCATCCCAGGGATGCAATATTGGTTTAACATATGCAAATCAATAAATACACCATATTAATAAGATCAAACACATGGACCATATGACCATCTCTATAGATGATGAAAAAGCATTTGTTAAAATTCAACATTCATTCATCACAAAGACCCTCTATAAGTTAGGCATGGATGGAAATTATCTCAACATAATTAAAACCATATGTGATAAACCCACTGCCAATATCATCCTGAATGGAGAAAAGCTGAAAGCTCTTCCTTTAAGAACAGGAACTAGACAAGAATGCCCACTCTCACCACTCCTATTCAACATAGTGTTGGAAGTACTAGCCAGAGCAATCAGAGAAGAGAAGGAAATAAAGGGCATCCAGATTGGAAAAGAGGAAGTCAAACTGTCCCTGTTTGCAGATGACATGATCCTATATATCGAACAGCCTAAAACCTCTACAAAAAAACTCTTGGAGTTGGTAAATGATTTCAGCAAATTTGCAGGATACAAAATCAGCACACAAAAATCAGTAGCATTTCTATTCTTCAATAGTGAACATGCAGAAACAGAAATCAAGAAATCTTGTCCATTTACAATAGCCACCAAAAAAATAAAATACTTAGGAATTGAATTAACCAAGGACGTGAAAAATCTCTCTAATGAGAACTACAAACCACTGCTGAGAGAAATTAGAGAGGATACAAGAAGATGGAAAGATATCCCATGCTCTTGGATTGGAAGAATCAACATTGTGAAAATGTCCATACTACCCAAGGTGATATACAAATTCAATGCAATCCCCATCAAAATTTCAATGACATTTTTCTCAGAAATGAAAAAACTATCCAGACATTGATATGGAATAACAAAAGACCACGCATAGCCAAAGCAATGCTGAGCAAAAAAAAATAAACCTGGAGGCATAACACTACCTGACTTTAAACTATACTACAAAGGTATAATAACCAAAACAGCATGGTACTGGCATAAAAACAGACACACTGATCAATGGAATAGACTAGAGAATGCAGAAATCCACCCATACACCTACAGCCATCTGATCTTTGACAAAGGCACCAAACCTATACACTGGGGAAGAGACTGCCTCTTTAGCAAATGGTGCTGGGATAACTGGATATCAATATGCAGGAGAATGAAACTGGACCCATACCTCTCACCATATACTAAAATCAACTCAAAATGGATTAAAGATTTAAATATACACCCTGAAACAATAAAACTTCTTAAAGAAAACATAGGAGAAACACTTTGGGAAGTAGGACTGGACACAGACTTCATGAATACAACTCCAAAAGCATGGGCAACCAAAGGAAAAATAAACAAATGGGATTATATCAAACCAAAAAGCTTCTGCACAGCAAAAGAAACAATTAACAGAGTTAAAAGACAACCAACAGAGTGGGAGAAAATATTTGCAAAATATACATCTGACAAAGGATTAATATCCAGAATATACAAGGAACTCAAACAACTTTACAAGAAAAAAACAAGTAGCCCAATTAAAAAATGGGCAAAAGAGCTAAATAGGCATTTCTCAAAGAAAGATATACGAATGGCCAACAGACATATGAAAAAATGCTCAACATCACTCAGCATCCGGGAAATGCAAATGAAAACCACACTGAGATACCATCCCACCCCAGTTAGGATGGCTAATATCCAAAAGACTGTGAATGATAAATGCTGGAGAGGTTACAGAGAAAAAGGAGCTCTCATACATTGTTGGTGGGACTGCAAAATGGTGCAGCCTCTATGGAAAATGGTATGGAGGTTCCTCAAACAATTGCAGATAGATCTATCATACGACCCAGCTATCCCACTGCTGGGAATATACCCAGAGGAATGGAAATCATCAAGTCGAAGGTATACCTGTTCTCCGATGTTCATCGCAGCACTCTTTACAATAGCTAAGGGTTGGAATCAGCCCAAATGTCCGTCTTCAGATGAGTGGATACGGAAAATGTGGTACATCTACATGATGGAATACTACTCTGCTATAAAAAAGAATGAAATACTGCCATTTGCAAAAACATGGATGGAATTATATTAAGTGAAACAAGTCAGGCACAGAAAGAGAAATATCATATGTTCTCACTTATTTGTGGGATCTAAAAATAAATGAATAAATACACAAACTGGGGGGGGGGGAAGAAGACACAACAATCACAATTCCTTGAAGTTAATATGACAAGCGGGCAGATATGAGGTTGTTGGAAGGAAGCAGGGAGAGGGATGCGGGAGGGAGGTTTCGGTAATGGGCCTCAATAATCAACCACGTTGTATATTGACAAAAAAAAGGAAAAAGAAAAAAAGAGAAAAAAGCCTCCTATGGCTTCCTGTTTCACTCAGTACAAGCCCAAATCCTTACCCCGATGGACACGGTCCCTCCTGACTTCTCTACTGCTCCAGCCATGCTGGCCTCACCCCCCGTGTACCCCAAGCGCGATCCCACCTCAGGCTCCTGACTTATGGCTCCCTCCACCTGGAAGGTCTCCCCCAGGTAACCGCGTGGCTCTTCTCACCTCTCTCCACTCTCTGCTCAGAGATCACTGTCAGCGGGGCCGTCCCTGATCATCTTAAACGACGACCCCACCAGCTCCACCACAGGGCTCTCTAGGCTCGGTCCTGCTTCTTCTCCAAAGCACGTAGCTCCACGTGACATACTTTATATTTTACCTATTTATTTTACTGTAAAAGCTCATCTCATGCCCTGAGAGGTGAGATTTTCAACTGTCTATTAGTTTATTGTACAGCACCTAGAACGGTACCTGGCATAGTATGTGCTCAATAGATATCTGAGGAATAAACTTAACACAAATGTTGAATGGAAAAACATCCAATTTTACTTAAACTTAAATGTACAACGAGTAGTAAAATAAGTTGAGGGCTACTTCAGACTTTCTTCAACTTATACTCAGTAATTTGAAACCTGCTCACAACGGAGTAGGCTAGTGTGAGTAGTTGTCTACTGGGAAGGAGACTCAGCCAGCGCTGCCATCATCTGGTGAGGTCCTCCGAGGAGAGAGGAAACTGGGGAACGTGCTTTCATTTATGAGTCACCCCACATCTGTGCACTTGCCTCACTGACAGCTTCAGTGAGCGGCTGCACCAGGTCCTCAGCAGAACACACTGACGACATGCTGACTTCCGGAGGCTTGTGATCTGCTTTCTAGTACTCCCATATGTGAGTTGTACGAGTATTTACCAAAACCACCGCTATTTGTTCCCAAACCTGTCTTTTTTTAAAAAACCAGTTCTATTTCTTAATATATCATGTTTTATGACTGCCCACTTTACCTAATTTTTTTGGTTAATCTGCCACCTACCAGTTTTAACTGCATTGCATAAAAAAGGCCTTTACTGTAGATAAGGAAAACAGAAATGTCTAGGCAGAACACTTAAATATCTCTCTAAAAAGTTGATTTTGTTATTTCATATAATGTTAGTTTATATTCCTCACAACTCACAAGTGGCTTTAATTTTTATTAAACACTATATTAAATTTTTGCTAAGAGACACTTTATAGGCTATCTGGTTCAGCTAGCTTCCTTCAGATGTTTATTATTATCAGCACTGGGAAGGATACAAATTCTTCAGCATGTTGAGATCAGACAACTGCAAAGTGGTATTCATGCTGGCAAGAAACCATTGATGAAATAAGTATATTAGAACTTAAAGTCCGTTCCATGATAAGAAATTTTGAGTTTTAATATATCTTGAACAAAATTAATTTTTATAGACTCTTTGATTTTCTAAAATAATTTGTGTTGTCATTAAAAAATTATACCTTTTCCCCTGTTAATCATCCTTCAAAGGATGTTGATGCTGTACTTCATTTTGATTGGATTTAAACGTATATCTCAAATATAGTTATCAATCTTTTATGAATAGGGCTCCAGACATGAAACATTATATATACGTTTTTGCATAAATATCAGTTTTTATATGATTTTGAATTCATAATCCCCTATGTGTTATTTAAAACAAAACAACCTTAAGGGTAGGCACTCTGCCTTCTACATTCTTTGATTCTGTCATAGCATGTAACATAGTGAACTGAACACAGTGTCTACTAAGTAAATGTTGCTAAATGACACTGTTTATTTCAACTAACATGTATTGACATGCCTAGTCTAAATAGGCCATTGCCAGTAGTTTGAGATACAATGATAAATACATGAACGATGTTCAAAAGGAGTTAATATAATATGATTTTCAAAACGGTGGGTTTGACAGGTAGAGATAGAGCTGACAAACAATCCCGCAATCCCGCTACTGGGCATACACACAAAGGAATGAAAATCACCGTGTCAAAGGGACACCTGCAATCCCATGTTTATCGCAGCTCTATTTACAATAGGCAAGATATGAACCCAACCTAGATATCCATCAATGGATGACTGGATAATGAAAATGTGATCTACTGCTCTGCCATAAAAAAGAGTGAAATTGTGCCATTTGCAGCAACATGGATGAGCTCAGGGAAAATTATGTTCAGTGAAAGAAGCCAGGCACAGAAAGAGAACTACTGCATATCACTGGTAACTGGGAGATAAAAATAAATAAATAACTAAATGAAGTAAGTAAGGAAAGAAGGAAGGAAGGAAGGCAGGACAATCAAGATAACACGTTGAACCTTCAGAAGAAGCGAACAGAACTGTGGTTACAACAGGTGCAAAAGGGGAGGGGAAGGGGAGAAGGGGAGAGAGTTTAGGGAGAAATTGGTTAATGGACACAAAGAATGATTACATTTTGCAATGATGAATATACTAATTATCCAGATTTGATCACCACATATTGTACACAAATACCAGTAGTCAACTCTGTACCCCACAAATCTGTATAATCAATCATGTTTCAATAAAAAATAAACAAATAAAAAGGTGGGTTTGAAAAAGAATTAAATAGACCCTTTAGAAATGAGAAATTCAATTATATTTAAGAACTCAAAGAATAAATTATATAAAGTTATAAAATATAAAAAGACAGTTTTCCCTATATCTGACATATTACACATATCTCAACAGAGAATCAGTATATTGAAAGGCAGATCTTGGAAAATACCACAGAGTGATAAAGTGTGGAAAATGTGAAGATAAGTTTAAAGGACTGATGAGTGAGGTCTAAATACGTCTTACTGAAGAGCCAGTGGGAGCATCTAGAGAAAATATAGGAAAGACAACGATTAAAGAAGTAATTGCCTAGAATTTTCTATAATTGGAGACAATTTAGGTTGAAAACAGATAATGACTCCTGAGCAGAATAAATTAATTCAAATTTATTAAATAAAATCACTCTGAATCTGGAGAGCACCAAAAGTAAAGAAACTTTAAAAATTCAATAGAGTAAAACAGATGTAAGCTAACAGCTTTATAGATATTTTTTGAATGAGTGAATGAAATGTTGAAGGCAAAGTGGTGGAAATGTGCACCAAAGAAACGTTAAAATCAACAGCGGTGAACTAACGTCAACATCGGACAGAGCAGATTTCAAGGTAAAATAGACTTTAAAGCAAAACAGCAGCATTTGGGATAAAGGCAGGTGCAGCCCACCTCAAGGTGACAAGTGCGAGTCCTTCCCTCAGCTCTGCGACGGTGGAGCAGCTCTGCCACGTGCACAGGCCACCCCGCGAGCACGCACAGGCTGCGTCTGAGACTCAGCACCCGGCAGAGATCCAACCCGTCCCTCTCCCAGCCAGCACTGCACGTGGGGTTAGGGCACCTGCTGGGGACGATCCTGGGCCCAGGGCTTGCTCTGCGGTTCCAAGAGGAAGTGAAGGAGGGAGAAAGGAGCACAAATTCCCAGAGTCTCCGGGTCCACAGGAGCCTGTTTTCTGGACCCATTTTGAGGAGACAGTCTCCATCACTGGTGTCAGGGCCCACTCTTCACCCCCATGCACAGGTGTTGCGTGTTTCCAGCCTGACACACTCACCACAACGCACTACCGCTCGCCCTTTCCCCAAAGAAGATAAAAATTGCAGCCACTCCTTCTTTGGCAGTGGGATAGGAGCAAAAGCCAGGAGCAGCCTGGCATGTATGCTGTGCCCGTATTCCCACGATTGCAGGACGTCTTGGGGTGAGGTATTACTATAACACTGTAGCTATAAAATAAATAAGTTCTCCAGGAGGCTATAAAATAGCCACACGTGTATGCGTCTAACAACATTTCTGTATGTGCCTACATCCATATCTGTTCATCTCTACATATGAAACGAAAGCTGACAGTACTTCAAGCAAAAACTGAGAAAGCCATTTTCCTAGTGGAAGATTTTTAACATATTGGTAGATCAAGCCCACTAAAATGAAAAAGGTTCGAGAAAACGTGGACAATACAATTACAAATGTTTAAATGGGGACAGAACACTACCCCCAAACAGGGAAATGCTTACACTTTTCAAGCACAGTAGAACATTTACAAAACGGACAACATACTAGGTCACAGGAAGTGTGAAGAAATGCCAAAGCATGTATCTCATGCAAATCCTTTTCTCTAGTCAATACAGTAAAATTGGAAGCTCAGAGCGATGGATGAAACAAAACCTGAAAGTCTTTGGAGCGGCGCTGCAGAGGGCTGGGGTTGAGGCTTGGTGGTCATGCTCACTCCGACACAGATCTGACTTACACTGTGCTTTCCTGTCACACGCTCAGTAGTTAATTCCAGCCAGGGTAACCCCCGGGTACGAGGTGGAGGATGTCCACTGCGTGTGGCTTTTCCAGCACCCTCATTTCTTCCTGGGGGATTCAGCTGAGGGTAAGGTATGGAATTCTGCTTGCCTCGGGTAAGGTCTGCAGGCCATAGGGCTTGCTGACTGGGGCTTAGCAAACCTCTTATAGCATCCAGACGCCAATGTGAAAACTCCTGGAAAATCGTTTTCCACAGTTTCAAAAATTGTCTTTCATAAGCCACGTCACTTAGCTCTAATATACAGAAAGGTAATTTCTTACTATATAACTACTTCCCTCATGATGCATCATACCCCAAAATGACAGTGCAACCACATGAGAAATCAACCAGGTGACTACATCACCATGACCAGTATGGGTATGTGCATACAGTTGGCAATCAATAAATATTTGTTGGACAAATGAATGTGTAGGGAGTGGGATTTATTCTACTGGATGTGGTGGTATGGCTTAGTGCTACAGTAATGAAAAAAATGAGCTAGTGACAGAAGGATCAAGAAGTAGACAAAGAAAGGATAGAGGGTCCAGAAACAAGCCCACACACAGGGGTGGTGAATGAGCACATGAGCAGTGGGAAATGGGAAATGAGAGACACCCAGTACATATACAGGTTACTCTTCCAGGAGGCACAGCCAGCAGGGAAGGAGCGAGTTAGTGTGCTGACGGAATTAAAGCTGGTGAGGTCGTGCTAGTGCTGTGAATGAAGGCACAACCTAAGCGTCCATCAATGGATGGTTGGATAAAGAAAATGTAGTATATTAAACTTTCAAAATGAGAGAACGCAACTGAGGCCACCACAAGTGGGAAAGGCTACAAAAAATGATTACATCACGTTATAAAATAAAAAAAAGAAAGAAAATATTGTATATACGTGCAATAGAATACTATTCAACCATAAAAAGGAATGAAATACTTCCATTTGCAGCAACATAAATGAGCTTGGAGGAAATTATGTTAAGTGAAATAGGCTAGGCACAGAAAGAGAAACACTGCATGTTCTCACTCATATGTGGAAGTTATGAAAGTTGAGCTCATAAAGCTAGAGAGTAGAATAGTGGTTAGTAGAGACTAGCAAGGATAGGAAGAAGGTTAAAGTCTTTCCAGCTTTGCAATTCCATGTCTTTATAAATCTTTGAGTGAGAAAAGTCCTTAATATGGCTTTGTTAATTTAGTTATTTTTGGACAGCCTCTGCCCAAAGGCCACTGACTTAAGGAAATAATGTGCCCTTAGAAACTTTAAGAATGCCTAATGCATTCAGGAAAGGGAAGGGTGCAGATGACCCATGGTTGGATTGTCCCCTTTCTGTAGGGCAGCCTTTCTTGTTTTGGAGAACGATGAATAGATAAAACCATCAGCACTAAACTTCAGGGAATAGAAACTCCTTCTTAGGTAAGTTTTCTTTATTAAAAGGGGAGATTTTTGGGGGACTGGCTTAAGATTGGCACCTGTTATTTGGTTTCATTTCAGACTTTCGTCCTTTGGTGATCAGGAAGCAGCACTTGAGTGCCCTGCAACAGGCCTTGGTCTCTCCCCGAGGCAGAGTCATGCATTAGATGCTCCCCATAGCTTTCCAGTTCCAGGTTCTCCCCAGAGCACCCTACTTTCCATTTCATGTTGGTTATTGTGTACAGCGTTCAGGAGTTGATTACCTTCCCATGGTCGGAAGGCCCAGTTCCTAAAGCTCCAGTCCCCTGAAGAAGATCTTAAATCAGCAGCCTTTGATTTCCCTGTGAAGAGGAACTGAGTCTTTCACAGCACCTGCAATTCAACCCTTCTAGAACATTACAAGGACTGTTTCTGGATGATTCCCCTGTGTGTTTGGGGGAGCGGGGAGAGGTGCTGGGGGAGGCTGTATTTTGAAAGAGAAAGAAAAGGGGAAATAAACATTTTTCAAAAACCCTATTATATGTCAGACATGATTGCACTTTTACATATATCTCATTTAATACTCATAAAACCTATGTGAAGTATATGTTGTTACCCTATTTTTCGTTTAAAAACGTTTTAGAATCATGCAGTAAATCCCTTTATGGTCATCACTCTGCTTCAAAAATCATTTCAGCCAGTAACCAGTCAATGTCTCATCCATTCCCTCCCCGCTCTCTTCAAATCCCCCAGGCCCACTCTCCACACTTTCTTTCCCTAAACCTGGATTATTCTGAAGGAAATTTCAGTCGTCAGATCATTTTATCCCACAAGTATTTCATTATGACATCTAACATAAGGACTCTAAGAAAAACAGCCAAAACTTAATATCATTTATTATATGTAAAATAATTATACCTTCACAATACCTTAACAATAGCAAATTTCTAGCCCATGTCTAAATTTCCATAATTGTCTTAAAATCTTTTAAAGTTTAGTTTGTTTCAATCAGGATCTAAACAAGGTCCGCACATTCTATTTGGTTGCTATGTCTCTTTAAGTCTCTTAGTTTATAGATTTTCCACCACTTTATTATTGTAAATTGTTTACTGCAGAAACCGGGACATTTATAGTATAGTTTGCAACATTATAGACTTTGCTGAACAATTTTAAGGGCTTTATATTTGTGATCTCATTTAATATTCTTACTAAGTTTATGAATAGGCAGTATTACGATGTGCATTTTTATAGACTGGGAAATTGAGGTTCAGAGAAATTAATTTTTTGAACCAAGAACTCAAAATTCAGACCTGTCAGAATCTAAAGCCCACTATTTTCTATGCTGTGCACAGCTTCTCATCTGCATCACCTTTACTGTATTGCCCCTTCAACCTAACTGAAAGCTGTGGTTAATAGCAACTGAATAGGTACCCTTGGCCTTGTAAGCAGAACACTGTAACTTCTGGCCCTAGACCTTTAGTTTGGGCCGAAAGAACTCAGCTCTATCTCTGCACAAAGCACTCCCCCACAAAAAAAAGAAAGAAAGAAATGATACCCATAGACGCTAAGCTAAAAGTAATGCATGAACTTACTGAAATCCACCTATAATCATGCCATTTCATGCTCAGAATCCACAATGACCCTCTGCTGCCAATGGCAACAAATCAAATATTTTAACCTGGCACTCAATGTCTTCTACAATTTGATTTTCCCAGCCTTTACTTCCATGCGCATTTATACGTGCATATTCTTTTATGCGTGTTTATATATCCCACACTCTAACACATTTGGACTGTTTGGCGTTTCCCAGCCTGTCGGCACTGTGCACCATCATGTCTCGCTCTGCGGAGTCCCTGTCAATGCCCAGCCTGAAGTGATCTCTTGTTTTCTCAGTTCTTATAGTCGTTTGTGTTTCCTTTAGGTTCTAAGTCGGTTTACATTATTCTCCAGCTACTTGAAGTGGTAACTTCCATATCCCCTTTAAAGGCAAAGATCATGTCTTTCCTATCTTCTCACTCTTTGCATCCCAAAGTGCCTCACCACTTTCCATAATACCTTCCTTGTTTTGAGTGCTTACATGAGTCGGTTGCAATGACTTCTGCTACAAGCCCTGTTGTTCAAAGCTGTAGGAAGAGGAAGAATGGGAGCAAAAGCAGCTTGGGGGCCCTGGTGGGTTAAGCCTTAGTGGAAGGTGGAGAATTGGGTGGCAGAAGCCAAGGAGATATTTGATGTAGCTCCCCCAGTGACTCTCCCTGCACATCTCCCCTTCCCCATTTCTTCTGTGGTTGTGCAGGTTCCCTAACTTTAAGCAGAATTGGCACACCATGGGCTAGCACTGAATCTCTTCTGATTCACTGGGCTAGCAGTTCAAGGCCTCAGCGCAGGTTTGAGAGCTGTGTTGGTAAGGCCCAGGACGTAGTCTCCTGTGTCAGGGGGTAATTCTTGGATACCGTCACATTCTGACCCTGCATCGTGGGCCATTCTACCGACCACATCTCACCCACCCTGAGAGGAGAACGTGCACAAGCTTTCCTCATGACTGGCCCTTTCTAATGGGAAACATGGCGGCTAATTTTATTAACACTTCCCAATGAGTAGGGAACAGAGTCTGTGAGCTTTTGCATCCAGTTGATTCCGTACCAGAAACCTTCAACCCCTTGAAGAAGGATTCAAGGAGAGCCCTTGTGAGCAGCTTGCCGCAGGGGAAGGATGAGGCTGAGGGAATTCCGAGGCTTCCTTGGAAAAACAAAATTGGGGAAATGGAAAGAGGAGAAACTCTAGCTGGCGTGGACAACAGAAGAATGACATTTAATCTACTGCCCATGTCATGAAGGCCTTCCTCTTTGTTTTCACACACGTGTTCTCCCAGTCCTGAGCTGCTCTCCAGCAAACCGTAGGCCCTCCTGCAATTCAGTCACAACTGGGCTTCTGCCCCCAGGTTGATAATGTCCTAGGTGGTTGGTCGTGGGTTCTGACTAGTTGCTCTGTCGATCAGCAGCAGCCTATAAGCAAGACCTGGCTCCTCCCCATCGCACTTAAGTCATTTTTTTTCCAAGTTAGACATTCAGTTATGAGACAAGATACATAAAAATGCCTAGTTATATAATGGCACCCAATAAATGTTTTCATAATTACTTACTGCCCTTAATAAGCTTGATGCCAAAAAAAAAAAAAATTAGGAATGCTGACTTTGAGGCTTTTCATTTCCACTTAAATTGAAGATTCTATTGCTTTGCAGATAGTTATGTTGGATATTTTGCAACAGTGAAACAAACATACGGCTGGACTCTCCCCCTGAGAAAAATACTCCGGATAAGAACATTTACTGTTTATCCAATTGACGGTAAGTACTTTACGTGTAATTGAAGAGCTGGCCAGGAGGGCCAATGTCCCCACTCTTTGGCAGGGTTTTGCTTGTATTTATATACACAGATGATCCCAACTCATAGCTACATTTTTCCATATCCTCCCGCAGGATCTCCTCCCCCTGGAACTGCCCACCAGCCCAGCAGTGCTTGGCCGTGTTGCCGACTCTTCCACGTCCTTCTCCTTCCCTTTCCCATCGCCAGTTTGGGGGCTGCATCCCCTCCCTTATCTCCTGTTCTCGTTACTACTCCGGCCTCAGCCCAGGGTGGACCTTCAGGGTTGGCCTCTGCTGGAGGGAGGAAGGCCGGGAGCCCTGAAGACGCTTCTTTCTCGCGCCCACCGCTATCTGGCTTCTGCCTGGGCAGACGCAGCCCTTGTCCCTTGCTCACCGCCTCCTTTCAGAGGCCCTTTCTGTCTCATCAGCTGGTCTCACTCTCCCCTCTCTCCTCCACCCGTAACACTGTCACCCTAGTGACTTCATCAGGATGTCTCAAGTACCCGAACAGCTGATGAATGTCACTTTATCTGTTGCCACATAACTGCTGCGTACCTGCTGCAGGCCAGGCCCTGTGCTCCTGTTCCCCTTCCCTTAAGGAGTCCCAGGGTGGCCAGCAGAGGAGAGACCTAAGTAGATTAGAGCTGACCACAGCGCTGGAGATGAAGGAAAGCTTCCTTAGGGGCAGCACGTAGGTCCTTCCTACCTGAATCTACATGACAATGGACAGGGTTTAGCGGAAGCAGGGCTCTGTGGCGTGCCTTTCAGCCCTCTTACTGTTACTGAGTATTACCAGTAATAAAGTATAAACTTCAAGAGCAGACTATTCGCCTGCTTCTGGAATATAAGAAGAGAGATGAAGCTGCAGCTAGGATTCACCATCCCACAGGGAGGCAGAAAAATTGTCAGATTGTCCATCTCTGGGACTTGAGAAAGAGAAGAAAGTGGAGAGAGGCTTTGGCCTCCAGCCCCACGTCACCCACCTCACTTCCCTGCATAGTGCACCCTTGCGGAGGTGGGAACGCAGCGATGTCTCAGCGGAGGTGGTGGGGCCTCACCACTCAATGCCAGAGAGGCAGCAAGGGGGCACACTTCTCACCCCTACAGCAAAACTCCTGTAACAGCCAGTGTGCCAGGGCGCTGGTGTCCACACAGACAGCATAGTAGTTTCAGCCTTCTGAGGAGGCCCACAAAATAAGATCTAGATATATTTTCTTTAACATTTTGTCCACTTATTCAGAAATAAAAGAAACCTTGAAAATATAAAAACTCGATAGTCCAAAAAATGACAGTCATTTATTAAAGTGTAAACAACTCTTTTTCAAATTATTTACATATGTTTATCCCCTCCCCCCCATATCACGCCCCCCTTGGTGGTGGTGAGGAATTTTAATGGATGACCATGAGCAGATGATGTAGGTTTCTGGCTTCTGAAAACAGACCTCAGCCCAGTAGCATTGTTTCTGTGGGAAGTTTTGGTCTAGATTTCCAAACAAGCACTGTCCAGGCAGTTCCATGAAATCCACCGTGCTCTGGCAGGAGACTGCCTGGGTATATAAATGAGCAGATGTTTGTGGGAAAAAACCCCTTGCAGTCTGCAAAATCCTCTCCATTCTGACTGCTTCATGGGATGTGTGTGAATGAGGAGGGTTGTAGTGGAGCCTAACGGCTTACATCACTCAGAACCCCAGCGTTGTCAGGCCTCCTGGGAATAGCGGTGCCAGACTTGTTCACAGCTGGTAGGAGGTGGGGGACAGAGGTGCCTTGCTCCCCTTCCTTTCCACGTGGGCTGGGGCCCAGCAAAAAGGGC
The DNA here is from genome assembly GCF_027409185.1 of Cynocephalus volans. Taxonomy (NCBI): domain Eukaryota; kingdom Metazoa; phylum Chordata; class Mammalia; order Dermoptera; family Cynocephalidae; genus Cynocephalus; species Cynocephalus volans. The sequence continues at coordinate 84,698,862 of NC_084466.1, read as the reverse complement.
TGGACTGCTTTACTCTGCAGTGTGAGAGGAATGGTCTGCTGCTGGAGCAGTTTCCTCCCCTAAGACATTAAAACCCAACTATAAAACCAACTCAGTGGTGTGAAAGCCTGTGTTATACTCATATACTCTGCCTCAGTTTCCTCTTTGTTAACAATAGGAAAAACAGTATCTATACAAACTTCTGTGAGTATTAGACTATTCCACACAGGCACACAAGCATTTAGTCTAATGAAGTTTTGGTGCACTTCTCTAGTATGAATAAGCAATGAGAATAGAAGTAGTTTCTCAAAATCCTAAGCTTAAACGTGTTTTAATAAGTTCTAGAACGTCACATGCTGTGTCAGTCTGATATTATTTCCTAAGACAATGACTTCTCTCTTAATAATATTTTGAATTTTATTTCAATGCTGTGGAGACATGGTTGAGTAAGAACTATAAGGTGCAGATCTAGAGGGCAGAAAAACTAACACAAATTTATAAGTACTGCAGGTGAAATCTAGTGGAGAGTTTCATGGACTTGATTTCCTAGTTTCAGGCCCACATAAAAGAAAGGATTTTAAAATCTCAGTCTTATGAAGACTGCCAGCAGGAGACTGAGTTGGTGACCTTAGCTGCTCAGTATCGTGGCAAGTTAAATTTCTTTCTGAACTCTCATAAATAATCTGGCCAAACCTGATGAGACCAGCCTTATTTTGGAATAAAAATAATCTTCTTTTGAGATTATTGTGATCACAACAGAAAGGGGATGTGGAGACTGCCAAGAAAAAGTGTGAAAGACCTTGAAATGGGTAATAGCTTGTCTAGTGCACCCTCCCAGGGCTATCTCCACCTTTTGCCATCTTTGAGCTATTTTACAACTCTGTCAGTTGTAGAAAACTGTAACAATGCAAATAATTTTTGTCCATAGAAATGCAAATTCCCTATATGCCTATAAAAGTGTGGTACTTTGAACCAGCAATAACATTTTACTGGTTCCTCATTAATTTGTGAGTTAAATCCAAATTTTAACATGTGTTTTAAAAATGTGAGGTACAAGACAGTGCTATGATATGCAAGTATTTCTGTAAAACAAAAGTGAGGATTAATATGTACTCACATTTCAGTGTATTGTACATATATAAAAACCTCTGGGAGAATATATGTTCTTATTTGATTATATGTGCATAAAACAAGGAACTGGCAGTAGTGGTTATTACATATCTGGGGCTGAGGAACTAAACAGGTGAGGGATGAGTGAGATGGAGACTTTTGGCTTTCATGTCTTTATTCATTTTTTAATTTTTAAAACATGGAAAAATATTTGTTATTTTAAAATGTTTAAATGTGTGGGAATTTAAGCTGATAATCAATGCTCTTTTATTGTCATGTGATAAGTTTTTGACATAGTTTAGTTCTACATTTCACTGATTTCAGTAGTTCTGCAGCAGGAATGGGATGGGGGAACTGAGGCAAGAAACTATGATTCCTAACGACAAACTAACAACATATTGTTAGTGAAAACAAAATTAAATGAAAAGAAAACAGAATATGAGATGATCAATCAAGAATGATTCATGTATGACTTTATTAGAATATTTGCTTTAGTTCTCTTCCTTTAGTTATGTACATATTTAAAGTGAAATATGCGGTTTTGAGTTTCAAGATGGCGGTGGCTGCGGCGGCTGGCGCGGAGTAGCTGAGGTGGAAAAGGCGGCCACTGGGCCTTAGGCAGCCGGGAAACTTGTGGACCTTCCTCTCGCCATCTCTTAAGGGAGGACCGCTGCTGCTGGCCGGTCGTGGGGGGTGACCGCCACTTTGCCCCCGGCAGGAGAGGCTGCCTCAATTACAGGCAACAGCTTTGAAGTGTGGAGCAGGAAAAGAACTGATTCTTAGCTGCAAAAGCGAATCTCGAAACAGGGAACGCGGTGCCAGGGCTGCTGTGGATGCAGACAGGATCCCGGAGGCTGGGGCCGCGCTGAAGGCGGCCAGCTGCCCTATTCAGGATTCGAGGTTTCAGGCCGGCATTAAAGAAGATTCCTGGGAGCGCCCGAGCCGCGCCACGACTGAACAGCCCGAGGCGGCAGCAGCCGAGAACACGGAAGGCGACAAACCAGAGACAGAGAGCGAGCACCCGACCTGGCACAACCCTGTGAGTGACCCCTTGGCCCAGTTCTGTTTGGGGGGCGGATGCCCACCCAGCTCCCGCCTGCACCACCAGGCCACTCACCGCCCCGGTGCTGCCTCCATTTTCCCAGGTGCGGGCAGCTCCGCCCTGCGTGGCCATCACTGAGCCCTCCCACTTGCTTGGCCTGGCGAGGGGCTTTCCGGAGCCTACAGAACGGCCTCCTCTCCCTCTGCGGTTCTCTGGCGGGGCTGGTGGCGTGGGGCATCCCCGGCCACTGTTGGGAGGGCAATGAAGTACGGGCAGGCCGACTGTCACTCCACCACACCCTGGACTCCAGCCCCTGGTAAACTTCCTGTTACTGGGAGGCAGATACCATCTCTGCGGCCACCAGTTTGGAAAAAAGCCTAACAAATTTCTGGTTGGGAATAGTGTGGTAGGAAAGTTCCCAGGTCCGCTTGACCTGCCGGAGAGCAGGCTGCAGGTGGGCGCTAGACTCGGTTTATACTGGGGGGATACAAAGGTGAACAAGACCCGAGAAAGATCTACATAGTGCTACAAAGGCACCCAGAGAGACCAGTCGTCTGTGCCTAGCAGAAACCTGGTAGACTTCCTGGGCGAGGCGGTGCCGAGCAGGGTCTTGAAGGCCCAGCTGATAGACGAGGGGTGCAGAAGACACACCCCAGCCCAGCACAGTGCACACAGAGGGGGGAGACGTGCGGCCAGGGAGGCGGAGACTCGACAGAAACCACACACCTGGTGGGGTCACCACTGCACGATCTAACAGCCTGGGCCAGAGCACACGGAACGGGGAGAAGTCCTGCACAGGAAGTGAAAGCTCAACAGAGATCACACACCCTGTGGTACGTGATCCAACAGCCCAGCAGAGTCCAAGCTGACCAGAAAGGTGGCTCCCCAGAGAAGCCCAAGACCCGAGGCAACCACACACACAAGGCACTAGAGGCCAACTGAGCAGTCACGGAGGGAGCCATACCAAATTGGCAACCACAGCAACATCCTAGTTAGTCATTAGTCTCAAACCGGTGGACTGTGAAACACCCTGCCACAATGAATAAACACCAAAAAAAAGATACCAGAAATACAAAAAATCAAGAAAGTACACCACCAAAAGTTAATAAATCTCAAACTCTAGATCCTATAGAACAAGAAGCCCTTGAAATAACTGACAAGGAATTTCGAGTGATAATTCTAAGGAAATTGAATGAGATACAAGAAAACTCAGCTAGACATCATGATGAAATGAGGAAAAGTATACAGGATCTGAAAGAGGAAATGTACAAGGAAATAAATGTCCTGAAAAAAAATGTAGCAGAACTTGCTGAACTGAAGAAGTTATTCAGCGAAATAAAAAACACAACAGAGAGTTTAACCAGCAGGCTTGTCGAAGTTGAAGAGAGAACCTCTGAACTTGAAGATGGGCTGTTTGAAATAACACAAGCAGACAAAAAGAAAGAAAAAAGAATCAAGGACATGGAAGAAAATCTGAGAGAGATATCAGACAACTTCAAGCGCTCAAATATCCGAGTCATGGGTATTCCAGAAGGGGAGGAAAATGGAGATTCCATTGAAAACATATTCAACAAAATAGTGGCAGAAAACTTCCCAGGTATAGGAAAAATCACAGATCTTCAGATCCAGGAAGCTCAACAATCTCCAAACGTATTCAACCCAAAAAGGCCTTCTCCAAGACATGTCATAGTCAAATTGGCAAAACTCAGAGACAAAGAGAGAATCTTAAAAGCTGCAAGAGAGAAGCGTCAAATCACCTATAAGGGATCCCCAATCAGGTTAACATCAGGCTTTTCATCACAAACCCTAAAAGCTAGAAAGGAATGGGATGATATTTTCAAAATACTAAAAGACAAAGATTGCCAGCCAAGAATACTCTACCCTGCAAGGCTATCCTTCCGAAATGAGGGGCAAATAGTATATTTCTCAGACAAACAAAAACTGCGGGAGTTCACTACCACATGACCACCCTTACAAGAAATCCTCAAGGGAGTACTGGGTTTGGTTCCTGAAAAATAACTACCACTGCCATAAAAACCCAAGAAAAATCTAAACCCGCTAGTACAATAAAAATGGCATTCATGAAGAGAAAACAAGCTAACAAAAACACTATCTACAACCTAAGGAACCAACAAACAAAGAAACCAAACAGTAAATCAGAAAGCAAGGAACAAAAGACATCTAAGACAACCAAACAACCAATAAAATGCTAGGAATAAATCAACACCTTTCAATAACAACTCTTAATGTAAAAGGCTTAAATTCCCCAATTAAAAGACACAGACTGGCTGACTGGATCAAAAAGCAGGACCCAACTATATGCTGCCTACAAGAGACCTACCTCACCCATAAAGATTCACACAGACTAAAAGTGAAAGGATGGAAAAAGATTTACCATGCAAACAGAAAAGAAAAACGAGCTGGAGTAGCTATTCTTATATCTGACAAAATAGACTTTAAACTAAAAACCATAAAAAGAGACAATGAGGGACACTACTTAATGATAAAAGGACTGATCCATCAAGAAGACATAACAATCATAAATATGTATGCACCCAATGTTGGAGCAGCCAGATTTATAAAACAAACTCTATTAGACCTAAAGAAGGAAATAGACACTAATACCATAATAGCAGGGGACCTGAATACTACACTGTCAATATTAGAAAGATCATCTAGGCAAAGAATCAGTAGAGAAACACAAGATCTAAACAAGACTCTAGACCAATTGGAATTGGCAGATATCTACAGAACATTCCACCCAACCATCTCAGAATATTCATTCTTCTCATCAGCACATGGATCATTCTCCAGGATAGACCACATATTAGGTCACAAATCAAGTCTCAATAATTCAAAAAAATTGGAATTATCCCATGTATCTTCTCAGACCACAATGGATTAAAACTAGAAATTAATAACAAACGAAATTCTGGAAACTATACAAACACATGGAAATTAAACAGCATTCTACTTAATGACATATGGGTCCAAGAAGAAATCAAGCAGGAAATCAAAAAATTTCTTGAAATTAATGAAAACAATGATACATCATATCAAAACCTGAGGGATACTGCAAAAGCAGTATTGAGGGGAAAATTTATTGAATTAAATGCTCACTTCAGAAGAATAGAAAGATGGCAAGTGAACAACCTAACACTTCACCTTAAAGAACTAGAAAAACAAGAACAATCCAAACCTAAAGTTAGCAGACGGAAAGAAATCATTAAGATCAGAGCAGAATTGAATGAAATTGAAAACCAAAAAACAATTCAAAAGATCAACGAATCAAAAAGTTGGTTTTTTGAAAAGATAAATAAAATTGACAAACCATTAGCATGGCTAACAAAAAAAAGAAGAGAGAAGACTCAAATAACAAAAATTAGAAATGAAAAAGGCGATATTACAACTGATTCATCTGAAATACAAGGAATCATTCGAGACTACTATAAACAACTATACGCCAACAAATTTGAAAATCTGGAGGAAATGGATAAATTTATGGACACGCACAAGCTCCCCAAACTGAACCGTGAAGACGTAGAAAATTTGAACAGACCAATAACAATAAAGGAGATTGAAGCTGTTATCAGAAGGCTCCCAACAAAGAAAAGCCCAGGACCAGATGGATTCACAGCAGAATTTTACCAAACATTCAAAGAGGAATTGACACCGATTCTTTACAAACTATTCCAAAAGATTGAAATGGACGCAAATCTCCCAAACTCATTCTATGAAGCAAACATCATCCTGATACCAAAACCAGGTAAAGATATAACCAAAAAAGAAAACTACAGGCCGATATCCTTGATGAATATAGATGCAAAAATCCTCACTAAAATACTAGCAAACAGAATACAGCAACACATACGAAAAATTATTCATCACGATCAAGTGGGATTCATCCCAGGGATGCAAGGTTGGTTCAACATACGCAAATCAATAAATGTGATACACCATATTAATAAACTCAAACACAAGGACCATATGATCATCTCTATAGATGCTGAAAAAGCATTTGATAAAGTTCAGCACTCATTCATGACAAAGACCCTCTATAAGTTAGGTATAGAGGGAAAGTATCTCAACATAATTAAAGCCATATATGACAAACCCACTGCCAATATCATCCTGAATGGGGAAAAGCTGAAAGCTTTTCCTTTAAGAACAGGAACTAGACAAGGATGCCCACTCTCACCACTCCTGTTCAACATAGTGTTGGAAGTACTAGCCAGAGCAATCAGAGAAGAGAAGGAAATAAAGGGCATCCAGATTGGAAAAGATGAAGTCAAACTGTCCCTGTTTGCAGATGACATGATCCTATATATCAAACAGCCTAAAACCTCTACAAAAAAACTGTTGGAATTGATAAATGATTTCAGCACAGTAGCAGGATACAAAATCAACACACAAAAATCAGTAGCATTTCTTTTCTCCAATAGTGAACATGCAGAAGGAGAAATCAAGAAAGCCTGCCCATTTACAATAGCCACCAAAAAAATAAAATACTTAGGAATTGAGTTAACCAAGGAGGTGAAAAATCTCTATAATGAGAACTACAAACCACTGCTGAGAGAAATTAGGGAGGATACAAGAAGATGGAAAGATATTCCATGCTCTTGGATTGGAAGAATCAACATAGTGAAAATGTCCATACTACCCAAAGTGATATACAAATTCAATGCAATCCCCATCAAAATTCCAAAGACATTTTTCTCAGAAATGGAAAAAACTATTCAGACATTTATATGGAACAATAAAAGACCACGCATAGCCAAAGCAATGCTGAGCAAAAAAAATAAAGCTGGAGGCATAACACTACCTGACTTTAAGCTATACTACAAAGCTATAATAACCAAAACAGTATGGTACTGGCATAAAAACAGACACACTGACCAATGGAATAGAATAGAGAATCCAGAAATCAATGCACACACTTACTGCCATCTGATCTTTGACAAAGGCACCAAGCCTATTCACTGGGGAAGGGATTGCCTCTTCAGCCAATGGTGCTGGGATAACTGGATATCCATATGCAGGAGAATGAAACTAGATCCATACCTCTCACCGTATACTAAAATCAACTCAAAATGGATTAAGGATTTAAATATACACCCTGAAACAATAAAACTTCTTAAAGAAAACATAGGAGAAACACTTCAGGAAATAGGACTGGGCACAGACTTCATGAATACGACCCCAAAAGCACGGGCAACCAAAGGAAAAATAAACAAATGGGATTATATCAAACTAAAAAGCTTCTGCACAGCAAAAGAAACAATTAAGAGAGTTAAAAGACAACCAACAGAGTGGGAGAAAATATTTGCAAAATATACATCTGACAAAGGATTAATATCCAGAATATATAAGGAACTCAAACAACTTTACAAGAAGAAAACAAGCAACCCAATTAAAAAATGGGCAAAAGAGCTAAGTAGGCATTTCTCTAAGGAAGATATACAAATGGCCAACAGACATATGAAAAAATGCTCAACATCACTCAGCATCCGGGAAATGCAAATCAAAACCACATTGAGATACCATCTAACCCCAGTTAGGATGGCTAAAATCCAAAAGACTATGAACGATAAATGCTGGCGAGGCTGCGGAGAAAAAGGAACTCTCATACATTGTGGTGGGACTGCAAAATGGTGCAGCCTCTATGGAAAATGGTATGGAGGTTCCTCAAACAATTGCAGATAGATCTACCATACGACCCAGCTATCCCACTGTTGGGAATATACCCAGAGGAATGGAAATCATCAAGTCGAAGGTGTACCTGTTCCCCAGTGTTTATCGCAGCACTCTTTACAATAGCCAAGAGTTGGAACCAGCCCAAATGCCCATCATCAGATGAGTGGATACGGAAAATGTGGTACATCTACACAATGGAATACTACTCAGCTATAAAAACGAATGAAATACTGCCATTTGCAACAACATGGATGGACCTTGAGAGAACTATATTAAGTGAAACAAGTCAGGCACAGAAAGAGAAATACCACATGTTCTCACTTATTGGAGGGAGCTAAAAATTAATATATAAATTCACACACACACACACACACACACAAAAAAAAAAAAAACCGGGGGGGGGGGGAAGAAGATATAACAACCACAATTATTTGAAGTTGATACAACAAGCAAACAGAAAGGACATTGTTGGGGGGGAGGGGGGGAGGAAGAAGGGAGGGAGGTTTTGGTGATGGGGAGCAATAATCAGCTACAATGTATGTCGACAAAATAAAATTTAAAAATAAATAAATAAATAAATAAAAAATAATAAAAAAATTTAAAAAAATAAAAAAATAAAAAATAAATAAAGTGAAATATGCAGTGTTGAAAGGAAAGCAATGAAAATTAGCAGGAGGCTTTGAGAAACCAGGTCTTTAAAGAAATCCTAAGGGAAGTGGATCATTTGAATCAAAAATGGGTGAAAGACCATTTATCTATTAATATATACAGAATACAAAAGGAATGTTTGGATATGGCTGTCCACAAACATTGCATTAGGAACTGGACACACAGTAGAGCTAGAAAAATTCTGACTACAGTATTTATTAAGAAGCATCATGATTAGAAGTCTGAAGAAAGCAGCACATTAGCAAGAAGGGTTGCAAGTCAACGTCCCTAAATGTTTTTTTCTAGAAAGGTGATGTGCTGGGATTCTAAGTCTTAGACACTGAGCTATAAGTCTTTTCTTTTTTTTCTCTCCAGTCTTATAAAATATGCCTCAGGAGACAGAATTGGGCTTGAAGTCTTGTCTTGCAAGACAAAATCCATGCAAGACCAAGTGATTAAATATTGACACACCATTAGCTGGGATAAGCTTTTCTCTTTTTAATCCTTCATATTAATTAGGAAAGACATTTTGATCTTTGCTCTAACCAGCCTAACTTTTTAATTTCATTCAGGTGTTGGAAAAGGCAATGGATATGATCTAAAAATACAAATTATAATGTAGCAACAGACTGTCTTCTCCTGTTCTTCTTTGGAAAACTGGATGGTAAGAGAAAGCATATGAACTGAACATTCTGGCATTTGTTTTAAAGCTCAATGTCAAGTTAGCATGTTGACCTCCCCAAACCATCACTCACTATAAAGAAATGACAACTTGCTTTCTGGTTACCACCCAACTTAGTGTTACTGGGTGTGGACGCAAACCAGAGCTAAATTAACCTCATTGTTCAAAGCAGTTTTTTCAGGGCATTTTCCTTAATGTATTTCAGTTCAGAATGTTGCTTTGCCTTTCACTTGCCCACAGGTGCTGAGCATGTTCCCCGAAATCTGTCCAGGGTTTAAATTCATGTCTGGTTATTTTTAGCCATATACTCTTCTTGGTCATTTTCTCTTTTATTATATAGCACTGATTCTCAAATTTCAGAGTGCATGAAAATCGCCTAGGGGCTTGTAAAGATGCACATTCTGGTTCGGCCCTGTGTTTCTGCACCACTAAAATGAAAGCAAAACAAAACTAACCAAAAATAAGATGCACATTCTTAAGTTGTACCCCCAAATATGATTCAGGAAATCTGGAATGGGCCCCATGAATCTGTAGACATAGCAGCAGTGGCCCAAGTGATTCTAACTCAGGGGTTCTGCAGGATGGCCCTGTGAGAACAATGCAAGAGTGTATGGACTGGGTGCAGGTTGGAAGGGGCATCTCTTTATCCAAAGCAATGGGACCTGGTAGTCTATGTTTTGCCAAAATATTGAAGAAATGTCTAAGACTACAGACTTTTTCTGAAACAATAAGAAAGCTTCCTTCATGGGTCTAAGAACCATAAACTTTTAGAATTTCCTCCCAGGCTTTTGTCTGAAGTTCTGCTATTAGAAATACTATTTCCTCCCTTCCTCCCTTTTTTGGGGCCTCTGAGGCACTCGCCAGGCCCCCCTGTGGCTTTCTGTTCTTACCTCCACACATATTCCATTCTTGATCACGCTCACCCAGTCCCGCTTACCCAGTCCCCTTCTTTAAACCATCATCTGTTCCTTCATTTACTGAGCAGATACTTACAAGCACCCCCAGTGTGGTAGATGCAGGAGCTACATCATAGACAGTCTCCACGCAGCAATTCAAACCCATTAGTCAGTCCACATTTATCAAATCAGCTTTTCTTCTGCTTCTGCAAATGACACAAGTATTCTCCCACTCAGGCCTTAAAACTTGGTATTATCTTTGGTTCTTTCTTTGCCTTGGCCTCCTAAATCCAGTGAGTCGTCGATTTCTGTTCATTGTATCTTTGAATATTTCTCTGCACTCTCCTTTCCTTTCTGTTCTCACTGTCACTACTTAGTTCAGGGCCTCATTTTCTCATGTCTGTTTGCTATAATGGTTTCCTTACCTTTTCTTCTTATACAGTGCAGTGTATAGAGTCCTGCAATATGCATCCTGAAATATTGCTCTCACTCTGAGAAGCTGTAGGTACAGCAAAAAACACACTGTGTTTATGGCCAGAGCCAATTAACATCTTTAGCTCAGCATTGGTATCTGTAAAATAAGGATCACATCTCAAGTGTTGTGAGGATTAAATTAGATGATATATATGAGATTGCTTCATGAGCTTTAAATCACTAAATAAATGTTATACTCGTATGTGATAATTAAGGCCACTTTGTCACACAGAAAATGCCTTGCCATATCCTCCAGCAATTTCATTCTTAAGTCCCTGGCTCTAGAGCTCTCGATGCATAACAGCCCTATCATACACAAGTGTATTTGCATCAGTAACTTGGCCTGCAGACTCCATTCCAAGTACACCAGGTCATCCTCTCTGGCTCTTGGAAAACAATTCTCTAATTTCTGCTTCATGTTTTTGCTGGTCTTTCCCCCCTGTCTGGACTACATTCTATTTTCAGTGTTCTTCTTTATTTATCCAAATCTTCCACGCACAACTCAATTCCTACCTCCTCAATGAAGCATTCTCAATCCACACCCCCGTTAAGCCTTCCCCCACCTCCACAGTGCATAATAGCAACTCAGTCTTCATTGTGCACTTAATTACATACCTTTCTACTATTCTTCCTTATGTGTATAGCTCCTTGAAGGGACCGACCGAGTCTGTGCCATCTTTTGTATTTTTCACAGGGCCTAGTAAAGACCTTTCTCATTGTAGGCACCATCACTATACGAGAGTGAGTCAATCACAGATACTTAGCATAGCTTCAGAGTTCTTCATTCCAGAAACTCGACCTATCTTTGGTTACTGCATCCAGTAGCCTGCAACGGATAAGGGCTATGATCCCATTAACAACGATTTTTGATAAAACATGATCAGTCGTGCATTGCTTTTTGAATGTCAATGCCAGCTTTCAAATTGAGCTTCTTAGCATATTCTCAAAAGAGGGCCCTACCGATGAAAATCAGATGACACACATTAAACAGTAATATTTACTTAGTTAAGCTCTAATAGGAAATTGAATACTTTGCTTTTCAACAGGGCCCCACCATAACCATCAAATTTGTTGGCCTTTTAAAAATTTAAGCAATAGTATTGCAACTTTACAGGAAAGATGGTTAACATTTATTTATAGTGATTGGGTTGTGAGACCAAGAGTACTTGATAAATATAGGAAGTCTAGATAAGTGCAAATGAATTTCACTGCTGCACTTATCTCATCAGCAGCTGTACAGACATATAGGTCTGAGTTCCATGTGGTCATTCACAGATATTTCATGACATTGAAGCTGACAGAGTAACATTTCATGTGCTTGACTCTCCAGCACGTGTGATTATGTGAAAGTGACATTTCTGTTTTCTGTGAGTAATCAAGAACCATCCTCTGCCATTGTTCTTGTCTGTTCTTTTGAATGATTTTGGTTTGGAATTTCCTTTGCTGCAGCTCCCAACAAGGGAGATGATAGATGTCAACTCCTCACTAGGGAGGAAGAGAAAAATGACAAATCAAATCTATAGAAAATTTTTTAAACAGAAGAACATATGCAATGAAAAGAAAATTTTGCTCATTTGCTTTTTCTAAATTTTATACAATTTACATGTATTAATTTTCAAATAAGAAAAAAGCGAAAAACAAAAAACCCCCAAGATGCTAAAAAGACAAAGGCATGTTTATTGCATAGCAATGATCACATTTTTGTTTTGTATCTTTTAAAACACATTGCTCCCCATAGTTTGTGAAATATATTAAAGTGAGGGAGAATTTGCTTTTCCCTATATTGACATTATGTTTTAAGTACGATTCATTAATCCAATATTTAGTTTATGAAAAATGAGAATGTCTTCCATTGTTGTTACTCTGTGTGTATAATTTATACTGACCAGGCATAAAATGTATTTTTATATACTATTCCGTATATAACAAATTTCTAAGCCCCAATAGTTTCATTTTCCTATTAAATCAATTCGAACTGCCAACAACTAACTATGTTGGTCAGTTTAAAATTTATTTCCTGTAACCTTCATCCCCTGCTTGTTCCCTGTTGGAGGAGAATCAAATCATTACTGAGTATTGAAATGGTAAATGTTTTGAAGCAAGTGACCTGGGTAGTCACTCCATCAGATGTTGCCCCCTGAATAATGGAGCCACCCTGAATATTCTCACTCAAACAGTGGTCCTGGTTCCCCACAGGGAGGTCTAATTGGTGGGTTTGTAGCAAGCAGGCATGAGCTCCACAGTCATGCTGTGACTGAGAGGTGGTCACTGCAGCACATCTGGCCAGTCCACATGTGGTGCAGGGGTCAGGAGGCAAGTTGAGTATGTTGTATCTCGATGTCCCACAGGGAGGTGGTCATCGGGAGGTGGTCACATAGGTAGATACCTGAAAATAACCTTTTTTTTAAAAAAAAAAAACATGTCTTTTTAGGATCTTCCTAACTACTGTGACAACTGCCCATTTTTCTTCTGGTTTCATACATCTTTTGTAGAAGAGAACAGGTATAGATACAATACAATCCAATAGAAACAGCTTAATATTCAGTGTCTGAGGGTGAGGTCTAAGTCTTTTGCTGATTGTCACAAGCTGAATATATGGCAACCAAAAAATCCTCCAGTCATTATTTTTCATTGCCTGCTGGTTATCTTAAAAATTACAGCTGTTCTTGAGACCCACTATTGTATTATCCTCAAGGCCCATGCCATAGGACTGTGTTAGAATTTAAAAAGTATTATATCCTAAGTGTGGTAACAAGTTCCTCCCATGGAAGTTTAATATGAGTTTGCTCAGTACCTTGAATATGGCATGTCCTCGGTGAGTGTAGATTTAGTGACGACAGACCACCACCAAATTCTGTGCTCAAGTAAGGTGTGCTCTAGGGAGGTTTCCACTAGTTTAAAAGCTGACTGACACACTTCTCTATCTAGGGCAAAATTTATAGGACATGGTAAGTATTAATGAAGACAGCTAAAAAGTCATTAAGTAGTCTTCCATTGAAACATGATTTTCTAATAACTGAATTGGGAAAACTTTTTTAAAAAATAATTAATTATTTAAATAACTACTTTAAAATAATTATTATTTGATTATTAATTGGCTTTGAAGATTATTATTCCAAAGAACCTTCTACCATATCCAAAACTCATTCCTGAGTCTAGAAGTTCTCCACTTTAAGGAATGTTTGTTATGTGATGGTGAAACATTGAGATTTTTGGTATCACTATACTATCTGATACAAAAGGAAAAATATTTTAAGAACCACTAAGGTGAGAGTTGAAGAAGTGGTTGGGACTGAACATGGTCTGAACTGGTAGTTATCATTACATCCAACGCTAGTCTCCTCTTCACATCTGCACTGGCAGCAGTACATTGAACATCTTGTCTACCCACTTGGAATGCACACACATTTAATGGATTTTCATAGAGTGAACTTTGGATTTGACGGAAAATTCTTACCAATTTTTTTCCTGGATGTACACAAACAATAAATTTTGACTTGTAGCATGAGTGAAGTCCCTCAACTAGAGAGAGCTGGGTGGAGTTTCATTTGGTGTTACTCCTCAAAAGAGGTTCTTGCTAAAGCATACAACTTTTCCTTTAAACTCCATGTTCACATTGGAAAAACAAGTTATATCACTTTTATTCTCACGTTTACATCTTTCTAAAGATATCTGTAGTATTTAAATTTACATAGTACTTGGTAAAGCTGTTTATTAGTTATGAGATTGTTGTTTAGCCAGAAATGCCAACTTCATGTAAAAGAGACACAGAATTTTATTACTGGGTTTTAATACACATCTTGTCTCTCTGGCTGATTTCTGTCACGTACAGACATTTAGATGTTTTATTAAATCTGGATGTCATTAATTCCATAAAAGTCAATGTTAAAAGAATCAGTGACATGTTGTTACTGATGTGTTTGTCACTGAAAATTAAGGTGTTTTGCATCTCACCAGGGAGGTGGAAGGAGTCAACTAAGACAAAAGTGGGGCTGAGGCTCTCATTGTGGTGAGCAAGTCTTTATGAGAGCTCTGACAAGGGTGCCCTACTGCATAGCTTTTCTGTTAGCCCTAAAATAAAATGCAATGATTTTTTTTTTATTCTTAGGCTTTATCTAAAAGAAATGAATTGGATAATCCCCACAAACAAGAAACATGGAAAATTTACCATCCAGTCTTTGCAGTGGAGTTATTATTTTCATGAGAAAAGACCTAGTTGTGTTGTAGCTGGTATCCGATTTAAGCATAGTTCCCCTCCTAGGATAGAATCATGTTACATATTTATATCTGCTACATATTTATATCTATCATATGTATTACCTTGCTACCTATTTATAGCTTATGTATTTCCTTGCTGGCATACCTCTATTTATATGTGTGTACATGTGTTCAGAAATCTATTAAATAGAAACAAGTAAAATGTCAGTGGTGGTTTTTTTTTTTTCTTTTTTGAAAGAAAAAAGTTTTCACAAAGTTTCCATCTTGTATTTAGATAAATTTGGAACATAGTACACAGGAACATTAGGTATCATTTTGAAGAATTTTGAAATAGTAGAACTTTTATATAAAAAGTAATTGGGATATTTAAAATTCGTGATACCCCAATATCCATTAACTAACATATTTCTGGATAAGTATTTATTCTTTGCTTTGTTTCACATCTGTAATTTCAGATTTATTAGAAAGCTAATCTCTGCTTTCTTCCTCTGCTTGATTTACAATCTGTTAACAAACATCAGATCGGCAGCAAAGACTAAGTTTTCAACCCAGAGGGGAGAAGTGTTTCACACAAGCAGTCCCCCAGCCCCCAACACACGCTCTTCTCTTGTTCCAAGAACTACACAGGGAGCTTATGTGACAAATTTCCTTTAATTACACACATAGGGACAGGAAGAGGATCAGCACAGCACCATGAAGGATAAAGAATTTTCAGTAACTTCTGCTTTTGCACAACATCATAAGTGAAGTCACGAGCAACACTTGTTCTTAGAGCAATCCAGATTTATAAATTCACCCGCCCTGCTCACAACTGACCTCACAAGCTAAGATTCGGGAACAATGTGAAGAGGGTCCCTTTTTCCTTATAAACTCCGGTTACTCCTGTGTCCACAGGGCATCGTCATTTCTCTTTGGTACCGGGTACTGCTTTATTCTAAGTACCTTCCTGGCCACCATATTTTAGAGGCTGTGACTGTCCTGGAAAAGAGTTCTATTCTGGCTTAATTTAAATAGTCTTTTTTGAACGATTTTCCTTTTATTGGCAAAGCTCTCAACAATCCAGACCAAGTTGAATTCATCAGGAAATGAAAGGTAGCAACGAATGACACAGGTAACACGTTATACTCGTTCCTGGAAAACCTTGCACTCTGCAGAAAGCACACACACGAAAACAGTTTGTGCAAATAAAAAAGGGTTTGGGGCAGACCACGCCAACTAAGCAACCTTGTAACCTGCGCCCTACCCGCTTGGACCGCCAGCTCAGCAGGGCAGAGTGCCTGGAGGTTGCCACGGTAGCTTTTAAAGTGGAAACAGACAACAGTTCAGAGAAGGCTGTGGGTGCCAAAGAGGCACAGCTGGGAGCAGAGCTCTGAGCCACGGGAGCACAGAGGGCCAGCAGCCTGCCAAGAGCCCTGCAAAGCTGGCGGGTGGCTTGGCTGCAGGTGCTTTTTCTTTTAATATTCCAAAAAGGGTTCGGTTCCAACTGCCAGTGCAGCAGCCCATCTTAATGGCTTTTTATTTATTTCCTCTAATCTGGCTACCCTTAGAAGAAAAGATCATAGAACATTCTTTCAGGCTCCTTCCATGTTATTGCTAATTATTCCCTGTAATTCATGTTACAGAAATGTGTTGTGGCAGAACAGGATGCACTATTTCATTTAAAATTTATGCAGCAATAACCCACAGGGGGCAGATTATGCAAATGGGGAAAAAATACTTACCTGGCTCAGTAGAGTAACACCTGTCTTTTTCAATACTGGCAATAAGGATGAACGGAAACCCCAATCTTTATTTTAAGAATCTTACTTTTTGAACTAAGGTGGTTACAGTGGAGGTTTCTCTTCCCCAACAACTTTCCAAGACCCATCAAAATTTCTGGCAATTACGAGTTGCCACACTATTCTGCTTTTGCTCACATAAAGAAAATGTATTTAGGCCCCTTGGGGTATTGCTTTCTTTGAACAACTCTAGAAACTTACATCATGCCATATCAGAATTGTACTGGTTTTCTTAAATAGAATTTTCCAAAACTTAATAGCAAGCAATTTTACTATTTTTAAAAACAGACAGAGAGGGATGTGGAGAGAAAAAGTAATTCTAGAGGGCCAAGTTTCACAACTGCAGTGTACACAAACAGCACGTTTTTGTCAGCCCACCTACAGTGAAATAATTTTACACCAGGAATCTTGCTGATGGAAAACAATACTTGCTGCAATAAAACCACCACCTTGAAATATTGCTGTACATAACACTCCTGACAGTTGGTTCTTAGCGTGGATGTAAAGCACGGCTGTTGTATGTGCCTTCCTTTGGCCAGGACTTTTCAGTGCTCTCAGCTTTCTTATGTGGTTTCCTCAGAGTGTTGTAATTATTTGTGCCTGTCAAAAGTATGTTATATTTAATAGATTCTAAGTGCAATCAGTGATATTTTAGCATTGTGTTATAGTTTAAATGGCATTTAAGCCCCTGATTTACAGTGGTTCAACTTACCGTTTTTTGACTTAACAACGGTGTAAAAGCAACATGCGTTCAGTAGAAACCATACAGTACAGTTTTCAATAAACTACACGAGACATTCAGCACTTCATTATGAAACAGGCTTTGTGGTAGATGATTTACCCAACTGTAGCCTAATGTAAGCGTTCTGAGCACATTTAAAGCTAGGCTACGCTATGGTGTTCAGTAGGTTAGGTGTACTAATTGCATTTTTGATTTAACAATATTTTCAACTTATGATGGGCTTAGTGGGATGTAACCTCATCATAGGTCAAGGAGCCTCAGCATTTTGTTTTCATGATACCTGAAAGAATGATGTATCAGTGTCATCGATTCAAGTAATAAGGTGTGTGGCTTTACAGTACCCATCGCTGACTTCTCTTATCAGAACAAACAGATGACGTAGATCTGGTTTCCCAGAATGATTTAACATTTTTATGGAACTTCTAGTTTTCCACATTGTATCAAAAATGCCTCTGGAAAGTGTGAATGGGTGGTAGAGAGTAAGCTAATTCAGTGAGTGGGCACCTCCTCCTTCTTTTAGAAACAAAACAGAGCAATTAATAATAGGCACCCATGCATATATAAATACGTATCAAAAGTAGCATTTTTATAACTCCCAGACTGTTTAGGACCCTTGTACTCGATTACAATTATGAAGGTAATTAACTATTATAGAAATGGTTAAAATGAGTCGAATGCTGGGACTCACTGTTTAGCTCACTTGGTTAGAGCTGATTACACCAAGGTCAAGGGTGCAGATCCCTGTCCCAGCCAGCCACCAAAAAATAAAGACGGAAAGGATGAGAGGGAGAGGGGGTAGGGAGAGACGGAAAGGAAGAAATGAGTTGAATGGCTTGGAAAAATTCAGTGAAGGTAATTTTTAAAATTGTAATCCAATTAGGTATGAATGAGACAAGCATAAAAATGTAGAATTTATGCACACGGATTGCTTTGTAAGCCTTTGTACATTCTTGCCCCACTTTTCAACATTAAAGAAACTGAAATTGGAAATATTGTAGGATGTTCTATGGGTGTGTTATATATAAAAGATAAGTTTTGGAACCTTCTATCAGTATTCCTATGTTCAAAGAAAAGGCTTTGGTCCTTCCTCAGAAGGCTGGTGAATGAGGTACTTTTGTTTTGAATTTTTAAAAAATGTATCCTTTAATGATTTTTGCCCCTCTCTCCCCTTTTTAAGAAATCCAGGTGCACAGAATTGGGCTCATCGTACATAATCTTTGCTTCATGATGTACTGTCAACATTGCTCCAAGCATGCCCTGCTTTTCTTTCTTTGTGTTGTATATTGAACCTACACGGATACCATTACCATAGCTGCATTACAAATTATCTCATAACATAGTGGTGTAAAACAACCATTTATTATGCTCACGGATTCTGTGGGTCAGTAATTTGGACAGATCACAGTGGGGAAGGCAAGTCTCTGCTCCGTGATGTCTGGGGCCTCAGCTGGACTTAGAAGTCTGAGGTCTGGAATCATCTCGTGTGCCCACTCGTAGGTCTGGCAGTGGCTGCTCGCTGTCAGCGGAGGCTTAGCTGAGGCTGTTAGCAGAAGCACCTACATGTGGTCTCTCCCTCTGGCACCTGGACTTTCTCACAACTTGGAGACTGGGTTCCAGGAGCAAGTGCCTCAAGAGAAAATGCGCCAAGAAGAAGTTGTGTTTTTTTTTTTTATGACTTAGCCTTAGAATCAGATTGGATACCACCACCCTCATCCTGTTCCACATTGATTTGGGGGGGGGGACTTGTTTTTTATCAGAGTAACTACTAAAAAACCACCCTAACAAAAATATGATGTCATCAAAAGGAATGCAGTAATCTAGTGTTAAAACCGTGAACTACCTCGAGTTAGTAGTTTACATAGTTACTGACAGATGTGGCTGTATTTCCCTGTGGTGCCCCAGAGTGCCTTAGGGCACAGTTCGGGAACCAAGGTCCTAAGAGGAGAGCTGTGCCTGCTCCACTCAGCATGAACTAGGGCAGATTCAAGGTTGGGATCTGGAATAATCTGAAGGCTTGTGCACTTATATTTCCAGTGGTTGATGGAGGCTGTTGGCGGAGACCTAGGTTGGGGCAGCTGGCCGGTACACTTACCCATGGCCTTCCATGTGGCCTGGCTCCTTGTCTGATAGCTGGGTTCTACAGACTGACGTCTCAAAAGAGATCCAAGCAAAAGCTGCATCACACCATATGATTTAGCTTTACAATTCACAGTGTGTTTCTTCTCTTGTTCTGTTCATTGAGGCAGTCACAAAGTTTCCCCTGGTTTGGAGGGGAGGGGTAATAGAGGTCCCCTCTTGATTGGAGTATTGCTATGTTTTAGAAGAGCATGTGTGACCAGAAATATTGCTATCTCTATTTTCTGAAAATATAATCTGCCACACCTTGTAACCTGATAACTGTAGAATGTCATCTATATCGTAGGCAACACTGTCATGACAAAATTGACCCCTGGTAGTTTGGTTGCATCTGTTCTGGGAGAACTACAGGTACCATACTTAGGGCTTCCTTGAATGAAGTTACTATTGTCACTGCATGTCCTTTGCTGGGACCCTGGAAACTGCATGTGGCATTATTATAAGAGATACTGCCTCCTGTGGAGCACTAAGCCAGGCAGCTCCTGCACCTGTATAATGTACATCTCATATCCTAACTCTTGGACGACATGTGAAGTGTCACCTGCATGAACACTGCAAGGACTCCCACCGAGAGGAACAGCCGAAGCTGCCATGCCAGGCTGCTACGCTTCTGTCTTTTGTCTTCCTGAATAGACTGGATCAGGTGTGTCTGTGGTAGTCCCGTGGATCTGAATTTTAGTGGGACATAACAAGACCTCTGGTCAGTGCAGCAGTAACCAACATTTCTAGCTTCTGCTTTAACTTTCTCTTAACCAAGCAACTACTGCTGATCATCCAGTAAGAAGTCTTCAGCAAACTATTACTCACTGTTACTGTTATTTGATCTCCTGCTTAAAATTTAGATTATTTCCAGTTTTTCTCTAGTATGAAACGATGCTATGATTAACATCAATCATTTATTCAGCATCTTTCCTACAGGTTCAGGGACTTCTATCTGTTACCTCATATCAAAGGACTAGGCACAGGCCGTTGAGTTAAATATCTTTTAAAAAGATAATTGATGTTTCATATACCTCGAAAAAAATTTGAGTTTTTTGTTTCCTCCATTAAAAGTATTGTATTAAGCAAACCTTTCCAGACTATATCAAATGTCCCAGTATTCCCAGTTTTGGTGACCTAGAAAACAGATATTAAGTCTCAAACCTGTTTACTCAACTAAACTGAATGGCAAAAATGAACACCAAACCCTGGACTACATGGTAGCCACTGGGGCAGTGCCACCCTGGGGTAGTGTTTGCTCATGTTTAAAGGTTTGGTCACATTTCAGAGCAAACTTAACCCTCAAGTATAAAGCTATTTTGAAGTTATGCTGCTCATAAACTGGATTTTCCCATGTTCCTGAAACTCTAATGCCTTATTTTCAACCAATCCCTCTGTACTCTCCATTACTACAGAAAGGAAATAGTGAACAGCCTCTCCTCACTCTGTGCTGCCCCTGTGAACAAACATAGAAGCGAACCCAGCCTATCTGTAATTTCTCCTTGTGAGATCTCCAGCAGACGTAGAGCTGGACGGATTCCAACAGCAGTCTACTTCCTGCTAATGCTATATGAGCAATTGTTAAGACACAACAATGCCCTGTGGACTGTTAAAAAAAAAAAATGATTCAATGAAACTTGTTAAAGCATCGTAAGGAAGATGTTACTCAGGACCATCATGATGGGTAGAGGGACCATTGCAATGGGGTCTTGCAAGTGGGGGACAGAGATTGGGCTGAGCTCTGAATATTGCATGGGCCAGTGGAAATTTACAGCCAAAGAGCAGGTTGGGGTCAGTGGATGGAAAATCACTAAGAGCAGACATCAGGCATAAGGGGGATTCTGGCTAAACCAACCTCACAGGATTCTTTGCTGAGAGCATGCCAGACATTCAGACACTACCTGGTGAATGTGGGGGGTGAGGAACCTGATCAGATATGGAAGATGACCACACATTGAGGATGGGGGGTTCTGACTAAACTGACTTAGCAGGTTCTTTTGCTAAAACTGGACTTTACAAGGAAGTGCACAGACGGGCCTAGCAGGAGATCCAGAAGCCCGACTAAAGTCTGGCCAAGCAAAGAATCTTTGGACTCAGAACACAGAGGACAGCTCTGGGTGAAGAATTACCTAGAAATGGAGGAAGAGAGTGACCCAACAAAGTGACTTACCTAATGAGACAGCTTGTAAATATGGTACTGAGAACACCTTGAAAGTCTAACCAGGTGTCCAAAGTCAAGATCCTCAGATCAGAAGTTAACTGAAGAATGTTGCTTGCACATATAAAAAAGAAAATGTTCTAGTATTGATTGAGCATTGTTAAAGGGAGAGAGAAGACCTGAGATTACAAATTCCTCAAGGGCAGGTCGTTGTCTTAGTCACGTTTTCATCTACAGTGCCTGGCATGGGAACTAGGACAGAGAGGAGGTTAAACGTATGTTCATTGTTTGACCTATTCAGTGGTAGAAATCTCAGTTATTAGAACCATTCATTTTGTCAGATTTCCCATGGCCTGAAGGCCATTTGATTTTCTTGGGTCACTTAATTTTCCTTTTTCTAATTTAAAGCTTGCCAAGCACATCCCTGTCTAGTCATGAATGTGCTTTCCCCATTGTCTCGATAATCTTGAAAGACCCAAGAGAGTAGACATGAGTTACTGAAAAGGATGATCTCTCTTTGTAAAGTAATATGTTGGAATTCTGGCTTATGAAATTTGTCAGCATAAATTGGCATGCTAGAATCAGTTCAACTCTAAGTAAACCGATATAATCGAGTTTCCAAACCAGTAAAGCTAAGGACAAGAACTGGGTCTGTGCTAAATCCCCTAAGAGACTGCCACAGATGGGAGGTCCCACCTGAGCCATGGACCAGTCCCAATACTAGTTTCAATACCATGGTGGACTTCCCCCACAGTTAGCAGTGCTGATCTTGGTATAAATCAATCAATTGCAATTAAATAAATAAAATAAGCTTTAAAACCATTTACTAGTTTGAGTGGTAAAAGGTATTAAGAAATGCAAGGGAATGCAGCAAAATGGGTGAAATCGAAGGCTTTGGAAACTAAAAGAACTTGAATTGAACCAACACTTTGTGGATTTAAGCAAATTATTTAACCTTTCTAAATTTCAATTTTCTCATGAAAACTGAGGTTCCTTGGATTGTGAAGACTGAATAAGATGATCTGTGTCAAGACCTTTGGTCTCCCGTTGCTGGCAATATGGTAGACTAGAGGTCCTAAAAATCCTCCCAGTTACAAAATAACTAAACATGTTAGATTCAATATTTTGAAAAATGTTAGACTCAATATTTTAAAAATACACTGTAAAAACTGTATGGATGAACTAGCAAAAAAGTAAAAGAATTCCTCTGAAATCAGGAATGAAATTGTAGGGCAAATCTGGGGAAATAAGAGATTATTGAGCACTCAGCTATCCTGGGGGTATCTCCCACTCCCAGTTGCCTAGAGTTTTAATCTTAGTGGAAACATGGGTGGGCAGGAGGTTAGGTAAAAGGAGAACCAGAAACCACCACAGAAAACCAAGACACATGAAAGACTATGTCCCTAGAGAAATGGTAAATGAGAGGAAAACATAAACACCCTACTCAAGCAGTTAAGGAAAGTCAGTTGTTTTCTTGGCTCTCAGCAGAGGGATAAAGTCCTCCCTGAGTGGAGTTGACAGTTTTTAGCAAATAAAAATACAGGGTACAGGGAATTTTTAGGATAACGAAATTATTCTTTGTGATACTATAATGGTAGATACGCGTCATTATACGTTTGTCAAAAACCCATGAATGTACAACACCAAGAATAAACTTTAATGTAACTATGAACTTTAGGTGATAATAATGTGTAGTATTGGTTCATAGCAAATGTACTACTCTGATGGAGGATGTTGACAATAGGGGAGGCTGTGTGTGTGTGTGTGTGTGTGTGTGTGTGTGTGGTGTGTGGTGGAGAAAAATAGAGGGTATATGAGAACTCTATTTTCCACTCAGTTCTGCTGTGAATCCAAAGCTGCTTTAAAAAACTAAGTCTCTATATTAAAAAGTACAGGGTGCCCAGTTAAATTTGAATTTTATGTAAATAACATGCTTATAATAAAAAATTATTCATTATTTATTTGAAATTCAAATTTAACTGGGCATTCTATTTTGTTTTGTTTTGTTTTTTTAAGTGAAAGCCGCTCAGACTGCATCACTCCCTCTCTCTCCCAAAGGAAGAGCAACAATAATCAAGGGCTCATCAATGGCAAACGGCCTTGCAGTGGAACAACAGGAGCCGGTTTAACACTCAGGAGGGAACCCTGTGCCTCCCCCCATGGCTTTCAGTGCTCCAGACCGTCAGAAAAACTTCTCTAGTAAACAATACAAGTGATCCCTACAAGTATAGTCTTGGCAGTCTATATTTTTTATGGCAACCCTGCTCCTGAGAATCAGTGGCTGTTGGCAGGTGTGGCATGGATTTGAGTTCTGAATTCACGCTGTATGAAAAATTTTAAGCTGAATATTTATACTAAGTAGATTCAAATTTGTATTGTCCCCAGGTACCTGGCAGGAACAAACAAAAATACTTCCCCCCAAAATGCATCCTTACTGCAGGCTTCAAAGAATTTCCAGAAATTGATTTCAAGCAAACATAAACTTAAAAACAAACAAACAAACAAAAGAAAAGAAAATAAAAGAGCCACAGAAAAAAATAAATAATAACTCAGACTCACCAGGACTTTAGATATTGGGATGATCAGATATAGATTATAAAATGTTTACATGTTTAAAGAAATAGAGAAAAGTGAAGCCACAAGCGAGATTTTTTTAAATGACCAGAAACAGTAAAAATCAAACCTTTAAAATAGAAAAATAGTCAGTCTAAGGCCCTGGGGGGAAGGGAAGTGGCCAGAGCCCAGCAGGGGCTGAGGTGGGCCGATACCTGCAGAGCACCAGGGGCTCAGTCTACAGCCATGGAAAGCTGAAACAGGAGCCAAGGTAGTGTCATATAGACATCACCACACCTTCTGTCACCACAAGGACAGTTCACCACCACAGTAGCAGACAGGGCCACTCTACAGGCAACCTGCCACTCAGTCAATTACATTGATATAAGAAGAGTCACTAGTAGAGCCTGCAAATAGAGGAGGAAATCTTTATGCTCATAGCCAACCCCAGAGTAACAGAAGAAGCAAGTCCTCTACCAGATGACCAAACATCAATGAAAAAAACTAGAGCTACAAACAAACAAGAAGATATGACACCACCAAAGGAATACAGTAACACTCAAATTCCAGACCCCATAGAACAGGGAATCCTTGAAATGTCTGAAAAGGAATTTTGAGCAATGATCTTAAGACAACTTAAAGAGATGAAAAGATGGCTCAATAAGAGAACACAAGGAAACCAGAAAAAATATCCAGAATATGAAGGAGGAAATCTACAAAGAGATTAATACCTTAAAACAGAGTGTAGCAGAATGCCTAGAAATGAAAGATTCACTCGATGAAATATAAAACACAACAGAGAGCTTGAACAGCAGGGTAGAGCAAGCAGAAGAAAGAATTTCAGATCTCGAAGATGGTCATTTTGAAATAACCCAGGCAGACAAAAAGAAAAAAAAAAAAAAGGAAAAAAGAATAAAAAATAATGAGGAAAATCTAAGAGAGATAGCAGACAACCTCAAGTGCTCTAATATCCGAACTGTGGGTATTACAAAAGGGGAGGAGAAAGGAAAAGGTATTGAAAACCTATTCAAAGAAATAACAGAAAACTTCCCAGGTGTACGGAGAGATGTAGACCTTCAAATTCAGGAAGCTGAAAGGTCCATAAACAGATTCAATCCAAAAAGATGCTCTCCAAGACACATTATAGTCAAACTTGTAAAGGTCAAAGACAAAGAAAGAATTCTAAAAGCAGCAAGAGAAAAGTGTCAAGTCACCTATAAGGGAACCTCCATCAGCCTAACAGCAGACTCCTCAACTGAAACCCTACGGGCTGGAAGAAAGTGGAATAGTATATTCAAAATACTAAGAAAAAAAATTGCCAGCTAAGAATTCGTTACCTAGCAAGGCTCTTCTTCAGAAATGAGGGAGAAATAGTGTATTTCCCAGACAAACAAAAATTGTGGGAGTTCACCACCACACAACCAGCCCTGTAAAAGTTCTCAAGGGAGTCCATCATCTGGAATCTGAATAATGATGATCACTATCATGAAAACACAAGAAAGAGCAAAACCAGTTGTTAAAACAGAAATGCCAGTGAGAAAGAGAAAGAAACCAAATCATGCCACCTCAAATTTCCAACTAACACTGGATAAGAGAAATACAAGGGGAAGTAATGATTAAAAGATACTTAAAACATCTGGACAAAAAGCAATTAAATGACAAGAATTAAACAATACCTGTCAATAACTACCCTAAATGTGAATGGACTAAACTCCTCATTTAAAAGACACAGATTGACTGATTGGATTAAAAATCCAGACCAAAGTATATGTTGTCTTCAAGAGACCATCTCACCTATAGAGAAACACACAGACTAAAAGTGAAGGGATGGAAAAAGATATACCATGCAAATGGAAACCAAAAACAAGCAAGAGTCGCTGTTCATATATCAGATAAAATAGACTTTAAACCAAAAAACATAAAGAGACAAAGAAGGCCACTATATAATGATAAAAGGATCTATCCAGCTAGAAGACATAACAATCGTAAGTATGTATGCACCCAAAACTGGAGCACCCAGAAATATAAAGTAAACACTCTTAAACCTAAAGAAAGAAGTAGGCCCTAATACATTAATAGTGGGTGACCTGAACACCTCTCTCTCAGTATGTGACAGATATTCCAGGCAACAAATTAACAAAGAGACACAGATTTAAACTATACCTTAGAACAACTGGACCTGGCAGATATATACAGAACATTTCACCCAACAACTAAAGAATATACTTTCTTCTCATCAGCACATGGAACATTCTCCAGGATAGACCAGATATTAGCTCACAAATCTAGTCTCAGCAAACTTAAAAAAACTGAAATCATTCCAAGTATCTTTTCAAACCACAATGGGCTAAAACTGGAAATTAATAACAAGCAAAACCCTGGAAACTATACAAATAGTATAGGCTCCTGAATGACCTACAGGTCAAAGAAGAAATTAAACAGGAAATCAAAAAATTTCTTGAAACTAATGAAAATAAAGATACATCATGCCCAAACCTGTGGGATACTGCAAAAGCAGTAACAAGAGACATATTTATTGCAATAAACACTTACATCAAAAGAATGGAAAGACTTCAAATAAGCAACCTAACACTATGCCTCAAAAAACTTGAAAAACAACAGCAATCCAATCCTAAAGGTAGTAGATGGAAAGAAATAATTAAGATCAGAGCACAACTAAATGAAATAGAGACCCAAATATGATCAAAAATATCAACAAAACAAAATGTTGGTTTTTCAAGAAGATAAATAAAAGAAGAGAGAAGACCCAAATAACAAAAATCAGAAATGAAAAGGGGTACAACCAATACCACAGAAGTACAAGGAATAGTTAGAGACTATTATAAATAACTGTATGAAAACAAATATGAAAACCTGGAAGATATGGGTAAGTTTCTGGACACCACAAACTACCCAGATGGAACCAAGAAGAGGAAGAAAATCTGAACAGACCAATAACAAGCAATGAGATTGAAGTGGTAACCAGCAATCTTCCAACAAAGAAAAGCTCAGGTCTGGATGGCTTTACAGCTGAATCCTACCAAACCTTTAAAGAGGAATTAATACCAATTTTCTTCAAATTATTCCAGAAAATTGAAACAGAAGCCATTCTCCCAAACTCATTCTATAATGCCAACATAACTCTGATACCCAAATCAGATAAAGACACAACAAAAAAAGAAAATTACAGGCCCAAATATCCTTGATGAACACAGATGCAAAAATCCTTAATAAAATGTTAACAATCAGAATACAGCAACACATCAAAAAATTATACACCATAATCAAGTGGGATTCATCCGAGGGATGCAAGGATGGTTCAAAATACAAAAGTCAATAAATGTGATAAACCTCATCAACAAAATCAAGGACAAAAAGCAATATGATTATCTCAACAGATGCTGAAAAAGCATTTGATGAAATTCAACATCTCTTCATAATAAAGACTCTCAACAAATTAGGTATAGAAGGAAAGTGTCTCAACACAATAAAAGCCACATATGACAAGCCCACTGCCAGCATCATTCTGAATGCAGAAAAACTGAAGGCTTTTCCCTTAAGAACAGGAACTAGACAAGGATGCCCACTCTCACCACTTCTATTTAACATAGTACTGGAGGTATTAGCCAGAGCAATCAGGCAACAGAAGGAAATATAGAGCATCCAGATTGGAAAAGATGAAGTCAAACTGTCCCTATTTGCAGATGACATGATACTATATATAGAAAAACCTAAAGACTCTATCAAAAAACTCCTCGAGCTGGTTAATAATTTCAGTAATGTTGCAGGATACAAAATAAATGCCCCCAATCAGTTGTATTTATATTCTCCAATAATGAGCTAACAGAAAGAGAAATCAAGAAAGTAAGCCCATTTACAACGGTCACAAAAAAATAATGTAAAATACCTAGGAATCAATTTAACCAAGGAGGTGAAAGATCTCTACAATGAGAACTACAAACAACTATTGAAAGAAATTATATAAGACACAAAAAGATGGAAAAATATTCCATGCTCTTGGACTGGAAGAATTAACATTGTGAAAATGTCTATACTACCCAAAACAATCTATGGATTCAATGCAATCCCCATCAAAATACCAATAACATTCTTCACAGGAATGGAAAAAGACAATCTCAACATTCACATGGAACAACAAAAGACCCTGAATAGCCAAAGCAATCCTGAGCAAAAAAAAAAAAAAAAAAAAAAAAAAAAAAAGCAGGAGTCATAACACTACCTGACTTCAGATTATACTACAAAGCTATAGTAACCAAAACAGCATGCTACTGTCATAAAAATAAACACTCAGACCAGTGGAACAGAATAGAGAACCCAGAAATCACCCCCTCAGTCTTACAGCTATCTGATATTGACAAAGGCAGCAAAAACATACATTGGGGAAAAGACTGCCTCTTCAATATGTGGTGCTGGGAATATTGGATATAAATATGCAGAAGAATGAAACTAAATATGCACCTCTCACCATATACTAAAATGAACTCAAAATAGTTTGAAGACTTAAGTATAAGCCCCGAAACTGTAAAATTACTAAGGGAAAATATAGGTGAAACACTTCAGGAACTAGGTCTGGGCAAAACATTATGAACATGAGCCCAAAAGCACAAGCAACAAAAGAAAAAAATAAACAAATGGGACTATATCAAACTAAAATGTTTCTGCACAGCAAAGGAAATAATCAACAGAGTGAAGCAACAACCTGCTGAATGGGAGAAAATTTTTGCTAACTATGCATCTGACAAGGGATTAATATCCAGAATATACAAGGAACACAAGCAATTACACAGTAAAAAAACAGATAACCTAATTAAAAACTGGGCAAAGGAGCTGAATAGACATTTTTCAAAGGAAGACATACAAATGGCCAACAGATACATGAAAAAATGCTCAACTGTTAACTAGTAGATTACACACAATAGAAAAAAGAATCAATGATCTAGAAACTCGAGTCCAGTACAAAGAAAATGACAGAAAAATATGAGGGAAAGGTTAAGAGGTACTGAAGCTTGAAGGGTAAGAAGAACCAAAAACACTCAGTTGGAATTTCATACAGAGATAATAAAGTGAATAAAGGAGAGGCAATTAGAATTTTCCAAAACTGATAGTAAGTATCAGTGCTTGGAATTAAGAAGCATAAAGAATACCCAGAAAGATCATTCCAAGACACATTATGAAAAAACTGAACAATCCCAAAGCCAAAGAGAAGATTTAAATGTAGCCAAAGAAAAAGGACATTATCTTCTCTAATTAGATACTCAGCTGACTTCACAACTGCAATCAAGGGAGTCAGAAGAATATTATGTATAAAGTACTATGAAAAATATAACTATCAATTTAAAATTATGTACCCAGCTAAACTATCTTTCAAGAAATATGACAAAATATAAACATTTCCAAATAAACAGATACACTCAGGTAAATTGGAGGCAGTTTACCAACAAGAGACCCTCTCTAAAAGACTTTTGGAGAAATTTATTACAGAAGAAAGAAAATCAGCCCAGATATGAAAAGGAATGATAAGCAAAGAAAGGAGTAACCCATGTGAGTATATCTAAATGAACATTAATAGCATATGATAACAAAAATAGTCTAACTTGGGGGATTTAAAAAAATTTACAAAGTACTTAGCCCATAAATTGGTTCTCAGAAATTTTGAAAAATTCATATAAAATAGACCATGTATTCTGACGACAATGTAATTAAGTAATAAATCAATTTTAAATAACTAAAAAAGCCCCTTGTATGTATTTGGAAAATATAAAAACGTCTAACTAATTTATGAATCAAAGAAAAAATAGAAATAGGAAACTACTAAAATAGTATAATAACAAAAGTGCTTTTTGTCACAGTTTATTGTGCTAAATGGCTAAATGACACTTAAGAGGATGTTTGAGAAGAGGAAGAGAATCAAAAGGAAGAAGAGGCAGAAGAAGGGGTAGGAAGGACACTTGTGTAGTGTTTACCTGCACCAGGTGTTACTCTAAGCTCCTCACATATATTAATTGATATAGTCTTTGCAACAACACTATGATACTGTTGTTACTTCATTTCAAGGATATGAAACTAGGGCACAAAGAAGTTAAGTTTCCTGACCAACCAAGGTCACACAGCCAGAAAGAGGCTTAATTGCTTATACATCATTAGAAAAGAACTGAATATTAATGAGCTAAGCACTAACACAAAAAGGTAGAAAACTGCAACCCAATCAACCGAAGAATGTAGAAGGAAGGAAATAATAAAGATTAGAGCTAAAATTAATGAAGTAGAAAACAATGACACAAAAGAGGAATAAAAAAGTCCAAAGATGATTCTTTGAAAATGTCAATAAAATTACTAAACCTCTGGCAAGATTGATTGTTTAAAAAGGCAAAATAAATCAGGAATGAAATGGTGATATGACAGCTTTATAATAAAGAACAGATAAATTTATACTATAATAAACTTTTTTTTACATATACATGTATCTGTCTACTATATATTTGAAAATACAAAAAAAAAAAACCACCCAAAAAACCCAAACAGAAATAAAATTTTTTTCAAATAAAAATACAAAGAAAATGTACATGTTCCTAGAAAAAAATAATAGAAAATCCAGGCCTCTCCAGTACACTGGCAATCTTGATCCCCTCGATTCTGGTAATAAAGCTCGCAGTTCACATTCACCAGCAACGTGGACTATCTACACTACAGGTAGCTGGCGGATTTCATTATAAACTGACTGTGATAGTAGAGAGGGTCTATGTGTGTTTGTTTCCTATGGCTGCTGTAACAAGTTACCACAAACTCAGTGCCTTGAAACCACATAAACTATCATTTCACAGATCTGTAGCTTAGAAGTCCAGCAGGGGTCTCCTACCTGGGTTAAAATCAAGGTGTCAGAAGGGCTGAATTCTTTTCTGGAGATTCTAAAGAGGGATCCATTCATAGCCTTTTCTGGCTTTGAGAGGCTGCCCACGTTTCTTGGCTCATGGCCGCTTCCTCCACCTTCAAAGCTAGCAAAATCAGATCCAGTCCTTCTCACATTGCATCTCTCTGACCTCCTCTTCAGCCCTCTTCCAATTTTAAGGATCCCTGTGATTATATTAGGCCCCCCAGATCATCTCCCTATTTTAGGATCAGCCAGTTAGCAACCTTAATTCCATCTGCAACCTTAATTCCCCTTTGCCTTTTAAAGAACATGTTTACAGGTTCCAGATATTAGGACATGGACACCTTTAAGGGGACCGTTATTCTACTTATCACACTATAAAACATCCCTCATTATTCCTTAATTTTATCTTTAAATTAAATAATAATAAAGCAAACTATCAGAATCATATTATCTGTATACTCCAGAGAAATGAATTTACTGAGCCATGCCTTAATTTAATGTCCACAGCATTTATAGAGGATCCAAATATATATGAACAACTTTTGTACAGTTTTTTTAAGCATTGAAGTTATTGTCCAGCATATTATTCAGCATTCCTTTTCTGTAAGAGCTTTCACTGTTAATTTTGCTTGAGTTTAATTCCAGAAAAACTTCTGTTTCTGTAGGTGAAATGAAAATAACGTGGCCCCCTTGCCTGGGCTGCCAGAAAACGTAAGAGCTAAATTCATCCCTCTTTCTATAGACAGTGTCTTTTCGTTTTTGCTCTAAAAATTATTTTAATTTTAAAATTTTCTTTAATTTAAATTAAATTAAATTAAATTTTTTTTAAAAGATGACCTGTAAGGGGATCTTAACCCTTGACTTGGTGGTGTCAGCACCGTGCTCTCGTAAGTGAGCCACAGGCCGGCCTTAATTTTTTTAAATTGTGGAAAAAAACATATAAAACTTACCATTTTCAAGTGTACAGTTCAGTAGTGTTAAGTATATTCACACTGTTGTATAATGGATCTCATCTTGTAAAACTAAAACTCTGTATTCACTAAACAACATTATTTAAAAATTTTAAAGTTACCTCTAATACTCTAAAAAGTAGTCATCTCTATCTTAAATAAAAAGATGGCTTTCAAAGTTTTTGAAAATTTACAAAAGCTTTATTAGTTCAGAATACTGTAATTAAAAAAAGAAAGATTATGATTTTGTAGGAAATTGCACATAGTATAACTTCAACAGATATTTGGTGAATAATGCCCAACGCACAGAGTACACTGTAGAATTTCATCTCAATCAAGCGCACTGACCTTCAAACACTATAAGAATGTTTGACTGGTTTGCGGCCCAAACCTATCAGAGGTAACAGAGGGAACCGCAGGAGTAGAGGACGTGCTTCCCACCCACGCTTCTGCATTCTGCACCCAAGACAGAACTCAAAGCAGTTAGGGACAAGTAAGTCCCCTCATCACTCATGCACTATCACAGAGCAGCCAGACCCGCCTTTTCTGCCTGATATTCTCTTAATCACCTCTATACGGCCTGTGCTTCAAGCAAACCGATTATTCAGAGTTCTCTGATCTTTCTTTACTCAGGTTGTGCTGCGCACCTAGAATACTCCCCCCTCTCCATTTGTCAAACTCCCAGAAGTCCTTCAGCCCTTCTTAAGTGCCACCTCCTCCCTCCTGCCTTTTCCTCATGCTGTCTCTCTCTTTGGAAACTCCACATATTTTATTTCTTTCTTATGGTTTTTATATATTATGTTCTACTTTGTAATGCAAATGTACGTACACACAGACATACACACGTTTATGAGCCACTTGAATTATTTATCTTTGTATCCCCTTTTAGAATAAAGTGTCTTGCAAATAATATGCTCTCAAAAGTATTAATTACATTTTATTTCATTATCTCATAATTATCTGCATAAATTTTGCTTTAGTAGGAATAAAAACTACTACTGTTCATTACAGTGCAAGTTAAATTTTATAGGCCAGATTATCAATAGTTTAGCCCAAGATTTATTGCGGAAGTTCAAATATGTTTAAAGGCTTAACAGCTCCCTCTCGTGGCCTCAATCAACATCAGTTTTGAGATTTTAAACCATTTACCACTGAATGGCAAATTTTATTTAGCATGAAAATCCTGCTTTTAAAATACTAAGATATTTTATTTAAGTGTTAATGAGATATATGAATGAGGTAAAAGAAGAAAAAGGTTTTTAAAAAGTTACATATGCCTTTTCAATGCATGGGAGTTAATATATCTGGGAACTCAGTGACAATATATAGCACTATATTCTTGTTTTCTTCATAATTTGGAACAATGTTAATTGCAGATCAGTTAAAAGCTCAAATATTATAACTATAAAATCAAATTCTCAGAAGTTTGAAATGGAACAGTTTAAAAACAAAGAACTAAGTAAAATGTCAAAATATTAAAACCCCAAAGCACAGATCTCAACGAGGCCCACATCCCTCAAGTCTCCACGCCTATGGTTGGCGGGTTTCACGCCAACAGGAAGAAGCCGTCTGCAGGTGGTCAAGTTCTGGCTGTTGGTGAGGCTCGGAGCTCCAAGGTGTGCCTCGCAAGGTAGAAGCTGAAGTCCACACATCACACAGTGAGGGCTTAAGCCTTAGTAATGTGAAGAGTCTGAATTCTGACATGAGGACAAAGAGCTTCAGCTGGCCGGAAAACTCCACAGAAGGACTCCAGGGACAGAGGGGCGAGGACCCTAGCCTCCACCAGCCCTCACTGGCTCCAGAGGACAACACTGAGATCTATACCTGTGATTGCTAACCTGACCTTGTTAATAGTGGAAGCTTTCCCTGTGCATGGAATGTTTCTTTCCCCTTGGATTCCCATTGCTGTATGGCATCTCTAAGCTGCCTGGGATTCCAACAATTATTTCCAAACACAAAAATTTCTTAGAACAGTTCTGTAGAATTACTAATCTGATCTTAGAGAAGCATTTTCATTAATGATACTTATTCTAATTATAAAGTGTGCACGAGAGAAAAAAAGAGAAGACACTGGTAATATGCTCCTAGAAAAAGTTTGATAATCATTTACTATGTGACAATGAAAATGTTTTAAAGTATATGTAAATATATGGCTAGATGATAGATTTTTAAATAATGAGTTTACAAACAAACCCCCAAACGATAAAAAGTGTACAGAAATTGTAATAGTGTAACTAGTTCCACTGCTTTCAAACTTGTAGTGATTATCAGTTTGTTATAAAAATACATAGTGTTTCTCTTTTATAAGTAAAAATCATGGAACTTAAGGGCACCTTCTTCTTTACAAGCACGTTTACTGTCCCTAAATATCACCCAAATTCTAATACCATGCCCATTGAAATCCACCCAGTCAAGTATGCCTTCATCCTAAATATTAGAAATGTTATAAAACAGACCAATTTAGGTTTTTAATACTTTATCATAATTTCTTTTCATCTGAGTGTAAACCAAATGGACTTTAAAGTAAGATGTAAAGATATGTGATTCTTAATCCACTCACATGATATGCAAAACTTTGGAACCCAAAGGCCATGTAATTTTTTCCATAAATACAAATAGTTAAAAATTTTAAAAATGCATCACTTAAGCAAAATATGGGAAAAAATAGCCTCTTTATTGCAGGACAATGGAAAATGGACATGAATGTCAATGTCAGGAAAGGTCAATGGTGCACCAAGTCAATGAATACCCTTCTGTTGAAACTTCAAACAAGCTGATCGCCTCCCCAATAAGCTATACCTGACGTGTCAGCAGATAGACCTCTTTGAGTTTCTGAGGCTTAGATGTAATCTCAAGTTGAATTTCCTAAATTTTGTACTGTCTAGCTCAGTTATAGCTTTTTATAAGCTGCGATCCACTTTAATTGGAGAAAAAGAAATCAAAAAGGATACTTTATTTATTACTTAAATGGCCTTTTTTAGATTCTTTACTTGTTAGGCCCAATAGGGAAATCATGGCTATAAATAGTACTAAGATAGAAAACATGATCTTTTGCGACACTTCTATCTGTCCGTCAGAAAAGACACTTTGACCTTACGTCTGTGAAGTGGTTGGTAATACAGTTTAATCTGTAACAGGACGTAAGTATGTCATATTTAGTACATGTATGTATATGTTATAGTAAAGTGTGTTAAACCCTAAACTTATATATTCATCTTATTAAAAAAACAACAACAAAAAACCACCCCCGAACACTCCCAGGTTTTTATCACAATAAAATATCTTAAAATGTAATACTTTCATGCTGGTTTTCCATTGGTGTGATGTGACTAATTTGCATTTGTTATCAAAATAAAATCATTCTCAAGTTTGCCTACCAATGGATTGACCACAATAGCAAAACATTTAGTGGCAATGCTGCAGATTAGTAACATTCACGTACGTATGGCCTAGAGTTTTGGTAAGAGGTGGCCCAACTTCAAAAAGGAAGATGTCACCCAAAGAGGCCTGACCAAAGGTGTATTTTGAAAGTCAAGAAAAGCCTGAAGCTGTCACTCTGTCAATCTAGAGGGGACTTAGAAGAGAGGAGGAGGGGGAGGCGAGTGAGGGCGCGAAGCTGTTCTTACCAGGTTTGGAACACACTGGCTATTCCTGAAGACAAGTTCTGGAAAGGAAGAAAAGGTGCACTGTGAGTGCACAGATGTGTGAAAACAGGCTATCTGAAGTCAAATCAGAGTGTCAGGCAGAGCTCTACCCGACCTGAAAAATATACCTAAAGAAAAATATGAGTATATACATCGTGTGTGTATATCTTACCTATACACATACCTGCACACACGCAC
The DNA here is from genome assembly GCF_027409185.1 of Cynocephalus volans. Classification (NCBI taxonomy): domain Eukaryota; kingdom Metazoa; phylum Chordata; class Mammalia; order Dermoptera; family Cynocephalidae; genus Cynocephalus; species Cynocephalus volans. The sequence goes on along the minus strand of NC_084466.1, from coordinate 84,663,089 downwards.
ACATCTAACATGGCTTTAATAGCAGATTTTTACAGCACAGAGAACATCTCTGCTGACACGTTTGTATCACATGTCAGCCCCACGGCTCAGGCTATGCATTTTGTAACTGTAAACCTAGGGTTTCAAATCCACTGAACTGGGTAAGCTCATGAGTTCTAAAGCCACACCAATGGGTCCAAGTCCCAGTCCACTGCTTATTTGCTGTGTGATCCAATTTCTCTGATGGGAATAACAACCAAGAATTCTGAGAATTAAATGAATTGATGCAGGGACAGGGCTTAGAACTGTGCCTGGCGCATTGTATGCACATATAAATGTACATTACTATTTTGGAGATTTGTTCTCTGAGGCTAGAAATAGGACAATTTCTCAGGAATGCTGGCTCCTTTTTGGAGATTTATTTGACTGCTTGGCCCCACCTGGGGAGGACGTCTGCTACCCGGTCCCCACGGCTCAGACCATGCTTCCAGTGCCCATCGCCACCTCTCACCACCACTGAAGTTGCTGCTGCTGCTTTGCTGAGGCTGCCAGCACTTGATACTCAGTGTGCCCTCCGGTGGGCATCCATCACTCATGGTTTCATTCATTAACTTAACGTGTATTTACTGAATACTGGCATGGGCCAAGGTAGGAGCAACACTGCCGTGCACCACACCCAGACTCTGCACCCCTGGAATGTACCATGTCTGTACCACTATGCTGGGGGTCCCGGGCCAGGTGGGGGCAGAACTGCCACCCTGTTGCTGGAGCTGGGGCATGTTGTACATCCCTGAGTGTCCTTCAGGGGCTGCTCTCTGAACAAGGACACAATGGAATTTCTGGAAGAAAGAATACTAGAGACTTAACAGCTCATGAGGGTTGGGAGAGAGGGATGGGGGGAGCAGGTAGAAGGTGCCCTCCGCCCTGGGAAGCTGAGCTGTCCTAGGAGTGCCTGGGAAATACCCTGGGAGATGGAGCCTGCTCAGGAAGAGAGCAGATGGGGCAGAAAAGGGCAGATTGGAGCCCAATATCATGGATGTGCTTGTTACCGCTGTCGGTGGCTGCTGAAGGATGGACATTTCAGTCCTTGTAGCAAAAACTCCAGAAAAGTTGGAAGCCAATAGATGAAATTGGTGTAACATCCAGGGTGATGCCAGAAAAGGAAATAATTCATATTTGGATCGTGATAACTGTCACTGCTGGGATGCAGTCCTCCCGGCTTCAGGAGAGGAGCAATTGCCTTTTGAGTGGCCAGGGCCGTGTCATGGAAGGAAAAGGGCAGCATGGCAGCAACTTGTCACTGTGGCTCACACCGTACGCCCGCCCCAACATGCACGCTGCATCCCTCCACATCCCTGTGGAGCTGAGGGTACCAGTGATGTCATCCAGAGAACACAATGACATTAACTCTGTCTTCAGAATGAAGAGGGAAGAACAGACTGTGTCTTTGGCTTTATGGTAGAATCTCACTAAATGAAGAAAATATCACTGGATTTTAAATGATCTCTAAAATAATCAGAGTTGTTTTCATTACTTAGATCTTGTCACAATGGGACTGTGGATGTTTGGGGGAGGGGTGCTGGAAGAGCCCTCCTGGGAGGGCCATTCAAGGCCCAGGCGTGAGCCAGCAGCCTGCACGGGCAGTGGGGCAGGACCCAGGGCTGTGGGGTGGGAAGTGGTTTTGTGGTTGCTGCTTCTACTGCTGTTCTGGGAAGCATCTGGGAAGACCCACAGGTAATTAGCTATGACCAGAAAAGATACCTGACAAGCAGGCAGAGGTGAGAAATGAAGCCAAAGAGGAGACGGTGGTTAGATAACTTGCTTAGGAGTTTAGAATCCATCCCACAGGTGTGACTTGGTTTGTAACACAGTCATGTTTGTGTTTTTGATGAATGGCCTGTTAGTAGGGAGGAGATTTCACGGAAAGAAATGAGCTTGGAGGCAGGAATTTCAACTCCTGAAATTTTATTTGTATTCATGTGCACTTTGAAAAATGGGTTTTCTTAAAAATGTACAGTGCAGATAGTACCTCTTAGTGAAAGGTAAATTGATAAGGCTTAAATTATGTTCTCCAAATATTTTTGAAAAGAAGCATTAAATAACACCGTGTGTGTATTTGAAGTAAGCTCTCCCTCTTAGTAGATGTTTTTTGCTTCCAAGGCCTGTCTTGTTAAGATGCATAGAGGCCATTGTTTAGAAATGACAGGCCTTGTTCTATTGGATAACATTGCTATTACTATAAAAAATCCAGAAAGTGCCCAAAAAGGAACCTATCCTAGAACTACAACAATCCCATGAGAGCTTGAACCTGAAAGGGCAGATGCCGTGAAGCTAAAATAATGCATGTGGCTTACAACCTTCACTGACAATAAAGCCCGGACTGCCTCTCATCAATCCCACCAAGCCGCCCATCTTCCTTTTAAAGGAGGCCATTAAATAATAGTAAACTTTTGGGAGAAGCCATACACAATTTTGTTACAAACTAAGAAACTAAGGAAACAGCTAAATAGGCCATGAAAATATTCTTTGACCAAAATAACTGACAAGGAGACATAGGAACACCTCAGAGAAAATTGATTTTTTAATACTTTATATGATTGTATTTCTTAAGTTTTTATAGTAAAGACTTACAAATATACTCAAAAGTAGGGTCCAAGTAACCTCTATGAAACCATCGTTTAGCCTCAAAAATGATCACATTTTGAAACACCCATTTCAGTTATTTTCGTTTTTCATTTTGCTGGATTTTTTTAAAAAAGCAATTCCAGTCATCATTCCATTTTACCTCTAAATAATTCAATATCCTCTCAAAAAAGAGGACACTTTTTTATATAATCATAATGCCATTATTGCACTAAGCAAAATTATAAATATTCCTTAGTTAACTCTTTAGTCAAATACTTTGTTTGCTACAATCCCCAAATTTACCAAGAGGCATTTTAGAAATTTGTTTATAAGTCAGTTTGGATTTCAGAGACTATTTCCCACAAGAACATCTTTAACTTATATTTCACCTGAACTAGAACAATTTTCCAGCTAAAAATGGTAGAAAGTAACACTGCATAGAAAAGTTTTATAACCAAGGAAGAACCACCTGGAATGATCATCTTTGTATGCATTTTGTCCATATTTTAAGTTATGTCTTAGGATATGCTTCTGTCGGGAAATTCAAGAACTCTGGTCCTCCTGAGAATCCAGTGGTGCTGTCCCACTCCTTTCCAGAAAGTGCTGGAGACCAATGCTCCCAACATGTCCATGTGCATTGGAATCACCTGGGCATCTTGTTAAAATGCAAATTCTGGCTCAGTACAACCAGGGAGGGCCTCCCAGGTGACGCTGCTGTGGTCTACTTGTATGCTGTCCATGGACCACCTTTTATGGCCTGAATTGTGTCCCCCAAAATTCACATGTTGAAGTCCTAACTTCAAGTACCTCAGAGTGGGACCTAATTTGAAAATGTAGATGTAGAAAGCTCCCCACACTCATACAGTATAGAACTAACTTTGTTTTCCCTTCATAGCTAGCCCTTAATGAGTAACTAAATTGATAAAGCAGCTGTCCATCATGCTTGGACACCCTACATCTTATCTCACCCCGTACATCTCTCAAAGACAGCATCACAGAATGGAAACCAGATGAGACGCCAGCGCATAGATAATGGCAGGAAGCAGCTATCCATCACGACTGGAGACTCTACATCCTGTCTCGCTGGTACATTTGTCTATATAAACCCCAGCCCTCAGTCGATCAGGAAGGCAGTTGGAACTTTACCCTCGGTCTTCTGGTCGACGCCTTTCCTCTAAGTTCTGTCTGGTGGGTGTCACTGGTGATCCTATAGTGGTGAGCTCTTGGACCCACATGGGTTAGGAACTCCCCTAAGTCAGCCTCTCACACATTGGCTGATTGTGAAAGGGAGTCCCACAGAACTCGTTTGTTGGCAGAAATAGAGTTGCTGCCTATGTAATTAGTTAAGATGAGGTCACTAGGGTGGGCCCCTAATCCAATATACCTTGTGTCATGATAAAAAGGGGAAATCTGGACACAGACATGCACATACACATACACAGACATGTGAAGACGAGTTATGCTACCAGAAGCCAGGGGAGAGGCCTGGAGTAGATCCCTCCCTAGTGTCTTCAGAGGGAGCACAGCCCTGCCAACACCAGGATCTCAGACTTTACTGTGAGACAACACGGTTCATTTAAGCCACCCAGTTTGCAGTACTGGCAGCACAAGCAGACTAATACAGCCCCCTTTGCATAGCCAAGGTTTGGAAGATTCTCAATCAAACCCACTCTAGCCTTGTACTTGGGGTTAGTAGAGAATAATAGCTAAAAACTTACATTCTGCAGATGGTCTACATTCCATTACCTGCTCTGAATAACTTCATAAATAACCGAACCAGGCTGAGCTTTGATTTCCTCATGGATGAAATGACCATGATCACGTGTAGTATCAATCCCGAAGAGGTTGCCCAAGAATTAAATAAAATAATGCATGTGACACTCTTAACATTACTGACTTTAAAGAGAGTAGTCTTCAGGGGCAAAAAGGTGGAGGAAAAAGTCAGACTGTAAGGAACCAAGGAGCAAGTAGCTGGTGAAGAATGAAAGCAGTGAATGTAGATTACGCTTTCAGAACTTTCTCTCTCTCTCTCTCTGTCTCTCTCTCTCTCTCTCTTTTTTTTTTGGCAAAAGGCAAATTATAGATAAATGTGATCATGAAGCATTTGCAAGGTCAAGGAAAAAGTGCCTTTTGGGGATAAGTGGGACTTAAGCTTGTGTGTGGGTATCTTGTCCCCATTCTCAGAATACGTGGGATCCAGATCCCTGCCCCTAAACAATGTCCCAAGTGTGGGGCAAAGTACGGGGGTGAGGTGGGGCTGCCCATGTACTCCAGAGCCTTGAGCTGGGACAGCCTAAGAGGGAAAGCGAGCAGCAAGTGGGGCAGGGTCATTAGTTCGAAGAGGTCAGGAGAGGGTGGAATAGGCAGGTAGAAGCAACGAATGCTGCGGAAACCAGGGAACTCAAAAGAGAGTGAGAGAGTTCCACTTAAGGAGTGGAACATGGGACCTAGAGAAATTGCTGGAGTGAAAGAGCACAGGACTCATGCAGAGTGGATGGGGTGGGGATGTGAAGTGCCCTGAGTGCCTCAGTCTACGCAGGTGTGCATAGGTCAGTGATGCCATCCTATGCTGGCTCTGGCTGGGCTGTGCCAGCTGTGGCTAATGGGGCCTTGGCCAAGGGGAGACAGCACAGTTTTCTCCCTCCCCCTTTGCTGTTACGATAAGCAAATGTCCAGGCTAGCTGCCGGCTGAGGAGGGACCTGTGCACTATGCCTCCAGCTGACAGCAGGCTGAGTGCCCACTGTGTGAGCCAGCTCAGATCACAAACCTGCAGATCCATGAGCTAAAGAGAGACCACTGTCTTCAGCTACTGGGCTTTAGGTGGTGCATTGTGTGGCATTGTTGCAGGAACACTGACTCCCAGCAAGGTAGCAGCTGAGCCCACCCTGCTGAGTCAAGCCCATCCCTGCACACACTCCGGCTGTTGCGCAGTTGCAGGAGACAGGGAGGGAACAGACACCAGGAGCTCATCAGGGCCAAGAAAGATGCCCCAGGGGAGCTGCTGAGGTGGGAAGGCCACCCCCTTGATCATCTTGGCCACCTTGAAGGGACCTCATTCAAATCCAAGTGGGAAGCCTGTCAGAATCTTCCATGTGTCGGGCTCTCTCCTTACAGCCAGCAGGTAAAATCTTTGTCTCTTTCTTAGTTATTCCAGAAAGAACATTAACGCATCTCTGGGTGGCCTGGGGCTTCTCAAGATACTGACCCAGGGAGCACCTGAGGCCCGTGTCCCCTGCCCGGGGGCAACCTCGAACAACATAGATGAGTTTAGTCCACAAGGTGCCCTCACCCCAGAATCTAAAAGTATTTTGGTCCAAAAGCAGAAAGCAGTTGCCCTAGAGGGGCCCCTAGGCTCTCTCTGCTCATGCTGGAGGCTGAGCTGTGAGGCAGAAGGAAGGACTCCTTGGCAGGTGAATGATGCCTCCACTGGCTTTTCATCAGGGGCCAGTTACATGACTGGCTTATTAGCTGTGTGTTTGCCAGGGTCATGGGTCACTTACATCTCTGTTGGGGCCCCATGGTCAGAGACAATGACCATAAGAAACCACTGCAGGATGTCCAATGTGTTTGTCTTCTGGTGAGTCCATCAACGAGTTGTATTTAGGGATATGGTGGTAGGCAAGACCAGGTCCCTGTCCCTGGGAATCTTACTGTCAGTGGGGGAGGACAAAAGTGTATTAAACTGGACACTGCACCTGCTACTATGTTCGGGGCTTCAGGGCCACCAGGCGACCAGGCACAGGCCCTAGAAATGCTTGTCAGATAAGATAAGGCATCAACAGAGATGACCACAGCACAGGAGCTGCTGCTTAGAGCCAGGCAGGAAAGATGGCGTTAGCTGAGGGAAGTGTGGAAAGCTTTGTGGAAGGGCTGGCGTTCGAGCCGGATTTTAGAGAAGAGGCGGGCTTCAATGTGTAAGGACAGAGGGGGTGCAGGCAGGGGAGGCTTATCCAAAATGGCAAAACAGCTAGAAGCTGAGGCAAATCCTGTGCTTCGACATCATTTCTTGAAGAGATGGCTTTGTGTTTATCACAAAGCAAGAGCATCCTTTCCTTACCACCACCTACATGGCTTCCTTTGGCTCTTAAAATAAAGTCTTAGAATAACAATCCTAATTGGGATCTGGTGACACAGAATAAAAGAATGTTAGGAGAAACAGATCATGCCTGGGGTCTTAGGCAGGAGCCAAGAGCAGCCTCCTCCACCCAGAAGCAGGCAAGAAACAGAGCATGCCCAGGGTCCTAGGCAGGAGCTGAAGGCAGCATTCCCCACCCTGAAGCAGAGAAGGAGCACTTCTGTGCAGGTGGCCCACCACAGCCACCACCACAGCCACAGCTGCTGCAAAAGCATCTCTGTGTCACAGCAGTAAGCCACAGCCCCCATGAATGTGGCCCACCAGATACTTGACTACATTGACAAAAAGAGAGTCATCATGGAGACCAGAAAAAGAAAAGGATGTATCTCCCCTCAAGCCTGCTCCAGATGAAGAAACTGCTCTACCAGATGACCTGACATCAATGTAGAGATACTAGAAATACGAAAGCCCAAGAAAATATGACACCACCAAAAAAATATAGTAATTCTCAAATACCAGACCCTGTAGAGCAAGAAACCCTTGAAATGACTGAAAAGGAACAATATTAAGGAAACTCACTGAGATATAAGAAGATTCAGTTAGACAACATAATGAAATGAGAAAAAATCCAGGATATGGAGGAAATTTACAAAGAAATTAATACCTTAAAAAAGAATGTAGCAGAACTCATCGAACTGAAAGATTCACTCAACAAAATAAAAAAACATAATTGAGCTTATACAGCAGGCTAGACCAAGCAGAAGAAAGTATTTCTGATCTTGAAGATAGTCTTTTCAAAATAACCTGGGCAGACAAAAGGAAGAAAGAATTTCAAAAAAATGAAGAAAATCTAAGAGAGCTAGCAGATAATCTTAAGCAAATAAACATCTGAATCATGGGTGTTCCAGAAGGGGAGGAGAGAGGAAAAGGCATGGAAATCCTATTCAATGAAGTAATGGAAAACTTCCCAGGTACAGGGAGAGACACAGACCTTCAGATCCATGAGGCTCAAAGATCCTCAGATTCAACCCAAACAGATACTCCCCAAGACACATTTAGTCAAACTGGAAAAGATCAAAGACAAAGAAGAATCTCAAAAGAAGCAAGACAAAAATGTCAAGCCACCTATAAGGGAGACCCTATCAAACTAAAAGCAGGAAACTCTACAGAAACTCTACAGACCTGAAAAAAATGGAATGATATATTCAAAATACTAAAAGAAAAACACTGCCAGCCAATAATACTGTATCCAGCAAGGCTGTCCTTCAGAAACGAAGGAAAAATGGTGTATTTTCCAGACAAACAAAAACTGAGGGAGTTCACCAGCATATGGCCAGCCCTATAAGAAATCTAGGAAGTCCTAATTTGGAATCCAAAAAATGATAATCACTACCACAAATACACAAGAAAGAACAAAACCCACCAGTAGAACAAAAATGCAAATGAGAAAGAGAAAGAAACTAAATCTTACCACCACAAAAAACAAAAATGACCATGTAATAATGCCCTGGCTGAGGCCCTCAGCTCCCCCCACCTTGACTTGGGAGCCTGCGGTGCTTCCAGCGGTGGCTTGGTGGTCATCACTGGGCATGGATGTTGGGGGGGGGGTATTTTTTTATATAGGTGTTTACAAGTATAAATTTTCCTCTAAGCACTGCACGAGCCCTGCATCCTATATATTTTGATATGTTGTGCTTTGACTTTATCTCAAAGTACTCTTGAGTTTCCTTGTGATTGTTCTTCTTTAAGAGAATGTTGTTTAATTTCCATGCATTTGTGAATTTTCTAAATTTCCTTTTGTTATTGTGGTCAGAGAACATATTTTCTGTGATCTTAGTCTTTTTAAATGTATTAAGACTTGTCTTATGGCCAAAACGTAAGAAAGAATGTTAGGAGCTTGGGCAGTGTGTCCCGGTTCCTGTCCTGGCATAACTGTACATACTCCATAGGATTACTGCGATGATCAAATAAACTAGTACATGTAAAGTGCTGAGACTAGCGCCCCAGGTAGATAGTGCTCAGTGAATCTCAGCTGCATATTTACTTACCTGGATCTTATAAAGACTAAAGAATGACAGCTCATGCACACTGGGAACAAGAAAACTTTTTAATACAAGGATATAACTCCTAATGAATGCTAATATTTAAACTTACTCTCTGTATTCTCCCAGATATACTCTAATATGTCAATTAGTAATCTCTCACTTAATAATAGAATTATGGGTGATTACTCACAAAGTAGCTGTCTGTCCTCTGCAGTTTTCACTGAATACTGGCGGGATGGAACAGGCACCTACAGCTGCTTCCAGCTCAGCCATTCTGATCCTGTGCATATCAGGGCAATGTTCTCTCTCCAGAAGTGTGAGTCCAAGCAGGGTAATGGTGCAGTAAAGCAGGTGATCATTAAGCAAGAAACAGTCTTTGGTAAGGTCAGCTCTAAAGGCCAAGGGGATGGAGGTCTTTATTAAGAAGGGGAAAACTGTCAGTTATGTGCAGCAAGAGGAATCTACTCCTCTATTGACAAAAATGTCTAAGCTCCGTCTTGCCAAGCCTCAGATCCAACTTTTATGGCTTGTTGGCAGATCTAAAAGGATGTGCATTCCTTGGGAAATGCTCCTCTACATTTTGTGGGTCCTCAGACCCCTCAACTGACATTTATCAGCTGTTGTTCTTCATACTGATTATTTGAAAGATATTTTCATGAACTAAAATCTTTCCCATCCCTCTCCCACATCCGTTTCCATCCTGACACTGGTCAAAACACCAGAATTCATCCCTTCACATGACAAGAAAGCTCTATGGTTGAACCTTTTTTTACCAACTATTCCATATTCCCCAAAGAATCCTTAAAATTATTGTTTTCATTTTATGTCTCTACGTACTCCATCTCTCATACTTAAATACAAGCTCCTGCACCAGGTGGACACCCTATTTGTGAGCTGCTTTTGGGGCTAAGATTCTAGGCGGTTCTCCAGTGCATCAAAAGCGATCCCAGATTCTTGCCTCTAAACATATGCATGTCCTTTAGAAACATGGTTCCATATATGCATCCCAATTTAGCAAACATTATAAAACTTTAAGAATTTAACAATTTCGAAATGTGAGCACTATATTCAGGCTGTCAAAGAACAGAATTTATTTCCATGAAATGCTGATGCCTTCGAACATTTGTTAACTCCTCTCCTGCTGAGTAAGAAAGAGCAGAATTCTTTCAGATTAAGGACTCTCAGAAAATTATTTACTTTGAGAAACTCTTAGAGCTTTTAAAATTGAAAAAGAGCTTTGAAAATTGAAAGCAAGTTGGCAAAGATAACGATGCATTTTCAAATATGTATCAATTAATTCTTTTGATTTACTCTGACATACACTATATTATACTAATAATAGAAAAGCTAAAGTCAAGAGACCAGCTTAAAGTTTCTGTTGTAAATCTGGTGTGGAAAGACATTTCTAGTCTACTGTGGGGGTCTCTAGACGGTTGGCATTTTGTTATCTGAGTGCCCTTTTGTGTTTTGCTATTAGCCTTATGTCACTGTAGATGCTCTGATAGGTTACACTGATAATGTGACTGAACATAATTTGGGATGATAAATAGTATGGAAAGTAAATTTTCAGCCCTGTGTACAAAGTAGTCTTGGAATTGACTTAATTAATGCACTGCTCTGACCCATTCCAGAGTCCTACTGGGGCAATGTCTATACTGCCCACCTCCAGGTGCAGGAGGACGCCTGGAAGAACCCCTTTACAAAGGGCAGGTCCCAGCTTCACTGACTCCAACACTCTCTCCTGATTCCAAAGGCAAGGATTATTAAAGTGGTTTAGCAGATTGTGAAATCCCTGTCTCCAAGGAGCTTAAAGATGGGAGTGGATGAATTACCTCTCTAGAATTCAGCCTAAAGTTCCATCACCCAAGTTTCCTGAGGATGAGCTAAATGAATTCCTACCCTCTTGGATTCTATAAAAGGAGCCCCAAAGCAAAAAGAGGCAGTTTCCATAAGACTGGGACAAATTGCCTTTAAATAAGAACAATTTCCCTTCTGAAAGTTTTAAGGGTTTTAGGTGAAAATACGCAAATTGAAGCAATTTATATCTTCCGCTTCCTATCTGGCATGAAATATGAAATTTCACATGAACATATATATTCATAAACAATATGCCATTCGCACATTATTCCAACTCAAACTGAGCCTATGTCAAACCTGAGCCTCTCTTTTGACTGTGATTGAAGCAAGCCTGCATATTTTCATACAAAGGCCCATTACAATAGAAGGCATTGTGATTATATCTCAAATTTAAGAAAACTCCTCCTATCTCAGGAGAATGAAGGCTTTGAGTCTACAAATCAATTTGCACACAACTGGAACGCTCCTCAGGAATCTGTTCTGACTCGCTCAACGAAGGCCCCACCGAGACAGAGAGAACAGCTGCACCTTTCACTTACACTCCCCTTAGCCTGCACTTACGTGTGTCATCTGATTCAAAGAAGTGAGCAGACATGACTTAAGCAGTGACTGGAATGTCCCTCTCTTTTTTGGTTACATTTCTTTTGGAAAGTAAAATGTAAACTCAACTGGACTCTTGGTAATTCCAGGACTAGCTACTCAGCCAGATGTGTTGTGAGGGATCTCTGAAACAGTTACCAGTGGCTTTTGACTATGGATTCACTTTTTTGAGTCGGTTTCCCTTTCTGTGTGGCACAATGAATTCCTCGTCTATATCTGTCAGAAAGCGGGTGGAGGGTGGGATAGAGGGGTGAATGATGTCATAGCTGCCTTCCTTGCCACCATCAGCATTTCTTATCTGTCCCTGTGCTCCAGCCAGTGTACCCTTGTGCACCTCAGTTTCCATCAGCCAGAAGACACAGTTGTGATGATGTCAACCTGCAAATGGCCAGTTACACTAGAACTTCTAGACTATTGGGGACATGTGACATTAACAGGTCCTACTCATTTCATCCTGATGAGGAAACTGAAGCCCAGAGACCTAGCGTCTTGTTTTAGGTCTCTTGCCGACTTCTAGTTCTATTTTTTGACTCCTAGTGTCCAGCAGGCTTTATACAAGGGTACTTCACAAAGTTCATGGGAAGATTCATATTACCTTTCAGTTCTACTTTTTCATGCACTTTTTGAAGTATTCTCATACTGTAAGACTGGCCCGAAAGCACGAATCTTACTTGTTGGGAAGGCTCATCTCGCAAAGACCAGGAGACAGAGATTGTTGCAATCAAGTAAGAGTTTTTTTTATTGCAGCATGCTGGGGTCGCTCCGTCTTCAGGACAGAAGCGGCCCCGAGCCCCTAACACACGCACTTTTTATACAGTTTTTAGACAGACTTTGGCAACAGGATAAGTTGTACATAGCTGAGGCGACCTTTAAATTCATTGGTAGCTTTTTGGCGGGTTGGCACACTAACAAGGAACAGTGTATTGCTTAACAGTCTTCCCCTCTGGGTCAGACCCAGTGGCCCCTAGATAAGGAACTGGTCAGTCCTTCCTGGAACTGGGTGTACTTTCGGTGGTTACTCCCTTCCTGGAATCTACCGTGCCTGGGCCCGCCTTGACTATGCTTATCCTCTCCATGACCCCTTAGAAGCTGCCTTACTTAAAATGGCGCTAATTATGTTCCCCGTCACAAGCAAGCAGTAGTACAGAAGCAAATCGCGTATGTTAGAGTAATAAAATTTCCTTTACAATATTTCAGGCTCTGTGGTCTAAGCTGACTTCCAAGAGGGATGGGGCCGAACATTTCGGGGAGAAGTCTGGCCTCTCGGTCCGAGAGATCCGGGTTTGAACTCTGACTTTGCCACTTGTTGGCAACGCGACCTTGGGTAAATTACTTAACCATCAACGTATCTACGAAGTTGCTGAATAAGCATCCAGAATTTGGCCTAATCCCCGGGATGGGGACCCCAAGAAGAACTGGAGTGATTTTTCTTTTTTAACCCGTCCATCAGATGAGGGCAGAGAGTGGGCTGTATGTGGCTCGGAGGTGTCAGAAATTAACCTGAGACGCAGAAAGCGCAGAGGCATGACATTCGTGCACACCAGAGCGCGTGGGCTGACATTCTTCCCAGCTACCCCGCACGCCCCGTCAACTCTCCGGCACCGCCATCCCCAAGGCCACCCGCTTCCCTCTCCCCTTCTTGTGCCGCCTTAATTTTCCAGGCCTTTCCCTATCTCCGTCTCCCTCCAGGTTCCCAGTTCAAAGGCCGGGATCCTGCACGTCACAGACACGCCCACCTGGCAGTATAAGCCGGCGTCAGGCCTGTGTCCCCGCAGATGGTTGAAAGCAAGGGCGCGGGGACAGCCCTTGCCCGGAACCTCCGGCCGGGCGAGGCTCTCGAGAAGACCCTGAGCAAGGCCAAGGGGCCGTCGGTGGGTGGGAGAGAGGAGGAGAGCCTGGGGCTGGCGCCCGCTTCCCCGTCCTCCCCTCGGCCGCCTCTAGCGTCCCGCGCACCGACGGTCAGCACAGCTAACGTGCCGCCCTCGTCCGGGGAGCAACGCGCCGCCGCACCGGTGACAGCCAGCGGGTGACGGCGGCCGAGGAGGCCCAATCCCGAGGCTCGGCCCCTTCAAGATTCGCACAGATGCGCGTGCATGTGCACGAGCGTGAGTCTGTGCATGCACGTGCATGCGTGTGTGCGCGGGCTCTGCTAGCCTTGGATCCAAAGCCGCTGGATGCTCGTCCGTCAGTGGCATCGTGACTCTGACACGTTTTAGGCAACATAGGGTCATGGAAATTAAAACGGTAGCTTCAGTAAATGACTTGAATTCTTATTCCTGGTTAATATTTGTGACTGGCTTTACCATTGCATTTTAGGGTAAAATCTAAAATCCTTGCATGATCTCCAGCCTCTGCGTGATCTGTCCCCAGTGGCCCTGTCTACACCCACCGGCCTCTCTCTCTCTCTCTCCCTCCTTCTCCATGAGGACCGCACTTCTGCACTGTTTCCGGTGACCGAAAGACGTCTTCTCTGCCACCATCATTCTCACGCTTTAGATTTCAGCTCACATGTCCCAGGGCCTTCACTGATCTTCCAGAACTTTTTTGGTGTTGGCACTTAACACCTTGTATCATTTTAAGCATGTATTTTGTATTTTGTGTTTATTTGCTTAATACGTATGTGTACTAGACCGCAAGATTCATAAGGTGAAGCTGGGACACAGTGGCCATTCTCTAAATATATACTGCAGGGGAGGAAGAAACTTCCCAGAGGTGCGATTGTAGATTTTTGATTTGGGGGAAGGTGCAAGGTTCCCAGTTTGGCACAGAGGAAACAAGTTTAGAATCATGATCTCCAAACTATTTTGACAGTACATTACTTTCAGTAATAACTTTTTTTGGTAGCATGCACTCCAAATACATGTACCTACATTTAAAAATTATTTTAAAATTTTATATAAAAATCATAAAAATATAATGCATGCTAATATATATTTATATATTATTATAAAGAACACACCAAATAGAAAGTTTAAAACGCTAAGATCAAAATAATACCTATAAATAAAAGTTCTAAAATATTTTCCTGCAGTGCACTCTGGCGCCCACTAGATAGATAGTTTGTAGGACAAGGCCTGCCCTCTACTGGTTGAAGGCAGCTGAGCAGTTTGCTTTGCATTGCCTGCGTTCTGCAGGATTCCACAGGTCTACCATGTTGTGGACTATGTGGTTGTGTACTCTTAGCATTCACAGTCCACATTATTTTCCTTTATAGAAAATGTGAGGTGAGGCACATCTTCAAAAGACAGTGATACTTGTGCAGTTGTGGATGGATCAGGAAACACTGAAACATCCGCATGGAGGTAGAAGTGACTCAAAACTGGGTGTCCATCTCTGTAATGTCATAGTCAGTACTCAGTAAAGGGAAAATGATCTTTTCTCATGAGTCAGCTTGTACAAAATGTTCCCCTTTGAGGACAACTGAATTGTATTATTGTAGTTTTGATAGTGGGATATGCCCTGCTGATTTTGAAGTCTAAAGATGTTTAGAGCAAAAGCATAACAGATCTATTTAACACAGCATATCTTTTTGACTTGAATAGTTCAATCTTTGAACACATTTTGAAGTGCTTTTATGCAGAAGGTGAAGTGAGGGAGACTGATCTTAATATAGTCTTAGAAACATATTACAGATCTATATATGAATTTCCAGCAAAGTCAGATACACCTTCTGTGAAAAACATGAGTGAACAGTGCAGCACAGAATATAGTCAGCTATGAAATTGTTTACTAGGCTGCCAGTTGTGTCAACCAATAATTCAGTTGCTAATATTTATTAGTCCAAAACCATTTTTTACTGTATGACCAATATATTCAATTTTACCTTCCCAGTTCTGCAAAAACGAATATTGTAGGTGAGGAAAAACTAATACATTTTCTGCAAATACTAATATGTTTCTGCAAAAACTAATATGTTTCAGAATCTGTCTAAGCTGCCCCTATCTTCAAGTTACTCATAGTCTGTTACAGATATAGGTAGGAAGATAAATGATCATAAACAAATAAGAGTCCTGATCCCTCATCCTATCTCACAAATAACACACTCACCAACAAATATACATGGACACTCAAAATTGCCTAGGCCGGGTGAGGAAAGAAAGAAAGAAAGACAAAAGTAGAACTGCTTTAGATATACCATTGATTTTGAGCTCCTCAGTTCAAATAGAAGCTTCCTTCACAATTCATTCTATTTCTTTACTTTCGCCCCATAACCAATGTTAGGCAAGAAAAGTTTGCAGGCAGCCCACAATCCAACCACGTACCCAAAGTGTACACATCTCCCAGAATTCCTACCTTAAAGCCCACGCTAATGCAATGCTCCCATCCCTTTGCCTGTTCAAGGTCACCATAGACCTGCATGTGAAGGGTTTGTGAATGGGCTCGAGGGGTCTGTTGGCACCAGACCCCAGCTCTAGCTCTACACACCCCAACTGCCCCATGAGGGTTGTGTCAGAGCAGGCCAAGCAGGGAGCCAGGACTCTCGTTCCTGCCAGGCAGTAATGAGGTCCTTCCCTCTTTTCATAGTGTCAGTGGAGACCATGTGGACAGCAGTAACAAGGCAGTCCAACCCTTCCAAGCCAGGAGGTATCAATGAAGGCCTAGGAGAGGCAGAACTCCCACCCTTGCCCACCTGTAACAAGGAGCCCCTTCCTGGCTGTCAACAGAGGCCAAGTGTGCAACCTGTACCTTATCACCTATCCTGTAGTAACAAGGCAGAACTCCCTTCCCCTGTTGGATTTATGTCAGAGGAAGCCAAATAAAACATGAGGTTTAAATAATATCCAGAGTCTCATAACATGATACCCAAAAAATGTCCAGGTTTCAGCTGAAAATCACTTATCATGCCAAAAATCAAGAAGATCTCAAACTGAGTCAAAAAAGACAGTCAATGGATGCCAACATCATAGTAACAGGGATATTAGAATTATCTGATAGATTTTAAAACATTCATTACAAAAAGCTTCAATAAACAATTATAAACATGCTTGAAACAAATGGAAATATAAAACGTTTCAGGTAAAAAACAGAAAATCCCAAGGAATCTAGAAAAAAAATTCCTAATAATAACGTGTTTTCATCAAGAATGCAGGATATAAGATAAGCATACAAATCACTTGTACTTTTTTAGCAAGTAGCAATAAAACCTAAAATTTAGCTATCAAAAATAGCAAACACTATTTTGAAAAAGAAGCATAAAATGGAAGGAATCAGTTTACCTGATTTCAAGACATTTCATAGCTTACTGTAATTAAGATGGTATGTTATTGGTGAAGGGATAAACACATATCTCAATCAAACAAAACTGAAAACTCAGAAATAGATCCACACAAATATGCCCAAGTGATTTTGTCAAAGGTGCAAAAGCATTGGAGAAGGGCAAACTTTTCAACAAATGGTGCTGAAACCAAAAAAATAAGTAAATAAAATAACCTCCACCTAAGTCTTACACCTTATACAAAAGTTGACTCAATATTTATCACAGACTTAAATATAAAATGTCAAACTATAAAACCTTTTTTTAAAACTTATTTATTATTATTATAATTGTTTTACATTCTAAGATGTTGCAGAGCAGTTGGTGGGGAGGCACAGCGGGGAAGAGGGAAGGAAATAGAGTGGGAGGAGTAGGAAGGAGGGGGCACTTGGTCAAGGCCCATGACACCCCCCCTCATTCCAGCAGAAGAGACCAGGGGGTTCCAGGGGCAGCTTGATGGTCATAGCTGGGCTGGTTGTGGATGTCGGGGTGGGGCATGGCTGAGGCCCTCAGCCCTCCACTGCCCAGCTTGGGAGTCCAGGATACTTACTGCAGCAGCCTGGGGTCATTGTACAAAACTTTTAGAAAAAAAGGAGAAAATTTTCAGAATCTAGGACTAGACTTCTTAGTTTTGATTCCAAAAGCATGATCCAGAAAAGGAAAAGTTGATAAATTGGACCTCATCAAAATCAAAAACTTTTGCTTTTGAAAAGAATGAAAAGACAAGCTACAGACTGGGAGAAAATATTTGCAAACCACATATCCAACAAAGGACTGATATCTGAAATATGTAAAGAACTCTCAAAACTCAACAGAAAAAAAATCAAACCAAAAAAAAAGATGGGCAAAAGGCATGAAGAGACATTACCCTAAAAGGATACACAAATGGCAAATAAGCACATGGAAACATTTTCCACATCATTAGCCACTAGGAAAATACAAATTAAAGTCACAGTGTGACACACCTATCAGATGACAAAAATAAATAAATAGGTACACTACCAAATGTTGGTGAGAACACAGAGAAACGGCATCACTCGTACATTGCTGTTGGGAACATAGAATGATACAGCCACTTTGGAAAACATTTTGGCAGTTTTCCATAAAGTTAAACATGTGCCTGTCATATGGCCCAGCAATTACACTACTAAGGATTCATCCCAGCCAAATGAAAGTGTTCACACAACCTTTATATAAATGTTGATAGCAGGTTTTTTCACAATAGCCAGATGCCCTCTTGCATGTAAATAGTTAAACTGACAGTGGTACATCAACACTTTTATGTATTGATCTTATATCCAGCCACCTTACTAAACTCTCATACATTTTTATGATTTTTAAGTCAAATGTATAGGATTTTTCAGGTAGTGAATTCTTTCTCTAAAAGTGGGATCATTTAAAAAAATTTTTATAAGTTTTAAATATTTCTAGCATATTCACAAGAGTGAAAAAATGAGCATTAGAATAGGGTTTGATTTTTTAATGTTTTCTGAATATTTAGCACACAACTTGTCACCATGAAGGTGCTTTTTTATAAATTTATTTTTTTATTTATTAATATTATTTTTTTACATTCTATGATGTTGTTGAGGAATGGTTGGGTGGGGAGAGAGAGAAGGGAAGGGGAAAGGAAATAGTGTGGGAGACGGAGGAGGGAGGGGGATGGGTTGAGGCCTGGGGCACCCCCTCATTCCTATAGGGGAGACCGGGGCTTCCAGCGGGGGCTTGGTCATTGCTGCGCTGGGTGCAGGTGTCAGAGGGTGTAGCTGAAGCCTTCGCCCCCACCAACTTAGGGAGGTTGCCGTGTATATTTAAAGCTTGCTAAGGATTTTTTTTCTAGAATGCATGTTAAATCTTTTACTAATTTTTTTTCAGCATCTATTGATGGGGTGATGCCTTTTTTTCCTTAATTCATTGATATACTACTCAAGCATCTGTTTCTGAGTTTGCTGGCGATACATATTTTCTTCTTCTGGGAAATGTTTGTTCATATATTTTTTTTTGAGGTTTTTGTATTTCCTTATTGATTTTTAGGATTTCTTTATGTATTTTTCATATTAATTCTTAGTTATATGTGTTGCATATGTCTTCTCCCAGTTGGCAGCTTGCTCTTGCACATTCTTCAAGGTGTCTTCTGATGAACAGATGTTCATCCCAAACTGTTTCAGTGTGGATTTCTGAGTGACAAAACTTCTGAGATCTTGTGTGTGTGCCTGACAATATTTGTATTAAATTTTGACATTTGTTCGACATTTGGAAAGATGTAACATTTTCCATCTAAAGGTTTCTTATTTCACTTAAAAATAAAAATCCACTGTCTTCCTGTGTATTGTGTTTCTGCTCAAAAGACTGATGACGATTTGCATCTTGTTCCTGGAAGGTGATCTGCCTCTTCTCTCTCTGGAAGGTTGACCTCATCTTACTGGCACGAGGCTTTCTCTACATCAACGGTTCTCAAAGTCGGATCTCTGGACCAACATCATTATCCTCTGAGAACTGTTAGAAATGTGAATTCTGGCACACACACCCCAGACCCACTGAATAAAAACCTCTGGGGGTGGATACCAGCAATATGTATTTTAACAAGACCCCCAGGTAAATCTGATGCACCCACAAGTTTGGAACTGGTCTAGATCCTTGCTACTCAAAGTGAGATCCATAGTCTAGCATCATCAGCTACATACAGAAATGTGTCAAGCATTATGTGATGTTTGGTTATGGTGATTACACTTTCAAAAAATTACATTTTCAGTAGAAATGATGAAAACTTAACTTTCTACCCCTTTCAATTTTATTAAAATTATTTGCAAAACGCTGGTATGGCAAAGACTTCTAACAAGTTTGTGTTAAAGTCTGATGTGTATTATTTTATTATCTAGTAAGTACAATACATTTTTAGACACTGACTTTTATCATTATCTTTGATTAACTACTAGAGACGTGGGACTTTGACGCAGTACAAAGTTGATTTTGTTTTATAGGCATTGCCGGAAACAGCTGAAATGCCAACAAAAAAACAATTGTTCAACCCATCTGGAAAAGTAGAATGTGAGGGACCTGACCGTCATTTCGACAGTTTCACTGGAACCTTGTGCCTGACTGGTGAAAGGCATCTTTCTCTATTCAAATATTTTTTCTTTTACGGAACATGGGATGTTGCAGTCTCTGTTGTCAAGTAATAACATTTTAAAACACTGCCCTTGTTTATATTTTACTTGACTTTGAAATACCCTGAAGCATCTATGTAACTGCTAAAGAAGAATTCTTAAATATAGCTGGAGAGTTTTCCTGATCAGTTTACCTGTGTGAATGCTGGGGCTGGAGGAGCCAAGGCCACGCTCCCTTAGAGCATAAGAATCGAGCACGTCCCTCGAGTAAATCCGTGGGAAGAACAAGACTTTGAAAGTGACCAAAGAGAAGCCTCTCGAGATTTGGTTTGATAATGAGGGAGCGGCTTTCCTTACCCCTGCGCACTTCCCACTTCAGACTTTCAAAGGAGCGTCCTTTAGATAAAAAAGCCGCCCTGTGCTGGAGGGGAGGAGGCCGAGTAAACGCGCATGCGCAGGCGAGCTCACTTCGAGCTCTCAGTGACCCACATGCTCCCTTCTGCAGGTCGCTGGCTTAGCGCACGGGCATTTATTTGTCCACATAATCCTCTCCGGCAAATAAATGTTTTAGTGACCCCAGGAATTAGAGATGATTGTTCTCTCTCAAATGTTTAATCAGCCTGTCTTTGGAATCGTGAGGAATGGCTACCGAAACACGTTTTTTTAAATGCTCTTTTAGAAATAGGTTTTTTTTTTTATGATGAAACATTTGTTTTATTGTCATTTGCCCAAAAAGTTGAATTTGAGAAAAGAAAATATATGTAATATACGAAATATATGTAAGATGACATTGTGTAAAGAGAAAACTTTTGGGTACTTTATAAACGCTTTTTATTTTTAATTATATTTTTTGTCCGGTTCCACTTGGGCCTAACCAGGTCTCGCTACGAGCTGCTCAGCTGAGAAACACTCAGCGGATCACTGGCATCGTTGTTTACACCGGACTTGAAACCAAATTCATGCAGGTAAAATAACCTGTGATGACAAGTAGCACTGCTTCTAGATTTCTTCTTCTGCATTTATTAAGCAAGGGAGTTTAGTACACGTCTCATGGATTGGGGAGATTCATTTCTGTTGATTGTCCTGAAATTTGAAGGGAGGTTCATATTTCATCGGCGGTTTTAGATATTTCTTCTGACTTTTAAAATTATTTCTCACCAGATATTTATTACCTAACACACAGTTATCTTCTGTCTTCAGGGACTGGGGGAAAATTTGTTTTAACGCAGGATTTCCTAGTTTATGTAAGTTGTAAATAGTTTGAAATAAATAATTTTTGTAAACAACGCATGTCACTTTGCTTTCATTTGTCAAAAATTGTTTTGATATTAATAATGCTTGTTTTACATTATATCTATATTGACTGATTTTAGTTTCCCAGTTGTAAGACTTTTTTGCCAAACTGACATGCAAAGTTCTACCTAAGTTAGCACCGTCGTGTGCCGTTCCCCTCAGTTGCTGTCTTATGATCACACCTCAGGACGTCTGGTTTGGGGCTGGGGATTTCTTGAACGTTTGTCATTCATGAGAAATAACTTGGCTACCCATTTTTCCATTTTCAAAAACACGACATTTGGCTATAACTGTTCCTTCCACAGGTATCTATTTAGCACCCTTGTAATGCCAGACACTGTGCTAGGACCGTGGGGTGTAGCCGGGAACAGGTTTTGTTTCCTGCCCCTGAGTTAGTCTGTTGCAAGAGAGTCAGGGCAGTATATTACCAAGAGGTAAGTCAGGAGGAGTCCGTGTGGGATGGCGTGTGCATGCACAGGAGCCCCTTCCAACCCAACATACAGGCCCCCGGGGGAAGTCACACGTAAACCCAAACCTTAAGGATGAGTAAAATAGACAGAAATTGGGAGCGGGAGGTAATAAGAAAGGGAGGCTGGGAAGAGAGCTCCAGGCCAAGAATACGTGTGCAAAGGCCATTTGGCAAGTGCAGCTCAGTGTGACTGTTGTGGAGGGGACAGAAGAGGACGTCACGGAGTGTGAGAGGCCAGTCAGAGGACAGTGGGGCCGACGAGACTGAGGAACTGGGTCCATTTTCCTGCAAAGCTCTGGCCAGCTCAGCAGTAGTCACTTTGCATTTGCTTCCCTCTTCTCCATCGCACCCTCACTCTCTCTGTCCCGGGATTGCACCCTGCAGTAGTGCGTTACTGTGTAAGGTGACCTCAGGCTCTGTTTTCTAAGGGACCCAGGCTAAGATAGCAAGTTTGGTGACAAACAGAAGTTCATATTTGGACAGGGGCCAAGGTTAACAAAAAAATGCTGCATGTAGTTCGCTCGTGAGTTCTTTTTTTGCCTGTACAGAAAGATCACCTAGACCAACTGTGAGATTTACCACACTTGGTGTTACTTGGTTTTATCTGTGCTAAATTTACCACCTAGAACTTTGACGTGACAGATTTGCTGTATGAACATGTTTTCAATGAAGTAGTAAAAGGACAGAAGTGGAAAAGCCATGCTTGCTCAACAATGTGGCACATTTATATTATCTTAGTCATTTGACAAAAATGTATTTTACTTTCAACTGTTTGAATTTTTTCCTACTCTTGCAATTGAAATGTTTGTACACTATAATTCCTTTAGTTTGTTTTTTGGGTTTTTGGTTCTGTGTGTGTGTTTTTGTTCTTTTGGGTGCACGTGTGTGCGCGCGCACGCGCGAGTGCGTGCGTGTGTGCGTGTGTGCGCACACGCATGCGCTATTGTGCAGAATTCCTTCGAATCACTTCTCAAGAGGTCAAAGGTTGAGAGAGTGACCAAGTGCAGGTCCTGGTTTTGCTCCTGCTGCTCTTGGTCCTGTCCCTCGTGAGCTGTGTGGGAACCGAGCACTGGAGTCAGGCTTACGCTGCAAACGTTTGTACGTAAAGAAGGGTGAGTGTCAGAGGGCGGCAGAAAGCTGCCATTTCCGGAAGTTGTTATGCTTTTAAAAGTGACTTTAAAGACTTTTTCACACTTTTATTTAAAAGGGAAGGCACTCATTCTAACTGATGATTATTGAGAAAAGCTGATGTATTTTTTTATTGATCATGAATAAGTATTAGAAACAGCACGTTACCTTCTTAAGATTTTTTATAATTTATTTTTGACAAAGAGTAATTGTGTGCGTTTATAGGGTGCACTGGGATGTTTTGATACTTGTAGACACCGTGGAATGGCTTAAGCAAGCTGATGAGTATGTCCGTCACCTTATGTACTCACTGTTGTGTGTGTGGTCAGGACAGTTCAAATCTACTCTTAGCAGTTTCCAAATATACAAACCGTTGTTACTAACTATAGTCACAGGCTGTACAGTGATCTCCAGAACCTTCTGACTGAACCTGTGTCCTTTACCAACCCCTGCCCCTCCTCCTCCCCCAGCCTCTGATAAGCACCGCTCTGCTGGCTGCCTCTACGAGTTCCACTTTTTTAGGTTCTACGCGTAAGTGAGATCATGCAGTATTGTCTTTCCATGACGGACATTTCACTTTGCACAATGTCCTCCAGGTTCATCCGTGCTTTTTGCAAATAACAAGATTTCCTTCTTTTTTAGGACTGAGTGATATTGTATTGTGTGTATATACCACATTTTCTTTATCCATGCACTTGCATGGCACATCAGGACGTTTATTACCCGATCCTATCTCCATGGCGTGACATCCCACCACTGCTTTAGCAATTACTCTCCATTGACCGAGGACTGCTTCTTGCTCGCTTTCATGATCCGTCCGTCCACTGGATATTTCATGTCTCTGGGCCTTCAAATGCACCTCAGGTCTCTGCCTGGACACCTGCCACTGCTCACTTGGACCAAGATGCGGCATCACCTCTTCGGGTGGTATTTCCTGTGTCTTACCTTCTTCCTTTCTTGCCTTAGGAGCCCTCTGTGGCTTCTATAATAATATCCTTAATTGAGATCATTTCATTTCCATGTTTTATAATTATCGTTTATTTCTCCTCCCACCCCAGCCTTGCGCGCGCGCGCACACACACACACACACACACACACACACACACACACAAAATTGTAAATTCTTGAGGACAGGGATTATTGTACCCTTAATTCCAAATACAGTGCCTTTTCATAATGGAAACTCAGCAATGAATTGATTGACTAAAAAATAATTTTAGAATTGACACAGAACTCTGTAGTTTTCTAGTCTAATCCCTTGTTTTACTGGGACTGAAACAGATTCTGTATGTTTACTAAAAAATACAGAGGAAGTTGGTGGCTTCTTTGGAATAAGAACCCAGGGTTGGCTCCAGACTACACCACTCTGCTCAGGGTATTCCAGTCCACAAGAAGGAAAAGATACTGGGTGATTAAAGTTATAACTGCATTTTCATTAATTAATAAATTTGGCAAGGAACTAAAGATTTTGACTCAGTTTCTCCATCCGTAAAATGGTCGTAGTCATATTTGCCTCTAGTTTTCCTAAAGGAATGATTTATAAACATAAAACAAATGTAGGAAGTGTAAAAGTATAATCAGGCACATCTAGGCCAACGACAGAGCCAGCTGCATGTCGGGGAGTCCTGAGAGACAGAGGCGTGGGCTCAGCCCCACGCCCACCACACATCTAGGCCAGCAAGGGACCAGCCAACGCCCAGGGGATCCTGGGACAGGCCCGGGCCAGTCCTCCCCTGCCGGCAACCAGATCTTAGAGTGGACTTATTAACCACGTGTGTTGCTTTGGGGTGTGGGACTTATCTGCTCGTGTCCTTCACCAAATTTCTACTTAGATTTTTCTAATTGATTTTTAAGATTTCTTTTTGCAATAAGATGTTAATCCGTGTGTTTAAGAAAGAACAGAGAGTAGAATAATGGTTTCCAGAGGCTAGGAGGGGTGGGGGTAGGGGGAAAGATTAGGGGTGAACTAATCGGGACAAAACTGTGCTATCTACCCCAGGTGAATCATTGTGCAGTATATGCATGTATTGAAACAACACACTGTACCCCACAAAAACAAATATAAATAAAATTGAATTTAAAAAATAAAGGTGCCAAACTGAAAAAAAAATAAAAGTATAATCATGGTAAATATAGGAAAGTTAGTAAACTCAGGGTGATAGAGTTTGAAAAGATGGGATAGTGAAGTGAACTTGATTTTTAGGTTGATGGAATTTAGAAATCCAGGTTTAGCTCCTATCATTCTAAATTACAGGTATGTTTTCTTTAAAAAAATGTAAAAGTCTAACTTACACATAAAATTATTATTTAATTTTGTTTAATTATACAGATTTTTGTTTAATGAAATGCATCCTTTTTACAAAATAGTTTGTTTAGTTCTTTTCAGTTACAGCACAGCTATATATATTTAATATATGAGATTGAAATGCAAGTTTTCGAAGACACGTATGTCAGTGTCTGTATATCCACTGAATGCCTTCTAGACATTTTAAAGTGACTTTCTTGAAATCAGGTTGAATTCTTATTGGAAAATGACTCTCTTCTCAAACACACCTGCTCTTTTAAAGTTGCACTTTAAAAAGTTAGAGTATTATCATGGCTAATAAGGGGATGTTAGCGAACTCAAGGTGATAGAGTTGAGCACTTTAAAAGAGGCAGGTGTGTTTGAGAACAGATTATAGATGTTACAAAGTGGCACATTTGTCTTTTCTGTGTCACTTTCCTCACTTTATTCTTTGCCCTGAGTTTTGAAAGTCATTATGATCACTGTATATGATCACTGTATATCCATATAGGCACGTGCATGCACACACACCACACACACACACGCACACACACGCACGCACCACACACACACGCACCACACACACACGCACTCCACACACACGCACCACACACACACACACACCACACACACACACACACACCACACACACACACACACACATACACGCACCACACACACACACACTCACACACGCGCGTGCACACACACACACACACACACACACACACACGTTCAGCTTCCCCGATGCTATCCGTATCTTTGACTCCACACCTGCAGGTACTTCCATCCAGCCCGAAGTTTCTCCTCTTACCTCCCCTCACCTCCAGCATGTAACCCCCTCGTCTTCAAACTTTGCTCATTTCTAACTTTAGTGAGACTCCCTCTGGGCCTCTGGCTGTGTCGCTGTGGCAGTGCTCACTTCTCAGGGCCGCCGTGGAGTCCTCACACCACATTTGCTGACTTTGCTGCCTTTTTCAAGCTGCAGCCCAAGCTCCCTGAGGGCAGGGTCTGTGTCTTATTCCATCTCGAATCTCAGTGCTTCCCATACTCCCTATTGTATGGCTGGTATTCAACTAATATATCTCTTTTAATATTTTATATTTGTGTCCACTTTGAAGAATAATTTTCATGAAGAAAATTCCAAAAATTAAAAATGCAGTAATGCAAGCAAAGATGAAGAAAGCCGGTGCCTGCAGCCGTGACGTGTCCTCTGATTTTCTTCTGCAGATCTCAGTCCCCACAGCTTTTGGTTCGACATCCTGGTGTTGATCATCTTATACCACAACCTCATTCCCGTTAGCCTGCTGGTCACTCTGGAAATTGTGAAATATATTCAGGCCCAGTTTATAAACTGGGTGAATATGCAAATCAGAAAGTCATTGAGAATTCTTCCTGAGCTGTGGCTTTTGCTTCCTTTTTAAGAATCAGTGTTACTAACTGAGTCCTCAGATGGGGCAAGTGCAGCCGACGGGCCAGGAATGCTTGGGACGGGAGAGCCAAGTGTTGCACCAACGTGGCTCAGCACTGCTGGGCCTCTTTGTATAAATCTTGAGGACACCATTTTTTCATATATTTTTTTCTAGCTGATAAGAAAAACTTAAGAGATAGTGGCTTAGTAGCAACTGTAGAGAGAGAGTTAATCCATTAAAAATCAACATACTCGGGCCGAGCCTGTGGCGCACTTGGGGGGGGGGGGGTGTGCTGCGCTGGGAGCGCGGCGACGCTCCCAGCGGCCGCGGGTTCAGATCCTATATAGGAATGGCCGGTGCACTCACTGGCTGAGTGCCGGTCACGAAAAAGAAAAAAAAAAAAAAAAAAAATCAACATACTCAATAGAGGAGGAGAGTCCAGTAGACTAACATCTTGGAAGGCATGACAGAAACGTCCTCATTCCAGAATCACTTCAAATGAAAGAAAAGATTTCTCAGGTGACAGCAATGTATTGACTGTTAATACTTAGGAAGTTGAGACTAAATGGATTTCCTCAGTTGAATGTGGGGTTGCAATTTTTAGCTATATTTTAAAATATTTTTCTTTGAAATAAAATTATTGTTTAATGACACATATTAAAAATATCCTCTACATATGCCATTGAATTACCATCATTTGAAGGGGAATATTATTTTAACAGCCACCAAACGAGACAAGTTCTTTCAAATGTATTGTCATTT
The DNA here is from genome assembly GCF_027409185.1 of Cynocephalus volans. NCBI lineage: Eukaryota > Metazoa > Chordata > Mammalia > Dermoptera > Cynocephalidae > Cynocephalus > Cynocephalus volans. The sequence continues at coordinate 84,636,198 of NC_084466.1, read as the reverse complement.
AATTTTCACAAGAGTGCTGCGAGGTCTGTGCTGTTGCTCCCGATTTGCAGATGAAGTAGCTGAGGCACAGCAATCCTGATTAATTACTCAAAGTCCGCAGTTTGTCTGAGGCAGAGTCAGGGATTTGAAAGCCAAGTCTTCCAATTCCAGATCACCAATGCATCAAAATGTATTTCTGAGTGGCACCACCTCTCCTGGATCAGTTCTGTGGACATGTGTGAGAAACTAACATGTATTGGTTTAATCCAAGTATGCTACCCTTTCCATTGTGACATCTTTCTAAATGTCAATCACATAGGAAGATCAGAGGCAATGTAGCCTTCCTGAAGAAATTTTGAGCCTAGTTCTGACTCTGGTGTGTGCTGTTTTTCATTTCTTGCAGAATGAAAATACGCATTATAAAGAAAATAATGTCTATGCCATGGCCAGAACATCCAACCTTCATGAAGAACTTGGGCAGGTGAGGCCCCTTCAGGGACTGGGCAATGTGATCGCTTAAAAGAAGAAGGCTCTAGGGAGAGCTTGTGCCAATTAAAGTGCCAAAGCCAGCCATGGGGTATAGTTTAAATTGACACACGTGGAGCCAGGTGGGAATTTAAAAGCATACTTTAAGTATTGATAATACCGCGTCATGGTTAATTGATAATACTGCATCGTGTTCAAGCAGAACAGAACTAATAGAAGTTATCCCATGTTCATGAGAGAGTGGGAGAGCTGGAGGGGAGGTAGGGAAGGCTGCTGTTAGCTCTCAGGTCCGTAGTCAGCTTTCAGAGTCAGGAACCTGCTGGTGGGACCCTCCCCGCCACGTACCCTCTTCCCTGAGGCATGTGACCCACAGGAAACATCCCGAGGCTGCCACAAAGTATAACAAAGCTTCTAGTTTTTCTACTGAAGATTCCTCCCAAGGGCAGAATCTGACCTGGAATTCTGCTTAGGAGACATTGGGAGAAATAACCCCTCACGCCCACCCCCACCCTCTAGTGTCCAGGATACAGCAGAAAGAGGCAGGAATGACGGCAGGTTGCCAGCTGGCAATGGGTACATAACTTTGTTTATATTTACCTTTGAATTACAGTCATAGCTTTGTAACTGTAAATTAAGTTTTTAAGAACTCCCACAGTTGTACAGTACCTAAAAGGAGAAAGACTTCTAATTATTATTTTTTTCTAGCCATTTTTTAAATACGTTTTTACTAAATTGCAGTTTTTCATCTTTCAATTAATTGGGGACAAAATATAAATTGGGGTAAAAGGCAGAATTTTGTAGTTATTAATCACCTGAGCGTGAATCCTGGCTTTACTATTTATCAGCAGAGTCATCCTGGGTCTCTTAGGTAACTTCTCTGGTCTTGATTCCTAATCTGTGAAATGGGCGTGATAACAGCATCTACATCACGAGGTTGTTATGAGGACTGAATAAGACAATGTTATATAAGATGTTCAGCGCAGTGCCTGGTGTGTAGGAGGGACTTTATAAATGCTAGTCATTATAACCAGTAATGGTATATATAATTTCTAATTTTTATCACAGTGCATAGTATCATTTGAATAATAAGTTCTCTGCAAATATTTATTTAAAAAGGATTTTAACTACTGGAAATGCCTGTTCAGAGAGCCACATCAATAGTCTTTTGACCTTGGACAACCAAAGATGAAGAAAGATGGAATAATCAAATCTCCACCACCTTTTTCTGCTCATGAAAATCTGATTATTTGTTAACCTTTAGAATGTATGTTTTCTATTAACAGTTGGAAAAAATCACTTTATCCACTTTGACTGGTCAATTGACACTAGCTTATTAGAGTAGTAATTAAATATAACCTTGCTAAAAGTTGGCTTTCGGACTCAAGCTTTGAAAATTAATTATATTGTTTATGTAGGTGAAATGTAAAGAGTAGAAATTAATGAAATTGAAGACAGCAAGACAACAGAGAGTTTAACATCCAGAATATATAAGGAACTCCTACAGCTCAATTGCAAAAAGACAAACAACCCAATTCAAAAATGGGCAAAAGATTTGAATAGATATTTCTCCAAAGAACATGTACAAATGGCCAATAAGCACATGAAAAGACGTTCACCTCACTAATCTTGAGGAAAATGCAAATCAAAACCATAGCAAGTCATTACTTCATACCCAATAGGATGGATTCTTTTTTTTAAAGCAAAAGCAAAATACTGAAAACAAATGTTAGTGAGGATGTGGAGAAATTGCAACCCTTGCATATTGCTGGTGAAAATGTAAAATGATGTAGCTGCTGTGGAAAACAGTGTGATGGTTCCACGAAAAATAAAACATAGAATTACCGTATGGTTCATCAATTCTACTTTTGGTTACATACACACACAAAAAATGAAAGCAGGGCCTCAAAAAGATATTATACACCAATGTTCATAAAATCATTATTCACAGCAGCAAAAAGGTGAAAACAACTCAAATGACCATCAGTGGATGAATGGATAAATGAAGTGTGGTATATCCATACAATAGGAAAGTATTCAGTCCTAAAAAGAAATAAAATTCTGACATGTGCTACAACATAGGTGAACCTTGTAGACATTATGATAAGTAGCTATAACAGAAACAAAAGGACAGATCTTATATGATTCCACTTATATAAAGTACCTGTGCTGTGGATTGAATTGTGTCCTCCAAAGTTCCAGGTGTTGGAAACTTAATCCAGATTAAGAAGATGGGAAATCCTACTGTGATAATTGAAAGGCGGGGCCTTGAAGAGGTGATTAGATTGTCAGGACCATGCCCTATAGAATAAATTAATCCATAGGTGGTTTCATGGTGGTCATGGGCGTGGTTCTGACAGCTTTAAAGGGTTTAAAAGGAGATCGAGTGAGGTTAGCTCTCTCTCTGCTCAGCCGTCTGCCACGTGACAGCCTGTGTTGCTGTCACTACCCACCAACAAGGCCCTTACCAGATGTGCTCCCTGGACTTTGGACTTCCCAGCCTCCAAAACTGTAAGCAGCACATATTTTCTTTATAAATTACCCAGTCTCAGGTATTTCTGTTACAAGCAACACAAACAGACTAATATAACCTGGAATTGTCAAATTCATAGAGACAGACAGTAGAACAGTGGGGACAGGGGTGGGGATGGGGAGTTATTGTTTAATAGGTACAGGGTTTTTGTCTGGAATGATGAAAAAGTTTAGAGATAGATAGTGATGATGATTGTACAGCAATGTGAATGTACCTAATGACACGTAAAAGTGGCTAAAATGGTAAATTTTACCTTATATTTCACCACAATGATGAAAAACGCTTTAATATTGCTTGCCTCTTTCTAAGTTATATGCTACTTTTGTCTTGTATTTTGGTTTTAAAATCTTAACCCAGCAGAGAAGACATTATTATTATTATTATTAGTTTTATGCAGCAATGCTTATTTAGATTTATCCACACACTTACCAGTTTGTTGCTTACCTGCAATTCTCATACTCAAAACTTTCATCTGAGGTCACGTACCTATTTCCTGAGGGATGTTCTTAAAGTTTCCTTTAGAGAAGGATTGTTGATAATCGATTCTTTCATGTGTCTGCAAATGTCTATTTCTTCCTTCTAGATATATTATTACTTTTTCCCAGAACCTTGAAAATATTATTTCATTGTCCTGTACCTTTGATGATTTTGAGAAATCACCCGTCAGTCTAGTATTGGTACCTGGACATGTGATTGGTCTTTTCTTTCTGCTTTGAAAATTTTGTTTTATAAACTGCTATGGTTTCACTGTAATGTGACTTTTTATTTATCCTATCTCTGATTTATTGGGATCTCAGAATATAAGGATCAGTGACTTTCAATAACTTTTGAAAACTCTGATCTATATTTAAATATTGGCTCATCTCCAGCCTCCATGTTCTTTCCTTTTCGAACTCCGGCCAAACGTGCGCAGCCCTTCATCTCTGTCCTCACGCCTCTGACCCTCCACTCGTGTTTTGTGTCTCTTTCTCTCTCTGCACTGAGTAATTTCTTCACATTTCTCTCTGTTCTCCAATTGTTTCTTCATTTGATTCTGCTCTGCTGTTTAATCCTTAAATTATGTCTTAATTTTTTCATCCATTATAATTTTAACTTTCTAGAAGTTTTATTTATTTCTTAAATATATACTTTGTTTTCTTTTCCTGCTTCTTGCTCATTTTTTAAAACTGCTCCTTCTTAAAAACCATACGAAACCTAGTTATTTCATGTTCTGAGTCTATCTGAATTATTTGGGGATCTGATTCTGTTTCTCCTTTTTTCTACTAGTTTTCACTTAAGAAGCCTTGCTTCGATTATAACCCCACAATCCTTGGAAGTTTTTTTGGTAGGACTTCTCTGAGGCCTGGATTAAAGTTGCATTTTACAGAAAGGATTTGCATCTACTTCTGCCAATCACCTGAGGCCACTTTAACTTAAATCCTCTGGGTGAGGTGGTTTGGACCCACAGGTGTGTGAATTTGGCCACAGGTTCCCAGAGGGTCCAGCTTGTGCTGACGTTCTCAGGAGAAACATTTTTCTTCCATCCGGCCTCAAGGCTCAATCAGGCAGATTCGTTTGCCATCCCATTCTGCTGAGCAGGGTCCTTCTCTTTCACACTTGTTTGGAGAGGTGCCCCTTGGCCAGATTTATGGGGGGGTCTTCTGTTGCACCTGGGGCAGCCCTGTGCTTCTAGTGCCTGGACCCTGTGCAGCCTTCAAGATGAGAACTCGAGCATCCCGGGGTAGGCCTGGAGCACGCTTAGAGCTCACCTTGGTGTTCACCCACCTTCCACAGCTAACTCTGAATTTGACCTCTGAGGATTGCTTACTTCTGGGACAGCTCTGTGATGTGTTTAAACACGAGTTCTTCTATTTTATCCTGCGCTATGATTGTTTTAATCAGGAGGGTGGTTTGCATTGTTAGTTCATCATATTGTGCAATGGAAGATCCCTTTGCCCTCATCAAAGTAGGTCTTTGTTCACCTTCCTAAAGTCACCGTTTTGTTTTAATTTGGTGATTTTGTTTTTTTGTTGTTGTTGTTTTTGGCTAGGAGATTATCCATTTCTTCTAGTTTAAAAATTTGTTAGAGTTGCGAGTAATACATATCAAAAAAAAGAAACTCTTCTGTCTCTGTAGTTACATCCCCACTGACTTCTCATCTTACACATTTTAACACACACTCTTCCCTTTCCTGCAGGGTGTTCATGTAATCTATATTATGATCTTTTCAGAGAATTAAATTTTGGATTTATTCATTCTTTCTACTAATTTATTTTTTATTTCATTCATTTTAGTTTTTTATCCTTGCTAATTTCAACAGATTCCTTTTGACTTTTTTCTTATTTTCTTAAACTAAGCAACTAAGCACTTTTACTTTCGGATTGTCGCATTAATAATGACACATTTTTATACATTTTCTCCTGCTTACAGTTTTGGCTACATCCTGGGAATTTTGCTATAAAGAACCTCCTACTGCTTTTTAGATAGTTTGGCACTTCCGGTTTGATTTTCTCTTTGACTAAAAGTGTGTTTCTTACTTTCCAAGTAGTTAAGGCTTTTGGTCCATTTTTTTGTAATCTATTTTTTAGTTTTATTGCGTTATGGTGAACAAATGTGACTTATAAAACCTCTACTTTAAAAGATTTAGTCATGATTTATTTGTGGCCAGTTACATAATTAATTTTTGTAAAGAACATTTAAAAATATGTATTTATTTCTATATCTCTGTATTAGTCCGTTTCTGTTGCTTATAACAAAATACATGGAACTGGGTGATTTATAAAGAAAACGAAATTCATTGCTTTTGTTTCTGAGGCTGGAAATCCAAAGTCCAGGGAACACATCTGGCGAGAGCCCTGGTGGTGCTGACCGTGATGGCAGAGGGTCACATTGCGAAAATGGTGGAGCAGAGGGAGACTCACCTCTCATGTTTTCTACCTTTAAAGCCCTCAGAACCACGCCCCTGACCACCATTATTAATCCATTCACTACTGCACGGTCCTACAATCTAATCACCTCTTCAAGGCCCCACCTTTCAATCACCATAATAGGATTTCCCACCCTCAACAGTTATAGTGGGAATTAAGTTTTGGGGGGACATTCAACCCATGGCAATCTCTCTTTAATTCTCTTTTCTATTTAGGTGGGTTTTTCTTTTTCTTTTCTTTCTTTCTTTTCTTTTTTTTTTTTTTTTTTTTGTGCTTTTTAAAAAATTCTCTTTTTGTTTCTCTTCTTTGTTTAGGTGTGTTTCTGGTACAGGGATCCAAACCCATGACCTTGGTGTTATAACGCTGAGCTCTGACCAACCGAGCTAACCAGCCAGCCCTTTTTCTATATCTCTTAAATCAAGTATATTATATTTTTCAAATTTTCCTATATCCTATCTTATTTACTTATTCAGATCTGAGATAATTCAGATCTAAAAGAATCAAGTTCTAAAGGAAATGTTCTGGATTCTCTAAGTATTATTTACCTTTATCAAGTTCTCTGTCTTATGTATTTACTTTTGTTTGGTTCGTACAGGTTCTTAATTGTCATATGTCTTCATAAATATTGTCTTTTATCACTGTTTAATATCTCTAACATGTTTTAGACTCTAACTTCAACTTCTACTTTAATATTAATGTTGCCATTTCTGCTAGCTTTTTATTTTCATTGACTGTATCTTTTTTCATCCCTGGTTTTCCTTCTAAAAATCACATTGTTTAAATGTGTTTTTGTGTGCGTGTGTGTGTGTACGGCACATATGATAGCTTCTGCCTTCTATTATTATTTTTTGGTGACTTTAAAAAAAATCAAAGATCAGAATCTCTCTCTTCTTCCCAAATAATACAGAGATCTTAAAACTGTTTAACTCCATGTATTCATCCATTTCTGTTGCATATAATAAAAATACCTGAAACTTGGTAATTTGAAAGAAAACCAAATTTATTGCTTAAAGTTTTGGAGGCTGGGAAGTTCCAAGTCCAGGGAACACATCTGGTGAGGGTCTTCTTTGGCTGTAATGTAAGGGTCTCACATGGCAGAAATGGTGGAGCAGGGAGGTACAGACTCTGTGTGTGCTCTCCTTTGAAAGCCTTCAAACCACACCCATGACCAGCATTACTAGTCCATTCACTACTGCACGGTCCTACAATCTAATCACCTCTCAAGACCCCACCTTTCAATTACCACAGTAGGATCTCCCACCCTCAACAGTGACAGTGGGACTTAAGCTTCCTATACATGAGCTTTGGGGGACACAATTCAGTCAATCCACAGCACTCCACATTGCTCTGCATTGTTTGTGGAACAGAAATGGTTACCGACAGAACTTCCATTCATCTTTAGAAATGAACATTGTAGTTATAATCATGATTAATATGGCTTTGAGTTTGGTTTTCATTTTCATCTATCGATCTACTTAATGTTTTGTAGATACTTTTGATGCAGTTTCTTGTTATCGGAAAATAAACTTGGACTTTGGTTTTCTAAGGTTTGATGGCTTAAAGTTTGCTTTGCATGTTACCGTATGATTTCACCTCCAGTGTAAAACAAAGAGAAGAATATGGCCTCTAAAAGAAGTATAAATATTAAAGGTAAAATTCTTATAGGCTGAGCATGTTTCTTAAAAAATTCACATATTTTGAGGATTAAAAGAGAAAGAACTTCATCTTGTCTTTGCTCTCTAAATACATTTTAAATGTATGTGGGTTACCATTGTCACTTTTTTTGTTTGTTTAGGTAAAATACTTATTTTCTGATACAATGGGGATCCTCACTTGCAATACTATGACATTTAAGAGGTGTAGCATTGCAGGGATAATTTAGGGGTATGTGTTTTTATCACCATATTCTGCTGGAAATTCTCATCATGTCTTAAAATTAATTAACTTTTATTTACCCTAAAACTCATCTGACTTTCTGATACAATGGCTGTATCTGAATGAGACTGAAATTTAATATAGCCCAGTGAAAACCTGCAGTTGTTAAAAAGTATGGTTTACTCCTGCTTTTACACATGGTTAGGATTCCCAAGGAGTTTTATGTCTATAGTCTTGTAACTGTTACGTTTCCTTCCTTGCCTTCCTTTGGAAGTCACTTAGACACAAGTGGTATCAGTGCAGAAAACCTGGGGTGTAGACAACAGTCTCTTCTCCTTAGCCTTCGTTCCTTTTCCATGCAACCAACTTTCATCAGTCCTGGAATACTGACATACGATACCACAGTGCTACCAGAGTGCTCTTTCATTCAGACCTCAAATGGCAGTTTCTGGAAAGCTCCCTGGCCTCGTTTTCCCCATGCAGTATTCAGACAGCCTAGAATCTAGTCGTCAATGTATTGCCTTTGTAGTTACTCTGCCTCAGATTCCTCGCAGCCATGCAGTTCTCAGCACAAGGGTAGGCATTTTCTAATGCCATTTCTCAGCTCGAGGCCTGGGAGGATACACATTTGACAGAACTTTAAATATTTACTGTAGTTCTCTAGACTCTTTAAGCGTGATCGTCCTGTAAACAGATGGGGTTAGTGCTTACTTTAGATTATTTTGATTATTAACTGGTATCCTTGGAAACTTCGTTAAGAGTAATCTTCTCTGTTGCTCCTAGACGTCTTCCTCCATCACAGAGTCCTGTGAGTCAAATGACCCGAAGTTATTGGAGAACATGAAGAACAGCCGTGTAAGTCTGTTATTTTCCTTCTAAGTTGGCACAGTCATGCTATATAACATATACGTATATATAGTTTTCTGAAAGTTATCATTTTCTGAACCCAGGAAGAGAGTCTTGACATTTTTTTGATGTTCATGTAATAAGTAAGAGATTTTGTACGTATTTTATAAGCCTAGTGCTGAACTTGTTAGTTTGAGTAAATTCAAACATTATACAAGAACTTTTACTGTGTAGCAACCTGCGTAAGACTGTCTATCTGCTTTTAAACTATTTGGCTCAGGGACGGTCGGGGGACTGGCTGGCTGCGAGGTGCGGCGGCGAGACCGGCCGGGAAGATGCCAGTGGCCGTGATGGCGGAAAGTGCCTTCAGTTTCAAAAAGTTGCTGGATCAGTGCGAGAACCAAGAGCTCGAGTCTCCTGGAGGAATTGCTACGCCCCCAGTGTATGGTCAACTTCTAGCGTTGTATTTGCTCCATAATGATATGAATAATGCAAGATATCTTTGGAAAAGAATACCTCCTGCTATAAAATCTGCAAATTCTGAACTTGGGGGAATTTGGTCAGTAGGACAAAGAATCTGGCAGAGAGATTTCCCTGGGATTTATACAACCATCAATGCTCACCAGTGGTCTGAGACGGTCCAGCCAATCATGGAAGCATTGAGAGATGCGACGAGGAGACGAGCCTTTGCCCTGGTCTCTCAAGCATACACCTCAATAATCGCCGATGACTTTGCAGCCTTTGTTGGACTTCCTGTAGAAGAGGCTGTGAAAGGTATATTGGAACACGGATGGCAAGCCGACTCCACCACCAGGATGGTTCTGCCCAGAAAGCCAGTTGCAGGGGCCCTGGATGTTTCTTTTAACAGGTTTATTCCCTTATCAGAACCTGCGCCAGTTCCCCCAATCCCCAACGAACAGCAGTTAGCCAGACTGACTGACTATGTGGCTTTCCTTGAAAACTGATTTCTCATTCTGTGTTCAGGATCCCACCATCGGAATCCTGTATACTGACAAATATAGATACGTAAAATTTTTATTTTCAATTTATTGGATGGATTAAGCACCTCAGCATTCATTAGTGAGTATGTGGTAAAATAACGTATATAATATAAAGAATATTATACATATTTTGTCCTTAAACATTATGCTGAGTAGTTGTTGAAATAATTCTCATTTTGTGCAAAATGTAATAATCTGGATGGAGCCCGTTAGTATTGGGCAGTTAGTTTATATTCGCTGGTGACTCAGAACGTAAGCTCCCCTGCTTCCTGTGGAAGAGTGGTTGTCAGCCATCCTTCCCTGCCCCAGCACACACCACATCCCATCTGCACCAGTGGTTGATAGTTGTAGTGATTCATTGGAGGGTGAAGGAGGACTTAAAATTCAGGGCAGAACCTGAGTTGCTGCGATTGTGATGCACCCTCTTTGCGGAACATGCTCTCTTTTCTCCCCACCTCCTGAGAATCACACTGTGGAACGCAGAAGCATAGCCGAGAAACAAGTAGACCGTTCCTTTAGTAAACCAGTTAGTGAACTTTAGATGTTTTATGATAGCGTGAGTACATCCATTGCTGGCAGTGGAGGGCTTGCCATGGAAATGCAACTTATTTAAGACATTCATGAGACGTATTAAGTTGTAATGTCTCCTTTCAGAAGAAGGGAAAAGTTAATGTGGAATGCATTGTATGGGAAAAGAAGCCATTGACATAAGTGATACACTTTGTACAACTATCCTGCAGCCTGTTGGTTGCTTCTGTTTGTCCCTTGATTCAAGTTCTACCTTTTGAGAAGTACCGAACAAGTGACAGCCCTCTGAATATTTGAAGTTGTTTATTGTATCTTCAGGTTAAAACACTCTTTAGTTCATTTATTCTTCATTTGTTCAATAAATATTTAATTGAAAAAAAATAAAATAAATAAATAAAAATAATAAACTATTTGGCTCCGTTGCGTACTACTAATATCTTTACTAACCAATTTTAAGATATTGATCTACTTGATTTGAAATCTTAATCTTCTCAAAAATTAAAGTGATCTTTTAAAGCATAAATCTACACATATCCTTCCTTTGTTTAAAATCCTTCTGAGGACTGGCACCACACTTAAGGTAACGTCCAAGCTCATTACTGTGGTCTCTGTCCACTACATTCTGTGTCACTGTCCCCCTGCTCAAGATGCTGAAGTCAGTGCTTGTCTGGAAGCTCCACAAGTACATGAAGCTGTGTCCTGGCTTGAGGCCTTTGAACAAGCTATTCCCTTTGTTAAGTATGTGCCACTGTCACGGTCCACTATACGAACAGCTAACTAACCTTTTGTTTAGATCTTAATTTTTTTTAACTTTTAATTTATTTTATTTATTGAATCAAAATCGATTATACATTTTTGGGGTTGAACATTGAGATATGTTGATTAAATCAATATTACTAGCATATATGCTGTTACAAATCGTAATTATTCTTTAGCCTCTTGTCCAACCTCTCCCTTTCCCCAACTCCCTCCCCCCTCTCCTCTAATTGCCCTAGATTTCTTCTCTCCTTCTGAAAGAATAGTGGTTACTCTGTTAACTTGTTGCCTAGATGATCAGTCCAATGCTGAGAGATGTGATCAGGTCCCCCAATATTATCATAGAGCAGATGCCTCTTCTGTCACTCTGAAATGGATTTTATAGAAAGAGATATCCTCTTCTTTTCTTTGTCTCTGCTGGTGACTCTTCTTGTGTCATGCACTCCAGTGATTGGCGGACCATCTGCGTGGTGGCTGTGGCATCTAGCTGCTTTTGCAGCAGCCATGGTTATTGTGGTGGCTGTGGTGGGCCACCCACGTGGGGGTGCTGTTTTTGGCATGCTCCTTGGCACTGGCGGTATGCCTGGTTGTGGGGTGTGTTTGGTCCCCTTCTCTGTGCCTCTGGTCCCTGGGCAGGCCCCAAGGCACTGGCGCCATGTGCCTGGTTGTGGGAGAGGGGTCCAGTCCCATTCTCCATGTCCCAGGTCCCTGTGCGGGCCCCGAGGTACTGGTGCAGTGTGCCTGGTTGTGGGAGGAAGATCTGGTCCCCTTCTCCATACCTCGGGTACCCAGGTGGGCCCCAAGGTGCTGGCACAGTGTCCCTGGCTGTGGGAGAGAGGTCCAGTTCCCTTCTCCTTGCCTCAGGTCCCTGGGTGGGCCCCAAGGTACTGTCATGGTGTGCCTGGTTGTGGGAGGGTGGTCCAGTCCCCTTCTCTATGCCCTGGGTCCCTGGGCGGGGCCCAAGGTGCTGGCGTGGTGTGCCTGGTTGTAGGAGAGAGGTCCATTCCTCTTCTTGCCTCGGGTACCCGCACAGGCCCCGAGGCACTGGCTTGGTGTGCCTGGTTGTGGGAGAAAGGTCAGGTCCCCTTCTCCTTGCCTCGGGTCCCTGTGCAGGGCCCAAGGTGCTGGCATGGTGTGCCTGGGAGGGGGGTCCAGTCCCCTTCTCCATGCTTCAGGTCCCCAGGCTGGCCCCAAGGCACTGGTGCAGTTTGCCTGGAAGTGGGAGTGGGGTCCGGTTCCCTGATCCAAGCCTCCAGTTCCCAGGCAGGCCTCAAGGTGCTGGTGGTGTGCCTGGGCTGGAACTAATTTTTTGTCCTTTGCTTCTAATGGGGGAACTTCCTGTGGGAACCAGTACTTGAGCTGTGTGGTTGTTTAAATTGCTGCTTTGCTGCTGTTTCCCTAGGGAAGGCTCTTTGTGCAGCTCAGGGTTTAATGGTTGACCTTATAGGTACTTCTGGCTCTCCAGAGACCTGGTGGATCTGTGTTCTGTAGAATCTCTGATCTAGGCCCGAGTTTTTTCATCAAATTGCACCCCATGCAGTTCTGCATTCCTGACCAGTCTCCTCTGAGTGGTCCTGTGCTGATTGGGGGTCAGATCGGCTGTCCTTGCTGTTCCCCAGTGTTCTCGTGGTGGGCCTGTCTCCCCCACCACCCATGCTGCAAACACTTCCCATGGGACAGGCCCTGCGCTGGTCCCTTGCAATGACTCACTGGCCTCTGAGTGGCTCCCTTTTTCAGCTGTTCTGGCTCCTTGCTCCTGCATGGGTCCATGGGAACCCTATTAGTGGTCTTGCTGTCCTGGGGGCCACCAAGGCCCTCTTCTCCTCTGCTGCCTCCAAGTAACTCCATCTGAAGGGCACAGCTGCGGCTTCTGCCAGCTCCTGCTCCATGTGCTCAGCAGCTCGAGCCTTAAAGCAGCCGCGGCCAGAAATGCTCAGAGCAGCTTTTTCTTTCTCTCATTGTGGTTTCTCCCGCCTTCATGAACTCGGTAGGTCTCTCCTCCTCTTTCCCTGAGCTCCAGCGGCTCCGGCTTGGCTGATGTTACATTTTTATAGCTGTAAATTTGGTTGATTTGTCTGTTTAGATCTTAATTTAAGTATCATCTCCCCAGTGGCCACCAATCTAAAATAGGCCCCTCTTTTCTCTATCACGACCCCTATTTGATTTCTCCAGCATTGGGAAATCCTGTCTCCCCAAGGAGACTAGAAGCTCCAAGAGGACGGGGTTATCTTGCTCCCTGAGGTGTCCCCAGCCCCCTACACCATTGCTGACTCAGCAGCCAGCCCACAAACACATTTTGAGTTGCCTGACTTTGCACATACCTGAGTCAAACCTTAGTTGGTACAAGCTGCAGACTGTGTAACTCCCACGTTGCTGGCATTGGAAGAGACTAACTCAGTGCCTTTTCTGTAGCCCACAGACGAGCACATAAAGGAATTTTTTACCCTGTTATGTGTGTGTCACACGGTTATTCCTGAGAGAGATGGAACTAATATAATCTACCAGGCTTCCTCCCCAGGTAGGTGTGCTGCGCAGGTAAAGCACAGAGCTCATTGTGCCTGGCAGGCGACTCCGATCCCTTGACAGCTGCTGCCTTTCTCCGTCCCTGGAGCTCTCACGGGTTGTGGCATTTGTGGCAGACAGCAGCTCTGAGCCTCTCCACAGCTCTGGGGTCCTTGTATCCCACCCCCAAGGACAGCCCGGATGAAGGCTGGGAGGGCTCTGAGCCTAGGGTTCAGCGGGGTGTTTGGTTATAGTAACACAACAGAGGTAAGTTTAAGGCCCTGCCACATTTGATGGCGATGTTATTAGTGGATGTGAGAACAAACAAGATCATTACAAGTTGTAAGAAAGTACCTCATTGTCAGCCTGGTAAATTCATCATAGACCCACTGAAAGAGGCCTTATTTAACTCAATTTCCTCTTTCATAAACACTGTCTGGTACCTAGAAGGACAGAAAAGTACATTTGGATCAAAAAATCCAAGTTTTAAAAATGACCTGGTATTCTGGAAAATGGAAGTCTGTATTAAATTAAATTTAGTGTTAATATATTTGATCAATCCCTATTAATTGGCAGATTATTACTCTGACAGATTATTAGGAACTTTTTATTGACAGACGAAGCAGCTTTAGTGAAAGGAGCAAAAAAGCTTGGCTTTGTTTTCACTACAGGAACACCGCATTCCGTCACCATAGTCTGTGAGTAGCACCCTGAGTACTGTCAGTACTTTACAAACACCCGCACTTCTAGAGAGGTGCACGTGTACAGTGGTTCAGCACAGGAGCCCTGGAGTTGAGGTGCCAGCATTGCAGCCTGGCACATGGAGAGTCAACAATCAAAGTGAGCTGTTCCAAGGAGTTAGAATCCTCTGACGAATTAACATGGTTCAAACTGTTTCTTGGTGAGTTCTGTTATTATGCTGATTATTCATTTTATTGTATATATTTCCTTTCTCTGTATTAATAACCATTCCCTGCAACCCTTTGATATTAAGGGAAAAACAAGCAATGCCAACACGGTAACCAATACTCATTTTTTTAGTAATAATGCGATGGTTAGGGATGTTGATCCGATGTTGAGTCCTCGGTAGAAGGGACTGCTAATTCATCCATGTGCCTGGCACACCGGAGGCTCAAATTATTTGAAATCCTGCAGTGCCATATTGGTGATGCTGAGAGCTGGCAGACTCACGGATAAATTGATCTTGGCTACAGGAAGTCAAGAGGCTTTAACGGAAAAATTTAGAAAAGCATGCGTCATTGCTGTAAAACTAGATATAACCTGCCATCTCTTTCCATGTTTACTTCTTCAAATTATCTAAGTAGTAAAGATTTCATTTGATCCACGCAATTTAATGAAAAGGTTAATTTGTTCTCCCATTGCTGTCTGCTGATTGTCTCACTTGGTGCGTGTACTGCTGCCACCTGAGAGCATTTATAAAATGCTTCTAATAGCATGGATTTTAGATTGAAAAGAGAGGTGCTTCTGTTCTGAATCTGTGCTGTTAGAAACATTTGTGCTGTTAATATCGCCCAGATTGCAAATAATGCTCTTACCAGGGGAGGGCGCCATCAGCTCATCAGATGTGGGAAAATTTATATTTAGAAAAACATATTTGGAAGGTAGAACTTATTTGTAATTTGGGAAGTGAATTAATGATTTTGCGAGATGAATACTTTTTTCCTTGGTTAAGAATATACTGTCTTATCTTCCCGTAGACTGGAGGAAAATATACTTTTGAAATTCTTAATGTCCTGGAGTTTTCTAGGTAAGCTACCTTTTCATGCAGGTCATTTATTTCCCAGGGCTATTTCCATGACTGTTCAAGTTCAGATTTGTCAACCTAAATCAAAACTTCAGAATCATGAAATGCAGAATCATGAAATTCTAGTTAGCCTCTACGTCGAGTCTCAGCCCACTTCTCACTTCTTCAGGCCTCCTCAGGCCAAACTCCTTCTGTAGGTTCGTGCCGGTTCCCACGCCTTTCCTTTATAGCACTTGTCGCAGCGCTGCGATTCTGAATCTATTACTTAATGACTGTCTGGTGAAATAGACCATAATCTCCCAAAGGCAGGAATCACCTCCCACAGAGTCTGGTATCCAGTAAGTGCTCAATAACTATTTGATAAAATGATGGATGTTGGAAATTATTTTCACATTTAAACCAAAAGCAGTTCTTTAGAATTAGACAGTGAATCAATTCATTTTTTTCTTCTTAAAGGAAAAATTGTGCACCAAGATTCTTCTCTCTTCTCATACTCGAGCGGGGTTGCTGCTGTCGCCCCTGTGGCCTGATTTCCCAGAACACACTGTGAGGTTACTGATGAGATGTTACTTTTACTGGACTTTCCTCAAGACTCATGAATCACATCTCATGGACCATATGGACATTTCTAATGTGGTATTTGAAAAATTAGGAATAGAAATGATAAGTTCAATCATTAGATTGTCCCAAAGCTGGGTGATTTTGTAAATCATATTTTTAAAGCTTTGTTTCCTAATGACATTTTTTAATAAAAGCTTTTAAGACCTGGGAAAAGTTGTTACCACCCCCGTCCCCACCCCCACTCTAGGAAAGCTTTTCCTAAAACCTTTATTGCAAAAAATATATATCTTAATGCTCATTCTAGCTGTCCCCTTTCTTAATATTTGGCTGATACTAGTAGGTAAATAATTTCCTGTCATTTAAAATGTGCCTTCAAAGGTAGATGTCACTTAAATGACTTAATTGCCTTGAGTCATGTTCTAACAGCTTTCTAAGCACTTAAGGCACTTGCTGATCCTTTGTCCTTTATTGGAGAGTGATCTCCAGCTCCAGTGTCCAGTTTAAGGGCTGCACTCGTGGACCACCCTTGGTGCTTGGGCTTAAACTGTTCACAGAGTGAGGTGGGAGCAGGGGAAGATGGTGCGTTAAGAGCCGTGGCCGAGGGGGCTCCCGGGGAGGTGGAAGGTGCCCAGACACTTCTCCCATCTTTTTGGCGCAGTCTTGCTGGCGAGCTGCTCACTGGTGGCCCAGCAGAGTTGCCGTCTTGGTGGCAGAATGTGCTGCCTTGTGGCTCTGTTGGCTGAGCCAGTGGGCTGGAGGGGAGGAAGGAGGAAGAAGGGAGGTGACAAGCACAGGTACATGTGGAGTGGGGCTGTGGGGGACTGAGGAGGGACAAGTGTCTTTTGTGGTCACCGTTGTGATTCTGTTGCTTGCTAGCTCACGACCTTCTTAGTTACTTAACCTCTCTGTGCCTCAGTTTCTTGATCTATAGAATGTGGATGGCAATGCCATCCTCTTCAGGGACAGTTGTGAAGATAAATAACAGCGCTGGGCACGTGGTGCACACTTACATGGCACTCACTGTGATGTTTATTATAGCTGCTGTTCTGATTAGATCACTGTTTTCCGATGCTTAAGTGTTGGGTTTTCTAGTCCCCTCTTCTCCCCACTCGGCAAAGAAGAGGCTTCTTCTCTCCCTCAGCAATCATTTGTATGAATCTCTTATTTCTGTTCTAAACTTAAACATTCTTTTCCTGAACAACCTTATTCCTAAGGATAAATAAAACTCTTTTTGTTGGGAGAGGTTGAGACCACGGAGGAACTAATGACTGAGAGCCAAGTTTGGCACACTTGACACGTGCAAATCAATCTTCTAAGGTAGACAGCAGTAGCCCCATTGGAAAAGTATGCAGCTGGAGCTCAATTTAAATGACCTTCCCGATGTCACAAGCAAATAAGTGGCAGAATCAGGATTCAGATCCTGGTCTATCTGATTCCAAAGTCCTTGGTGTTTTGAACTACTCTGTGCCTCTAGAGGTAAAAGACAAGCTGGAGGATGTAAAACGTATATTTTTGTCTTCATGGGGTAGAATGCAGTTGGTGCAGCCACAGTGTTTCAGAGCATCTTCCACATGCCAGCCACTGTTCTGGAACAAGAGCAACGGTGACGACCACCAGCCGGGGGGCTTATGCTCTAGCAGAGGGAGGCAGATACTTAACAGAGAAGCAAGCAGATGATTTCAGGTCTGATGAATGCTACAAAGGAAATGAAACAGTGTGATCTGACGGAGACAGACTGTGGTGCTGTGGGTGTGGAATTTACCTTTAATTGGGTGGTCAGGGAGGCTTTTCTGAGGAGGTGGGATTTGGGCTGGTAATTGTAAGATAGAAGGAGGCAGCCATGTGAAGATGTGGAGGAAGAGCATTCCAGGCAGAGGTCACAGCTAGCACAGAGCCCTGGGGGGGACGGTGTGGGTGTCAAGAAACACAATGAGTGTGGACATTGCTGTAATGGGCAGAGGAGTGGCCAGGGCAGGAGCTGGGCTTGGTGAATCTTGCAGCAGTATTTGCAGGGTCTTTGTAGTCTATGGGAAGGAATTTGATTTTTCTAAGCATGACACAAAGTCATTAGAGGGTTTTAAGCAGGGCAGTGTTAACTGATTTGTGTTTTTAAGAGATCCCTGTTTTCTTGAATGCATTTACATCATTTCTACTTGCTGTAGTGCTTCCACATACTAAAGTAATAAAGAACAGAGTGTCTTTCATTGTTATGCTTGCAAAATTTTTATTTGTCTGCCAACTGGATATTGAGTTGTGATCATGTAATTATCCACACTTCTTACTTCCAGTATTTACCTATTTTAGTCTTTGATGGTGCTTTTTCTAGAAAATAGTAAAAAAAAGAAAAAAAAGAAAAAAAGACACATTATCCATTACAGTCAATTTGTAACCTTTCTTTGAAAAGAAAATGTTTAGTTGCCAAGTTTAAAATTAGCAACTCAAATGCAGTTTAGAGTTTAAGTTATCTTTTACTTCCTGGGTACCTCTGTATTCCACCACAGTTGAAAATTGTGTGTAGAATTTTTCTGTGGGAGTTCTTGCTGTCTTTCTAGTCATTTCGTGGAATATTTGATTATCTACTTTGTATTAAGAACTGAGCTAGGTGTAGAGGCCTGTACTAAGGTGAAGGCATTGTCCTTTCCCTGAGGAGCTCACACTCTGCTAGAAGACACGATTATGTGCAAAAATGGTTCCTGGACAAGGTCTAGAAAGTGTAGCACTAGCCAGGGTCTGGAAAGAGCCAAGCGGATGGATACATCCTGTTCTAGGTGAGCACAGAAGAGGTTATTTCTGATTGAAGAGTTTGGGGAAGGCTTTGTGCAGGAGGCTGCGTCTTCGACGTACAGATAGGATTTCAACAAGGAGATACAGCAGTTGAGAGTGGGACACATATTTTAAGAAGAGGATCTGGAGCCAGCAATGGCGTGGAGGAGAATGGAAGCTCTTCGGAGAACAGAGGATCTTCTGGTGTTTGAAGCCCGGGTTCTGCAAGTGACAGGCTTGTGGGATATGAAGAAGAGCTGAGAAGGTGGTGATTTGAAGGCTATTTGTAGGAAATGTCTCTTGAAATGTCCTTATAGGCCATGGAGAGCCATCCCAGGGTTAAGAGTGGGGGAATAACATGGTGAGAAAGAAGCACTGTTTCAGGAGGTTGACTTTGGCAGTGTGTGAGTCAGGGTGGAGAGGACCGATCTTCAAGCCTATTTGGGCTGCTCAGTGAGGAATGACGGCCATGCGTTTAAGTGCTGTCTGCAACAGTAAACAGAAGAAAAAACCCAGAGGACTTTGAGACAGCACTATGCATAAAAAACTCTCTGGCATCTACGGAGCAAGCAGTTTCCCATCTCTGTGTAGCAAAATGGGGACAGAAGGTCTACCCGACAGAGGTGTTGTGAGGACTGAATACCACACAGAGCCTGGGGAGGCTTTCCTCTCTCCTCACTGGCTTTTTAATTATTATATTTTATATTATATACTATATATTACGTGTACATATTACAATTGAAAAAACACATTGGCCTTTTCACTAATTGTCGGCTGAGGACTGTAACTATTGGAATTCTTTTGATTTGATTTTGTGTGTGTGTTAGCATCATGTACAGGAGAAAATAGAAACTAACGATGCATTTCGTATTGTTCTAGTAATAGAAAAAGGACGTCTGTAATTGTCTAGACTCCTGCAAGACAGCTCCGGCTCTACTGCAAAGGAGCTGTAAGTATTGGGAATTATTATTCACATTAACTCTTTCTTCCTTTGTCCAACAACTTGGGAAGCCTTTTACAACCTCACAATATTTTTTAATGGTTTTGCTTTTCATCTACTGTTGTCATTAGTTATTGACAGCCTTATCCAAGATTGAAAACTACATTTCAAGGTAGACAAAAAGCTTCCCTAACAGACAAAGCCCTTTGAAATTAGTGGTGGCTCACACCAGAATGTTTATTAAGCTTTAATGTAAGTTGGAAGTTTGCTGTTACGCAATTGTTTTATTGAGGAGCAGTTATTAGATTGTCAGTGCTGAGGGTTTGCAGCAGGAATTTTGATCCAAGTTTCAAGCCCGAAGTTCTTGGACTTGGTAGTCTCAGGAATTTTCTTTTATCTCTATAAAACTATTTTTTTACAACAGCTACATGTTTGTTCACTACCATAATGTACTTTTAAAACTTGGCTTTATTGAGGTTGAATTGAGGTTTATTGAGGTAAAATAAACTACCCATATATTTTTTTTAAATTTTATTTTGTCGATATACATTGTGGTTGATTATTGCTCCCCATCACCAAAACCTCCCTCCCTCCTCCCTCTCCTCCCTCCCCACCAACAATGTCCTTTCTGTTTGCTTGTCGTATCAACTTCAAGTAATTGTGGTTGTTATATCTTCTCCCCCACCGCCCCTGGTTTTTTGTTTTGTGTGTGTGTGTGTGTGTGTGTGTGTGTGTGTGTGTGTGTGTGTGTGTGTGAATTTATTTATTTATTTTTAGCTCCCACCAATAAGTGAGAACATGTGGTATTTCTCTTTCTGTGCCTGACTCGTTTCACTTAATATAATTCTCTTGAGGTCCATCCATGTTGTTGCAAATGGCAGTATTTCGTTCGTTTTTATAGCTGAGTAGTATTCCATTGTGTAGATGTACCACATTTTCCGTATCCACTCATCCGATGATGGACATTTGGGTTGGTTCCAACTCTTGGCTATTGTAAAGAGTGCTGCGATGAACATTGGGGAACAGGTATACCTTCAACTTGATGATTTCCATTCCTCTGGGTATATTCCCAACAGTGGGATGGCTGGGTCGTATGGTAGATCTATCTGCAATTGTTTGAGGAACCTCCATACCATTTTCCATAGAGGCTGCACCATTTTGCAGTCCCACCAACAATGTATGAGAGTTCCTTTTTCTCCGCAACCTCGCCAGCATTTATCGTTCAGAGTCTTTTGGATTTTAGCCATCCTAATTAGGGTTAGATGGTACCTCAGTGTGGTTTTGATTTGCATTTCCCGGATGCTGAGTGATGTTGAGCATTTTTTCATATGTCTATTGGCCATTTGTATATCTTCCTTAGAGAAATGCCTACTTAGCTCTTTTGCCCATTTTTTAATTGGGTTGCTTGTTTTCTTCTTGTAAAGTTGTTTGAGTTCCTTATATATTCTGGATATTAATCCTTTGTCAGATGTATATTTTGCAAATATTTTCTCCCACTCTGTTGGTTGACTTTTAACTCTGTTAATTGTTTCTTTTGCTGTGCAGAAGCTTTTTAGTTTGATATAATCCCATTTGTTTATTTTTCCTTTGGTTGCCCGTGCTTTTGGGGTCGTATTCATGAAGTCTGTGTCCAGTCCTATTTCCTGAAGTGTTTCTCCTATGTTTTCTTTAAGAAGTTTTATTGTTTCAGGGTGTATATTTAAATCCTTAATCCATTTTGAGTTGATTTTAGTATATGGTGAGAGGTATGGGTCTAGTTTCATTCTCCTGCATATGGATATCCAGTTATCCCAGCACCATTTGCTGAAGAGGCAGTCCCTTCCTCAGTGCATAGGCTTGGTGCCTTTGTCAAAGATCAGATTGCCTTTCTATTCAATATTGTCTGGATGTCCTAGCTAGTGCAATGACAAAAAAATAAAATAAAACAACAAAAAAACAATGGCTAGGCAAAGAAGTACAGCTTTTTTTAGTCGCTGTCAACATTGACTGTGCACAAAATTCCAGGGAATATGCAGAGGTCATATGATGCATTAGATTGCTACAATAAAGTTTCCTAGTTTGTTCATGCTCCTCTGTATCTACACCTTTTGGATCAAGCACCCACAGTAACTCTGGGTTTGGCCATGTGACTTAATTTAGCCAATAGGATGAGAGCAAACATGAGCAAAAGCAGAGATGTGAAAAATGCTTCTTCATTGAAGCTTGCCCCCTCTTGTCGCTGTTTGTGATGGATTCCTGGTTAAACTGTCACAGGAAGAGAAACCACATGGAGAAATACATCATTTCAGGTGAGAATCAAATGTTGATTTTCTAAGGAGTCTTTGTGACAGCGCCGTTCAGTTCTTCGTGCATTTCCGTTTCCCTGCTGGTGATTTTCCTCTCCTCCTCTCATTTCTCTCTTCTCTTCTCCCCTCTCCTTCATCATTCCCTTTCTTTTCCTTCTCTCCTCCTTCCCTTCTTTTCCCTTAACACTATGACTACATTCAAGGTTCCTTTCTTGACAAAATTCAGAGCTTTTTAAAGGACTTTGTCTTTTTCATTTAATATGGTTCCTCGCATGATTGTTCAATAAATATCCAAATAATAAATGAATGGGAAACCTCTTTTCTTGTGATGATAATAAAAAAGATAAAGAATTCTCATAGAAATTTTTTCATTTAGTCTAACATTCACTTAACATTACTTACTGAGTGCCTTCTGTGTGCCTATGTATAAAACATCTGGTTCTTACTAGGGAGCAAGATGTTATTATTGCTAGATTTAGTGGCCAGTATTATGCCCATTATTCAATTAACTAGATACTCAGTTCGTTTATTTTATGCTCATAAACACTAAAAAATAAAATGCATCCATTTTATGCTCATAGAGCACCATTTATGTAGTATAAACTATTGAATCAAAGGGTTGGTTCAATCAGAAGAATTATGTCATGATTTGATAAATCTGTTTGAACCTACGTGATTCAATAATAGTTCCTTTGTGAATAACTTATTTTTAAATAGCTCAAGACTTGCCAGCGGTTGTGAAAAGAGCTGAGAGTTGTGTATACTTTGCCCAGCTTCCCCTATATAATATGTTAATGATCATAATGTATTATAAAAACTAGTAAACTAACATTGGTATAGTATAGTATTATGAACTCAAGTACAGACTAAAAGCTCTTTTAAATATATCCTTGTTTGTACGTAGGTTTTCACTTCATTACCACCTTTAACTCTGGGACTCTTTGAACAGTGTTGTGGTCAGCAGAGCCTGCTCAAGTATCCAGAACTCTACACAATTTCTCAGACGGGGGATATTTTCAACACAAAGGTAAACAGAAAGTATATGGCAGGTCTTTCATCTCAACTTGACTCCAAAGATGCCTTCCATCTCTTCCCTTTCTGATGCTTCAGGAAAAATAATTTTAAAAACAGAAGGAATACAGCCTCGTGCCATCTTCCTGCTAGTTTTGCTTATCCAGGAAATTGAGGATCAAGTAATAGAAATAACAGTGTTTGGGAAATGAAGTCAAGTCTTTCAAAAAGAAGCAAGGCCTCATGTGTGGTCGAACAGCTTCACGAGGCATGCTCTGTGACGGATAGTCCTGGGGAAGACGGAAGAGGAACTGAGGTCTGCTTTTAGATGGAACGCTGCTCCAAGTGATTCTCTTGGGATGAGGAACTGAGGTCTGCTTTTAGATGGAACGCTGCTCCAAGTGATTCTCTTGGGATGATTCCTTCCCGAGATGATAGGAGTTGAGATTCAGTGGGCGCATTAGAGGGACTTTACAGGCAGTGAGAGCAATGACATGTACTCTGTCAATTTTGAGTAAACCTAATTACATCTCAATCATGTGTGAAGCTTTCAAAAAAACATAGACATCTAGAAGAAACACAAGCCTTTCAAATGTATTGAAACTTTTTTTATGGCTCAAAATACAGCCTATCTTCTAAGTATTTCATCTTCACTTGAAAAAAATGTTTTAATTAGGTCCAGTAGGTAGATAGTGTTGTTCAAACCTACATCCTCACTGATTTCTTGTCCATTTGTTCTATCAGATATTGAGAGGTATTGAAATCCTCAAACGTAGTCGTGGATTTGTCTATTTCCCTTTGAAGTTCTACCAGTTTTCTTCAGCCTCTCAGATGTATCAATGCTGAGGATTGTAATATTCTCTTGATTGATCCCTTTATCATTATGAAACGACCTTAGTAATTCTTGGCAGTGTTCTTTGCTCTAAAATATACTTTGATAGTAACAATTACTCCAGATTCTTTTACTTTGAACCTTTTTATTTCTTCATATTTAAAAGCATTTCTTGTACGCAGCTTGTAGTCTTGCTCTGTAATCCAATCTGACAATAAGTGCCTTTTAACTGGATGTTTAAAGCATTTACATGTAATGTGCTTATTGATACGGCTAGGTTTAATCTTACCAATTTGCCATTTTCTATTTGTCTTATTTATAATTTTTTCTTCTTTTTCTGCACTCTTTTGGGTTAATCAGAACTCATGAATTCCATTTTATCTTCCTTATTGGCTCATTAGCTATTCTTCTTTTTTTTTTTTAATTTTAGAAGTTTCTTTAGGGTTTGTAGTATATGTCCTTAGGTTATTATAGTCTACCTTCAAGTAATATACTACTTTGCATATACTATAAAATATCTTAGTATATTATACTTCCATTTATCTCCTCCTAACCTTTGCTCTATTGTTATAATACATATTAGTTTAACGTATTTTACAGACCCCTGCACTATATTGTTCATACTTTGTTTATACAATTATTTTTGTGATGCAAATAGGAGGAGAAACTCCTGTCTTTACCCATGTATTTATCATGTTCGGTGTTCTTCCATACTTCGTGTAGATTCACATTATTATGTTATCCTTTTCTTTCTGTTTGAAGAACTTTCTTTGATATTTCTTATACTGAAAATCTGCTTGCAATGGATTCTTTCAGCTTTTGTATAGATAAAAAAGTCTTTCTTTCACTTTCATTTTTAAAAGTTATTTTTGCTTGGCTCAAAATTCTAGATTGATAGTTTATTTCTTTCAAAACTTTTCCCTGTCTTTTTCTTTTCATTGTTTTGCTGTGAAATTGCTGTCATCCTCATCTTTATGCCTCTGTAAGTAATGTGTCTTTTTTTCTTCTGGCTGCTTTTAAGATTTCTTTTCTTTATTACTGGATGTGAGCATTTCATTGTGATGTGTCTTGTTTTTTCATGTTTCTTGTGCTTCTTGGATCTGTTGGGGTTCTTTGAACTTCTTGTATCTATGGGTTTATAGTAGGAGGATCAGCAGACTATAACCTGTGAGACAAATTTGGTCCTCTGCCTGTTTTTATAAATAAAGTCTGATTGGAATATAGCCATGCCTGTTCGTTTACAAATTGTCTGTGGCTGCTTTAGTGCTACAACAACAAAACTGAGTAGTTGCAACAAAGATTATTTAGCCCCCAAAGGCTAAAGTACTTACTATCTTGTCCTTTACAGAAAAAGTTTCCTGGTATGCATCAGATTCAGAAAACTTTCAGCCATTATTTCTTCAAATATTTTTTCTGGCCTGTCTTTTCCTCTCCTTCTGTGCCTCCAATTACACAAATATTAGGTCACTCAAAGTTGTCCAAAAACTTCCTGAAGTTGTATTTTTGTTTTAGCAGTACTTTCTGTGTTTCATTTTGGGTATTTTTTGAATCTGCTTGGCTTCAGGGTTACTTCTGCAGTATCGAACTGCCATTATTTTTTTCGCTCTGCAATGTTGAATCTGCTATTAATCCCATCCAGTATATTTATTATTTCACATATTGTAGTTTTTAATCCCTAGAATTTCTATTTTGACTTTTTCTTATATCTCCTATGTACCTACTTAACTTTTTGAACATACAGAATGCAAAAACTATAATTGTTTCACCATCCTTGTCTGCAAATTCTATATCTGTGTTGCTTTTGGTCTGGAATTGGCAGATTTATTTACTTCCTCATTCTGGGTAGTATTTTCCAGCTTCTTTAAATGTCTGGTAATTCTGGATTGGATGCCTGAGATATAAATTTTACCTATGTAAGTGCTGGATATTTTTGAATTTCTATAAATATTCTTAGTTTTGCTCTGGAACACAAGCAAGTTAATTGGAAATAGTTTGGTCCTTTTGGGTATGACTTTTAAGATTTGTTAGGCAGGACAGAAGCAGTGCCAAGTCCAGGGATAATTATTCTCCACTAGTGAGGCAACAACTTTTTATGTGCTATACCCAACGTTCCGTGAACTTTGAGGTTTTCTAATCTGGCAATTAGCTGTTTTTGAACTGGTTTCTTACATTCTTTCCTAAAAGAATTCATTCCTTACTCCAAGAAATTCTAGGTCATAGGCAATATATGTTTTTCCACATTTTTTTTTTCTTTTCTAGTCCTTTCTTTATAAGTCTTCCTGGCAGGCATGAAAATAATTGGTATGTTTGAAACTGGAAGAACAAAGACTATTGTTTTTGTTGTTCTATCATCAAACTGATGTGCACCCTTGTTTAATTGAGCCCAGAGATTTTATATTATTCAGATTTCTTTTAAGAAAATTGTGCAATGTCTGTTAAAAATTATTTTGACCAAGGTCAAGGTGTAGATGTAAAGGATCGGAAAATATTGTATAAAGTATGGAATGAAATTACATTTAAAGTGCTGTAATTTAAAAATTAAAAATGTTTTTATTTCTTTTCAAAATCACTTTTAGTTTGGTTTCACTGGATAATTTAAGCTTTCACAATTTTTTATAACAAATATATTTTAGTTCTATACATTCATTTAATAAATTTATTTTTAAATAATGTTATCCTATAATTTCACAGTCATTTCTATCAAAAGTGAAATAAAGAAACAATTGTTTCAATTTCCAGAAAAACATTTTAGCCTTGTAACTGTATTACACATAGCAAATATGCTTCACAATGTCACATATTTTTAAATTTAAACCAAGGTACCATCTTGACTTTCTTGCTTTGTTTTCTTGTGTTTTGGATTCAATGTATGAATGCGTTTGTCTACTCCTACATTCTCTCTTAGGTTCCTGCAAACATGTTGAAGTATGGTAAAGGCTTAATTGTTTTAAATATTCAGAAAACAGTATGTTATTCTCACTGGAATCAATGTTTTTATGTGTGTATCCACAAAAGGAACTGGAAGACACAAAAACAGAATTTGGGAAAAAATAAAATATTCACCTAAATCTAACATTAGACCTTTCTCTGGTTAACAGATTACAGTTTGAACATTTAGTGGCTGACCTTTAGAACCCATTTTCTTTGCTGCAGACATCTATAACTTGAGAACTAGTGCTTTTATTATTAATCTCTAATAAATATTTGAGTCAGGAACTATGATGGAAAACACAACATTTCTGATGAGCCATGGATGCCTCCTATTAGTGAGCTTGAGTTTATGTCTACTTTATTTTTTGTTTTCACTTTCAAAACTTTGTGCTTCAATTAAGACTGTAACACAAGTCTAACAAGATCACGTAGAAATTTAACCTTATACCTTATTGTTTGACCAAGTCTCCCTTTCCTGCCATGCAATTTTCCAAATAACATTATGTGTGAAGTTTTTCTCTAAACTAGCTTGGGCCTAATACATCCAAAACTAGGAGAGCCTAGTGTCTAAGGATCATGTCTGCGAGTCAGGATTCCTGATCCCGAGACAATGGTCCTGATGGGAGGGAGCCTGAAGGTGTCATTGAGAGTAACTGGAATGAGATTATTGACAGCTTCAATGACATGAGCCTCTCAGAACCCTTCCTCTGTGGTATTTGTGCATGTGGTTTTGAGAAGCCCTCTGCAATCCAGCAGCGAGCCATTTTTCCTTGTATCAAAGGTTATGATGTAATTGCTCAAGCCCAATCTGGGACCAGGAAAATGGCCACATTTACCATATCAATTCTGCAGCAGATTGAACTTGATCTAACAGCCACCCAGGCCTTGGTCCTGGCACCCACTTGAGAACTGACTCAGCAAATACAGAAGGTGGTCATGGTATTGGGAGACTATATGGGTGCCTCCTGCCACACCTGCATTGGGGCACCAATATGCATGCTGAGGTGCAGAAGCTGTAGATGGAAGCTTTCCATATCACTCCCAGGCACCCCTTGGCTGCATTATTGATATTCTTCCCTGGATATGCCTGTCTCCCAATACATCAAGATGTTTGTACTGGGTGAAGCTGATAAAATGTTAAGCTGTGGATTCAAAGACCAGATCTATGACATGTTAGAAAAGCTCAACAGCAACACCCAGGTGGTTTTGTTGCCAGCTACAATCCCTTCCAGTGTGCTTAAGGTGACGAAGAAGTTCATGAGGGACCCATTAGGATTCTTGTCAAGAAGGAAGAGCTGACCCTGGAAGTTATCTGCCAATTCTACATCAATGTAGAATGAGAGGAGTGGAAGCTGGACACACTGTGTTACTTGTATGAAACCCTGACCATCACTCAAGCAGTCATCTTTATTAATACCCAAAGGAAGGTTGATTGGCTTACACAGAAGATGCATGCCTGAGACTTCACTGTCTCTGCCATACACGGAAATATGGACCAAAAGGAATGAGGTGTGATCATGAAGGAGTTCCACTCTGGCTCTAGCAGAGTATTGATAACCACCGACCTTCTGGCCAGAGGTATTAATATGCAGCAGGTTTCTTTAGTCATCAACTATGGCCTTTCCACCAGTAGTGAAAACTCCATAGAATTGATCGTGGTGGATGATTTGGCCATAAGAGTGTGGCTATTAACATGATGACAGAAGAAGAGAAGAGGACTCTTCCAGACATTGAGGCTTTCTACAGCCCTCCATTGAAGAGATGCCCCTCAAGGTTGCCGATCTCATCTGAGAAGGGCTGTCCTATACCGAGCCCTAGCCAGTTCTATCCTAGGGGGGATAAAGAGTAATGGGAGTAGGGAGGGAAGGGAGCCAAGGGTTGGATATCCTGCCATTGTTTCTTCTATGAATTAATGTTAGTTTTTAAGGAAAAAGAAGGAACAGTGAACATTTTAGACACCCTTTTCTTTGGGGTAGGCTCTTGCCCCAGGTGCCATCTCTTCTCCCAAAAAGCATTTCCCTAACCTAATCAATTCTGGTCCCAGAGGCTCTCCCTAACCCATCTGAATGCCTCTTAAAATGATTCAAGGGGCTATAATATATTGCTTAACCTCATTTGCAGGACCAAATCTGGAGGGAGAACCCCTGAGAGAGGTTGCCCAGGGGATTGTCCCAAGGTGGGGGAAGCAAGGGAGAGAAAATGGTAACCATGTTTGCATTATTTTGTATAGTATTTATTAATTCAGGAAACAAACTCAAAATTCTGAATAAAACGACTTGGAAACTGCCAAACAACAACAACCACCA
Organism: Cynocephalus volans; assembly: GCF_027409185.1. Classification (NCBI taxonomy): domain Eukaryota; kingdom Metazoa; phylum Chordata; class Mammalia; order Dermoptera; family Cynocephalidae; genus Cynocephalus; species Cynocephalus volans. Next base: position 84,607,395 of record NC_084466.1, on the reverse strand, counting down.
AAAAAATAAAAATAAAAAATAAAAACCCAGGAGATATATTTATAAAGTATGATATTGGAGTGCAATGAGTTCACATGACATAAATTAAAGGGTGAAATGTAATTATTTTTCTATAGCCAGATCATTTTAATTGGGTATTTCTAGCAACATGTCCTTTATTTTGAACACACAATCATGCTTCACGTGCATACAGTCATGCATCAGGGATACATTCTGACAAATGCATTTTTAGGCAATTTTGTCATTGTGCAAACATCATAAAGTAAACTTACACAAACCTAGATGGTATAGCCCACTACACGCCTAGGCTGCATGGTATAGACTATTGCTCCTACTTGAGTAATGCATTGTGCTACAACATTTTGATGGGTACATCATAGGCAATAGGAATTTTTCAGCTCCATTCTAATCTTATAGGACCACCATTGTAAATGTAGTCCATCATTAACTGAAACATCATTACGTGGTACACAAATGTATTTACACTTTTTAAATGCCAAATTTGAGTTGAGTGTGTTTACTTATATTTAATAGAATGAATCTGCCATTACATAGCTCAAGGCCTTCATTGTAAAAAATGAGCAAAACTTTCAACAATAACAACAAAAAAAGAAAGTAAAAAGCTACTGAAGACTCGGCTCCACTTCCAGGATGGCTGTGTGAAGTGCTCCATGGACCCAGTCACCACCCAAAGAAGCAAAGCTGGTCAAAACTATAAGAACACAACCCTGTAAATTCTCTGAGAATGGTCTTACAGACAAATAAAAATTACTCAAGAAAAATATATGAAAACCTGGTAAAAACAACAATATTCTTTAGCATTTGAACCATGACCTACTTCCTCCCCACATCACAGCTTAGCTTGATGGAAGGTCCACTCCAGGCAGGTATGGTCAGTAATACGGGACTACCACTCCTAGGAACTTTCAATCAAGGGTTCCTATATCTCACCAGGAGGGGCATGCCACCAGGATTTCTCATCCCCGCCAAGTCTGAGTTTAAGAATCTAAATTCCTAATGAGTGTGAATGAGAGGTTATAGCTCCCTTTTTCTGACCATCTGGGTCCATAAGACGGAGCCTCTAACTTAGGCATGGGAGGCCAAGAATACTGGGACCCTGAACACTCTGAACAACCTCGCCCCATCTTGCTTGTAGAGCAGAGATTCCATGCAGGGAGAGGCAAGCCAAAAAGATCAGCAGCTACTCCTCATAGCACCTAGAGGGGTGGCTTAAAGACTTTGCTTGTGGAAAGAGACAGTGCACAGGAAAAGAGAACTCCAAAGTTCTCCTCTAAGGAAATGTCTTTATTTGAAATGGAATACGGGGAAATTCAAGTCTAAGGATGCTCTCAACAACAATAACTCCTCTTACTTAAAAACGAGATAAGTTGTAGACCAACAAATTTACCACAGAGAACCAGGGAAAGGGATGATAAAAATGTTCAACAAACTAGGAATAGAATGGAACTTCCTCAACCTGGTAAAGGACATCTGTGAAAATCCGTAGTTAACATCATGCTTAATGGTGAAAGATTGAATCATTCCCCCCTAAAATCAGGAAAAAGACAAAAATGTTATTTTCACCGTGTCTATTCATCATTCTGTTCTAAGCCATCCAGATTAGAAAGGAAGAAGTAAAACAATGTCTGTTTGCATATAACATGTTTTTGTATATATAGAAAACTAAAGCATCTACTAAAATACCGTCAGAACTAATTAAGCAAGATTTCAGGATACAAGATCAACATACAAAAATCAATGCTATTTCTACACAATAGAAAAAAGCAAACTAAAAATAAAATTAAGAAAACAATTTCATTTACAATTGCAAGAAAGTAAATAAAAATATTTAGGAATATTTTTAACAAAAAAAGTGCAAAACTTGCACTCTGAAACTATAAAACATTGTTCAAGGAAATTAAAGAAGACTTAAGTGAATGTAAAGATATCTCACATTCATGGATTTTAAAACTTAATATAGTTAAGATGGCAATGCTCTCCAAATCTGTTTAAAGATTCAATGCAATCCTTTTCAAAGTGCCAGCTGACTTCTTTGCAGAAATGGACAAGCTGATTCTAAAATTCATATGTAAACTCATGGGACATAGAATAGCCAACAAAATCTTGAAAGAGAAAAACACAGTTTCAAAACTTAATACCTAGCTACAGTAATAATGAAGACAGTGTGGTTCTGGCTTAAGGACAGACATGTATCTGAATGGAACAAAGTTGAGAGTACGGAAATAAATCCTCACATCTATAGTCAATTGATATTCATTAAAAGTGGCAATGAAATTCAGTTGTGGGGGTGAGTGGAAGAACAGCCTTTTCAACAAATGGTGATGAGACACCTGGATATCTGTCAGGTCCCCTGCCTGCCTACCTGAACAGCCCTAGCCTCGTTCCTTTCAGTGGGCGAGCGAATGGCCCGGATTCCTCTTTCCCTCTGGTCCCCATTGGAAGGGGACGGGGGAAGAGAACCGTGAAGAGAAGTGAGCACAGCTGCGGCCCCAAACAGCCTGTTAAAGGACACTCAGATGCCGTGGGGGTTCTGTCCAGCATTTCCGTTTATTATCACACAAGCACTTGCTTTTATAGGCAGATGGGGAGGGGAGGTTTTAACATAATTCAATCAGCTTCAAGGTCAAGGGCATGCATCCTGTCTCAATGCCTAGCTATTGCAATCACGCAGTGTTCATGAGCGTGGAAGCACGTACTTGGCCAATAAGAGCTAAGGCAAGGTTCCCGAAGACACTCCCACCCTACTTCCTCCCAGGTGCCATCTTAGGCTGCCACGTTAATACGCCCTTGTGGGCCCATAATGGCACCACTTGTAATGTCACTTAAGGTGGCGTTAGTTTTTAAGGCCCGACAGATATCCACATGCAGAAGAGTAAATTTGGAGTACTACTTAACACCAAGCACACAAATTAACTGAAAATATATCACAGAATTAAATGTTAAGAGGTAAAAGTATAAATCTTATTAAAGAATGTTCAGGAGTAATTATTATGACCTGAGTTAGGCAAAGCTTTATATTACACCACAAAACAAATAACACAAGAATGAATGAATGAATGAATAAATAAATAAATAGTTAATTTAACTTTACCAAAATAAAAAATTTTTGACCTACTGCAACACAATAAAGTCCATATATGATAAACACACAGGTAATATCATACTCAACAGAGCTGCTGTGCAACATGGTGACTATAGTTAAGGACAATGTATTGTATTCTTGAAAAGTGTTAAAACGATAGATTTTGAGTGTTCTCATCACACACAAAAAATAAGTATGTGATGTAATGCATATGTTAATTAGCTTGACTATTCCACAATGTATGCATATTTCAAAACAACATATGGTACACAAAAAAATATAGAATTTTTATTTGTCAAATAAATAAATAAATATGAGAGGTCTCCAAAAAGTTCATGGAAAGATTCATATTATCTTTTAAATCTATTTTTCCATCAACTTTTTGAAGTATCCTCATAAAATTCAAAAGATAAAAAGAAAGTGGAGTGGGAGAGCAGGACTACCATGAGTGAGCACCTCACCTATGCCTGGAACTTCACAGCCATCAGCTCATTGTACCAACGCAGCATCATCATGTTGAGCACCTCCAGTTCACAGAAGAGGAACTGGTCACAGCTTAACTTGTTCAAACTTATTGAACAACTTAGTGGTAGGGGTGGGCAGGAGATAAACCTAATTCTCTTTGGCCCGTGCTCTTTCCTCCACATCACCTGCCCTGCCTTCTCCTCTACAGCCCCCCACACCCGGGCTCAGGTGTGCATGTCATATAACAGGGGTCTCAATAAGGAGGAGCGCGGCATTTCCTACTACTACCTCTCAAGTTCCTTACCTCCACTCATTTCTCTGCAGTTCTTCAGTTGTCCCGCCACCTAAGAGGCCATCAGTCAACAGTCCTTTTTGGTGAATCGCCCTCTTGCTGTACTGTATGTGCGAAACCATACCGAGGGGAACCATACCTAGATATGATAATATTCCTTCCCTTTGTCAGCTTTTATAAAATAGACATAAAATAAAATTTTAAATCCATATTTAAAATATTTTTTAAAAACACAAATGTAAATACATCACCAAGAAAGTGAAGATATAACCCACAGAATGGAAAAAGCAATTGTAAACCATATACATATCAAGGGATTTGTATCAGGGATATGTAGAGAACACTTACAACTCAGCAGTAAGAAGACAATTTTTTTAAACGACCAAAAATTGTGAATAAAAATGTCTCCAAATAACCAATAAAAACATGAAAAGATGCTGAACATCATTAATCATTAAACAAGTGCAAGGTAAAATAACAATGAGATTTCCTAGCGATTAGGATGCCTGTAATTAAAATAACAGACAGCAACAAATGTTGACAGGACGTGGAAAGGTTGGAACCGTCATATACTGCTGGCAGGAGTATAACAGGATGCAGCTACTTTGGGAAAGAGTCTGCATTTCTCTAAATGTTTAAACATAGAATTACCATATGATCCAGTAATCTCACCCCTTGGTATATACCCAAGAGAAATTAAAACCAAAAACTTGTACACTAATGTTCATAGCAGCATTATTCATAATAGCACAATGTCCATCAACTGATGAATGATAAATAAAATGTGCTATATCAGTAAAATGGAATATTATTTGTTAATAAAAATGAAATAGTGATCATGCTACCACATTGATAACCTTGAAAGAAGTTTCATCTAAATAAAACAAGCCAGTCACAAAGGATTGCGTGTTATATGAGTCCACTTGCATGAAATGTCCAGGTGAATCTATAGAGCCAGAAAGTACATTAGTAGTTGCCTGTGGGGAGGGAGAGAAGGAGGCACTAAGGGGTCTAGGGTTTTCTTGGGGAAGTAACAAAAAATATTCTAAAATTGATTATGGTGATGGTTTCACAACTGTCACTATACTATAAGCCATTGAATTGTACATTTAAATGTGTGAATTGTATGGTGTCTAAATTATATCTCAATAAAGTTGTTTAACAAAATTTATAAAGGCTTAGCTTTGTAATATATCCCATAGTCTGGAGAGTAAAAGGCTCAATAGAACAATTTAATGTATAAATAGAATATATTTGAAATTAGAGAATATCTGCCAAATATCAGACAGGAATCTAAACTGTTGTAATAATAATGCATCCAAATTCAGAGCCATAAATACCATGATTTTATCGAAGTAATGTATTATGGAAGTTATGTTGTTAAATGTCAAGCATGCAATAAGTTAATTCTTTTTAGAATACTCATTTTCTGATCTTTTCTCCTAAGATTCAGTAAACTTTTTAGTCTTCTGACATTTAGGCACAGAACCCTGGCAAGCGAGCCCTGCCCCGGAGAGACTCACCCAGCTGCTGTGAAGGGCTCCACTGGAGTGACAGGCAGCCATGCCATCAGCAGCACTCCCTCCCACTGCTATAGACATCAGTGCAGAATGAGTGGGTCTGTGATAGCCACTGCCACAGAAACTGCTGCCATAAGGATAGCTTGCTGCCATAACAGCAGCCACCACTACCTCATAGGTTACCTGGTGACCACTCATCAGTATAGGCAGGAGGAGTCACAAGCAGAGCCCAGGGAAAGAGGAAAGAAAAAAAAGAAATCCCACCCAGAGTCACCCATTCAAATTGAGGAGCACTAGTATATCCCAGTGCACCCATCAGGGTCAGGGTGAGCTAACCAGGGTGCAAACAGTCCCTCCCAAGAACATCTAGCATAACTTTAGAGTGACAAGAAGACTGCAAGACACAACCCCCCAAAATTTGAGAGCTTGCCCATGTCCTGACAAACCAACATAGTGTTACCAACCTCAACAAGGAAATACAAGCATCCCAGAGACTAGGTCACAGAGGCACTCTCACACAATTCCAATACCCAATTTGGCCAAAGTACCTACATGGAGACCACATTACTGCATCTACATGGAACTAATACTAAAACACCCCATTCAAACATCATTATAAAACACATCCATGAGAGGAACTCCCTCTCCACAAACCCCACTCCAGAGTATGAGAAAAAGCAACTTCTCTACCAGGTGACTAAACACCAATGTAGACATACTAGAAATATGGAAAAAACAAGAAAACATTACACCACCAAAAGTATATAATAATTCTCAAATAACAGATCCTATAGAGCAGGAAAGCCTTGAAATGACTGAAAAGGAATTTCAAGCAACATTCTGAGGATACTCAATAAGATATAAGAAAACTCACTTAGATGATACAACAAAATGACAAAAAAATATACAGGACTTGAAGGAGGAAATGTACAAAGAAATTAATGCTCCAAGAAAGAATGTAGCAGACCTTGTGAAGCTGAATGATTCTTTCGATGAAATAAAAAACACAACAGAGAGCTTATAAAGCAGGCTAGAAAATGCAGAAGAGGGAATTTTTGATCTTGAAGATGACCTTTTTGACATAAACTAGGTGGACAAAAAGAAAAAAAAAAGGGAGTTTAAAAAATGAAGAAAATCTAAGAGGCATAGTGGACAACCTTAAGTACTCAAATATATGAATTATGGGTGTTCCTGAAGGGGAGGAAAAAGGAAAAGGCATTGAAAACATATTCAATGAAATAATAGTGGAAAACCTCCCAGGTATAGGGAGAGATACAGATCTTCACATCCAAAAGGCTAAAAGATCCCCAAACAAATTCAACCCGAAAAGGTCCTCTCCAAGACATGTTATACTCAAATTGACAAAGCTTGAAGACAGAGAGAGAATCTTAAAAGCTGCAAGAAAAAAGTGTCAAATCACCTATAAGGGAATCCCATCAGACTAACAGCAGACTTTTCATCAGAAACCCTAAAATCCAGAAGAAAATAGGATGATATATTCAAAATACTAAAAGACAAAAATTGCCAGCCAAGAATACTATACCCAGCAAGGCTATCCTTCCAAAATGAGGGACAAATAGTATATTTCTCAGACAAACAAACACTGTGGGTGTTGACCAGCATGATCAGCATACAAGAAATTCTGAAAAGAGTACTGTGCCTGGTACCTGAAAAACAACAATCACTACCGTGAATACTCAAGAAAGAACAAAACCCACCAGTAAAAGAAAATGCAAACAATGAAGAGAGATGAACTTTATCTACCACCTCAAGAAACCAACAAACACAGAAGACAAAAAATAAAATGGAAATAAAGAAACAAAAGATATTTAAAACATCCAAACAAAAATCAATAAAATGTCAGGAGTGAATCAACACCTTTCAACAATAACTCTTAATGTAAAAGTATTAAATTCCCCACTCAAAACACACAGACTGACTGATTGGATTAAAACATTAGGCCCAACAATATGCTGTCTTCAAGAGACTCACTTCGCCTATAAAGACACACACAGACTAAGAATGAAAAGATGGAAAAAGACATACCATGCAAATAGAAATGAAAAACAAGCTGGAGTAGCTATTCTTATATCAGATAAAATAGACTTTAAACCAAAAACCATAAAAAGAGACAAAGAAGGCCACTATATAATGATAAAGGAATCTATCCAGCAAGAAGACATAAATATATATGCACCCAACATTGGATCAGCCAGATATATAAAGCAAATACGATTAGACCTAAAGAAAGAGTTAGACCAAAATATCATAATAGTAGGGGACCTGAACACCCCACTGTCAACATTGGAAAGTTCTTCTAAGCAAAAAATCAACAGAGAAACACAAGGTCTAAACAACACTTTAGACCAATTGGACCTGGCAGATATCTACATAACATTTCATCCCACAACCACAGATTATACATTATTCTCATCAGCACATGGAACATTCTCCTGGATACACCACATTAGGTCACAAATCAAGTTTCAGCAAATTTTTAAAAATTGAAATTGTTTCATTTATTTTTTCAGACCACAATGAATTAAAACTAGAAATCAATAACAAATGAAACTCTGGAAACTATACAAATACATGGAAATTAAACAACATTCTACTGAATGGCATATGGGTTCAAGAAGAAATTAAATGGGAAGTCAAAAAATTTATCGAAACTAATGAAAATAATGACTCATAACACCAAAACCTGTGGGATACTGCAAAAACTGCAAAGTGGTACTAAGAGGGAAGTTTATCACAATAAATCCTTACTTCAAAAGAATGGAAAGATGGCAAATAACCTAACAGTTCACCTCAAAGAACTAAAACAACAAGAACAATCCAACCCCAAAGTTAGAAGATGGAAGGAAATAATTAAGATCAGAGAAGAACTAAATAAAATAGAAACCCAAAAAAAAAAAAAAAGTACACCAGATCAGTGAAACAAAAAATTGGTTTTTCAAGAAGATAAATTAGACTAGCTATTAGCTAAGCTAAAAAAAAAAAAGAGAGAGAAGACACCAATAACAAAAATGAGAAATGAAAAAGGAGTCATTACAACTGATACCCTGGAAATAGAAAGAATCATTAGACATTATTATAAACAACTATATGCCAACAAATTTGTAACCAACTATATGCCAAACAACTATATGAACAAATTTCTGGACACACGCAAACTACCAAAACTGAACCAAGAAGACATAGAAAACCTGAACAGATCAATAACAACAAGAAAAGAGATTGAAGCAGTCATCAGCAGTCTCCCAATAGAGAAAAGCCCAGTGCTGGATGGCTTCATGATGAATTCTACCAAACCTTTAAAGAAGAATTAATAAATTCTCTACAATCTATTCCAAAAAAGTGAAACAGAGGCCATTCTCCCAAACTCATTCTATGAAGTAAAAATATATTACCTTGATACCCAAACCAGACAAAGATACAACAAAAAAATAAAACTACAGGCCAATATCTTTGATGAATATAGATGCAAAAATCCTCAATAAAATATTAGCAAATAGAATACAGCAGCACATCCATAAAATTATATACCACAACCAAGTGGGATTCATCCCAAGGATGCAAGGATGGTTCAACATATGCAAATCAATAAATGTGATACACCACATCAACAAAATCAAAGGCAAAAACTATATGATTATCTCAATAGATGCTGAAAAAGCATTTGACAAAATTCAACATCCCTTCATCATAAAGACAGTCAACAAATTAGGTATAGAAGGAAAAGTATCTCAACACAATTAGAACCATATATGACAAACCCACTGCCAATTTCAAACTAACTGGGGAAAAGTTGAAATCTTTTCCCTTAAGAACAGGAACAAGACAGGGATGCCCACTCTTGCCACTCCTATTCAACATAGTATTGGAAGTACTCGCCAGAGCAATCAGGGAACAAAAAGAAATAAAGGGCATCCAAATTGGAAAAGACAAAGTCAAATTGTTCCTGTTTTCAGATGACATGATCCTATATATAGAACAGCCTAAAGACTCTACAAAAAAACTCTTAGAGTTGATAAATAATTTCTGCGAAGTTGACAGATACAAAATCAACATGAAAAAATTGGCAGCATTTTTATACTCCAATGAACTAGCAGAAAAAGAAATCAAGAAAGCTAGCCCATTTACAATAGTCACCCCCAAAATAAAATACGTAGGAATAAAGTTAACCAAGGATGTGAAAGATCTCTACATTGAGAACTACAAATCACTGTTGAGAGATGTTAAAGAGAACACAAGATGATAAAAAGATACTCCATGCTCTGGGGTTAGAAGAATTAACATTGTGAAAATGTCCATACTAATCAGAGTGTTCTACAGATTCAATGCAGTCCCTATCAAGATACCAATTAAATTCTTCACAGAAATGGAAAAAATAATCCTAACATATGTATGGAACAAGAAAAAACCCTGAATGGCCAAAGCAATCCTGAGTGAAAAATAAATAAATAAATAAATAAAGCCAGAGGCATAACACTACCTGACTTGAAACTATACTACAAAGCTATAGTAACCAAAACAGCATGGTACTAGTATAAAAACAGATACATGGACCAATGGAACAGAATAGATAACCCAGAAATCAGTTCATGTACCTATAACCATCTGATCTTCTACAAAGGCAGCAAGAACACACACTGGGTGAGAGACTGCCTGTTTGATAAATGGTGTTAGAAAAATTGGACATCCATATGTAGGAGAATGAAATTAGACCTGTACCTCTAGCCATATACGTTAATCAACTCAAAGTGGATTAAAGAATTAAATATATGTCCTGAAACTATAGAACTCCTGAAAGAAAAACATAGGGAAACACTTCAGGAAGTACGACTGGGCATAGACTTTATGAATATGACCCCCAAAGCAGAGGCAACAAAAGGAAAAATAAACAGATTAGACTATATTAAACTAAAAAGTTTCTGCATAGAAAAAAAAACAACAACAACAGCAAAAAGACAGCCAACAGAGTGGGAGAAAATATTTGCAAAGTATGCATCTGACAAAGGATTAATATCTAGAATATACAAGGAGCTCGAACAACTTAACAGCAAAAAAACAAGTAACCCAATTAAAAAATGGGCATTTCTCTAAGGAAGATGTACAAATGGCCAACAGACACATGAAGAAATGTTCAACATCACTCAGCATTAAGAAAATGCAAATCAAAACCACATTAAGATATCATCTCACTCCAGTTAGACTGGCCATTATCAAAAAGACAATAACAAATGCATGCGAGGATGTGGAGAGAGAGTAATTCTCCTCCACTGTTGGTGGGATTGCAAATTAGTGCAGCTGTTATGGAAAATGGTATGGAGATTCCTCAAATGACTACACATAGAATTGCCATATGACCCAGCAATCCCAATGCTGGGTATATACCCAAAGGAATGTAAATCATCATATCAGAGGGAAACCTGCACTCTCATTTTTATTGCTGCTCTATTTACAATAGCCAAGAGTTGAAACTAGCCTAAATGCCCATCATCGGATGAGTGGATAAGGAAAATGTGGTATATCTACACAATGAAATACTACTCTGCTATAAAAAAGAATGAAATACTGCCATTTGCAGCAATGTGGATGAACAAAGGGAAATATTACATGTTCTGACTTATATGCGGGAGCCAATGAAAATAAAACAAATCAATAAACAAGCAAATAAATAGAAAAAAAAGACACAACAATCACAATAATTCTTTGAAGTTGTTGAGAGAAGTGAACAGAACTGAACAGGTTGCCAGGGATGGGAAATGGGAAGAGGTGGGGGGGGAGGAATTCATAAAGGCCCCTAAAATCAGTTACATTTTATAATTAAAATAAATGTCCCCCAGCATGTGCGTGCACATGCGCACATGCATACACAATAGACAATAACCTCCAATTCTCTATAAGGAATCAGCAAATATTGATCTTTTGTGCTTACTGGAGGAAGACTAACTGAAATTAACTAATTCTACGCAAATTTGCTTAAATGTTTATGGAACTGAATTATTTAATTGCCCACATCACCTGGTGCAATGTTTTGGTACTAATGAGTCTAATATGCGTTTGCATTTAATTTAAAGATATTTTGCATGTAATGGGCAAGCAAACTACATAAGCAGAAAATATCACTCTTCACTGTGAATTTATATGAAGTGAAACCAGTTTCCGGGGTCCTACTTTGTCAATTTGGACTGAATGTGTCACGCTAAATCTAACTGACCAGGTATACCTTATTTATGTCATATTCTCTCCTCTGTTTCAACCTGCAGCATGTGAAATCTACTACTGCAGGACACTGAAAATATGCCCAAGAGTAATTAAAACCTATGTTCACACAAGAACTTCTACACTAATGTTCATAGCAGCATTATTCATAATAGCCTGAATGTCCACCAAAGGCTGAGATAGCATCATCCTCTCCATACCATTTTCTTGTCCAGTGATTCCTAAACTTGTCTATACATTAGAACCAGAGATATTTTTTAAATTCCAAGTTAAAAAATTTGTTTTAAATTCCAAATTTAAAATTCCTAATAAGGCCACACTTCAAACCAGCTGAATCATAAATTCTGTGGTCAGGCCACGGGCATCAGTAGTTTAGGGAGCTCTCCAAATGATTCCAGTGTGAAAAGGAGTTTGTTCTCTAAAAGAGAAACAAACAAGGAATGGTGACTTTCAGCATTTCAAAAATGGGTACTGTTTTTAATATATTAATATGCTTCGTATTCTACAATGTTAATTGTATTTCTGGTACTTGATAGCTAAAGAAAATATTATATTCTAAAGTTCATTTAAAAATTATGGGCATTTGGGATGCATGTTTCCTCTTAATTTACTTATAATGGTATCGCTGACCTGCTGGGATGCCAGTGCTTTTTACCCTCTTTGAGTTCTCGGAGAATAAGGTGGTCAAGTGCAAGTTCTGGCAGCAGAGTATCTCCAGCAGCAGTGGTAGGAAAGGTTTTTAAGTCAGGAAGGAATGTAGGAGTGGGGAGACAGTCAAGACATGGCCATCAGATCCTTCATAGGAAGGTCTTGGAGAAGTGTTCATGCCACAGAAGCTAATTCCACGGGGAGGCCATTTGCAATTTGGGTATACACAAATCAGTGACTGTAATTTTAAGTGTATGATTAACTGTTTCTTCTCAAATAATCTTAAATTAGAAATTCAATATGAATAGGTTCACCCAAAGGTTTTATTGTGTATCACTTACCATTTATAACACACTAAAATATTATAGACAACCTCTTTGTGATTTTTATTTTGCATTTTTATGATCACTAATGATACAGAGCCCCTAATTATGGATTATTTGCCATTTGTATACTTTCCTTGGGAAAATATATCGTCCAGCATTTTGCCCATTTTTAATTGAATTGTTTTGTCTTCTTATGAAGTTGCAAGAGTTCTTTCTAGGTAAAAGTCTTCTGTCAAGTATGAATTGTAATCTTTTCGTAATCCTTGGCTTGATTATAATTTTCTCAGTATCATTAATATCAGAAGTTTTGTATTGTATATCCAACATGTCAAAAACGTTTATACTTTTCTTTTTCTGTTAAGAAATTTTTGCCTGTCCCAAGGTTGCAAAGACTTAATGCTGTATTCTTCTACAAGTTTTCTTTTTTTTTTTTTAATTTTATTTTGTCGATATACATTGTGCCTGATTATTGCTCCCCATCACCAAAACCTCCCTCCCTTCTCCCTCCCCCCTCGCCCCCAACAATGTCCTTTCTGTTCGCTTGTCGTATCAACTTCAAGTAATTGTGGTTGTTATATCTTCTCCCCCCGCCCCGGTTTTGTGTGTGTGTGTGTGTGTGTGTGTATGTGTGTGTGAATTTATATATTAATTTTTAGCTCCCACCAATAAGTGAGAACATGTGGTATTTCTCTTTCTGTGCCTGACTTGTTTCACTTAATATAATTCTCTCAAGGTCCATCCATGTTGTTGCAAATGGCAGTATTTCATTCGTTTTTATAGCTGAGTAGTATTCCATTGTGTAGATGTACCACATTTTCCGTATCCACTCATCTGATGATGGACATTTGGGCTGGTTCCAACTCTTGGCTATTGTAAAGAGTGCTGCGATGAACATTGGGGAACAGGTATACCTTCGACTTGATGATTTCCATTCCTCTGGGTATATTCCCAACAGTGGGATAGCTGGGTCATATGGTAGATCTATCTGCAATTATTTGAGGAACCTCCATACCATTTTCCATAGAGGCTGCACCATTTTGCAGTCCCACCAACAATGTATGAGAGTTCCTTTTTCTCCGCAACCTCACCAGCATTTATCGTTCAGGGTCTTTTGGATTTTAGCCATCCTAACTGGGGTTAGATGGTATCTCAGTGTGGTTTTGATTTGCATTTCCCGGATGCTGAGTGATGTTGAGCATTTTTTCATATGTCTGTTGGCCATTTGTATATCTTCCTTAGAGAAATGCCTATTTAGCTCTTTTGCCCATTTTTTAATTGGGTTGCTTGTTTTCTTCTTGTAAAGTTGTTTGAGTTCCTTATATATTCTGGATATTAATCCTTTGTCAGATGTATATTTTGCAAATATTTTCTCCCACTCTGTTGGTTGACTTTTAACTCTGTTAATTGTTTCTTTTGCTGTGCAGAAGCTTTTTAGTTTGATATAATCCCATTTGTTTATTTTTCCTTTGGTTGCCCGTGCTTTTGGGGTCATATTCATGAAGTCTGTGTCCAGTCCTATTTCCTGAAGTGTTTCTCCTATGTTTTCTTTAAGAAGTTTTATTGTTTCAGGGTGTATATTTAAATCCTTAATCCATTTTGAGTTGATTTTAGTATACGGTGAGAGGTATGGATCTAGTTTCATTCTCCTGCATATGGATATCCAGTTCTCCCAGCACCATTTGCTGAAGAGGCACTCTCTTCCCCAGTGAATAGGCTTGGTGCCTTTGTCAAAGATCAGATGGCAGTAAGTGTGTGCGTTGATTTCTGGATTCTCTATTCTATTCCATTGGTCAGTGTGTCTGTTTTTATGCCAGTACCGTACTGTTTTGGTTATTATAGCTCTGTAGTATAGCTTAAAGTCAGGTAGTGTTATGCCTCCAGCTTTATTTTTTTTGCTCAGCATTGCTTTGGCTATGCGTGGTCTTTTATTGTTCCATATAAATGTCTGGATAGTTTTTTCCATTTCTGAGAAAAATGTCTTTGGAATTTTGATGGGGATTGCATTAAATTTGTATATCACTTTGGGTAGTATGGACATTTTCACTATGTTGATTCTTCCAATCCAAGAGCATGGGATATCTTTCCATCTTCTTGTATCCTCTCTAATTTCTCTCAGCAGTGGTTTGTAGTTCTCATTATAGAGATTTTTCACCTCCTTGGTTAACTCAATTCCTAAGTATTTTATTTTTTTTTGGTGGCTATTGTAAATGGGCAGGCTTTCTTGATTTCTTGTTCTGCATGTTCACTATTGGAGAAAAGAAATGCTACTGATTTTTGTGTGTTGATTTTGTATCCTGCTACTGTGCTGAAATCACTTATCAATTCCAACAGTTCTTTTGTAGAGGCTTTAGGCTGTTCGATATATAGGATCATGTCATCTGCAAACAGGGACAGTTTGACTTCTTCTTTTCCAATCTGGATGCCCTTTATTTCCTTCTCTTCTCTGATTGCTCCGGCTAGTATTTCCAACATTATGTTGAATAGGAGTGGTGAGAGTGGGCATCCTTGTCTAGTTCCTGTTGTTAAAGGAAAAGCTTTCAGCTTTTCCCCATTCAGGATGATATTGGCAGTGGGTTTGGCATATATGTCTTTAATTATGTTGAGATACTTTCCCTCTATACCTAACTTATAGAGGGTCTTTGCCATGAATGAGTGCTGAACTTTATCAAATGCTTTTTCAGCATCTATAGAGATAATCATATCGTCCTTGTGTTTGAGTTTATTAATATGGTGTATCACATTTATTGATTTGTGTATGTTGAACCAACCTTGCATCCCTGGGATGAATCCCACTTGATCGTGATGAATAATTTTACGTATGTGTTGCTGTATTCTGTTTGCTAGTATTTTAGTGAGGATTTTTGCATCTATATTCATCAAGAATATCGGCCTGTAGTTTTCTTTTTTGGTTATATCTTTACCTGGTTTTGGTATCAGGATGATGTTTGCTTCATAGAATGAGTTTGGGAGATTTGCGTCCGTTTCAATCTTTTGGAATAGTTTGTAAAAAATCGGTGTCAATTCCTCTCTGAATGTTTGGTAAAATTCTGCTGTGAATCGATCTGGTCCTGCACTTTTCTTTGTTGGGAGCCTTCTGATAACAGCTTCAATCTCCTTTATTGTTATTGGTCTGTTCAAATTTTCTACGTCTTCATGGTTCAGTTTTGGGAGCTTGTGTGTGTCCAGAAATTTATCCATTTCCTCCAGATTTTCAAATTTGTTGGCGTATAGTTGTTTATAGTATTCTCGAATGATTCCTTGTATTTCAGATGAATCAGTTGTAATATCGCCTTTTTCCTTTCTAATTTTTGTTTTTTGAGTCTTCTCTCTTCTTTTTTTTGTTAGCCATGCTAATGGTTTGTCAATTTTATTTATCTTTTCAAAAAACCAACTTTTTGATTCATTGATCTTTTGAATTGTTTTTTGGTTTTCAATTTCATTCAGTTCTGCTCTGATCTTAATGATTTCTTTCCATCTGCTAACTTTAGGTTTGGATTGTTCTTGTTTTTCTAGATCTTTAAGGTGAAGTGTTAGGTTGTTCACTTGCCATCTTTCCATTCTTCTCAAGTGAGCATTTAATGCAATAAATTTCCCCCTCAATACTGCTTTTTCAGTATCCCACAGGTTTTGGTATGATGTATCATTGTTTTCATTAGTTTCAATAAATTTTTTGATTTCCTGCTTGATTTCTTCTTGGACCCATATGTCATTAAGTAGAATGCTGTCTAATTTCCATGTGTTTGTATAGTTTCCAGAGTTTCGTTTGTTATTAATTTCTACTTTTAATCCATTGTGGTCTGAGAAGATACATGGGATAATTCCAATTTTTTTGAATTTATTGAGACTTGATTTGTGACCTAATATGTGATCTATCCTGGAGAATGATCCATGTGCTGATGAGAAGAATGAATATTCTGAGGTTGTTGGGTGGAATGTTCTGTAGATATCTGCCAATTCCAATTGGTCTAGAGTCTTGTTTAGATCTTGTGTTTCTCTACTGATTCTTTGCCTAGATGATCTGTCTAATATTGACAGTGGGGTGTTCAGGTCCCCTGCTATTATGGTATTAGTGTCTATTTCCTTCGTTAGGTCTAATAGAGTTTGTTTTGTAAATCTGGCTGCTCCAACATTGGGTGCGTACATATTTATGATTGTTATGTCTTCTTGATGGATCAGTCCTTTTATCATTAAGTAGTGTCCCTCATTGTCTCTTTTTATGGTTTTTAGTTTAAAGTCTATTTTGTCAGATATAAGAATAGCTACTCCAGCTCGTTTTTCTTTTCTGTTTGCATGGTAAATCTTCTTCCATCCTTTCACTCTTAGTCTGTGTGAATCTTAATGGGTGCAGTGGGTCTCTTGTAGGCAGCATATAGTTGGGTCCTCCTTTTTGATCCAGTCAGCTAGTCTGTGTCTTTTGATTGGGGAATTTAAGCCTTTTACATTAAGAGTTGTTATTGAAAGGTGTTGATTTATTCCTAGCATTTTATTGGTTGTTTGGTTGTCTTTGGTGTCTTTTGTTCCTTGCTTTCTGATTTACTGTTTGGTTTCTGTGTTTGTTGGTTCCTTAGGTTGTAGATAGTGTTTTTGTTTGCTTGTTTTCTCTTCATGAATGCCATTTTTATTATACTAGTGGGTATTGATTTTTCTTTTGTTTTTATGGCAGTGGTAGTTATTTTTCAGGAACCAAACCCAGTACTCCCTTGAGGATTTCTTGTAAGGGTGGTCGTGTGGTAGTGAACTCCCACAGTTTTTGTTTGTCTGAGAAATATACTATTTGCCCTTCATTTCGGAAGGATAGCCTTGCAGGTAAAAGTATTCTTGGCTGGCAATCTTTGTCTTTTAGTATTTTGAAAATATCATCCCATTACTTTCTAGCTTTTAGGGTTTGTGATGAAAAGTCTGCTGTTAGCCTGATTGGGGCTCCCTTATAGGTGATTTGACGCTTCTCTCTTGCAGCTTTTAAGATTCTCTCTTTGTCTCTGAGTTTTGCCAATTTGACTATGACATGTCTTGGAGAAGGCCTTTTTGGCTTGAATACGTTTGGAGATCGTTGAGCTTCCTGGATCTGAAGATCTGTGATTTTTCCTATACCTGGGAAGTTTTCTGCCACTATTTTGTTGAATATGTTTTCAATGGAATCTCCATTTTCCTCCCCTTCTGGAATACCCATGACTTGGATATTTGAGCACTTAAGGTTGTCTGATATCTCTCTCAGATTTTCTTCAATGTCCTTGATTCTTTTTTCTTTCTTTTTGTCTGCTAGTGTTATTTCAAACAGCCCATCTTCAAGTTCAGAGGTTCTCTCTTCAACTTCAACAAGCCTGCTGGTTAAACTCTCCGTTGTGTTTTTTATTTCGCTGAATAACTTCTTCAGTTCAGCAAGTTCTGCTACATTTTTTTTCAGGACATTGATTTCCTTGTACATTTCCTCTTTCAGATCCTGTATACTTTTCGTCATTTCATCATGATGTCTAGCTGAGTTTTCTTGTATCTCATTCAGTTTCCTTAGAATTATCACTCGAAATTCCTTGTCAGTCATTTCAAGGGCTTCTTGTTCTATAGGATCTAGAGTTTGAGATTTATTAACTTTTGGTGGTGTACTTTCTTGATTTTTTGTATTTCTGGTATCTTTTTTCTGATGTTTATTCATTGTGCTGGGGGTTTCACAGTCCACCGGTTTGAGACTATTCACTAACTAGGATGTTGCTGTGGTTCCCAGTTTCATATGGCTCCCTCCGTGACTGCTCAGTTGGCCTCTAGTGCCTTGTGTGTGTGGTTGCCTCAGGTCTTGGGCTTCTCCGGGGAGCCTCCTTTCTGGTCAGCTTGGACTCTGCTGGGCTGGTGGATCACATACCACAGGGTGTGTGATCTCTGTTGAGCTTTCACTTCCTGTGCAGGACTTCTCCCTGTTCCGTGTGCTCTGGCCCAGGCTATTGGATCATTCAGTGGCGACCCCACAGGGTGTGTGGTTTCTGTCGAGTCTCCGCCTCCCTGGCCGCACGTCTCCCTACTCTGTGCGCACTGTGCTGGGCTGGGGTGTGTCTTCTGCACCCCTCGTCTATCAGCTTGGCCTTCAAGACCCTGCTCGGCACCGCCTCGCCCAGGAAGTCTGTCAGGTTTCTGGTAGCACAGACGACTGGTCACTCTGGGTACCTTTGTAGCACTGTGTAGATCTTTCTCGGGACTCGTTCACCTTCGTATCCCCCCAGCATAGACCGAATCCAGCGCCCACCTGCAGCCAGCTCTCTGGCAGGTTCAAGCGGACCTGGGAACTCTCCTACCACACTATTCCCAACCAGAAATTGGTTAGGCTTTTTTCCGAACTGGTGGCCACAGAGATGGTATCTGCCTCCCAGTAACATGAAGTTTACCGGGGGCCAGAGTCCAGGGTGTGGTGGAGTGACAGTCGGCCTGCCCGTACTTCCTTGCCCTCCCGACACTGGCCAGGGATGCCCCCCGCCACCAACCCCGCCAGAGAACCGCGGAGGGAGTGGGAGGGGAGGCCGGCCTGCAGGCTCCGGAAAGCCCCGCGCCAGGGCAAGCAAGTGGGAAGGCTCAGTGACGGCAGAGCCGGGCAGAGCTGCCAGGACCTGGGAAAATGGAGGCAGCCCCAGGGCGTTGAGTGAACCGGTGATGCAGGTGGGAGCCGGGTGGGTGTCAGCCCCCCAAACAGAGCTGGGCCAGGGATCACTCACAGTGCTGTGCCAGGTCGGGTGATCACTCTCTGCCTCTGGTTTGTCGCCTTCCCCATTCTCGGCCGCTGGCGCCTCGGGCTGTTCAGTCACGGCACAGCTCGGGCACTCCCAGGAATCTTCTTTAATGCCGGCCTGAAACCTCGAATCCTGAATAGGGCAGCTGGCCGCCTTCAGCGCGTCCCGGCCTCCGGGATCCTGTCTGCATCCACAGCAGCCCTGGCGCCGTGTTCCCTGTTTCGAGACTCGCTTTTGCAGCTAAGAAACAGTTCTTTTCCTGCTCCACACTTGAAAGCTGTTGCCTGTAAGTGAGGCAGCCTCTCCTGCCGGGGGCAAAGTGGCCCTTCTACAAGTTTTCTTATTTTAGGTTCCTAATCTATTTTGAGTCAATTTTTGTTTATGGTATGATGTAAGGGTTGAGGTTCATTTTTGCATATGAATATCCAATTGTTTCAGTACCTTTAGTTGAAAAAAGCATGCTTTTCCCAAGGAATTACCATGGCATATTTGTAAAAAATAATGTATGGCTCTACATCTGGAATCTCTATTCTGTTCCATTGATCTATATGTCAATTTTTAGACCATATTCTCTTGATTGCTCTACTTCATATTTAAATCTTGAAACCAGGTAGTATAACTTTTTGTATTTATCTTTCCTGAAATTGCTCAAAGTTCTTGGATCTGTTGCTTTATAGTTTTCATCAGATTTGGAAAAATTTTGCTCATTATTTCTTCCACCTCCCTTTCTTTCCTCTTCTGCAATTCCAACTACTCCTCTGTTAGAACCTTTAATATTTCCCACAGCTCTGTTAATTTATACTATCTTTGTTCTCTCTCTGGTTCATTTTTAGTATTTTTTTTTTACTGTGTCTTTAAGTTCACTAATCTTTTATTTAGCAGTGTCTCTGCTGTTAAGCCCAACTCAGTGACATTGCCTTTCATGTGTATATTTCATCTCTAGAAATTGTATTTAGTTCTGTATATCTTTAATTTCTCTCCTCATTGTGTTCATAGTTTGCTTCAAATCCTTGAGTATATTTTCAGTTGATTTTAGTATATGGTGAGAGGTGCATATCTACTTTCATTCTTCTGCATATGGATATCCAATTTTCCCAGCACTATGTATTGAAGAGGCAGTCTTTTCCCCAATGTAGATTTTTGTTGCCTTTGTCCAATATTAGATGGCTGTAAGCCTGAGGGGTGATTTCTGGGTTCTCAATTCTGGCCACTGGTCTGAGTATCTATTTTTATGGCAGTACTATGCTGTTTGGGTTACTATAGCTTTATAGTATAATTTGAAGTCTGGTAGTGTTATGCCTCCAGCTTTATTTTTTTACTCACGATTGCTTTGGCTATTTGGGGTCTTTTGTTGTTCCATATGAAAGAAAAGATTGTTTTTTCCATTTGTGTGAAGAATGTCACTGATATTTTGATGGGGATTGCATTGAATCTGTACATCGCTTTGGGTAGTATAGACATTTTCACAATGTTAATTCTTCCAATCCAAGAGCATAGAATATCTTTCCATCCTTTTTTGTCTTCTTTAATTTCTTTCAGAAGTGGTTTATAGTTCTCATTGTAGAGATCTTTCACTTCCTTGGTTAAATTGATCCCTAGATATTTTATTTTATTTTTGTGACAATTTTAAATGGGCTTACTTTCTTTATTTCTCTTTCTGTTAGTTCAATATTTGAGTATATAAATGAAACTGATTTGGGGGAATTTATTTTATATCCTGCAATGTTACTGAAGTTATTAATCAGATGTAAGTTTTTTTTGATAGTGTCCTTAGGTTATTCTATATATATAGTATCATGTCATCTGTAAATAGGGACAGTGTGACTTCATCTTCTAAAATCTGGATTCCCTTTATTTCTTTCTCTTGCCTGATTGCTCTGGCTAGTACCTCCAGTACTATGTTAAATAGAAGTGGTGAGAGGGTGCATCCTTGTCTTGTTCCTGTTCTTAAGGGAAAGGCCTTCAGTTTTTCCCCATTCAGAATGATACTTGCAGTGGGCTTATCATAAATGGCTTTTATTGTATTGAGAAACTTTCCTTCCATACCTAATTTGTTGAGAGTCTTTATCATGAAGGGATGTTGAATTTTGTGAAATGCTTTTTCAGCATCTATTGAGATAATCATATGGTCTTTGTCCTTGAGTTTGCTGGTGTGATGTATCACATTTATTGACTTTTGTGTGTTGAACCATCCTTGCATCCATGGGATGAATCCCACTTGATCATGGTGTATAATTTTTTTTAATATGCTGCTGTATTGTGATTGCTAATATTTTGCTGAGGATTTTTGCATCTATGTTCATCAAGGATATTGGCCTGTGATTTTCTTTTTTTGTTGTGTCTTTATCTGGTTTTGGTATCAGACTTATGTTGGCCTCATAGAATGAGTTTGGGAGAGTAGCTTCTGTTTGAATTTTTTGGAATAGTTTGAGGAGAATTGGTTTTAACTCCTCTTTAAAAATTGGATAGAATTCAGCTGTAAAGCCATCTGGACATGGACTTAATTGGAAAAGTACTGATTACTGATTCAATATCATTGCTTGTTATTGGTCTGTTCAGGTTTTCTATCTCTGGGTAGAAGAAATACCAGTCTTGTATTCAGTCTGGGTAGTTTGTATGTGTCTAGAAATTTCTTCATATCTTCCAGATTTTCATATTTGTTGTCATACAGTTGTTTGTAATAGTCTGTAATGATTCTTTGTATTTCTGTGGTATTGGTTGTAATGTCTCCCTTTTCATTTCTGATTTTTGTTATTTGGATCTTCTCTCTTCTTCTTTTTGTTAACCTAGCTAATGGTTTGTCTATTTTATTTATTTTCTCGAAAAAACAACTTTTTGTTTTGTTCATCTTTTCTATTGTTTTTTGTGTCTCTATTTCATTTAGTTCTGCTCTGATCTTAATGATTTATTTCCATCTACTACCTTTAGGTTTGGATTATTGTTTTTCACGTTCTTTGAGGTATAGTGTTAGGTCTTTTATTTGAAGTCTTTCTGTTCTTTTGATGTAAGCATTTATTGCAATAAATTTGCCTCTTAGTACTGCTTTTGCAGTATCCCATAGGTTTTGGTATGGTGTATCTTTATTTTCATTAGTTTCAAGAAATTTTTTGATTTCCTGTTTAATTTCTTCTCAGACCCATAGGTCATTCAGAAGCTTATTGTTTAGTTTCCATGTATTTGTATAGATGCCAGAGTTTTGCCTATTATTAATTTCCAGTTTTAGTCCATTGTGGTATGAAAAGATAGTTCAAATGATTTCAATTTTTTAAAACTTGCTGAGACCAGATTTGTGACCTAATGTGTGGTCTGTCCTGGAGAATGTTCCATAAGCTGATGAGAAGAAAGTATATTCTTTGGTTGTTGGGTGAAATGTTCTATATATGTCTGCCAGGTCCAGTTGGTCTAAGGTATAGATTAAATCCTGTGTCTTTTTGTTTATTTGTTGCCTGTAAGATCATCCCTTACTGAGAGAGGGGTGTTCATATCACCCACTATTAACATTTTAGGGCCTATGTCTTTCTTTAGGTCTAAGAGTGTTTGCTTTATATATCTGGGTGCTCCAGTATTGGGTGCATATATATTTATGATTGTTATGTCTTCTAGCTGAATAGATCATTTTATCATTATATAGTGGCCTTTTTTTTTCTCTCTCTCTTTTTATGTTTTTTGGTTTAAAGTCTATTTTGTCTGATATAAGAATAGCTCCTCCTGCTTGTTTTGGTTTCCATTCGCATGGCTTAACTTTTTCCATCCCTTCACCTTTAGCCTGTTTGTGTCTCTACAGGTGAGGTGGATCTCTTGAAGACAGCATATATACTTGGGTCTAGCTTTTTAATCCAATCAGTCGATCTGTGTATTTTGAATGGGGAGTTTAACCCATTCATATTTATGGTAGTTATTGACAAGTATTGTTTAATTCCTGTCATTTAATTGCTTTTTGTTCAGATGATTTAAATATCTTTTGATCATTACTTCCCCTTTTATTTCTCTTCTTCAATGTTAGTTGGAAATTTAATGTGCCATGATTTAGCTTCTTTCTCTTTCTTGCTGACATTTTTGTTTTAGCAGTGGGTTTTGCTCTTTCTTGTGTAATTGTGATAGTGGTCATTGTTATTCAGATTCCAGTGAAGGACTCTCTTGAGAATTTCTTACAGGGCTAGTCATGTGGTGATGAATTCCCACAACTTTTGTCTGTCTGGGAAATACATTATTTCTCCCTCATTTCTGAAGGAGAGCCTTGCTGGGTAAAGAATTCTTGGCTGGCAATTTTTTTATTTTATTATTTTGAATATCTCATTCTACTTTATTCTGGCCTGTACAGTTTTGGGTGAGAAGTCTGCTGTTAATCTGAAGGGCATTCCCCTATAAGTGACCTGATGCTTTTCTCTTGCTGCTTTTAGACTTCTCTCTTTGTCTTTGAGCTTTGCAAATTTAACTATAATGTGTCTTGTGGAGGATCTTTTTGGATTGAATCTGTTTGGGAATGTTTGAGCTTCCTGGATCTGAAGGTCTGTATCTCTCCCTACATGTGGGAAGTTTTCTGTTACTATTTTCTTGAATAGGTTTTCAATACTTTTTCCTTTCTCTTCACCTTCTGGAATACCCACAATTCAGATGTTAGAGTGCTTGAGGTTGTCTGCTGTCTCTCTTAGATTTTCCTCATTGTTTTTCATTCTTTTTTCCATCTGCCTGGGTTATTTCAAAAAGACCATCTTCAAGATCTGAAATTCTTTCTTCTGCTTGCTCTAGCCTTCTGCTCAAGCTCTCTGTTGTCTTTTTTTATTTCATTCAGTGAATCTTTCATTTTAGGAGTTCTGCTACATTCTTTTTTAAGGTTTTAATCTCTTTGTAAATTTCTTCCTTCATATTCTGGATTTTTTTTCTTGTTTCATTGTGTTCTCTAATTGAGTCTTCTTTTATTTCTTTGAGTTTTCTTAAGATCACTGCTCGGAATCATTTTTCAGACATTTCAAGGATTCCCTCTTCCATAAGAGTCTGAAATTTGAGCATTACTGTGTTCCTTCAGTGGTGTCATATCTTCTTGTATATTTGTTGTTCTAGTATTTTTTCATTGATGTTTGGTCATTTGGTAGAGGGTTTGCTTCTTCTACTACACTGAGGTTGGCTATGAGGATATAGATTTCTTCCTCTGTTTGCAGGCTTTGCTGGTGTCTTATTTTATCAGTGTAGTCAAGTGAGTGATAGGTTACCTGAGGAGTGATCCTCACTGCTACTATGGTATTGAATTGTCTTTGCTTGACAGTAGGTATGGTGGTGGCTATATTACACCACCTTGGGTCCTGTTCCAGAATCTGTGGCCATAGAAATAGCCCCCAGCACCACACGGGTCTCCTCGGCTTACCTTGGAGGGGCAGGCCACTCTGGATTTACTTCTTTTGCTGATTTTCTCCTGGTATGGATCAAATTTTTTTCCTTCTTTACATGTCATAACTTTATAATGGGTGCTGGACATTATAAATTTTATCTTGTTGAATGATTTTGTTATATATGTTTAAATACATGCAATTTGTTTTGTTAAGCATTAAATTACCCGAGGATCAGTTTGGTCCTTTCAAGAATTGTTTTCTGCTTTTTAAGGTTGATTCTAGTGCATCCTTTACTCTAGGAAAAATTTAGTTCCCCTACTAAGGTTTTCCCCTCTTGGATCTCTACTGGATTCCCCATACATTGGACAAGACCTTTTCACTTTGGCTTCTGAAAATTTGAGCAATTCCTAGCTCTATATTAGATCTGGCAGTTTTTCAGATTGCAGTTCTGTGGTCATTGTTTTTCGAAAATAGTTGCTTTTTGATGGTCTTGTGGAATTTCTCAGTATACATATGCAGATTGGCATTCAGCTAAAGACTTATGGGGAACCCTGTGTGAATTTCTGGTGGTCATACTCTGCAATGTTTCCAAATTCTGTTCCATAAGTTCCAGCCACCCTGGCCTCTCTAAAGTCCACTCTCTATATCGTTAACTTGGCACAAATGTTGAGCTCTCTTTGGGCTCTCCTTTTCCGCACATTACACCAGAAATTGCTTCCAGGTATGAAGTAAATGCAATGGTAGGTGTATTAGTCTGTTTCTGTTGCATATAACAGAATACCTGAAACTGGGTAATTTATAAAGAAATTATGTTTATTGCTTACAGTTTTGGAGGCTGGGAAGTTTACAGTCTGAAGGTGTATTTGGCAAGGGGTCTTGTTGGTGGTGGCTTTACAGCACTGCAGGGTGTCACATGACAAGAATGGCTGAGCCAGAGAGCTAACTTGCTCCCTTGCTCTCCTTATAAAGCAATCAGAACCATGTCCATTACTCCATGAATGGATCAATTCATTCACAATCTAATCACCTCTTCAGGACCCCACCTTCCAATTATCATAATAGGGTCACCCTCTTAACAATATTACAGTGGGGATTAAGTTTCCAATACATGATCTTTGGGGGACATGTTTAACTCATAGCAGTAGGTCTCATCTAATTTTTTACCCTTCTTTCAGGGATGAAAGTTCTGTGCTTTTACCCAGGGTCTGAAAAAAAGTTATCTTATATATTTTGTCCAATTTTCTAGTTGATTATCGCAAAAGGGAAAGTCCTGTTACTTCTTCATGGGTCAAGGCAAAAGTCTTGGTCTTGTTTATTTTTTGTCACTTGCTCTGTCATGACTGAGAAAGGTGATCAAAAGTCTTCTACTATTGTCAGTTTGTTTCTCTTTTTATTTCTCATACTTCATGAGTTAGAAATCCTTGCCATTTGTTGCACCAATACTCCTGTTTTGTGTGCATTGCAACTTGTACCATTTGGCTTTAAAAAATCTCCTTCTTTTTCTTGTTTAATGCTTTCTGGCCTCAATTTCTTCTTAACTAATGTTGATATCATGCTTCATGATTTTAATTTGTATTTTCTTTGACCATGCTTTATTTTACAAACTTTATGAATTGCTTTTTTTAGCTGTGTTGTTTGTATACAGCATAGAATTGGGTTTAATTCTGTGATTCAATCTGAAACTCACTTTTTAAAAATAGGTTTTGTTTGAGATGTCTCATATGACTTTGCATTTCCTGTTTTAATATATTTTTCTAATCTTTAATTTTGTACTTGGTATTCTTTGCTTTTTGTGTGTACACGTCAGACAGATAGGAAGGTTTGAATTTTTGTTTTTATAGTTATTTTTTATTATAAGTTTATATAAACAGCTCCTCTCGATTTCTTTAGACAAGTTCAGTTGTTTCCTTCTATGAATAATTATAAAATTATCATATTTCTCTTCCTTCTCTCTTCCCTTCCCTCCAGCATACCATCATATTGCAGTGACCCACCTTTATAATGTTAAATATACTTATACTTCCTTACTTGATTTGTTAGCTTTAATGTTCTTTTTTGACCTGAAGTTATTACAGATGAGATAATCTGCAAACTCACTCTACTTCCCATCAACTCTACCTGCACCTTCTCATGTTATATAAATTGCATCATTTCCACGTTGAACGTGCATATAATAATTATAATCATATCGATCATGATAACACTGCATATGTTTTTGATTTTTTAGTCTTAATTCTACAGTTAAATATATAAAATGCTCACAAGTCTTCTTGCTCTGGCTTCCCCAATCATTTCTTTGTTGACTAGTTATAAGACGGTTTTGCTGCAAAATTCCCTGGTGAGCATTGTTCATCTGATAAGTTCTGCTGCTCTTTCCTGCTCATTTGCTTTCAAACTATTTTAAAACATACTTTATACATAAGACATAAGTTTATAGTATAATGAATAATAACCCCATAAATCATGAAATCGAACATTCTGCCTTTTTTTCTTATAGTCTCTTTTTACAGGTGCTGTGTGGCTTTATGCAATAGTTATTGAAAGGTTCCCAGCCATTTGAAAAGGTTCTTTTAAGGAGTGTATTTTTGCTATGAGATCTGCTGCCCTAGGCCAGCTGGGCATTTACTTTACAACAGTGAGTACTTACTTTTACCACCACTTACCAAGCACCGCTGTGCTCACCTTAGCTGCTTGGAAGCCCTCGTTAGCTTTCTGAGTCTGTGGACTTTTTTTTGTCTCCTTGTTTCTCTGACATGGATTTTTGTGCAGGTTTTTCTCTGTTTGCATTGTTGATTTTGGATAAAATCTAGAAGGAAAGGAATTTCTGTTTCACACCACTATGTTCATGCTCTAAGTTTCCTTTCCATCCCAACATAGCTTGTAATTTCTCTCTGTCCTTCGTGAAACTATCTGGACAATATAATCCAATATTACCTTCTGATACAGTAGTTTTCTTCTGCTCTCTAATCAGTTATGATATTGCTCTCATTTATACTATCACCCCATTCTGATAAAAAAAAAAAAAACTCACCAGGTTTAGGTTGATATGCAATCCAAAACCATGATTGTGATTTTCTTAGCTGGTCTAATCTGACCCACATATTTATTTATAGTTTCTTTCAATCAGATGCCCTAAATATTCCATTGCATATAGTTTTAGGGAAGCATGTAGGCCTTGAGTATTATAGTGGGTTTTAACTCAGGAGAAAACAGAATAAATGAGCTTCAAAGACACAAACGTACTATTTGAATTGGAATTAGGGTCCAGGAACTTGCATTCCAAGATTTCTGTCAACCAGGACCAGATACCACCAATATGTATTTCGGAATTTCAAAAAGGGTGAAGATCTGAAGGAATTACCCTTATCTTTAAATAGTATTGACCTTTCCTATAGGATGAAATTTGTAAGTTTTATAGCTGACTTAGCAATAATTGAAAAGAATTAAGAAATTATATCATAACTTCAAATGATCTGTTAGGTCTATAATTTTAGCAATCCTGGAAAAGGAACAGAGTGAGAAACATGATAGCAAAATTCCCAGTCTTGTTACCTAGTATCACTCATTGGACTGGACTTTTAATTTTTAGGCTCTGCCGGGTGGTTTAGATGCATTTGAAAATGAGTTTAATAATCACATTCAATGCAATACTTGTGACTTATTTACTGATGTGTTGCTTAATATATCTTTGGAGAGAGCAAGAGATAGAAAAAAATACCACAATTATGGCAGGCAAAGGAAGCATTGTTGTCACGGAGCAACTTAGAAATTTGACCAATAATTGATAAGTGTTTTTTGGTGTCCAGTATGGATTTCTTTGGTAAAAATAAATTCTAAATCTATGTTTCAAACTATATAAAAATGAAAAAGTGACTTTTTTGCTTTTCAGATACGGTCTTTCAACATGGTTACACTACTGACTATTTGTTTCTCGGAAATTTTATTTATACAGTAAGATCATCCATGTACATAAAATCACTTGTCTTGGGGGGGGGGAAGAAGATACAACAACCACAATTATTTGAAGTTGATACGACAAGCAAACAGAAAGGACATTGTTGGGGGGGAGGGGGGGAGGGAGAAGGGAGGGAGGTTTTGGTGATGGGGAGCAATAATCAGCTACAATGTATATCGACAAAATAAAATTTAAAAAAAAATAAAAAATAAAATAAAATCACTTGTCCTAATTTTTAGTTGAGAAATTCAAGAATTATAAGACCATATATTATGAATTTTTGGTCTCCCTCACATTCCAGTACCTTTTCCAAGAAGAAACTATTATAGTGATTGCATATGCATATTTCTGGAAATGTGAAATGTGGAAATTGTCGAAATATACAAATATCTGTTACCCACTTCCCCTTTTTTTTGTACAAGTAGGGGATGCTCCTCTACATTTGTTTTTTCCATACACAATGTGCTTGGTGATGTTTACAAATAAGCCCATAATTATCTACCTAATTCTTTTAGAGCTGCTTGTATGAACAACTTACCATATTTATTTAACCAGTCCACTAGTAGAATTAGTAAGGCTGTTTTTGGTTCTTGGCCATTATGAAAAATGCTGCAGAGAGTATTCTTTATGCCATGAATAAGTACATTGTAGGATAAACTTCTAGAAGTGTAATTGCTGTACCAGTTGGTATTGTGAATTTTGAAAGATGTTACCAAATATTCCTCCACAGAGGTTGCACAAATTTATTGATAATAATTTTAGTTTCCCCAAGCCCCCATGGGCAGCGATCTCATCAGACTTTTTGATCCATTAGGCAAAATGGTATCCTATTGTGGTTTTTGCTTTAAGGGTAAGCATATTTGCATAAGGCTAAAAACCACTTCCATTTCTTTTACTGTGAGCTGCTTGTTGATTTACTTTACCAATTTTTCTATTGGGTTGTTGGTATTTTTTATTATTAATTAATAGTAATTATTTGTATGTTAAGGATGTTCATCTTTTTTCTCATATTTGTTACCAAAATATTTTTCAAGTTTTACTTTTTATGGCAATTTTGTCATGTCAATATATATTCTGCATATTAATTTTATGTAGTTAAATTTCTCTTTATTTTTATTTATGGCATCTAAGTTTTGTGTCTGCAACTACTGTTAATAGTTCCTTATTCATAATTCTAAAAACCGTAAATGTGTTTTCAATTGTATGTTGTTCTTTTTGTATAGAAGTGGAAATGTATTCTTCTGCATCTTGGGGCTTTTTTTTCCCACACTTAATAACATATTATATACCACTTTCCCATGTTTTCCTCCATGTAAGAAACAATTTATTGGCATGTTACCTATTCTCACTTCAGCTGGTTATCTTATTTCATGTTATTGGGTGAGCTTTTAACTTATATATTCTTAAACATCAAATATAGTCAGGTAGTGTTGCCTTATTTATTTGGACACGTGCATAGAACAAGTTTCCTTCTTTTCAAACCTTCCCATCTCTTTAGGCCTTGCCCTTTTCTCAACCCCAGGAAAAAATAAAATAAAATCAGATAAGATTTTTGTTTGTTTTATTCATTCATTTGTATTTATTGAGACCTGTCATGTGCAAAACACTGTGTTGGGTGTTTTGTTTAAATTAAATTAAATGTAATTTAATTTAATTTTTTATTAAAATATAGTTGATTATACATATTTGTGGGTTGCTGAGTTGACCATCAATATTTGTGTACAATATGTGGTGATCCACTCGGGAAAGTTAGCATATTCGTCATTACAAAATGTGTTCATTCTTTGTGTCCATTAACCAGTTTCTCCCTAACCTCTCTCCCCCTCCTTTCAATAACCACAGCTCTGTTGTCTCCTTCTGAGACTTTAATGTATTACTGTGTTTAATTTTCTTTCTTTTCTTCCTTTCTTTCTTTAGCTCCCACTTATGAGTGAGGACATGCAGTATTTCTCTTTCTGTGTCTGACTTATTTCACTTAACATGATTATGGTGGTAAACTCAACCAAGGATTCATAAAAATTACATTCTAGAAAGATGGCACTCAGATTTCTAGGTAGAATCAAATCTTCTGGGCTATTTATAAAGAATTAAATATAAGATCTTATAAGCTGTCGTTGATTTTAGATATATGTTAAAGAGTTTCTAAACATGGAGGACTTTAAATACATACATATACACATACAAACATACATACATACAAGAGATTCCTAGTTGCCAGAGTAAATTGATCTCCTGGAAGCTCAATCTCCCAAGGCTTAAAAAATATATAGCCAGAATAGTAAAACCAACAAAAATAAAATTACAGCAAGGTAATTCACCGTAGCAGCTCGCCCCGGAAAGAGAACTAGACCAAGGTTAAAAACCTCAACCTAAGGAGAAATACAAAGAAAGTTGACAGCTCAGCCCGGTGTGATATCCAACCCACCTCTCCTGACATGCTGATTCCCATGTCAGTAAGCTGGAGAAAATACGAAGTCCAGAGATAGCCCCTGTGGGAATGAAGTCAACCTCCAGTAAGGTGAGTCAACTCTGGTGAGTTCAGGGAATTGGAGGAGACCGGTGGAACTAGAGCACGGTGCAACACTGTGTATCAGGCAAGGGAGGTTCAGGGTATTGGCAAAGATGCTCTCAGAGAGGTGGGTAGGGCCAGTCCCCTGGAACCTTTAAGGTAAAGGGTCTTGGAATAGCTTAGATGAGATGATGGAGTCTTGCTAGAATATTGATAATGGAGATAGAAAAGTGGCATTTAGCACAGTGTCTACCACAAGGTAGGTGCTCAATAAATGTTTGGCTAGATTGACAAAACTGATCCTTGGCTGAACTTTTCTGCAGGCTTATTGTCTTTGGGCAATGAATGATTGACACATCCTAACTGGACCTTTAAAACTCATTCTTATGGAGAGCAGTGAACGTGGGGGTGGAGGGATCCAGATCTGAGCAATCACTTGAATCTGTCATGTTTATTACATAAGGCAGTTTTGATTTCCATCCCATATTTCACAGTGTTCCTGAATACAGTAGACAGTTCACCCAGGCCAAGCAGTCCACGAGGAGCACACCTTCCCGAGGGGCTCTTTGGGTTGATTTTCATCTTTTTCATCTTCTAATTCCGCAGTCTCTTCAATGCCTAAAAACTAAATTTCTAGATACAGATTTCAGATGTAGCTCTGTAACACTTCTTCCCCTGTGTGTGCTATTCCCCAGCATTGAGGAAAAATGATATTTTTGACATTTTTTCCTGTTTGTAACACACAACCCCTTCCCCTGTCACACACCTTTCTTGTCTAGTTTTGAAATAGGCACTCCAGCTGCTGGTAGACACTCTTAGGGGATTTCAAAGCCTCTAATCAGTTTCACAGCTGGAGGCAAAGCACTTTGCTTGGAAATATTTTTCACATAACACACAAGGTGCTTTGACCTTGTCAGGGCAGCCAGAGGGATCCATGAAGGATGGAGAGGCTGCTGCCTGCCACCGAGACGCATGGGAAGTGGGGTGGCAGCCGCAGTGGGCAGAGCTCAGCTGCTGGCTACCTTTTCCTGCTCTTGGCTTTCTTTCCCTGCCTACTTTCATTTCTGAGTGAGCCAGGAACAAGGAAACTCTGACTTCTCCAGGAACTTCTGGGAGCAGAGAGGTAGGAAGAGCTGACTGCTTCTACCTTTCTAGATGGAGCTCAAGATCAAAATTTAAGGTATATCAAGAAGAAAAAATTTTCCTTTTGAATGACACCCTTCTCTTGCCTACTGGTTCTCAACCCTTTGCAGGCATCAGAGTTGTAAAGGGTGTGTTAAAACACAGACTGCTGGGCCCTGACTCCAGAGTTCTGATTCAGAGGCTCTGAGCTGGGCCGGAGACTCTGCATTTCTAACAAGTTCCCAGGTGCTGCTGCTGCTGATTCTGAAACCACTGAGAACCGCTGATCTTCTGTATCCAATGAATTCGCTTTCTTTCACTCGCAT
The DNA here is from genome assembly GCF_027409185.1 of Cynocephalus volans. Classification (NCBI taxonomy): domain Eukaryota; kingdom Metazoa; phylum Chordata; class Mammalia; order Dermoptera; family Cynocephalidae; genus Cynocephalus; species Cynocephalus volans. The sequence goes on along the minus strand of NC_084466.1, from coordinate 84,574,861 downwards.
ATTACTCACATGACAGTTTGTTTCCTTTGTATCTCTCTTACAGACACACTGCTTTACTTTCCCACGTGATACGACACCTTATCTTCAAATGCCAGTTCTTTTTAAAAATTTTATTTATTTATTTATTATTATTATTTTTTTTTACATTAAAAAATGTTGTTGTGGAGTAGTGGGAGGGGCAGGTGGGAGGGGGATAGATAAACGGAGGTGGATGTGGGGGTTGGGGGGGGGTGAGGCTGGCCTGGTTGTGAAGGGTGGGGGATTGTGGCTTAGGCCGGCAGGCTCCCCCCACTCTAGCTTGGGAGCCTGGGAGACTTCCGGCTGTGGGTTGGTCATCACCCGTCTGGTTGCAGATGTTTGGGACGCATGGCTGAAGCCCTTGGGCTCTCTTCACCCTGGCTCAGGAGCCCTGGGAGCTTCTGGCTCTTCTAGGTTTTATAGGTGTTCTTTGGTGGTATTAGACCTTTGCTGGTTAGTATCAGAACTTTGTCTCTGATCTGTGGTTTTTTTGGTTTTTCTTTCAGTTCTGTGTTGGATTATTCGCTATTACCACCACTTAAACTCTGCACTGGAACTCAATTGTTGTCCTTTGCTTACTTCTAAATGGGAGAACTTCCTATGGAAACCAGCCCTTGAGCTCTTTAGTTGAGCTAAATTGCTGCTTTGCTGCTGATTCCCTGGGGAAGGCTTTTTGTGCAGCTCAGGATTTAATTGTTGACCTTGTAAGCACTTCCGGGTCATATGAGATTTGTTACACCTGGAATGAATGTGGAACGTTGTGTGGAAACTCTGGTCTGGGCCTAAGTCTTTTCAGCAAACTACACCCCCTACAGATCTATATTCCTGACCAGTCTACCCTGAGTGGTTCTGTGCTGACTGGGGGGCAGATCCGCTGTCCTTGCTGTGCCCCAATATTCGCCCAGTGGGTCCATTTCTCCCACCCCCCACACTCCAAACACTTCCCGTGGGACGGCTGTGCACTGATCCCTTGTGATAACTCACCAGCCTCTGTGTGGCTCCTTTTTTCAGTTGTCTGTGGCCCCTTACTTCTATGTGGGTCCATGGGAACCCTGTTAGTGGTCTTGCTGGCCTGGGGTCCACCGAGGCCCTCTTCTCCCCTGCAGTCTCCAAGCAACTTCACACAAAGGGCACAGCTGTAGCATTTGCCAGTTCTTGCTCTGTGCGCTCACCAGGGCCAGCCTTGAAATGGCCAAGGCTCAAAATGGTCAGAGAGGTCCCTTCTTTCTCTCATGGCAGCTTCTCACCTTCATGAACTCCATAGGTCTCTCCTCCTGTTCCATGAGCTCTAGTGGCCCCAGATTGGCAGTCGCTGCTTTTTTAATAATTGTAAATTGGTTGATTATGGGAGAGAGCGATGCTGGGAACTGTCTATTCCACCATCTTGATTCTCTTTCCCAAATGTCAGTTCTAATCTGAGGAGGATGGTAAACTAAGACCCATGTGGTCAAATTACTACTCTTGCCTAATTTTAGAATAAATGTTTCAGGAATGTGATATTGAGAAACATATTTGGTCTTTGTCCCATTGCCTGGCATACAACTCTTAAAATCCTTGGAATCTCCAAAGTGATCAGTTTCTGTTTATATACTAATGAGTTAACTGATGGCTGGGCAACTCCAGGATGGGGGCTGGTCACAGGAAAGACCCAGGCAGGACTGGGACTTTCAACTCCACCTCCCAGTCCCTGGGGAGGGGAGAGGTGCTGAAGGTTAAGTTGATCCTCAATGGCCAGTGATTTAATCAATCGTGCCTGTGTAACGAAGCCATAAAACCCAAATGAAGCCTCCGTGAAGACCCAAAAGGACAGGGTTTGGAGAGCTTCTAGACAGCTGAACAAGTAGAGGTTCCTGCAGGGCAGGGGGAGGTCATGGAAGCTTCGTCCTCCTTCCCTCAGACCCCCCTAGGCATCTCCTCATCTGTATCCTTTGTAGCATCCTTTATGATAAACTAGTAAATGTAAGTGTTTCCCTGAGTTCTCTGAGCTGCTCTAGCAAATTAATCAAAGCTAAGGAGGGGATTGTGGGATGCCTAATGTATAGCCGGTAGGTCAGAAGCCAGGCAAAATAACCTGGGGCTTGCAATCGGCATTGAAAGTAGGGGGCAGTCAGATCTGATGCTATCTCCAGGTCGGTAGTGTCAGAATTGAACTGAATTAGAGGACACCTAGCGGGGACCCACTGAAGAACTGATTACAGTTTGTTTTTTCCACTCAGGAGAGTAACACGAAGGATTGTATTTTTAAAAAATCATAATTTTAAGAGATTTCCTTTCTTTAAGCTGTGAACACATTTCATTGATATGTGTTTCATTAATTCAGTGAGTTTTATTGAGCATCTGTGTGCTACTATGTGATGGGATTATAACACTTACTGCTATCCAGACCCTTTTCCTAGAAAATCAAGTTAGGTGTAATACGCAGATACCAGTTTTCAAATGGAAGCAGCTTTCTTCATCTCCTGCCCAGAATCAATCATCCATCAGGCCCTAGAGAGACCTCTCCATTCTTGCTGGACCTCGTCCCCGACTGCGTTAGAGAGAGGATGGAGCTCAGAGGTTCAGAGCACCATTCTGGAGAGTGATAGAAGTGGACTTGGACCTGACAACGCTCCAAATGCTCACAAGCCTCATTTGCACGTGTGTGTTTGTACGTGTTCAATTATAAGTTGGAGATCATCCCTTACCTCACTCATGCACCGAATACACACCTTGGCTGATTTCTAGATGGTCAAGTGGTAAAGTTACTGAGGCCAAAGCCAGATATCACCATCGTTACATGGATTTCTGGAATAAAAGAATAAACCTGGTATTGTTATTAAAAAGTAATCATTAACCATCAGTCATCTATTAGCACAAAAATGCTGTGTAACCAGTAAGCATAAAACTTCAGAAGTATTTAATAATAAACATTTATTTTTCACCATTGAATATGTCAGCGGGGTGGTTCTGCTGATCTGGTCCAGACCCCACAGATCTCGGCTGGGCTCACTTGCTCTGTGACTGCCATCACTTGACAGGTCAGCTGGGGGCTGGCTGGCATAGGATGTCATCAGCTCAGACCACTCTTCTCTGTTTCACGTGGTCTCTAATCCTCCAGCAGATAACTGAGCACCCATGGCATGAGAGGGTGCAAAGGGTGACAGTGGTGGCATGCAAGGCCTCTTGAGGACTGGGCACAGAATGGGCACGTCGTTCACTTCTGCTGCATCCTGCTGGCTACAGGAAATCACAAAGCCACCCAGATTCTAAGGTGGGAAAATAGACTACCTCTTGATGGGAGGGACTCCAAAGTCACATTGCAAAGGCCATGAATACATGAAGGGGTAGAGAATTAGAGACTTCTGCAGTCAAGCTACCACATCAACATGCTTTTGTTATTAAAGTTTTATCAGTCAAATGTTGTAACTCGGACATTATGGGAAAGAAACTATAATTTCTCCACTGTCGGCTGGTAGATTTCTCCTTTAGTAATTACCTACATACTAATAAATAGAGCCCACTTTCAACTGTGATTGGTAGAAAAGCAGGTATTTGAGTAGCCCATTTTAAATACTCTACTTTTCTTTTGGGGGGAGCGAAAGGAAATTTATGGAATAGAATTTACAGGCGCCTCTGAGTTTGAAAGGTCCTGTTTATATATGTATAATCCCATTTAAGAAATAACTGTGATTTTTAGCATTGACTTCTATATTTTTTGGTGGAGGCAGTTTATTCTCAACTATGGTATTGGTACAATGCACTGGACTATAGAAACCAACTTTCCTCTGCAAACACAGTCTTGCTTTAACTTTTAAATAGTATGTAGTCTCTGGTGAGAGTTTATAAATTTTATCTCTGGCATAAACAGTTTCAGTCCTTTCTTCTACACTTGAAGAGTTTTTCCAGATAACTAAGCTGTATATAAAGCTCTCTCAAGCCCACATGATATTATCTTTTGTTCCAGGAGGAGAGATGTTTATTATTATTGCCTTATCTTTCGCTTTTAAATGTTCTTCTGGAGGACAAATGTGAGCTTTTAGAAATGGTATAAATGAGTCAACCTCATACCAGGAAGAAGTGTCATTTCCTTTTTCTGCTCTTACACGCAATTTAATTTTTTAATAAACATTCAGCTTGAGTGAGGAAAAGTTGCATTTGGAACTAGTGATATATTGACGCACAGGCAATTTTATCCAATTATCCATCCCAGGTATTTGATAATCTGCTGAAACGGTCACATTCCTGACAGGCTTGTTGCTCCTGCTCCACTTCGGGATAAAGTTGTCATCTATGATGCAGACCTCTCATTTACAGGAGATTTTGGACTTTTTACACCTGTAGCTGCAGGCAGCACTCGCGGTGCCCTGGTGACCAGCACCAGGGTCATCGCGCCCAGGAGGGCAAGCATTGCTCGCGAGCCACTGCCAGCCCCACCGGTCACATCTTCAGACACTGCAGCAGCCAAATATTCTGCTTTTCTTCCTTTTGTCTTTATTATGTCTGGATCAGAGATGGTTTATCATTGGCCTTGTCATAGGAAGATTTGGGAATTTTTCCTCCTTGGGAAATTTTAACTGGCAAGATTAACACGCTGATTTTGAAGCATTCATACAAAAATTGAAGAATTTCCAAGTAGTATTTTTTCTTAAGAGGATCATAGCTTAAATAAAATTTAAAAATAATAAATAAATACAGTTCTTAAATGTCACTTATTTAATGTTAAGCATGCTAGTACATCAAGACAATTCTGCAGAGTCTAGAATTTTTAATCTATGTCTTTATTTTTATGCCATGTATTATTGTTTAAATTTGCATGAACATTTGTTGAATCAAAAAAGGGTAAGTATGGGGCCCGGCCCTGTGGCTCACTCGGGAGAGTGCGGCGCTGAGAGCGCCGAGGCCGCAGGTTCAGATCCTGTATAGGGATAGCCGGTGCGCGCAGTGCAGGCGACACCAAGCCAAGGGTTACGATCCCCTTACCGGTCACATAAAAAAAAAAAAAAAGGGTAAGTATGTTAAAGCTAAGATGCTTTCTTTCTTTTTTTTTTTCTTTTGGCAGCTGGCCAGTATGGAGATCCAAACCTATAACCTTGGTGTAATAAGGCTGCTCTTTAACCTAACCGGCCAAACCCTAAAATGCTTTCTTCTACATAGAATTAAAGGCTTTCACACTCACCACGGTCTTACAGTAATACATATAGGGTCACGCTTCAACCAACTGATAGAATTCTAGCGTCTAAACACATAAAGGGGATTTTTTGCTCCAAGTTTCATGTAGAATGAAAGTGAATACTGTATTTCAATGTTAACAACAAGTCTAAATGTCACACCATGTTGTCGCACCATGTACTGTTGTTATAACCATTAGATACAATGGTAACCTATGCAAGCAGATGACCATTGATCACACACAAGTTCAGGGATGCCAGAAATATCCGGCAGGCAGGCTTCTGAGCTGAAGCCAAAGGCAAACGGCAGGACTTCAGCTGAAAATGTAGGCGAGAGCAGGCTTTGTGATCCCAACTGGTATTTAGAAGATGAAATGAGGTAATATATACAGAAAATGCATGACACACACACACAGTAAGTCTTTGATAAATGGCAGGTTTTTTTGTTTTGGGGTTGGTTTTTTTTTTACCATTTTTTTTCCTTTGGTCAGAATCAATTGTAATATTGCCTTGTATTTAGACCCCTAGTGAAATTTATCAACAAGGCTTCTTGAGGCAAAGCAGAGATGAGGTTAAGGACGTTGAATCCAGGTCCCTTGGAGACTTAAATTTAATGTTGTATAGAAGGCTGTCTCCATGCCGGTCACCTCAGTTATCCGAAACCTCCATGTTCCACTCTCTTGAGATACTCAATACCACAACATCATGACAATTATTTCACCTCTTTTAAGAGTATGTTGCAAATATGATTAAGCCCAGAACAGGCCAAAGTATATGGAACCTGTAGATGGAATCTGTAGAGTTATTTATGATGATATTTAAAAACCAAACGGATAGCTATTGATTTTGGATATAAAGTATATAGTCCATTCTAAGTCTAGAATGTATAATTTTGGCTAGGTAAATGTTTCTAGATATATTACCATTTGTATACCACAATAATTTATTACTTTAACATTTGTATTTCAAGTTAAAACTTAAACAGCATGGCTGCACGTGTTGAACACAAAGCATGTTGCTCATTCTTAATTCACTCATTCAGCGAGAAACTGTGTGTTCTATGAATGATACAAAGATAACTGGACTGGGTTCTTGCCTTTGAGGAGCCTAGATCTCAGCGGTGGTGACTCGGAGAAAGATTGCCTAACGTTTAAAGTAAAATCACGATAATCAGATGATTGTTACCTGTGCCTGACCCCTCAAACTTCATGCCCTCTTCCACCTCCCCTTCCTCCATCACCTGGCCATAAAACCTTTGGCTTCTCAGACTGACATTCTAGGTATGCAGAGAAAATATCACTTCAACTTGTGTCATCTTCTTTTTGACCTTGTAAATTGCTTTTTTCTATAAGCATAATACTTTTTCATTGGTATAATCTCAATGTCTTTCTTTTGTTTAAATCTAGTGACCTGGAGGCTCTCTGTTAGGGAATTGATTATAACAATCCGTGTGTTCAATCTAATGGTCTCATGGTGAACTTTGGGCCAGAAGATGGAGTGCAAGAGCCAAAGCTGGGAAGTTTATGGCTTCAATATATTTTTCTCTGTATTGAAAAGCCTGGAATTTTATTCTTCAGTTTACACTTAGAGCCCAAAGTTCAGCATCGTAATATGTATAAAGTTAGCCAAGCTGTAAGGAGTGGACTACCAAAATGTTTCAATAAGCATGTGATATAGATTTAATGATTTGTTGAAAATAGGGAAAAAGCATAAATCCATGACCAGTGCAAAGAGAATGGATTTGGGTTCTGTTCTTCTAAACAATGTACAACTAGTAATGTTGGTGCTTTTGTCTACATGTCTATATGACAGTCCCAAATGAGAACGAGCAGGGTTAATGCAATTTTATGAGTCACTGTGTGGACATAAAATAGATTACCAAAATGTTAACAACTGCTGAATCTGGCAAGGAGGTGTATAGGAGTTCTTTGTACTGTTCTTATTTTTGCAAGTTTTTCCCTAAGTTTGAAATTATTTGCAAGCAAAAAGTAAAAACAAACAAAAAAACAGATTTCCTAGTTTATTTTAGTCAGTCAGACATGGCATGATTTTATCACTTGGTAAAAACCAGAGCCCTTATATAGCCCTTAACCTATTTCTTAGGGGGAAAAAAATACAGTGACTGTTGAAGTTTGCTGAGCTCTACAGCTAATTGTGAAATTAAACACAATTGGCATTAATTGAAAGTGTGAAGATTTGATATGAGCAAATTATCAGAATCCCAAGTTTTCATTATCCTAGGAATCTTAGAATCTGCAGTGAGTTGGAGGCATGGCGAACAATGTCAAAATATGTCCTCAGGGAGGAGGCGCTCACTTACTGTGGCCCACTGGAAGGCCCAGGGGCTCTGTCCTTGGACTTCTCTGATCATCTTTAGGAAAGATTCCCAAGACAACCAAAACAGGACCCACCGTGATGAATAAGACAGCGGCGGGCGCTGTGCCATGTCACCGGTTAACCATTTCTTACTACTTGGAGTCTGAGTGAATCTGTCTCTTCCTATCAGGCAACATGTGGATTATATTTGCTCGAAAATTAAGCCGAGTGTGGCAACCCCATACAGATTCTGGAAATATGTGAATGGGTTCAAAAGGAAGCGGGGTGTGTGTTTTGCCTGTTTGGTGGTGGGTTTTTGTTCCTTGGCACCTATTCTCCGTCCTCTGCCATGGAGATATTGAATATTCAGGTGCTTCTGAAACAGTACACAGACGTTGGGAGTTCAGTTTGAAGAGCTGGGCCCGCCTCTCGGGTGGTTTCAGCGCTGGGTCTCACCACCAGTGCATTCAGTGCGGTTGGCAGCATTACTCCACGTGGAGAAAGACGGGCATCACCGCGCTCCCTAAATATGACCCCGTATGGGCCCCAGCACACTTACGTTCTCGTTCATTCCCTGTTCACTCGAACCGTTCAGTGGGTTTGACTCAGTCTGTACGTGCAAACTGCCTTCAGCTGGAAGTGACTCCGACGGCTCTCCAGCGGCAGGAGTCACAGGCTTCCCCAGATAGACTGGTCTCCAGGCAGCCCCGCAGCAAGTGACCCGTCCTCTCTTCACACTTTCAAGATATCATAAATGCCTGTTACTCCAGAGCTTTAATTAAAATACTATTGGAACCAGTTAGCAGATACATTTAGTAGAGGTAGCAATTTTGTCTCGATGACACATTTTTTATTTGTTTGAGGAAGTCAGGAAGTTTGATCGATGTCAAAAGAACAAGTGTGACCATATTTGCTGGTATTTTTTTTTTTTATTACAAGCCTAAAAATGTTATATTGTGTAGTAAGATTCAAGGAATACAGGAAGGAATCTCAAGAATTTAACTGGCTTTGGCTCTGTCCACTGGGACAGTTATATCCTAAGAATTCCCCTGTCACTCCAAAGCTAGAGGTTATGTAGTATGTTTTTAAGGAACACGGGGGTTGGGAGACTTCCTGACTCCTAGTCTAGTCATCTGCATTATGGCTTCTTATCTACACTGGTTAGAGAGTGCTCTTTAAATATCTCTTTCTGTAATTTAACTCCACTTCTTCTAGTCTGTGCTCTCTGTAGTGGGGGATAGGTGGATAAGGGCTCTCCTAAAATATTCCTTCACATCGTTAAAAATAGTTTTAAAGCAGCTTCCCCCCTTATTTTCATTATGCATAATAATAATCATTTTAAATCTTTGTATACTTTTCTGCTTTCCATTTTTCTAATATTTTCTTTTGGGTCTCATGTCTCCAAAATAAATTGACCCACTTCCAGGAATAAAATAACTACTAATATGTGTGCCTTATAAAATCAAACCATTGCACACCAAAAAGGAAATTGGGAATAGAAATTAAGAATGCCATTGATTTGTGTATTTTTTCTAAGACATCTCATCTCATTTGTGTAATGTTAGAAAATAGTTCATTCAAAATAAAAACTGGAAAAGGAATACTAGCAATACTTGTGTTAAAATTACTTGGATGACATTCTGCATCGGCTGGAAATTTCTTTTTAACTTAGGAAATTTTAGAAGAGTGGATGAATTTAAACCTTTTTTAAGCTTACTTAATATTGTAGTTATTAGAAGAGACACTGTAATGATGTCAAAGAATTCAACACAATACCTGGCACATAACGGAGGTCCCATAAATAGTAGTTACCAGCTGACTGAGCTTCAGTGTATTCAAGGATATTTTTTAAGAGAAAAACAAAAAACTTCTTTCTAATTAGGTAATGAAGGCTACTTAGTTGGAGACTCTCCAGGTAACTGCTATATTATGTAAGAATTTATATTATGAGGCAAGAAATATCCTGAATGCTGTAAAGCTGTGAAAGTGTCCAAAATACTTAACAAGTTACAGGGACAATAACATTTCCAGGGTATGGAACCTGTTAAACATATTCCTGCTCATTTGAATACTACACAATACAGAACATTCACCCTCTTATGCTTTCAATGAAGACTTGTTGAGAAAATGCAGATGTGAGTTGCTATGCAAGGACTCTTAAAACAAACATGAAGTTTAATTCAATTGTTTCCTGAGAGATTGACTTCTTGCAAAAGCCAAAGAAAATCTTTCACTAATCCAAAAGGTACAAAAATAAGGTTGCAACCATAAAACAGGGGAGGGCTTGGTTTGGAAAAGTTAACGTATCGGGACAGGGATAATTACGACCACTGTGAGTCTGCACTGGGAATTCCATCATTCTGTTCCTGCTCACATAAGCAGCACAATGGTTCTTTTATCTTTTTATGTTTTTACCAGGAGACTGGGGAGGCAGCTTTGATAATGGAAATTCCTATTTATATCAAATCTAAACACCCAGGATTAATGGGATTTTTTTTCCTATGACCTGGTCATATAAAAACAGTGATCTTAATTGCGAGAAATGTCAAGGAACCTATGATCCAGAAGTGCCTTCTGAATTATTTCAATAAAAAAATATCAAATTATATTCAAGCAATCTAATTTCTCAGCTTGGATATAAAACAACATAATTTCATACTACACACAATCTTAGACATTTCTCTTCTTGTTCTGCAGGGACCAACCTCACTCCACCCAGAGATTCTTCTCAGTTGTGGGAATCCCTGACAAATGTCGCCACATGCTTCTTAAACTCACCTTCCTGGTGACCACAAAGCTGGCATGATTTCTTGTCCCACCTCTAGCTCTCGGCAGAAGCCCTGGTGACAAGGTTCATATCAGCTGCTGGCGCTGGATAAGCCATGTCCCACCAATACCAGGCCCCAGGCAGCTGATGACCAAAGTGAAGACCACCAGTGGTGCAAGAGGAACTGTCTCCTGCCACCGTCGGAGCCGCTACCACCCCTGTGTGGGTGACTTCCATTTGCTTTCACGTGGTGATGTCTCGGAAGCAGCTTGTTCTTTCTCTGTATCTTCTTTCAGTGCCAGCCCCTCTCACCTTAAGCCTCGAGTGTAGGTCTGTGGGGTGGGGCTCTGGAGGGCTCTGTACCAGCAGCAGTTCCTTTCCCTCTGAAGCCGCTGTCCGAGGATTTCTTCCCAAGCATCAGGTTTTTTTTTTTTTTGTCTGTTCTTGTTTGTTTGTTTTACCCTGGACTTACCACATAGCTTATATCCAAGCTGCTATACTCAGAATGGCTTTAATGTTTAGATAAATTTATTGATTTCAAATTCCTTGAAATGAACAATAATAATCTAATTCAATACCAAGTATTTTTGTACCTGGTGTATAGTGCATGCTCAGTAAATATTTATTGAATGGATAATCAGAGCCTACTCTATGTCCAGCATTATGGGGACTCAAAGATGAACAAGATTTGGTTTCTGCCTTTAAGGACCTGGTCACCTAGAAGGAGACGAAGGAACAAAAGGAATCCCACAGAGACATGAATGAAATGTTCTGGGGCAGGCGGGCGGGAGAGGTTGAACCTGGATCTGTGCAGTATCCCACTCCTAGCAGCCAGGTAGCCGCTCCATTCCCTAATCACTTCCAGTCAGCACGTTTTTGCTGTCTCTTATTCTAGATCGAGATCTGGTTTTTTCGGCCTGTTTCTAGAGCGTAGCTCCTGTCACTTCAGGTCATCCCTGCACAGTCGGTAGATAGTGCTAAGGCCCAAGCTGCGTCACAGTGTAGGCCCACGGAGGAGGACTCCGCAGTTGTGTCTGACCACGTTCCCGACCTTAGTGGGTTAGAGAGAAGAAAGGGGAGCGGGGTCTGTTCGTCTGCTCTGGCTGCCGTAACAAAATGCAACAGTCTGGGTGACTTAAGCAACAGAAACTTGTTTCTCACGCTTCTGGCGGCTGGAAGTCGGAGATCAAGGTATCGGCACGTTTGGTTTCTCCCGGGCCTCTCCCCTTGGCTTGCAGGTGGCCGCCCTTGGCTGTGTCCTCACGTGGCCTTTCCTCCATGTGGGGGCATCCCTGGCGTCTCTTTGTGTGCCCAAATCTCCTTTTCTCATAAGGACACTAGTCCTATTGGATTAGGGACCCACTCTTATGACCTCATTTAACCTTAATCACCACTTTAGAAGGACTATCTCCAAATTAATTCACACTGGGGGCTAGGGCTTTAACATATGAATTTGGGGGAGACACAATTCAGTTCGTAACAGAGGGTTTGCAGCATTTCACGTAGGGGCTTGGAATTACGCTCCGAGGTATCTGCCTGTGTCTCACACTCCTTAACTGATTATCTTGCTATGCCACTCATCGTTAACAGAACAGAGCCTTTCAAAATCAGCACCTCTGCTTCAGAACTTCACGTGACATCACGGGCCAATAACTAGTCTCACGGCTGCAGGCTTTTATTTGTTGATTTTTTGTTCTTTTTTTATTGTGGTAAAATACACATAACATAAAATTTACCATTAGCGAGATTTAGCACACTCACAATGTGTGCAACCATCACCACAATCTAGTTCCAGAACATTTTCAACCCAAGTGGAAACCCTGTACCCATTAGGCAGTCACTTGCTCTTCTGTCCTCCCCCCAGCCCTTGGCAACCGCTAATCTGCTTTCCGTCTCAGTAAGTTTGCCAACTCTGGACATCTCACATAAATGGGATCATACAGTATGTGCCTTCTGCATCTGGCTTCTTTCACTCACACAGTGTTTTCAAGATTCATCCACGTCGTAGCATGTATTTGAGCTTCATTCCTTTTTATGGCTGAATAATATTCCAACTGTATGGATATAACACATTTTGTTTATCCATTCGTCAGTTGTCAAGACGTTTTAGTTGTTTCCACCCCTCAGCTATTGCAAAGAGTGCTACTATGAACATTTATGTAGAAGTTTTTCTATGGACATATGTTTTCAACTCTTCGCGATATATATCTAGGAGTGGAATTGCAGGGTCACATGGTACCTCCATGTCTAACTTTTTGAGGGACCATCAAACTGTTTTGCACAGTAGCTGACCCATTTTAAATTCCCACCAGCAATGTTTGAGGGTTCCAATTTCTCCACATCCTCACCAACACTATCTTCTATAATAACAATAATAATAATAATAATTATTATTATTATTATTATTGTCATTATTATTATTATATAATAACTACTGTAATTATAATTATTATATCCTAATGGGAGTAAAGTGGCATCTTGCAGTTTTGATTTGCATTTCCCTAATGACTAATGATATTGAAGATGTTTTTCACATGCTTGTGACCTTTTGTATAACTTCTTTAAGAAGTGTCTGTTCAAGCTATTTTTTTATTGGCTTGTTTTTGTTTTTGAATTGTAAGAGTTCTTATATCCTGGATACTAGACTCTTATTATATATATATATATGATTTACAAATATTTGCACATGTGGATTTTGTTTATGCTACTCTTTTAGATAGGTGGGCATTATTGGAAGAAGCCCTGGATAATTTTTAACTACATATCTCTAAAAAGAAAATATAACAATAGCAAATATCAAAATTAACATAAAAAGAGGCTTAGTAAAATAATAGGGAAAGTAATGGGGATGAGGGAGAACTATGTCAAATGTTTAAAGTGAATGCTAGGGTCAGCTCAGTTGGTTAGAGCGTGATAACATCAAGGTCCAGGGTTCGATACCTGTATAGGCCAGCCACAAATGAACAAGTAAAGTTAATGGTAGATGAGAAGAAATAGAATTTAAATATAAAAATTACTTTTCTGGAAGTCAGTATGTTAATTACAAGAAAAAATAAGGATGAAAGATGAAACATTTTAAAGCAACGAGAAAGAATATTTTTTCAAAAATTTATGACCAGTTTTATTTTCAGATGAGGTTAGGTAACCACGAGATAAAATTTAAAGAAATGTAAATTAACATATTTGTTTGGGCTTAAGGTCTCATTTGGTAATACAAACACTTTAACTTAGAAGAACCTTTTGGTAAACCAAAAGTGAATTTTCAATACTACTCCTATTTCTGTAAGAGGAGGGGAAAAAAAGAATGAGCCTACGGAGAGCCATTCTCCCTAAACAGACTGCTGACAGGTAAGCAGATGGCGAGAACCTTCTGCTCTTGCTGAAACTTGCAGAAAAACACTGTAGATCTTGCAGCTCTTAGAACTGCCAGCCAAATGAAATATGATTACCTCCATATGATTTCTATCAATTCCAGTCAGCAAAGTTATAAGTAATCATTTCTTTAGTTTTATGAATTTCCACATGTACTAGTGAAGATATATCAGAAGTTTGTTTCTAAATCAATTGTACTTTATTCGTATATATAGGCATGTAGTGAAAGGCAAAATAACCTGAAAAAATAGCTTTGCAGTTAATGTCTTTAGAATTCAATTTTTTAAAGGGGGGGTGGGCACTCTTTCATATATGTTTAAATATATATTTTGGCAGACGGCCTGACATTTAGTTTTGATTATAATAAATTATTATTACTACTACCTATGTGTTATGATTACCAGTTATAGTCTCTCGGAAGAGAATAGTAAAATAGTTTAGACTGTTAAGAATGATGAGGGAATTTCTTTTTATTTTTAATAGAACTAACAAGACCATCTTAACATCTCCTAGTAGCACATCCTGTAGAGCAGATCACTAAATACTTTACAAATTATAATATTTCAGTATAACATACTAGATACACACACAAAAAAATAAAAACAGGAAAAGACAGAGCGACGTGAAGCACCTTTGAGCACTGAAGACTCTACCACGACGCAGAGTAACTAGGAAACAGGCCCGTCCTTCACTTATAAGGAGTAAAGGAAACACAGTAAAAGAGAGAAGGAATTTGCTCAAAGCTCCCACTTCCTAGTTCACCAGTTGAAGACGAAATCGTAGGCTGTTTGGGAAAAACATTGTGTTTTAACGGTGGCACTCTCGGTTCACTGAATCAATCCCAATATGAAACGTTCAACAAATCCTTCATTAATAAACTCTGACAATTGTGGGTGTTTTGGAGAGGAGGATAAATGGACAGTGGGAGGAGGGCACAGTATAGGTACTGTCTGAAGTAAGTACAATTCTCCTGCATTCATTTTTTTTCAAAAGAGAAAAATTTAAAGTATTAAACCTCTGAACACCACCCAAATCAATTTATGCTGTCATAAGAAAATAATACCTGAGCATCTAGTGCCTGGGGCATAGCTCACAGCTAATCCTGGGCTGCTGGTAGCACAGCCTGTGGTGACCAGCAGCGTGTCGGGGTGCTTTGGAGGCAGGTGGAACTGGTGCGGTCCAGGCAAACTGACCCTGTCTGTATGGATCAGGAAGTTATCCTCACCAGTAAACTGAGGATAGTAATTACATCTTCTTTAAGGGTTGTGAGGATTAAATGAGACTATGCATGTGAAACTCTCGGCACAGTGCCTGGCACACAGAAGGCCCTCAGTAAATGTTAGCTAATAGTAATCTCCCAATAAAATGACTCAGTCTGAAAAACTGATTTTTCCCTTGGCTGCTTCTGGTCTAATTTTAAGTGCCATTCCTCTGATGATTTTTCTGACCTCACTCTCCACCCTAATCGTAGATTAAGTGCTTAAATTGACCCTGCACATCACTGGTCAGAGCTTTTATCATACTTGCATTATTTTTGTTTATTCAATTTTTTTCTGTCCAATTTGTGTTTTACCCAGAGACTTTAGGCTTTGCTTGAGGAAAATGACCATGACGTCTGGCTTCTTGGTGAATCCTCAGTACCTGACACGGACCATAGCAGATTATAAGCACTCAGCATGTATTTGTTGAATGAATAATTCATTGATCTAGAAATTTTAACTCATTAACTTAAGAAAACTTGAGGAATGGTGGGTTTAAAATACATAATTTATGTAGCTAAAAATAACAAAGAATCTGCAAAGAAATAAAGTGCCGTACTTGAAGAGAGGTTTAGTAAAGAGAATAAGGTGTTTGTTGGGGAGGGTGAAGTAGGGTCGGGTTTTCTTCTTTGATTTGACTTTGCCTGGGCGAGTGGAAGAATAATCAGTGATATCTGAGTCTTCCCAAGAACCAGGCAGACACGAGTGCCCCAAATACAATTGCCTTGTGTTCTACAGTTGTGGACTTGGAAGGGACCTTAGCAGTCCTCACCTCCTGTGGTCCGCTTTTTTTTTTTTTTTTTTTTAGAATTATTTTCTTGTTTTTTTTCCAAGCTAACATTCTCAAATTCCAAATCTACTCCATAGAATATAAAAAGTAAGCACAGCAGCACTCTTTTCAGTAATGCAACTTATGCTCCACTTCCTAGATGAAGAAACTGAGACCAGCAAAACGCAGAGACTCCTTGTGGTCGGGCCGGGTCTAGAATTCGGGTCTATTGACCCCAGGCCGTGTGGGAAGGGGCACTAGTTCCTTTAAAAGTAATCACCGCTGCTCTAATAGCATCAGCACCTGTTGTTTCAGCTCCCGCAAGAGAGAGGCTATTCATTTCTCCTTCATCAAAGCTGAATTTCTGGTCTGTCTGAACCTTGTTTTCTTCCTGACTGCAGCTGTCTAAACCACTAAGGCCAAATGTTGGACGGAGGCACCTTTCTGCTGGAATCCGATACACCGCCACACTCAAATATAGAAAGAAAGAAGGGACACACAAATCATCCAGGGGCCAGACTTGGGATGTTTCTGCTGAGCTGTCTTCATTCCATCTTGCGGTGGGAGCCTGCGGCCCACCGGAGCAGCCCGGCCGTGCGCACGCTGCCGCAGACATCCGAAGTCTTCCCCGCTGGGCCCGGGACCAGCCGTGGCCGGGACATCAGCTGCTGGAAGCCGAGGGAGACCGTTCATCTGAGAGGCGACATCATTCTCTGTACAATGGAGAGTATAGTCCTTTGGAGAACCAATCCGAATACTGAAAGATTCGGCTTGCTTAGTCAAAGGTCCTCCTTAAGCAACTTTAGTTTGCTTCCAGTGCTGTTGTAATCGTGTTGGCAAGGCCTGGATTGCTCCAGTTACGCTTTCTCTGGCGCCTATTTCGCGGGCAGCAGCTGCCCACCGCCACACCTTTCCCCTCCGTCCTGCCGCAGCGGGAAGGGCTCCCCGGAGTCTGGGGCGCCGGGGGCGGAGGGAAGCCGCGCAGCACGCATGCGCACCGGAGCACCGCCCGCCCCATAAGAGCGCAGCGCGGCGGCGAGCCCGGCCGGAGCTGGTCTGGCGCAGGGCGAGGCGGGCGTGCGCGCGGCTTCGCTCGTGGAAGGACGGAAACTTCCGTGGGCGGCTCTCGTCGGAGCGCACCTCCCCAGGGCGCAGCAGCGAGGGGAGAGGCAGAGCCGGACGGAAGCTGCCCGGCGCCCTTGGGACCGCGCTGCAGCCGGGGAGCGGAGAAGGGGAGCGGGAGCGAGCAGCCCGCCTGGACCCGCGCCCCCGGCTGCCGCCAGCCGGGCAGGCTCCCGGGACTGCGGCGAGGGGCGCGCCGGAGCCTCGCCCACGTCCTGGACGCCCGCGGGGTCGGGAGCGCTCCGGAGGCGCCGTGCGCTGGGAGGAATGCCCGTCGTCCCGCCGAGCGGAGCGTCGGGGCTGCACCCACGAGGGCGGCGCGGCCGGAGCCATGCGGACCGAGTTCGGGGCTGAGGAGGCTGAGCGCGGCCGGCCGCTGCACTTGCTGCCCCGAGCCCTGCGCGCGCTGCACGCCTTCTTCGCCCCTGCTCGCCGCCGGAGAGGGCAATAAAGAGGGGAGACGCACCCCGACTCGCTCGCGGGACCCCGAGGCTTAAACCCTGCGGCAGCGACCTGGCTCCAGGTCCCCAGCGGCGTACCCGGCGGTCACCCGGCCCGGGATGCACGGGGAGGCACGGGTGAAGCCTCCAAGGGCTGCGGGACGGCAGCTCCGCGAGCCCTCTGACTGCACCCCGAGAGTTTCATGAGCGAGTACCACTATTAAGGCAGCCCCTAGAGGGGACCGGCCTACCCGGCTGAGGAAGGGAATGGCTTAGGAACCCCGGTCTCTTAGTCGTCGGCTCCCGGACGTCGCGGCACGGGGGAGTGGCCCGCGCGGAAAGCGCCACCGAAGGGACAGTCAACGAGGAGGCCCGGGGGCGGCCAGGACCACAACTGTCGGAGACCGCTCTGCGCCCTCCGGAGCGTCGCTGCCCGCGCCCAGGGCGGTGCCATGTGGGGCGGACGCCGTTCGTCCGCCGCCGCCTCCCGGAACGCCGCTTCGCTCCTGCGGCTGCTGCTGGCCGCGCTGCTGGCGGCGGGGGCGCGGGCCAGCGGCGAGTACTGCCACGACTGGCTGGACGCGCAGGGCGTCTGGCGCATCGGCTTCCAGTGCCCCGAGCGCTTCGACGGCGGCGACGCCACCATCTGCTGCGGCAGCTGCGCGCTGCGCTACTGCTGCGCCAGCGCCGAGGCGCGCCTGGACCAGGGCGGCTGCGACAACGATCGCCAGCAGGGCGCCGGCGAGCCTGGCCGGGCGGACAAAGACGGCCCCGACGGCTCGGCAGGTAGGGCGGCCCGGGACCCAGAGCGAAAGGGGAGGGTAGTTGGCTGTGTCCCGGTGGCGCGGACCTGGGAGCCGGGAGAGGGGAACGAAATTAGGAGCACTGAAGTTTCAGGAGAGGGCCTCGAACCGGGAGGTAGCCTGCATTGTGACCCACTCATTAATCTGTGCGAACTGGGGCGCCAAATCGTCGCCCTGGGCCTCAGTTTCCCCATCTGTCAGCTAAAGCGTGGCTTGGCTTGAATTTTCCGAAGAAAGTCACACATTTAAGGTAGTGTGGGCTACAGAAAGCTCCCACATTCCTTCTGTCCGGGTCCGCTGTGCCCCTCCCGTGACTCTATGGGGCGGAAGGTCGTAACGTCCTGGGAGTACCCGAGGAAACGGCGAGGCGCGCCCCCTCCCGGGAAGGCCTGGCAGGGGCACCCGCCTGAAGGCTCAGCAGGAGGCAGGCAGCTCCTCGGGGCTTCGCCGTGAGCGATGCTCTTTCCCAGACCCCGGGGGCTTCAAGCCCTCCCGGACGCGCGGCTGCACCTTTCCGGGCCTCTTGGGTTTCTGGACTATTCTTTTTACCACGTCAAGCTTAGTAGGTGTGACATCGGAGCTGAGCCCAGCCTTGCTCTTTGTGGCTTTGATTTTTTTAAATTATATATATATATATTTTAAATTGCCAAAGCCGGAGTCGGAAAATAAACAAGCCCCTGAAAGAATCTGGTAGCTGCGCTGCCTTCCTCCCCTCCAGAAGCCCCCCCAGACTGCCTCCCCGCAGGGTCTGCACCGGTGACTGCGCGGGTGGGGAGGCGTAGAGGTGAAATGGCAAACGTGTCCCCGAGGGGGCGCCTGCTCCTCCCGCAGCTTGTCGAGTTAACCAGAGGACTTTTTACCCGCACCCCGAGCCCGGGCTGGGCGCGGCGGGAGTGGGTCGGTGTTTATGGAGCGGTGTCCCGCGGCCTGGGAAGAGGCGGCTCTTTTGCGTGCCGCTCCCTTTGCAGTCAAGCGTTTTATTAGCACGCTGCTGCCATTGTTCCGCCCCCTTGACTCCGAAGAGAGGAGGGCTGAAGGTAATTCCAGAAGAGGTGCCATCTTCAGACGCAAGCTCAGCCTTGCAGAGTGTGTGTGGCCGTGGAATAAAGCCGTGAGAAACGAGCCAAAGCCCGAACTGCTACAATGAAGCGTCTGTTTAAGTTCTGCTCATTAGTGGCCTCTGAGAAGGCGGGCGGGCTGCGGACACATCGGTGGGCGGCGCTGTGCCCGGGCGGGCGCCTTCCTCTTCTACTTTTAAACTTTCTCCCTAAAAATTCCCTTTCTTTCACTCTGTGCTGCAGTGAAGAACAGCATTCCTAATTAAGCCTGCCGAGGGCTTATAGGAGCCCCGCATTCTTTATCCCCGTGTGGGTATTTACACTTCCAATTAAAAGTCCTGGAAAGAGAACAGTTATTTCTCCCCCAGACTCATTATGTGGACTGAGACTGGTTTCAGCTAGTTTTTGCTGTCAGGTTTGGGGTAATCTTTTTTTCTGTTTTACTATTATTTGTTTACCTCTTGGTAAGTATTTAGGGCTGGTATCTTAATTTAGAGAACGAAATATTTAAAGCATGTGTAGCAAAACGCCCAGCATCCGCCGCCCCAGTCCCCCTCCGTGCGCCTGCGGCGAGCGTGTCATCAGAACAGTGCTGCTGCTGGGAGACAGCTGTGCTGCACACTCTGTAGCAAGTGCTTCTGCCTGCTAAGGGGCACTATGTATAGAAACTGCTCAGTTCAGCATTGAAACTCAAGGAAATCTTCCACTGTCAGCCTTTGTTAAATAGCTATAGAGTACGTTTTGCTAATAAGGCATTATTTCCCCACGGTTCCATGTGGGGCTATATTCTAAAAACACTGACTTCAGGAACACCAGAACAGTCTAAAGGGGCATAATTAGAAAGCTGGCTGCTCTAGTGCACAGTCAAAGGGTGTTCTGGGTCTGACCGCAGAGGTGCCCATCTGACTCTACTGGCTCTGTGCTTTGTCAAGACCAGTAACACTCCGTCAGTCCCTGTCCTCATGTATTTTCCAATCAGATAGGGAAATGGGGCAGGAACACACCAGAAAACAGGTTCTTGGTCCGGCAGGGCGGCGCTGGGGAGGCGGCTCCTGCGCGGTCTGCAGGCTCCTGCTTCCAGCCAGCCCGCCAGCCCGTGCGTCTAGTTCCTGTGCTGCAGCCCCACGGCTCCCAAAAGATTTTTTTAAGGCATTAATTTTAAAATGGAGTTCACTACTGGATTTAGGTAAAAGGCTTTTATTTTTATATTTTGCAGTTTAGTTTTTAGACTAATCCTTGATTGGTAGGTGCGGTGACTGGCACTTCATGCCCTAAGGCCTTCCTCTGTGGTTTTTCACACACAACTTGGGGCGTAACCTCCTTGGCTCACTGTGCCGACTCCTTCCTGGAACAAATGTCCTGTTGCTCCCGACGTTTGTTCTCCACAATACATTGTTTCACGCTGGCCTGGGACAACTCCCTCCGCAGGGACCACTTCACCTGAGGACCACGCTTCAGCTGGGCCAGAGGGCTGGGGCTTTTTAAGCTTCCTTGACCTCGTGTGCCTTATAGACTCTTTTTGCAATGGTAGTGGCTTAGAGTCTGACCTAAATTTCTTATTTATCTGCCTATGAAAAAAGAACTTGCTAAAAAATGGTAAAAAGAAGTCTTCAAGGAATATAAGTAACTTTCTGGGAAAAAAAAAAAAAGAGGAAGACTTTTAAATAATTTGAACTCATTGTCACTCTTCAGATTGCACAGCTGTCTGTTAGGGTGGACTTAAGTTTGGGCAGTTCAGTTATTGCAGGAAGTTTAGAACCAAAACAATCTTTTAAACCCATATTTTTGCTAAGCTGGATAATCTGCCTCAGTATCGTGGTTGATGAGTCTAACTGTGAATGTTGACAGTTTTGCTTCGGAGTTTGATCCACCATGCTTACAGGGTTTTAGCACCTTTCCTAAGCATGTGACCAACTTTCACTGCATTCCACAGTAATTCTTAATGTTGCGTTTCTGTCCTTTTCTTTAGTCCCCATCTACGTGCCGTTCCTCATCGTTGGCTCCGTGTTTGTCGCCTTTATCATCTTGGGGTCCCTTGTGGCGGCCTGTTGCTGCAGATGTCTCTGGCCCAAGCAGGAGCCCCAGCAGAGCCGAGCCCCGGGGGGCAACTGCTTGATGGAGACCATCCCCATGATCCCCAGTGCCAGCACCTCCCGGGGGTCATCTTCCCGCCAGTCCAGCACAGCTGCCAGCTCCAGTTCCAGTGCTAACTCAGGGGCCCGGGCACCCCCAACAAGGTCACAGACCAACTGTTGTTTGCCCGAGGGGACCATGAACAACGTGTATGTGAATATGCCCACGAATTTCTCTGTGCTGAACTGTCAGCAGGCCACCCAAATTGTGCCGCATCAAGGGCAGTACCTACATCCCCCTTACGTGGGGTACACGGTACAGCACGATTCTGTGCCCATGACGCCTGTTCCCCCTTTCATAGACGGCTTGCAGCCTGGCTATAGGCAGATTCAGTCCCCCTTCCCCCACACGAACAGTGAACAGAAGATGTACCCAGCGGTGACTGTATAACTCATGGCACTGCCAGGTTCCTCTGTGAGACCGAGAGCAAAACGGGGATGGATTCTCAAGGTGAAAGCCCTTGCATGTTGGTGGTGTTTGTGGCAAGATTCTCTTGGATGGTCTCATTTGTCCCCAAACTGTATGAAAATGTCTCCAAGTTAGCATTTCTGGATCTGTTTCATCCCAGTGCGTCATTGATTCATGATGGAAAACTGGCATCAGCTGGAGATGCCTGCCTTGTTGCTCTTGGGTGTGTGACAAATACTTGAGCCCTTAAGTGCCCTTGAGGTTTGGTTGTCAAGAAGAATTTTGTAAACTGATAGATTAAGGGTTTTTATTATAAACTATTTTTCCTTTTTTGTTTTGAACTATGTAAGATCAGACTACCTGTTAGCTCCGTTTTACCGGGGCCCTTTTTTTAAAACAAGCATCCATAGTTGAGGGGAAGACGTAAATAACACAGTTATAAAAGGAAACCAGTCTGAACTCTGTGAGATTAGTTCTTGATCTCAGTATTCCACAGGCACATCTTAATTTCATTGTAAAAAAATATATATATTGCCTATTTTTGTGCTTTTGGGGGGCCTATTTTGTGCTTTTTTTTTTTAATCTTGTGTAGAGATCTTATTACAAATGATTTTCTACATTAAAAAGAGACTGAAAGCAAGTGTATCATTTCTTAACTAATGAAGACCCTTCGGAACTCTGGGATTATTTTAATCTTGAAGTAGCAGATGATGTAGTAATATAAAGCCATTCATCCCCTTCTTGATTGTATCTTTTACTTTTTACAGTGACATCTGAGAAGTAATTAGATGCTTTTTATACTGAAATCATAAAACTGTCCGCTGCTACTTCTCCGAGTTGCTTTTAATTTTGCCATGTGGTATGGCGGGGCATTTCCTTCTGTTTGGTTTTCAGATCCCCATGTCTATATAGTACTGAGTGCAGGTAATTACCATAGTTATAAATGAAGATCGGTATTTCTGCCTAGATCTGATAAAACATTATCTTGTTTTAGTTATAAAAATTGAAAGAAATGCATTACAAAGATACTTAGTATAGCTCCTCAGCCATAATCGGAGGCTTGGGGTGAAATTGAAGCCACAGATATGATTTACTTTGCAAGTCATAAGGCTTTTTATACTCTCATTGTCAAAATGGCTTTTTTTTCAGGCAATAGGGTCTATTAAGTCAAGAGAAAAGCTTTCAGAGAACCTGCCTTTCTTCCTCCACACACTCAGCTCTTGCTTTCCTTTCTTTCAGACTTCAGCAAGGACTGTGTCCATTACCAGTGTTCTGAATTATCACATTCAAGTGAATATATCTGTGTATCATTTACTCATGAAAAAGATAAGTTTAAGTATGCACTAGTAAATTTCCAACTGCTAGCAAAACCAAGATTTGTAATTAAACAAATTGTCGTGAAGTATTATATCTACTCCTAGGCTGTTTATCATCGATTCTTCTGTGTTATGACAGAATAATGTAAAATCATTGTTGGCAATTGGTATCAACGAAGACACTCAATCGAATGTTTTAATAACCAAAGGTGGGGGAAATCATTTTACATATTAATAAATATTTTATGGTGTGAATTTCTAGGGGATTTGTTTTTTTTTCATTTTCATTCTACTTGGTAATTTTTCAGATGATCTAGTAACTGTTAATAGAATAAAATTGCTAAAAGTCATAATACTACTTTCTAGAACCAGGAGCCTACTTTTAAAAGTAATCAGTATCTGGGAAGTTTATACACATGTTCTGTGAGTCGGTGAATATTATTTTGCATACTCCATAGGAAAGGTTAACAACATGAAAGAGAGTTTTTTGGGATCATTATATTATCAAGCTATGTTTGTTCTCTACGTGGTCTTTGATGGAGGATTCCTGCTTACCTAAGGAAGTAAAATTCCTAGAACCTTTGAGTTGAAAGGGACCTTAGAGATCACTCAGCCGAGGGATTGGCAAACTCTTCTTAAGTAAGGAGCCAGAGAGGGAATATTTCAGGCTTTGCAGGCCATATGGTCTCTAGCAGCTATTCTACTCTGCAGTAGTAGCTCAAAACCAGCAGTAGCTGATATATCAACAAATGAGCAAAACTGTGTTCCAATAAAACCTTACTTATACACACTGAAATTTGAATTTCATATAACTTTCACATGTCACAAAATATCCTTTTGACTTTTCTCCCAACTATTTCAAAATGTAAAAACCATTGTAAGCTCTAGGGTTGTACAAAAACAGGCAGTGACCTGGATTAGGCCTGTGGGCTGTAGTTTGCCAGTTACTGATCTAGTCCTCACTTAGCTGCTTAGCCAGTGCAGGAGTCTCCTCTGTGGCATTCTTGGCAGCCTGTTTTAAACAGTGATGAGGAATGCTTGCTTCTCTTATGTAGAATTTTCTCATTTTTCCTCCTTTTCTTGTGATAATTAAATACCACGATTAAAGAAAAAGTGAACTTTAACAAATGGAATGAATTTTTCACTTAGCTTGGTCTTTCCAGAAATACCTCACAAAA
Organism: Cynocephalus volans; assembly: GCF_027409185.1. Lineage (NCBI taxonomy): Eukaryota > Metazoa > Chordata > Mammalia > Dermoptera > Cynocephalidae > Cynocephalus > Cynocephalus volans. The sequence goes on along the minus strand of NC_084466.1, from coordinate 84,550,755 downwards.
GCAACCTCAGGCCTTTCAATTTTGGTGAGAACTGGAGAAATTTAGCTGGCGAAGTAAAAAAAGTTCTAATACCTGGTTTAAGTATAGCTTCCTTGCTGTCATGAAGTATAAAAGTCAGAACCTATAAGGTATAATTTGCACCCAGTAGAAATACTTCAGTGTCTGTCAGAAAAAAGCATTTACAGGTAGGAAGATAGTTTGCCTCTGCACATTTTCTGCTGTATCTAAACCTTTAGTGTCAGTTCATGATAGTTCCAGGGCAATCTGTATTCCTGCCTGTAGGAGAGAAAGTCAGACCTTCAATTGCAAAGAAGAAATCAACTAGCTCTTTGAATCTATTGAAAAAGTGTGGAAACTACACATATCCTAACGTTTCTGCTGCTGCTGAAGTTGAAATGTAACAGTCAACATCCAAAGTGGCAAGAGTATCATTAAGACAAATGTTTTTTAGTTTAGCATATTTACTCTGCAACATGCATCTTCATTCTGAATAAGTTTCTACAAGCTTGGCCGATGAAATATTTCATCTATTAAATCTGCCTTGAGCTCATTCTTTCAAGAATGCACAGTTTATTTCATGAGTTCTGCAACCCGTCTTTTCTCTTTGTTTTGTTACAAATTAATATTTAGGTTTTCTTTAGAAGTTGCTTGAAGAAATCAGGAAGGTCAGAACAAAGTTGGTGATCGAAGTCACCGCAGATGTTCATAAATGGACTGAACTCAGGAGAGAAAGCTTGAATGGCTCTAAGAGTTGAGATCAGAAAGAGTTTGGAATAAGTATTCTCTTCTCAGTTTGGCCCCTATCTAGGAACTCATGGCTAGTCCCCTTTTCTCTCGGGGATTTTGTTTCTGTTTCTTGCAAATTCGCAGTGATCTTTTGCTTATAGTGCGAGTCTCCCTTCTATACATTCAGTGATTCATTGAAGTGTGTCAGCGGCTTAAATGAATAAACAGCATGCTTGCCTGTAGGTGCTTGAGCTTCCTCAATGCTTACAAGGAATAGGCTTGTTTCTTTTCAGTGGACTTAAGAATTAAGACTTCTCATTAACTCAGCCTGATTTTCCTCTAGTCAGTCGAATGGCATTATTAAAATACAGAATGTGTGTTTTTACTGCAGTGTAGAGCAGACCTCCCTCGTGGTATGTGCATGGGTGAGCTTGTCGGGATCTGGGGAGAGGGACAATGGGCAGACAGAGAGAGACATCAGTCTGACCCTGTCAATCATTAGGAGAGAAAACAAGCATCCCGGCACCTGCCAGCCCTGTGAGACTTGCTGAGTTACGGCTAAGTAAATAATGTATCAGCAGTAATGGCTCAATATACTTTCTAGGATTTTAAAAAATGCAGTCACTTCCCCATTTTGCTTATTTCTTTTGCCTCTTGCACGAGAGAACAATCCAAGCTTCTGAGGAAGCTGCCTAATCTTACATTGGCGCTGCTCTCGAGTGGAGGAATCTCGAGGTGTGGAGAGGATGCGCCAGTGGCTTTGAACATACCAAGGAAGTGGACTTCCTGGGGCCTGCCCCAGAAGGGACAGGGACACCTGGGGCAGACACACCTTCTGCCTTTCAGAGTGCCTTTCACATTTCAAGGAGGTATAAAGTGTGCATACAAATGAGGACCCCAGCGCTCATCACTCCACCTGCTCCTCCTTTTCTGCTGCCTGCTTAGATGACAGAGCCTGGAGGACACGTCCATCCTCCTCTCAGAGCCACAGGTCAGCTGTTTTCATTCAGCCCATTCATGCAAAAATACCTACATATGAAATTTCTTTGCCTGCTGAATTTTTTAAAAATTACCTAAAAACATGAGTGTTTTGTGATTCTCATGCCTTTCAGAGGTTGAGTGAAAAATGACAAAGAATTAGAAATTATTAGCTCTTTTCCTGAAAATTACAGCACTATACTAGGTAGATATGTTTTAGTGCATTGATTTGCATTTGCTTTCCCTGTTCTCCATTCTTCTGTATAAAATCATTTACCAGTGGAAAACAGAAGAATAAAACCTGGGAAAACAGTCGCTGTCAGAGGTGTTAGGTGTTTTTGGATATTCACTACAACACCATCACCATGACAGAATAACTTTGGATAAAATTACAGCTGTGAGCAGGGATTTGGCTGAGGAACGTTGTGCTTTTCACAGTTAAATCCTCATAATGCCTTCAACATTTATCCCCCGAAACGAAGGACCTAGATTCAAATTAAGAACAAGAAATCAAAAATTAGTGCTGTTTTAAAAAACTTGTAAACGAGAAAAACTTCTAAATGAGAGATGATAAAAAGGTAAAAAGTTTGTGACGGCGGCGTGAGACCGATTTCAAACATAAAAACTCACGTGTTCATTTCAACCATCTTGAAGTGTATGTCTTTCCATTTAGGAAAATCACGGTTACATAATATATTACTTACTCAGGAGGCTTAACAGCTGTAGAAGACTGACTGCCATCTGTAACATGTATATAAAATTACCACATGTGTACACATACATGTACAGAATGATCACAAGAGAATTTAAAACAGAGAGAACTTATTACGTAAGGCAATCTCATCCAAGACCCTGTTCTCAATTCTTGATTGATTTTTTAAGAGTAGAGTTTGTTTGCAGTGCTCAGCTTTGCTTGTCTCAGTTGTGGTTGGTCCCACTGAACTTCTCGGGAGGGATGGACCTGAGTCAAAACCCATTTCCACCGCTGGTGGCGTGGCCTTTTGTCTCTGGACCACAGAGTGCTCTCTGTAAAAGCGGATTAATAACACCCACCTCGTAGGGTCTGGGTGGAGACAGAAGGAGATAATATAGCATGGTGCCAGAGGCATACAACAGGTTTTTTGTTTTGCTGTTTTTTAAACCATCAACAATTTTATTTCTTGTTCTTGGTTTTTATTTATTCTTTATTTATTTTTGGTGGCTGGCCAGTAAGGGGATCCAAACCCGTGACCTTGGCTTTACCAGCACCATGCTCTCCCAAGTGAGCTACCTGCCCCCTCCAACAGGTTTGTATAATAAACATATAATTTCACTTCTTTTCAGATATCTGTAGCCTGTCCAATATAGAGAAATACATAAATAACAAAATATGTCAAATACATATAAATCCTTAGAGCAAGTTTTGGAGATTTTTCTTTTTTCATACCTAGTCAATTTCAATAACTTGTAAATTTCTTGTGTTTTTAGGTTGCTTAAGCTTAAGAGACTTGTACAGAATTGGTTTTCTCTGTCCCTTGAATCAATACCGTTCTTTGTGATGCCCTAAGTGGTCTTGTCTTATTTCTCTGCACTGTAGCTTTGTAAATTCACAGGGTTTCTCTCACCTCTATATCTCTACCAGGCCTGGCTACTCCTACTGAGACTTTCTAGCCTGCCCTTGGCATCTCTGAACCAATCAAGTTTCAGTAGATGGAATCATTTTATTTCAGTTTAGTTTTCTACTGAATTCATTACAACCTGCACACAGCAGTGCTCACAAATCTTCAACCTATAGGTTGATAAGCAATCACCCAGATCAAGAGGGAAGATCCAGTCAATAGCTCCCTTTGAAGGCAAGTGCCCCTCTGGTCTCCATCCGTAGTTCTGCCTGGTTGGAACTTCATGTAAATGGAATCACATGCTATGGACTCTTTCATGTCTGGCTTCTTTCACTCAACATTATGACCGATGTTGAATGGAGCAGTAGTTTGTTCCTTTTAGTTGCTGTGTACCATTCCATTGTGTGACTACACCGTAATTATTTACATACTCTACTGTTGGTGGACGTTTGGGTTATTTTCAGTTTTGTGCCATTAGGAGTAACAGTGGCGGGAACATTCGAAAACATGCCTATTTTGAACATAAGCACTCAGTTCTCTCAGGTGGAATTCCAGGAGTAGAATTGCTGTGGCACAGGATATGTGTGTGTTCTGCCTTGGTAGATACGGCCGTAGTCACACTGTATGTTAACAGAGGAAATCCATCTGAGTTGGTTGAAGAGGCGTTGCGAAACAGAAACAGCAAAAGGCAACACCGAGGAAGCAGAAATACTAACTGTGCAAAGCAGTTACTACCCTGAGGCTGGGGTACAAAGAAAGAATTGTGGGTATTAGAATCTAGAAGCTCAAAGGAAAGGCCCTGCCATGCTCAGGGAGGGGCACCTGGTGGCTCGTGCTGGTGCCCCACGGGGACACAGGGAGGCTGGTTCTGGGAGTGCAGAAAACAGCCGGAGACTGTACCAGCTGCTGCCAGGGTGAAGGCCGAGGTCGTGAGGGCTTTGCAGGCTTGCGCCCAGCATCACAAAGCCCAGTGTGCAGGGAAGGGAGGGCTGCAAGTGGGTAACTGGCACACTTCAAGTGGAGACTGCCTCGCGACTTGAAGAGTTTGGAGAACTTCCTCATCTTTCCATTGTGTGTTGCAAATGTATTAACCGAATTACTGTAAGTGTATATAAAGCTGTGAGTGAACCGGAAGCAGTTCATAAATACCATTTTAATGCAAAAATAAAAATTAAATACCCCATCAGAACTGAGTGTAATGGCATTCCCCGGCAGTCACCTTGGTGGGGACTTTGCATCTCTTCCCAGGCCCACGTTAGGACGACATTCTTTTGAGGTGAAGCACAGGCTTTGGAGGACCTGAGAGCTGGATTCAAATCCCTCTTCTATCCCTCACAAGTGTGTGGCAACTCAGCAGACATCTCTGAGCTCGGGCTGGTGAAAATAGACTCATGTTCACACCTAACATGGGCACTGTGCTGGTTAAGTGAGACAGTACGACAGTGCCTGCCACCACAGCTGTTCCTGATATGTTACCGCTCTCTGTAGGCTACTTTCCAGGGCCTAAATTTCAGTATTTCAATATTTCCTAAAGTACTCTGGTTTTAGGTAAATGGTGGAGGTTTTCTTGGCTAAATGGTAAATCACCTTTAAAACCTCACCTAGCCACATTCTAATGGGATCCTTTTGTTGTTCCTGTTTCTGTGCTACCCAACAATCCCTAGAAACTGGGCCACAGGAACAAGCGACAGGTGGACTGTTGCCTCCTTTACATGCACCTGGTATAATTCCTCTTTATTTTCTAGTCCCACAGCACTTGCTGTACCCTTATTTCATTCTGCTGACACCATATCAAATTGTGTACATGTCCCCTTTGATGGCAAGTTCCTTGACGGTGGACACCAGGACTTCATCTCTGACTGCTCGGCACCTAGCACAGTGCCTGCACAGTATGCACACAGTTAACATTTGTGGAGGTAAAAAAAATTGGACATAAACATTTTAAATATGGAAACATTTAAAATATTTTAAAAGGAATTTAATAGGTATCCTTAGGCCAATGCAATACCATATTTATTTAAATGCTGCATCCAGCATAACTAGGCATTACATGAACTAGCACACAGGCCTTTCTTTGATTGCAAAGATTTCCAAATAGCCAGTCAGTTAACAATGCCTGAGATAGAATAGGAACATTAGTCCTATTTCCTTTATTCTAGGACCCTTTGTATGGTGACCTTTGTGCAAATTATATTTGCTGTCTAAATTTGTCACTGGTTGACTCCAAACATTTGGTCGGACAGAACCAAGTGAGGATCGCCAAGGTTTGAAATCACCAGAGCCTTCTTAAAACAATTACTCTCAATATTAAATTGTAAGGCTAAGCATGATCTGGAGTGGATTTTTTTTCTAGCTTTTGTTATTGTTTTTATTTTCTTCTTTTTTGATTAGAGCAGGAGTTCATATTAGTTTTAGTTTTAGGGAATTTTGTATCTAATGAATGGTATATTGGAACAGAAAGACTTTTGTTGCATGTCTAAAGATTAATATTCACTCACCATTGATTGAGCCATATCAGGACCTCATTCAATTCAGTGACTTTTTCACAATGTGGTTATTAGGAAAAACTGTGCTTGACAAATGACATTTGAGCCCACATCCCTCCCTGCGATCAGCAGAAAATGAGCTGGCTGTGTTGGAAGCCCATTACTACAGTTCGACTTGGACAGCACTGCGTGTACGGTGTGGTCTCTAGTGCATGTTTGTGGCCCTGACTTGCTGCAGAGTGGAATGCAAGGTGAGACCCTATACTTGGCCATCACCCACAGGTGCTCTCAGCTTCCTGAAACGCAGGCACATCTCTCTACACATCAGGTCGGCTGCACACACTGCCGGATCAGTAGCACAGGGTCCCTTAGTGAATTTAACAGGGTGAGAGTCAGGTCTGTGTCTTACTCTATCTTACATCTTTCTTTGTTTTGTTTTGCTTTGATGGCTGGCTGGTGCAGGGATCCAAAACTTTGACCTTTGGTGTTATCAGCACCACGCTCTAACCAACTGAACGAGCCAGCCAGCCCTGCACCTTACATCTTATCATTTGGGAAGCAGCTGCAAAACTTCATCTTAACTCAATATTTACTGTTGCCATTATTGATAATGGATCTGTGGGACATTTTATGGTTTAACTTTACAAGATCTCTTCACATCAATTACCTCATCCTGGTTGCAAGCTTTGCCTTTTCCCTAGAGGTCTCTGAATCCCCAGACAGTCATCTTATCTCCACGTCACCTCAGCACCTTGCACACACTTCACTTATCATGTTCTTTGAAGCTCCAAGCATGGAGAAGTAGGGGTGTAAGCCCCTCCCCTTGCACCTGGGTGGGATCTGCACAGTAGAGCTCGGGGGAGCGATGCTGGGCCTGTTTCCTGGTCCAGGCCTCAGAGCCCGGCAGCTTCTGCTTCCTGTCTCCTGCAACACTCACTCTAGGGGTCCTGAGCTGCTGCTTAGGAAGTCCAGCTACACCGAGGCCACCCTGGAGACCACGTGGAGTGGGCCTGGGGAGCAGCTTCTAGATGACACGAAAAGACGGAGATGCCCAGGCTACCTTGCCTATCTTGGGTGGCTTGGGCTGCACAGACTGGGCAGCTTACACAACAGACATTTACTTCTCGCAGTTCTGACAGCTAGAAGTCCGAGATCAGGGGGCAAATGGTCAGGTTGTGGTGCAGGCACGCTCTGGTTCACAGGTGGCTGGCTTCGCTCTTCTTAGGAGGGCACTAACTGCATCATGAGGGCTCCACCCCACACCGTACTTAGCTCCCAAAGCCCCACCTCCTTATCCCATCACATCAGGAACTAGGATCTCATCATGTATGTCCAGGGGACACAAACATTCTGTCCATAGCACAGCCACTGCCATTAAAGTCGTTCCAACTGACGTCCCAGACATCATGGAGCAGAGATGGGTCATCCCTGCTGAGCCCTGTCCAAACTGCAGATTTGGAATAAAAAGAAATTGTTCTTTTTTCCTTTTTAAAAATTGTGGCAAAATATACATATCACGAAACTTTAACCATATTTCAGTGTGCAGTTCTGTGGTGTTAAGAACATTCTCACTGCTTTGCACCCATTGCTACCTTCCATCTGCGAACTATTTCAGCTTTCCAAACGGAAACCCTGTGCCCATTAAACACTAACTCCCCGCTCTCCCTCCCCTTCGCGCTGGCAACCACCATTCTACCTGTCCCTATGAATTTGACTACTCCAGGTACCTCACGTAAATGGAATCATACAGTGTGTTTTTTCCTTTTGTGTCTGGCTTATTTCCCTTAGCATGATGTCATAGCATGTGTCAGAATTTCCTCTTTTTGAGGCTGAATGATGTTCCCTTGTCTCTCTGTGCCACATTCTGTTTATCCAAGTTGATGTGGCTTTGGGTTATTGTGAATAGTGCTGCTATGAACATGGGCATGCAAATGTCTCCTGGAGATCTTACTTTCAATTATTTTGGATTTATACCCAGAAGTGGATCATATGGTAATTCTGTGTTTAATTTTTTGAAGAGCCTGTTACTATTTTAAGCCATTACATTTTGAGGTGGTTTGTTCCATAATGGATAACCAAAACAATCTTTGGCTGCATTATTTATTTACATGTCTGGTCTTTTTCTGAATCATTAGTACATAGCAAAGTGCCTTGAACATAGTCATGGAATGAGTGAATGGAGATTTTCACAACCAGAGGTGACGTTAAAAACATTTATCAATCTGAACAACAGTAGGAACTGACCGGTCGTAAAGACAATGGCTGTAGCACTGTAGGGTGAGGAGGCCCTGCCTCCTTAGATGCTGGATCGGGAAAGGTCTGGAGGAGGTGGTGGTGGCGGGCACCCCAGCTGCCCCTTTACTGACGAGGGAAGTGGCTATTGATCAACTGGTGTGAAAGTGTATTTTAACAAGTAGTGTGGTTGTACCAGGACGGTATGTCAGCCCTGTTCATATCACCTTGTGAGGAGGGAGGGAAGGGAGATGCTCTATCTTGTAGAAAATGAGGTGCAGAGAAGTTAAACAATTTCTTCAAGGCCATTAGACTAACAACTGGCCAAATAAATACTTGAACTGAAGTGCTGATCGAAGTCAATGTTCATTCCATTCCATGAGCTACACTATGCACATGTGGTAACAGGTCCTTGTTGTGGGGAAGTTCATAATCTTCTCGGAGAGAAGACTTACATGTATAAGATGCCTGATATAAAAGACATAATAAGCCTGAGTGCCCAGATGCTGTGGGTAAAGCTCTTAGAGGGCTGGGAAGGGAGCACATTCATGGAGAAGCATTCATGGAGGAGGTTGGCTAGAACCAAGCCTCCCAGGATAGGAGGGATTTGAGCCATCAGGCAGAGGACGAGGGGAGAGTAAGCAGCTGAGTTTGGGTGGCGAGGCTAAGCCTGGGGCACTAATTGACCCTGGGGTCTAGCCGGGGCAGAGTTTCTCTTTGGTGAGCAGAGAGACTACCATCAGGTGGAAAAGAAAAGACATATTTTCCCCCTCTCCCAGTGACATTTTTATGACCAACAGGCACAGGTCAAGTCACAGAGACGTTTTAAGAGGTTCTTTTGACAAGAGAAAGATGATTCATTCACTGGGGAGCCCTGGGATCTGGCCCTGGCGGCAGGCCACAGGGCCTGCATCTAAGCTACCATCTATGCTGTGGACATGTACCTGATTGTATATTCATTTACTGCCTGTCTCTCCCCCTAGAATGTAAGCTCCACGAGGACAGGCACTTTGGTTCACCACTATATCTCCAGCATCTGTAAGTCAGCCTGTATCCCACTGCGCAGCAAGGAAGGGCGTCTGATAGCCCCCAAAGCTGACACTCCCTGGGACAGCGGGACTCTAGATCGTTGGTGGGTCTTGCTTCGAAGTCCGCACAGAAGCATGCTGTAACTGCCAGGCCCAGGGCTGGCATGCCTCTGCCCACTGGTGGAGGCATCTCCTTGGGAGCAGGAGCCCCAGCAGGTTTAGCAGAAAGGCCCCTGGTTCTCAGACAAACGTCTAGCTGTCTGCTCAGCTGGGACCCAAAGGCCCCTGAAGCATTTTCCCTTCAGCACACACAGTTGCCAGGGGATGGGTTTTCTCTTGTCTCCAAAAATAAGAAATAGGTTAAGCCCTTACATATTTTCTATGGCACCAACAGAGCTACTTTGACAAATTCTTGAGGTCAAAATGAATTTTTTTCTTTTGTATTCAGTACATTTGTGCTCATTTCATTTTTTCCCACAGAACCGTCAGATGCAGACGTCTGCTGTGTCCTTGGTCTGCGAGGTTCTCCATCATGCACAAGGGCAGGTGCTTCAGTGCAGCACCCCTTGGTTCTGAGCTCCATATTGGGGCTTTTTACCAAGTAAATTGGAAAATGGGATTGCCTGGAAACATTTTCCAGCTAAAGTATTAAACACATTTGCTTGGAGGTGGTTTCTTTCACAGACGAGTAAGGGCCTCCCCCAACCCCACTCCCTGCACCCCCATCCAATTTAAAATATAATATTAAAACAAATTTGAGCACTTTCCCTGCAGCCATCTTTGTAACTAATTTGCACGCAGCTCCTCTTAAGGACACTGGGAAAGGGAAAAAGTGAGCTTAACAGATTTATTCACGGCTAAATGGTTCTTTCAGTTCTCAGCAGCTGGCTGTACCCTCCATTCCAGGCCATTCGGAAGCACAGGGACAACCACCTGTCCTCCCAGCCACAGGTGAGATGTGTGGATCAGCATAAGAGCTTTTAATCACGGGAAACTTAGTGGATGCACAAACCACTGTTTTGAAAGTTGGGGAAAAATCAGCAAAAATTTATTGGCAATTAACTCAGAATATTTCAGATCAAAACATTTAGAGCAGGGGAGAGAGTACCGGTAGCATTAAACTTTGTAAACCACTCAAGTAACAATGACCTAGAAACTCCTGGGACAGACATTCAGATCCAAGCTCAGGCCAATGCTGTTGGTCTAAGGATAGCCTGCACACCCTTTCTTTAAATATCTGTCACTCTGGAATCTCAAGTCAAGAACAGTTAATTGCAGAAAGAGACAAACAGCTGAAGCCCAAGCTTTGAGGCCAGCCTTTGAGAATTTTAAATCATTTTATTTATGTGTGTGGCCTACTTTTAATAAATGAAAGCTTAATGCTTGTGAACTGGACCAAATGTGTTCAGTGCTTGTAGCTTGGTAGATGGAGGGATTTTATTTTGTCCCCCTTTGGTAATAGATAACATCCCAGACTCCCATCTATAGTCCCAGCTACAACAACTGCTTGACTTTTTAATAAGTGCTAGAAAGTTCCTACAAAAGATTCAGGTGTGGGACAGAATGAGGCACAAGATATCAGAGGCTGGAGATGACCCCTGTCATGTGAGCTGTTGCTTTCCTATACACTTCGACTCCTCACATTATATTCGTATATGTGTCTTACATAAATATTTTGAAAATAAAGAGCAGAACCTGAATGATTTTTCAAGTATCCTGAATCTTTTCCAGAGAGGACACCATTCTAAAGAACATTGGTTTAGGCAGGAATGCAGGGTCTGCAATCTGTCTTCGGCTGATTATGACTTCTCAGTGGTTCAAGGTTATTCTGGTGAGCACCAGGGAAGAGTGACACTCAGAAAAACCACTGTTGCAGTAATGGCAGATTTTGTAAAGATACAATCAAGAAATGGCAAAGGTTGGAACTTAACACTTTGCCGTTGATTGTGTTAAACCATTTTCAGGTTTTCACCACTGGGGGAAATAAAGGCCCGGCCTACATAGAACAGGAGAAAAAAGTTCTTCCCTGGTCTGCGCTAAGCCGCAGAAGGCCTGCAAGTGTGGCCTCCTGTGTCCCCGCCATGCCTGGGGATGCGGCCACCAAGCCACAACTGCCCCGAGCTGGGCAAATTCAGATCTCACAGGACGCGGGCTGCCCGGGAGAAGTCACAGTCAGCTATGGGAAACTGCAGCAAATTCCGAGTGGGCAATTAGAGGTCTTTAGGGATCCAGGTTCAAGCCTCTACAGAGCAGGTCACACCACCTGTGGAAGGGTAGAGCTGCCCAAACAAAGCCAGGCAAGCAGCCCGTAAGCAGAGCCTGGGGCTGGCTTCCTAGCGGCCCACATTCCGAGGCCAACATCCGGGCCCTCTGACTGCCACCCTGCCCCAGGTCCAAGGCGGCTGCCTTGGTGAGACAATGGATCCTTCAGCTAAATAGAGTTCTTTGTACCTACTGGGAATAAGTGGGCAGAGGTGTCTCTCCTTTTTAAAAGAAGAAAGTTAGGATTTCATGTTTAACAACTGCCCCCATCTCAGTTTGCAGGGAGACGAGACGAACCAGAGTGAGGGAAGTAACTGAGGGAGGGTCTTCTAAGCACAATTCTTTCCTTTGAGTGACCAAATCCAACTCAGTGTGGCCTCCTGGACCCTCTGCTCATGAAGGGGGCCTGGCCTCCCAGTGCCCAGCTCACACTCATCTGCAAGTCAGACTCACCTGCCCCGCCGCCGGCTCCCGAGGCAGCGCCCGTCTACTCTGAGCCTGTACCCGCTGACAAAACCCTGTGTTAGATAGAGTGCCATGTCCTTATGGCAGCAAGTGCTTAATACTGGAAAAGAAAATCCCCAAATAAAACACGGCCCAGTCATTTACTTTAACAAAAAGATTTATTTGAAATGGGTTTGAGCAGACATACACCAGTCAATAGGATTGGTCAAAGCCGGAAATCACTAAATTCTCCAAAAACCTCTAAAAGTACAAGGGGATGCCCTTCATTTGTATTCACTCCAGGAGGGAACCCAGCTCCCCTATAATGTGCTGCTGTCATTTAACAACCAGAGGATGTTGATAGGACGTGAACACAGTGACACTTCCGCACACCACAGATGCGCTCAACGCTCTGCTGGGAGCCGGTGAGAGTGTCCCACAGCCCCGCACCCCTCTGCATAAGCACACTAAACTCTCCCGTCGTAAACAACATTTCCGCCATCCCAGCACAGACGTGCCAGCAGACAGGAGAGCACAGGGCTTTGCTCGCATGACACAGACACCACAAGGTGCTGCATTCCGACGCAGTTCAGAGACCGGCCCTGCAGCTGCCTGCGTTGCTCTGCGGGGGAGGCCACGAGGCTGCAGCTTGCACCCTCTGACCCTGGCCACCACTGGCGACACGGGAGCGGGCGTGGGGGAGGGGAATGAGAGTTACAGTACTTACACTGATTTCATTCATGAAAAACCAGAAACGTATTTACTGGTGCAGGGATGTTGCTGGAATCAATTTTTTTATGGGTGTTTACTGATCCACCTGTAACTACATACCAGGCTGTCCTTAGGGACAGAACCGGATCCAGTCGCACTGGAAGTGGCTTCACAGCCTGCTCTTTAGGCGTTCCCCCTCTTTCCGGCCTTTTCTCTTCCACACAGAAGAGCTTACCTATAAAAGCCTCTTGATAAGCTCTCTTGACCCTGAAGTTTCCTGGGCAGGGTTATTTGGATTGTGCTATTCAACTTTCTTCTTCCTATTTCTGTCATTAATCAAAGCCACCTGACACTGTGTTCCTGACTTTTAAAACAAACAGGTCTCCTTCCTTTAGCCAGGGCAGAAGAAACGCCTGTGGGCTAATCTTGAGAGCACGTTTTTCTTGGGCTGTTTCCTGGGAGAAAGAGCAGAGTGGAGATCTGAAAGGCAATGAGAGCAAGAGATTGTCTTTGGAAAGCGCGCCAGCCTGGGTGTGAAGGGAATCCCTCTTTGTCTCTCCTCAGTGGGGACAGCAGAGGTGTTCTCGGGAGGGACACCTGTGGAACATGCGCGGGGTGGGCTAGCAGACGAGCTCGCCCCCTTTTCTGCTCCCATTCGTTTGCAGCTTCTGACCACGTCTATTTATGGTGGCTCAGTGCCAATTCCCGCCCACTCAGGATCGCGTTCCAGGTTCACAAAGTGCTCACACCCAGCTAACTCTGAGCACTTGAAACAGAGCACTAGGTAGAGGTCCGGCATTAGACGAAGCTCATGTAAGACAAAGGACAACGGAAATGTGCACCGTCGGATATTTGGGATGCCGAGGAAACAAATAAATGAAGAGCACAGCGTACCAAGTATTCCAGGTCTATTCCTTTCGAGAATACTTCATGATGTCATTATGAGGGTCGTGGGCCCTCAACTCTACGATCCATTGCAAACCCTTGGAACTGTCCTCTTTGCCCCTCAAGATGGAAAAATGGCTGGTGTGAGGTTAAATATTCTCCCCCAAGGCTGTAGAGACATATGATCGCCTTGAGCCAACGAAGAACCACAACAAAGCCAGCTCATGCACACTTCCTTTTTTTGAGGGGAGGGGGTTTATTTTAACTGTCCCCATCATTATTACTGTTGCTAATTTAAGCATTTGCACGGAGCAAGTATTTAATGAGTATGACAGGGGATGCCATCTTTTGACTTGACCTGATAAACTGATTTCTTTGCCAAGTTATTATTTCAGGCTCTGCTTAGCCAATGTTTCTCTGTCCACACGTTTTATGGATCCCAGGAGATGAAGGCTACATTTCAAATGCTGAAGCTAAATCACTCCTTGAATTACTTTGGGACAATGACCCTGGGCAGTAATTCAGACCCTGGCTGAAATGTGTGCAGTCCCATTACGTGTTCAAAACTAAGAACTACCTTATCCTACAGCAGAGTTCTGCAAAAATTCTGTCCAACGTATGGTTTAAGATATTAATCCCCAGGAACAGGAATATCTAACAGAAAATTCTCGTCTTTATGGTTCAAAAACATAAGATAAAGGGTCATTGTTCTAACTAATGGAGATCATAGACTACAGCTTTCTTTTTTCAAAGATTCAACCTGAAAGCCTGTATGCATTTTCAGACATTAACTATCTAGACTCACTTTTTTGTTCATTATTCACTGCTTCTTGACAAGTTATTACTGATTTTCACTGCCAGCTCCCTACAGCAAGACCTGAAGCCTTATCAAGGAAAAGAAAATGTCAACAGAGTTCTCAGCTAAGCTCTGCTGAAACTCAGGTTCACATTTTAGGATATTTCTCTACAAGTGTTAAAGAAACAAAATCTCCTTTCTCCAAAGCACAGGTTTTGTATGGTATGCTGATCCAAAAAAGTTACCACATTTTTGTTTTCATGTGTGTGCATGTATGTTGGGAAACGGGAGGACATAACACTGTTCAAGAAGCCTGGAATGTTCTGCGTAGAGACAGGATAGACATATCAGCTATACTCCCCAAATCACTACAAGGCCCACTCTGGTCAGCAATGACGCTGATCCAGACTGCCAAGCAGAAACAGGTGGGCTATTCTGCTCTCCCACCCTCCCTCTTAAATGTGTGCTTTCCACAGCCACCCTCACGGGCATGTGCTGGTGTGTACCGGATCCCACAACAAAGTTCAGAGGACAGCCGGTCTTTTCCTTTTGCAGAGTCAGCTGGAACACTACGGACTCAAACAAGGGTGGGATGTCTGTGTACAACACTGGACCAAGGGTTGACCCCAGTAGATTCTGCCAGTTTAGCCCAATCCAGGGTCAAGCCCTAGAGTGCTGACCGAGTTTGACCAGCCAGCCAGTGAGTTACTGTGTGGCAGACTGACAAGTCCCATGTGGCATTTCCACTAAGCTGACAGCCAGCAAATGTAACCTAGTCCAATCTACCCTGCTCCCTGGGGAGGGTTTGTGTGTGACACTCTGACCTCAATTTAAAGATAGGACAAATGACACAGCCCCTGAGTTGGCCCTGGCTAAATATTATACATCAAACAGTGACAGCTGCTCCTTCTAGAAACCCAATTTAGTCATTTGGCTATAAGAAAGCTTAATCACACGAGAGAATAAATAGAAAGGCATCCCTTCTAATGTTTTCTTCTGGGTGCATATTTCATTCTTGCAAAGATTGTTAAGTCTACTTCCCAAAAGAATAGGAAAATATGCTTAAATCCTGGAAAATGTGAACTGTACTTTAATGTAAAAAATAAAATAAAAAACAAAAAGCTCAAAACAAATACAGACACACTTTAATTCACAAATCTGATTTGGTAGGCTTACCAGTTCAAGAAAGAGCTGTTTGACAGAGAACTGAGTTTTAATTCACTCTTTCCAAATAGGTTCGGTTCCCAAATGAAACTAAACAGTCAAGATGCCGAACGCACACACATTCGGTTCCCTTTTTTATTTCTCTGTATTCAGGCCATCATCTTTCTGGGAGTGTCTGTTGTGTTAATCATAGGCATACTGTGCTGGGTGCTGTGGTATTTAAAAACACTGTATCCACCTTGGGGAGGAAGGAATGGCAATTTCCTGAGCCTCACCTGTTAACTGCATTGCTCTGCTTCCCCCTTCAATCCCTCTCTGCATCCTGGTCACCTCATCAGCGAGGATTAGTTTTCTTAGTCAAAGCAAATCATATTCCAAATTATTTCAATGCCCAACAGGTTGTTAGGAAGCAAAGTGCACTATTGTTTTATTTCCTAATTTAGCACAACCATCCCCAGAGGAACTGTGCCATTTTAACCAGTAACAGCTGCCCAGAAGTATTTACTTTAAGCCATCCAAAAATCTGGTTTGGCAACCAAAGCAGAGAGGAGAGAACGTGCCTCCAGGCTGGTCATTTATGAAGGGCTCAGGTGCTTAGGTGCATGCCTGAAGCCTTCCAGGTTCTGTCCAAATTTAGAACGTGGGGCTCTGCAGGCAGGAAAAGCAGTGACTCAGCACCTGCCTTCCCTGCCTTGGAATTCAGGACACTCCGTCCGTGGTCAAAAAGGTACCTGTGTCTAACACTAACTGCATCAAGAAAGGAAGTCAAGTGAATATTTAAAAAGGGCTTTTTCTTGAAACACTTGAGTTTTTTTTTTTTTCAACTTAAACTGCACATCTAGGTCTTGTTTAAGCTCCTGTACAAAACAGGCTGATCATGACAACTGTCAGGGCTCGATTCACAATTTCTATTGATTTGGCAGGAGATGTCCTCTGTGTTGTCCTCCCAATGTCTCTGTGCCCTTCCTTCTCCTTCTGAGGACTTCTGTGTTCGTTGTCTTTGCCACCTTAACGTCCTATGCACTCCCGTCTGGGCTTCCTCACCCTCAGATTCTGCAGTTAGAGTGACAGGCGTGTGCGCAGACACATAACAAATTCATTCATTTCCCGACAGTGAAGATCTGAAATGTGCTCTGAACTCCCAAGAAAACAATCGTGGGTTCTAATTTTAGTGGATGCCAAAGACCCAGTGGTCTGGAGGTCAGGGATGAGTATTCAGAGCCTGACCAGGGCAGGGAGTGTTGAAGAGATTCTACCACCTCCCTGACCTGCGGGGACCCCGTTGTCAGAAAGAGGCAGATAAATATTTAGAATATATGCAGAATAGCTATGTTTTCTTTCTTTAGTTATAGAACAAAAAGGGTGGTGGAGGAAGGGATTTCTTGAGTCCACATCTGAACCTGCAGTGGAACAAGGAAGAGCGCAGGTCTGGAGAAGCTGCCCGCAGCTGCCATGCGCTGTGCAGCGGCCAGCCATGCAGAGGGCTGAGGACAAGAGTCACCTGGACGGCGCTGGTAGGACCAGGCGGATGGCACCTGGAAGGGTGCAGGAGACTGTTGGAACATCGACTGCTCCATCCTGCTGGAAATGGGGCCGAGAGCTTCAATAAATGTTCTCGGGCTTACCACCCAGATATAGATTTTTGTGATTTCATTGCAATCAAGAAGTTTACGCCCACTTCATACAAACAGAACAGGGATCAAGAGCGCAACCTGCCGAAAGTGAAGTCTGCATGCTGCCGCTCAGACTTCATCTGTGAGCTAACCAAACGAGAAGGAAACGTGCCCCGCTCCAATTACACAAGGTGGGTATCTCACGCAACATAAATCTCCTTTCCTTTTCTCCCAGGACCACCAGTACTGATGTTTAAATATCGGTGAAACACAACATTTTTAATTTCACACCTCACAGAGCACAGTTGAATACTTCATAACAACATAAACAAGAGTTAGGCTAAGCACTGCAGACAAACTGGGGGGGATGGCGTCCCCTGCGGGCTATGCTCCGGGTTGCCAGGGAATGTATAACTAACAAACTGCTTGGCTAAGGCCACAGAAATGTGTTTTTCAGTGTCTTGGCTGCTGATGCCAGTCTCTTCTGACCAAGATGTGTTAACACTGGGTGCAACTAACCATATCACTTTCCCAGGATCAATCGGGAAAACTCGCGTCTTATTTCTTCCTCGATTTCTTTTTGGTGGTGTCATAAGCACGAACTATTTCTTCCTGAGTCACAGCTCCGTGCTCTTCTTGAGAAAAGGCGTACCCATCTGAAAGAGAATCACACAGCAGCACCTGGTTACCAGGGGCGTCAAGCACTAGGTTGCGAGTAAGCTGCTTTGGGAGAAGACTTGGCTGAACTGCTTGGGACACACTGGCCTCCTACACCATGGACAGGCGGAGGCCCGAGATAAAGAGGCCTGTGGCTATGGAGGGGAACGTGAGAAGTGAGGCGTGGGAGCAGGGCGGGGGTAACCTGACTGGGCCCAGAGGGTTCTGGCTGCTGACAGTGGGTGGGGAAGGCTCCGAGGGGCAGGTCTCCTATTTCTAGGTGGCTGCAGCTGAGCTCAGGGTGGGAAGCACATTGGTCACCAGTCCACATCTCCATGTATCCACAGTCAACCACAAGGAGACATCCAGACCTGCCTGACGCTGCAGGCTGGGTGGCTAACTTACGGAGCTGTAAACACCCCACGCTAATAACAGTGAGAGCTGGCAAAGCACACGTGATGCTCGGAGGGCTCCTGTGTTTAAACTAGGCTGATCTGGACTGGTAATAAGTAGTTGAAGTGGGTTTATTTCCACGTAAATAAAGAAAAGGATAAAGTCAACAGAAATTTAGCGATTGGACCTGTGGCCACAGGAAGACTGGTTCTTTTACAGTCAGTTCATATAATAATAATAATACAATAAATAATAGCCAACACTTGCTAAATGCTATTTATATGAGGTGATGTTCTATATACGGTTTTCAAATCATCCATTTAATCCTCCCAGCAACTCTATGAGATCTGTGAGAGGAAGCTTCCCACTTCACAGATGCGAAAATGGAGGCAGAGAGAATTGTGTGGCTTGCCCAAGGTCACAGACTGGCAGGGTGCCTGCAGGGCCCTCACTCGCTGCCTCCCTAGTTCTGAAAGAGGTTGTGTTCACAAGCCCAAGGTGGGGCTTTGATTCCCACAGGCTCTTCCCACAGAAAGGACGCTTGTAAGACTCACTCACCATTGGCCAGCCCTTCTGTGCCAGGGGTACGAAAAAGTCCTACAGCTCAATTAGACATTCTGGTCCAAAGACAGCACGGCAAAGAGCCTGACGGCTGTGATGCCCACCCATGCCTGTTTATGACTTATCAATGGAGCTGTTAGATGATGCCATACTCTTTAAAAGGTGAAAAAGAAATCAGAAAGCGTGGCCATGTATCAGCTCCTGGATGCTCTGTTAATTTACTCAGACGTTTGGCTAAAATGTCTGAAATGTTAGAAAGGAAAGTTTCTAGGGCATGAAGACATACAATAGCAACATGTAAGAATATCCATGGGGACAGAGAACAGGTGGAAACTTCAAAAGAAGCTGTTTGGGCTATTTTTTGACTCTGTGTAGCCCATGACCCGGCAGTGCCTGTCCCTGGGCTGGCATCCTGGCTCTTCCAGAGAGCGTGCCTTCCAGCCGCTGCCTGAGGAATCCCAAGGCTCAGGTTAGCCTGTCCGCAGGGGTGGCCAGGAGTTTACTGAGGACATGGGGGCTGAGCAGCTGGGAGGAGGGCTGGGACCAGTGAGGCCACAGGAGGGAGAGAGTGGGCGGGAGAGAAGGCAGAACGAGCCAGGTGAGGATGAACGAGGACAGAGGAATCTTCCACAGGGGAATTCTGCCTACTTGCTCACCTCCATTTCTAACAAAACAAAACCCACAGACCAATAAATCCCACCACATGGCAGATGTAGTGCGGCAGCCCCCAGACGGTGTGAGCCCCCCAGATGGCTGGGTACAAGAGTGGATGGGTCGCTGGGCTGGAGGAAAGAAGCCTGCCCAGAGGCAGAGGCTCCTGCGGGACAGGGGTGCTTGCGTCAGTGCTCTGCCCTGGGCCCACACTGGGTGCACTCAAACCTCCTCCTTCTGATGGCTCCACACGAGGTGGCTTTAGAGTCCTCATGTGATCTGCCCTGCCCACTGGAGAGCCAATGCTGCCTCTCACCTCTGCTCCCCTAACAGCTTTTGGATTTTTGTCAAGTTGCTTGATCAGAGATCACCAGGCGTGAGGAGGCCTCCCTTGCCCAGGCTGCTCCCAGGCTCCTGCCTTCCTCCAGCGCTGGGCAGCACACGCACCTCTGCCCCAGACCCTGCACAAGGTGCTCCTCATGAAGCATTTTTGCTTCAGTCCAAAAGGAGACACCTTTCCTGGGGATGTTTTAAAGCAAAATCTAGCAAATAACACTGTCTCCGCTGGAAGCAAGGCCATGTACTGCAGTCAGCTTGGACAATTTTTGTCCTCTGGTCTTTTAGAAAGGAACGTTTGCAGTAAGTGTGTGATTATCTGATGTGTCCCTGAGGGGCACACAGCCATTGTCTCTGGACCATGGCAGTCCTGCCACTGACTGTGGCCGCTGTACCACCTGGGGGCTCGTCATCCCACAGAAGTGGTTCTGATCAATGGATGGTCTTCACGAGTAGTTGGAAGTGCTCCTTATGAACGTTGCTGGTGGAGCAGAGGTGCGGAGCTCCCCACCCTGAAGACAGCTTTCTCCTCTCCCTCAGCTTTCATCTTGGATCCAAGTGGCTAAAGCACTGAGGGCAAGAAAGGATGGTTCTGGTTCCTGCTTGGCCATCACTTGGCCATGTGGCCTTTAAGCCCTCTGGTTCTTGGTTTACTTTCCTGTAAAATCAATGGCCTGGACCTGTGAGGCCCAAGTCCTCTCACAACTGCAGTCCTCCACATGGGCTACAGGACGCTTCCCTGGCTAACCATCCCAGGCTGCAGAATCATCTTTGTTCAGTGCTAATTCACACCCTGCATGCACCAGCAGCGGAGGCCACGCCAGAAGAGAAAGGAGCCCGTGTCAACAGTCAGTGCTATTAGAACAATTACTAACGACAAAGCAGAAATGTGCTCTGAGCGAGGCCAGCTAAATTCCTAATGCCTTGGGAGAGGTCTGGGATGGGCCAGCAGCCCTATCCCCACATCCTGAAAAATGTTTATCCTAAGACTTTTAGCTTAGAAACTCAAAATGCTGTCACCAAAGGAAATCAATTAACTCAGGAACGCTGAAAAAACATCTTGTGACTCTTGCTTGCTTATCAATAGAACGTAGCCAAGAACCAATCATTAGCCTATACGATACCATGTAACCAATGAAAAACCTGACGTACTGATCCAGAGGCTGCCCTCTTCCCTTTGTCCTCCCTTTCCCTGTGATTATAAAAAATACTGAGACCTGGCTTGCAATTTAGAACACCTGGTGCAAGTCCTCTTGAATCTATATCTGCGATCACACATATTTTTGCTCAAATAAATTCTTTGATATTTTATCAATGCCTTAGTTTCTTTTTGCGGGGGTAAACACTTTTTTTTTTTTTTTGTAGGTGGTAGGGAATGAACGGAGGACTTGTTGAGACATAAACATAAACACTGTGTGGGAGTGTCCTTTTGGGAAAATTATCTTAGCTTTTGGAATTGTCTACTCCCTGTTTAAATGGAAGGAGCAAAAGCTTTTTGTTTTATTTATCCTGTTTTTCATTCATAACATGCCTGCGCCTACTGGAAACTCAATCCCAAGGGCTTTGTTAGCTCACAGCTCTATCACTTCCTCAGTTTGCATTAGTAACTGCCACAAGGGCCCCCGATGGGCTTGCAGTGGGATGACTCGGCCACTCTGGAGGACGAAGGGTTTCTAGGTTTCCCTCCAAAGGTACAGGCAGAGAGGAACTCCTTGTCCTAATACAAACCTCTTCTCCCAGGTAATGCCACCCCACTCCAGTCCCCACTGGCTGCACCTACCATCAAGTCTCCGGAATGCTGGGCGCAGAGACTTAAAGTGGGATTCAAGAATGAAAGGAAGATGGCCTTGTAGGTTTATCTCGTGTGTGTGTGTGTGTGTGTGTGTGCGTGCGTGCGTGCGTGTGTGTTGGGAGTTAGAGCCATAATGGGGGAAGTTTTAATGGAACAACAGGCACCGTAACTGCTCACCTGGCCTCCGCCTGCCAAGCCTTTGCAAAGATGCAGAATCAGCTCACCAGGTTCTGCCTGATGAACATTTAACTGCCATTTGCATCCAACAGGGGGCTCAGAGGAAGCCCCCAGCTTTCTGCATCTCCCACTTTCATTCATCTTTCAGGGAGACCTGAGAGCCAGAAAGTTACGATGGGGGCCTGGAGGATGCACTGCATGGACCCAAGTCACCAACTCCCCCGGCTGCCTTCCTAATGCACCTGCTTCCTAAATACTCAGCCACAGCCAGAATCCAGGGACAGAATTGGGTAGGTAAAAGAAGACGGGAGGGTAGGTGAACTTCTTAGTTGTTTTGTCTTCTCTCATTTGGTGAAGTCCATAAAATTTTGTCGTTTTTTCACTATTTTAGAATAAAGCTCTCCTTAAGTAGCATTCCTTTGAATCTGAGCTCTGACAGCATCTTAATGAAAGCCGTGGTTTCCTGTGTGGAAAAAGATTCCTGACAGCCTTAGAAATGGGGAAGACCATGGGGACAATGAAGAAATTAGACTGTGTAGGAAATGTTGATCTCAGTTACAAATATTGTACGTTGGTAGCTCTTAGGAACCAAAAATACTACCAAGATTAGAGTTTTTCTTTACAATTTCCTGGGGAGACTGAGGCCCATGACAGCATAGCCAGACCAAGGAGGGACATGTGAAGGCTGAGACAGCCATACAGACCTTCTTGCCCCCGAGGAACAGTTCTGACTGCTCGATGATCTTCTCTAGTTGTTAATGACAGAAATGTCCTGTTATCCATCAGGTTCCAGTACTAGCTGCTGAGTGTTTTAAAAATGTGGTGTGATTTTAGAAGCTTTCTTATATTTACTCAGTAGATTTTGGAGGGGGGGCGGGGCCTTCAGAATATTTACTTAAGAAAAAGATTCAGTAGTTGTCTTAAGATATTTATGACTCTTCCATAAAAGCTGTCGCTTGGTCTTTGACCGCAGTATATACACTGCACGTGTGCTTCCCATGGTTCCTTTGGAGCATTTATGAGAGAAGCGGTGGCTCAAGGGTGTGAACACTGTGGTGTAGGGAACCTGTCCGTGTCCTCTCTGTGCCTGGCACACAGAAGGTGCTTCACACACATCATCATTAAGTCTTGTAAAGACTGTGTAAGATGCATATTACTATAATCCTATTTCTTTTTCCCAAGGAAAAAATAGAAATTTAGAGAAATATGTTGCCCGAAGTTACTCAGCTAATGGCAGAATAATAAAAATATAATAATAATAATAATAATACCTAACATTTATTAGACTTTTTATATCATCCAGCACTGTTCTAGGCACCTTAGATATAAATGATCTCATTTAATCCTCCTAATAACCCCAGGTAGATTCTTGTATTATCCTCATTTTACAGATGCAGAAACAGAGAGTTTCAGTAACTTGCCCAAGGTCATGAAAAAGTGGCAGAGCAGGGACCCCAGAAGTCCAGCTCCAGAAGGGGTCCCCACAGACAGAACTGCTTGGGCTACCCCATCAAACCTCCTGACTTGATCTCTCTCCTGGGTCAGAGACCACCGCTGAGATTCAGACCCCACAGCAACACCAGGCCAGTCACTCTACTGACCTGCCCTCTGCTTTGTGCTATCCGGCCGTGCCACCCACCTCCTGGGGGGTGGGAGGGTTTAAGGACACAAAGTATGTCAGCCCCGCCTCTGAGGTGGCCTCAGTCCATTGCTCCCCTGTAGATATTCCACGTGAGAAAGTCTGCACATACCTGCTGACAGGTGGAGTATAAATGAACTGTACCTAGGCCCTGCCATAGTGCTATTACACAGGGACTCTTCACTTCATAAACTGCTCTTGTTCTTCCAGTTCTTTCCTTCTAAACTCCTCGGGGAGGGGAAGGTAAGCAGGGAGTGGGGTGTGGGAGGACAGCCCGTGTGGGCACATGGGAGAGAGGGGGCAGGGCTGGAGGAGGCGGCCTGGGAGGCACCGGCCCTGGGGACGGCAGCCTGGACTCCCTCCGTGGGAGGTGCAGGGCTGGAGGCTAAAAACAGGCCCGGGAGCTCCCAGGAGCTCAGAGAGAGAGGTCTGTCACAGCTGCTCGCTCACTGCCACTCCTCTGGGTCTGGGGGCAGTGATGGAGGGGGCGGTGGGGTGGGGATGCCAACTCTAGATGTGGGACAGCCTTCTTGGGGAAAGCAGAGATTTTGTCCCCAGTGATTGCCCCTGCTTCAATTAATATGCCAGTATTGAATGAAACAGTTCCTATTGCTATTTTTGGGAACAACAATTTTTAAAAACCACTTCAAGAATATCACCTAAAAATCCTCCTGGGAGGCTGACGGAGGATCTTAACCAACGTCAGGATGTTAAGCTTACGGATTCTGTCATTCAGGCTGTTGGGTCCCCGGGGATCACCCACATTCAAGCTGCACTTGCCTCGGGCCGGACACGTGAGTTTCCGTCCCCGCCCCGCCCCGCCCCTTCCGGCCGGGTCCCCTGTCCTGACTGGACGCCAGCTGCTCGGTAGGAGGGACACGGCTACTTACGCGGGACGCTCTGCTGGACCGAGCTGCCGCGGAACAGCGTCGGGGGCGTCTTCCTGCCCAGCCGCTTGATGAGGCGGTCGCGTTCGTTCATCCTGCGGGTAAGGCAAACACGCTCAGTGTCCAGGTCACCTGACACACCTCTCTCCCACCTGCGACCGCCTTTCCACCTTCCGAAGCCGACATGCCAGCCCCGGAGCAGCCCAGGACCTGAGACTTACGTGAACCACAGTGAAACCAAGGTGAGTTTTCTAAAACACAAGCATGAGGCACTGTCCCTGCCTTTCCTGAAAGTATTCCCTCCAGGGCTGCCAAAGCTGTAAAGACACATGGAGCCGTCCTAGAGGACAGCTGTTGTTTATTTCTATAAACCCAAAGGGGTGTATGAACATCCTGCCCTGCAGGCCAGAGTGCTTGGGTTTCTCACCGTCAGGATGTCACTTTGCTGGCCCCATGCATGAGAGTCTGCCAGTGCCCTCTATATCTGGCTGAATTGTGTTTTCCCCAAATTCATATGTTGAAGTCCTAACCCCCCAGAACCTCAGAATGGGAGACAGGGTCTCAGAGGTAATTAATGAGGTCATTAGGGTGGGTCTTGATCCAATCTGACTGGTGTTCTCATAAGAAGAGGAGATTAGGACACAGACATGTACAGAGGAAAGGCCATGTGAAGGGGCGGAGAGAAGACAGCCACCTACAAGCCAAGGAGAGAGCCTCAGGTGAGAAACCAACCCAGTAGATACCTTGAGCCCAGACTTGCAGCCTTCAGAGCTGTGAGAAAATAAACTTCTGTTGTTGAAACCCCCCAGGAACTTTGGGAAGAGCAGAGATTTTTTTCCCCGGTGATTGTCATTGCTTCGGTTAGTATGCTAGTATTGAATGAAATAGTTCCTATTGCTATCTTTGGGTACAACAAATCCACCTGTTCTTACATACTATCCTCCCCTTGCTTTTTGATTTTCATATCTTATTTTATCAGTGTTTTATAGACTCTTTCAGACTTTCCTTGCATCTCCACTTCTTGGGGAGCTAATTTTCCTATCAGTAGGACTGAATGACTCTCCTGCATTATGGTTCATTTTCTATGTCTGCCCTAGTTCTTCAGAACTAGAACAATTTTTCTTTTGACTCTTTCAGGGCCCGTGGGATACATCAATCTTTATATTAATATCTTAGCTTTATATTAATATCTTGGTATTCCTGCAGCATTGGTGATAGTTTAAAATTGGACCTCATACATAAGCATGGGCTTCCAGTTTCCAGTGGGTAATTCTTTTTTCTGTGCATTCCTCTGGGCACAAAGTTTGACTCATTGCTTCCTTGTCAGTTGAATGAGTAAAATTCTTCTAGTTTCTGTTTCACTGAAATGGCAGCCTTCCAAAATTTGCAGCTTTGTGTAAAGGGCTCTGGTCTATGTCACACAGGACCGAGGTCCTGTCTCCTCTCCCTGAAACCCCTGCCTCTGTACCTTTCATGAGGTCTGATATCCCCGTGCAGCCTCCTCGGCTTCAGTGCCCTCGTACCCTGCCTGCTCTCATGTCACCCTGTTTCTTGGACCTGAATTTTCTTATCTTTCTTTTGAGTTTAATTATGTATTAAAAGTTTGTCTGTGTTTATATTTTACCTAGCACTTCTCTGTGTTTGGAAAACGTCTTTTCTGAGTTAGCTGAATCTGCCATATTCATTTGACCTGGTTTTCATAAATAATCTGCATTCCCCTGACCCAACTACTAGAAAACACCATGGCTACAGAACAAGATCAAGGAACTATTCTTTCCCAAGTTTTGCTATTCTTAGAAACAACCTTTTCTGGAGACTTAAAATGGCAATGGATGTGACAAAACTTTGTTAGGAAAGGGGAACCAGTGTTCATTTACACTCTACTGGTGGTGTCTGAGGCACTGACTGCTCCATGTGCTCCAATGCTGAAATGTCAAGGAATGTTATATTCTCAATTTACCTTCTTCTTTGGGGGAGACAAGATCATATTGCGAATGAACATTATTAAAGTTTCTCATGAACAATAATGTAAGAAAAGCTCAAGAAGAAAAAGGTAAAAATCAGGTTAACAATATTTACCATTTACTGTATTATATCATCTATGTATGGTTTACAAGCTACCTGCTCATAAAGACATAGCAAAAAAAGTGAAGAAAACACAACCAAATATTTAGCTTGGTTAAATATGAATAATGAGAAGAAAAGAAGAGTAAAAATTAGCACAGGGAAGAACAATTTAGAGCTATGAGATTTTTGTTTGTTTGTTTGCTTTTGAAAAGAGAGAATCTTCAACAAAATACTAGAAAACCAAATTCAGTACATTAAAAAAATTATATATCATGACCAAATGGGTTTTTTTCCCAGGAATTTAATGGTGGTTCAACATATGAAAACCAATCAATATATTACACCACATTAATAGAATGACGGAAAAAATATCACATGATCATCTCAATCAATGCAGAAAAAGCATCTGACAAAATTCAATACCTTTTCATGATAAAAACACTCAGAAAACTAAGGATAAAAGAAAATGTCCTTAATACGAAAGGGCATTTATAAAAAGCTCACAGTTAACATCATACTCAATGGTAAAAGATTGAAAGATATCTTTCTATGATCGGGAACAAGACAAGGATGCCCACTTTTACCACTTCTATTCAACAAATTTACTGTGAGTTCTAACCAAAGCAATTAAGCAGGAAAAAGAAATAAAAGATATACAAATATGAAAGAAGTAAAACTATCTCTATTTTTAGATAATATGATCTTATATCTAGAAAATTCTGAAGAATACACACAAATTATTGGAGCTAATAAATTCAGTAAAGTTGCAAGATACCACATGAACAGATAAAAATCAGTTGTAGTTCTACACACTAGAAATGTAAAATTTGATAAGGAAATTAAGGAAAGAATCTTGTTTACAATGCCATCAAAAAGAATAGTATATTTGGGAATAATTTTCAGCAAGGAGGTATAAAAGACTTGTACACCAAAAACTATGAAACACTACCAAAAGAAACTGAAGAAGCCCTGACTAAATCAAAAGACATCCCATGTTCATGAATTAGAAGATGATACTGTTAAGATAGTCATAATAATCAAAGGCTTTTATAGATTTAATATAATTCCTATGAAAATCTCAATGGCCTTTTTTATTGTGGAAATGGAAAAACTGATCCTAGGATTCATATGGAATTTCAAGTGACCCCTAGAAGCCAAAACATTCTTGAAAAAAGAAGAGCTATGTTATCAGACTTATACTTCCCTATCTCAAAACTTACTACAAAACTACAGTAATAAGAACAGTGTGGCACTGGTGTAAGGACAGACATATAAATCAATGGAATGTGATTGAAAGTACAAAATAAATGCATATATTTATTGCCAATTAATTTCTGACAAGCATGTCTAGAATTTATCCATTTTTTCTAGATTACCCAATTTGTTGGCATATAATTTTTGATAGTAATTTCTTAGGACCCTTTGTATTTCTGGTATCTGTGGTAATGTTCTGTCTTTCAATTCTGATTTTATTTATTTGTGTCTTTTTTTTCCCTAGTTAGTCTAACTAAGAATTGTCAATTTGGTTTATCTTTGCAAAAAACCAAATCTTAGTTTTGTTGATTTTTTCCCATTGTTTTTCTTTTTCTATTCTCTATTTCATTTATTTCTGCTCTGATGTTTTTTATTTCCTTCCTTCTGATAACTTTGGGCTTAGTTTGCTCTTCTTTTTCTAGTTCCCTGAGATATAACATTAGATTGTCTTTCTTTTTTAATGTAGGTGTTTATTGCTATAAATTTCCCTCTTAGGACTGCTTTTGCTCCAACCCATAAGTTTTGGTATGCTGTGCTTCCATTTTCATTGCCTTAAATACATTTATGTCTTTGATCCTTTTTAAGTTAATTTTTGTATGTGGTAGGAATTAAGGGCCCAAGTTAATTGTTTTGCATATAGAAATCTGGTTGTCCCAGCACCATTTGCTGAAGAGACTATTCTTTTCTTATTGAATGTTTTTTACATCCTTGTGGGCAAGGATGCTGAGAGAAGGGAACTCTTGAACTCTGTTGATGAGAATATAAATTAGTACAGCCAATATAGAAAATGGAATGGAGGCTCCTCAGAAAACCAAAAACAATGCAGACCAGTGGAACAGAACAGAGAATCTAGAAATTAATCCATGTACTTACAGTCAACTGATCTTCAACAAAGGTATCAAGAACATATATTGGGGAAAGGACAGCCTCTTCAATAAATGGTGCTGGGAAAACTGGATATCCATATATAGAAGAATGAAATTAGACTTATACTTCTCACTATATACCAAAATCAACTCAAAATGCATTAAAAACTTAAATATAAGACCTGAAACTATAAAACTCCTAGAAGAAAACAGTGGAAACACTTCAGGATGTAAGACTGGGCAAAGACTTTATGAATAAGACCTCGAAAACATAGACAACAAAAGAAAAAATAAACAAATGGGGTTATATGAAACTAAAAAGCTTCTGCACAGCAAAGGACACAACCAACAGAGTGAAAAGACCACCTATAGAATGTGAGAAAACATTTGCAAAGTAAACATTTGACAAGGGATTAATATGCAGAATACATAAGGAACTCAAACAACTAAACAGTAAAATATGAAATAATGCAATTTAAAAATGGGCAAATGGCCAACAGGTACAAGAAAAAAAAATAACTCAACATCATTAAGCATCAGGGAAATACAAATCAAAACCACACTGAGATATCATTTCACCTCGGTTAGACTGGCTATTCCCAAGAAGACAGAGAGTAACATGCTGGTGAGGATGAGAGAAAGGGAAACCCTCCTACACTGTTGGTGGAACTGTAAATTAGTACAGTCATTATGGAAAACAGTATGGAGGTTTCTCAAACAATTACAGATAGAACTATCATATGATGTGGCAATCTCACTGCTGGGTATATACCCAAAGGAATGAAATCATGTTGAAGGGATACCTGCACTCCCATGTTTATTGCCGCTGTATTTACAATAGCCAAGATATGGAACCAACCTAAATGTCCATCAACGGATGATTGGTTAGGGAAAATGTGGCATATCTATACAATGGAATACAATTCAGCTATAAAAAAGAATGAAATTCTGTCATCTGCAGCAACATGAATGAGCTGAGAGAAATTTATGTTAAATAAAATAAGCCAGGCACAGAAAGAGAAGTACTGCCTATCATCACTCATAAGTGGGAGGTGAAAAAATAAAATAAAATAAAATAAACAAAAAAGAAAGATAGATACAACAATCACAATAATTCCTTGAACTTTCAAAAGGAGAGAACAGAACTGAGGCCACCAAAGATGGGAAAGAGGAAGGGGGGCTAGGGAGAACTTGGTAAAGTGCCACAAAAAATGTTTACATTGTGTAATGATCATGTTTTTTAATGATGAATATACTAATTATCCTGATTTGACCATCACATATTGCATACAGTTATTAATACTCAACTCTGTACCCCACAAATATGTATAATCAATTACGTTTCAATAAAAAAATCAAAAATAGAACAACCCAATGATCTAGCGATCCTACTTCTGAATATATATCCAAAAGAATTGAAATCAATATGTCAAAGAGATATCTGCACTCCCATGTTCATTGCAGCCTTATTCACAGTAGCTAAGATATAAAATCAACCTCCTAAGTGTCCATGAATGGATGGATGGATAAAGAAAATGGCAAGTATATATATAATGGAATGTTACTCAGCTTTTAAAAAGAAGAAAATCTTCTCATTTGCTATAACAAAACAAATAAGCTAAGTGAAATAAGCCAGGCACAGAAAGACGAATGCCTCATGATTTCACTTATATGCAGATTCTAACAATGTCACACTCATAGAAATAGAGAGTAAAATGATGTTTACCAGAGTCTGGGAGTGGGGGGTGAGGGGTTGAATGGGGAATTGTTGGTCTGTTAGACAAGAGAAATAAGTTTTAAGATCTATTGCACAGCAGGGGACTATAGTCAATAATAATGTATTCTACACTTCAAAATAAGTAATTTCAAACATCTCACCACAAAAGTGAGGTGATGAATATATTAATTAGTTTGATTTAATCATTCCACATTGTGTATGTATATATCAAAACATCACTTTGTACCTCATAAATATATACAATTAAATACATAAATAAAACAGCCAAATCATAGAAGGAAATATGGGGTAAACCTTTATGACCTTGGATTTGACAATGGTTTCTTAGCACCCAAAGCACAAGTGACAAAAGAAAAAACAGATAAATTGGACAGCATTAAAATTAAAAACTTTTGTGCACCACAGGACATTATCAAGGAAGTGAAAAGACAATCACAAAATGGGAGAAAATACATGCAAATCTTATCTGATAATTTCTAGTATCCAGAGTATATAAATAACTCCTACAACTCAACAGCAAAAAGCCAACCCAATTAAAAAATAGGTACTTGAAGAGACATTTATATAAAGAAGACACACATGAAAAGATGTTCCACATCATTAGCCATTAAGGAAATGCAAACAAAAACCAGAATGAGATACCATTTAACACCTACTAGGATGGCTATAAAAAAGCAAAAACAAAATATAAAACAAAAACTCAGAAAATAAGTGTTGGAGAAGATGTGGAGATTGGAGCCTTCACACTTTACTGGTGGGACTGTAAAATGGGGGGCTGGCTGGTTAGCTCACGTGGGAGGGTGTGGTGTTGGTAACATCAAGGTCAAGGGTTTGGATCCCTGTACTGGCCAGCTGCCAAAATAAACAAACATATAAAAATGGTGCAGCCACTGTTTATCAATAAATTAAACACAGGATTACCATATCATTCAGCAATTCCACTCCTAGGTATATAAACAAAAGGATGGAAAATGAACTCAAAAAGATACTTGTACAAGAGCCAAAAAGTAGAAATAATCCAAATGTCCATCAACTGACGAATGTATAAACAAAATCTGGGATATCTGTACAGTGGAATATTATGCAGCCATATAAAGGAATTCAGTATTGACACATGCTACAACATGGATAAACTTTGAAAACATTATGCTAAGTGAAAAAGCCCAAACTAAAAGGCCACATATTATATGATTATATAAAAAGTCCAGAACAGGCAAATAAATAGAAAGAGCAGATTAGTAGTTGGTGGGGGCTGTAAGGCAGGGAGGTGGGAGAAAGCAATGAGGAGTCGGTGCTTAAAGCTCGTGGGGTTCCCTTTCGGGGAGATGTTTTGAAACTAGACATTGGTGATGGTTGTACAACATTGTAGAGTACTAACTGTCACTTGAATTGTACACTTTAAAATGGTAGATTTTCTGCTATGCGAATTTTACCACAATTTTAAATAAATAAAATTCAATTAGGAAACACAAAGGGGGGCAGTAGGTCCCAAATAAAATAAATTCTCTCCCATCACCTAAATTGTTGGTAATGATGCATCTTCACAGCTTATTTCTCCAGTGGGGGGGGGGGGGTTGGAGGTGAAGCGCTTTCTTTCATGTTTTCCTATTCTGGCATAAGCAGGTGTGCTAGCTGGGTTCTACCAGTATAAACGGAGTTCTGGATAAATTTCTGGACACACGCAAGCTCCCAAAACTAAGCCATGAAGACATAGAAAATCTGAACAGACCAATAACAATAAAGGAGATTGAAGCTGTTTTCAGAAGGCTCCCAACAAAGAAAAGCTCAGGACCAGATGGATTCACAGCAGAATTCTACCAAACAATCAAAGAGGAATTTACACCAATTCTTTACAAACTATTCCAAAAGACTGAAACAGATGCAAATCTCCCAAACTCATTCTATGAAGCAAACATCATCCTGATACCAAAACCAGGTAAAGGTATAACCAAAAAAGGAAACTACAGGCCGATATCCTTGATGAATATAGATGCAAAAATCCTCACTAAAATACTAGCAAACAGAATACAGCAACACATATGTAAAATTATTCATCACGATCAAGTGGGATTCATCCCAGGGATGCAAGGTTGGTTCAACATACGCAAATCAATAAATGTGATACACCATATTAATAAAATCAAACACAGGGACCATATGGTCATCTCTATAGATGCTGAAAAAGCATTTGATAAAATTCAACATTCATTCATGACAAAGACCCTCTATAAGTTAGGTATAGATGGAAAGTATCTCAACATAATTAAAGCCATATATGATAAACTCACTGCCAATATCATCCTGAATGGGGAAAAGCTGAAAGCTTTTCCTTTAAGAACAGGAACTAGACAAGGATGCCCACTCTCACCACTCCTGTTCAACATAGTGTTGGAAGTACTAGCCAGAGCAATCAGAGAAGAGAAGGAAATAAAGGGCATCCAGATTGGAAATTGGAAAAGATGAAGTCAAACTGTCCCTGTTTGCAGATGACATGATCCTATATATCGAACAAAGTAGCTCGATACAAAATCAACACACAAAAATCCGTAGCATTTCATTCTCCAATAGTGAACATGCAGAAAGGGAAATCAAGAAAGCCTGCCCATTTATAATAGCTACCAAAAAAATAAAATACTTAGGAATTGAGTTAACCGAGGATGTGAAAAATCTCTATAATGAGAACTACAAACCACTGCTGAGAGAAATTAGAGAGGATACAAGAAGATGGAAAGATATCCCATGCTCTTGGATTGGAAGAATCAACATTGTGAAAATGTCCATACTACCCAAAGTGATATACAAATTAAATGCAATCCCCATCAAAATTCCAATGACATTTTTCTCAGAAATGGAAAGAACTATCCAGACATTTATATGGAATAACAAAAGACCACGCATAGCCAAAGCAATGCTGAGCAAAAAAAATAAAGCTGGAGGCATAACACTACCTGACTTTAAACAATACTACAAAGCTATAATAATCAAAACAGTATGGTACTGGCATAAAAACAGACACACTGATCAATGGAATAGAATAGAGAACCCAGAAATCAACCCACACACCTACAGCCATCTGATCTTTGACAAAGGCACCAAGCCTATTCACTGGGGAAGAGACTGCCTCTTCAGCAAATGGTGCTGGGAGAACTGGATATCCATATGCAGGAGAATGAAACTAGACCCATACCTTTCACCATACACTAAAGTCAACTCAAAATGGATTAAAGAATTAAATATACACTCTGAAACAATAAAATGTCTTAAAGAAAACATAGGAGAAACACTTCAGGAAATAGGACTGGACACAGACTTCATGAATACGACCCTCAAAGCATGGGCAACCAAAGGAAAAATAAACAAATGGGATTATATCAAACTAAAGAGCTTCTACACAGCAAAAGAAACAATTAACAGAGTTAAAAGACAACCAACAGAGTGGGAGAAAATATTTGCAAAATATACATCTGACAGAAGATTAATATCCAGAATATACAAGGAACTCAAACAACTTTACACGAAAAAAACAAGCAACCCAATTAAAAAATGCCATTATATTGGCAAAAGAGCTAAGCAGGCATTTCTCTAAGGAAGATATACAAATGGCTAACAGATATATGAAAAAATGCTCAACATCACTCAGCATCCGGGAAATGCAAATGAAAACTACACTGAGATACCATCTCACCCCAGTTAGGATGGCTAAAATCCAAAAGACTCTGAACGATAAATGCTGGCGAGGTTGTGGAGAAAAAGGAACTCTCATACATTGTTGGTGAGACTGCAAAATGGTGCAGCCTCTATGGAAAATGGTATGGAGGTTCCTCAAACAATTGCAGACAGATCTACCATATGACCCAGCTATCCCACTGTTGGGAATATACCCAGAGGAATGGAAATCATCAAGTCGAAGGTATACCTGTTCCCCAGTGTTCATCGCAGGACTATCTACAATAGCCAAGAGTTAGAACCAGCCCAAATGTCCATCATCAGATGAGTGGATACGGAAAATGTGGTATATTTACACAATGGAATACTACTTAGCTATAAAAAAGAATGAAATACTGCTATTTGCAACGACATGGATGGACCTAGAGAGAATTAGATTAAGTGAAACAAGTCAGGCACAGAAAGAGAAATACCACATGTTCTCACTTATTGGTGGGAGCTAAAAATAAATACTTAAATACACACACACACAAAAAAAAAACTGGTGGGGGGAAGAAGAGATAACAATTACAATTCCTTGAAGTTGACACGACAAGCAAATAGAAAGGACATTGTTGGGGGGGAGGGGGGAGAGGGAGGAGGGAGGGAGGTTTCGGTGATGGGCCACAATAATCAACCACATTGTATATAGACAAAAAAACCCCAAACCAAACAAACAAAAAAAAAACGGAGTTCTGTAAACATGAATCCACCAGAGGTAAGCACAGTCTTGGTCCTCCCCAATAATGATGGTGAAACTCAATCTCATACAAGTCCTTACAAACAGACTTTTTAGAAGCTGGCATATCCTGGAAGAGATGCTATCCTGTCTCAAGAAATAAGGAGTCATAGGAATGAGCAGAGAGCTGGGGAAAAATAAACTCTTGTGTCCACATTTCTGGTAGGAAGCTATTCCCACAATAATCACATACATGGAACTGCCAAAGAGCAGGAGCATACAGCAAGTAATTGCAAATCTGATTTTTTAGATCTTGTCAGTAGCTACAGCTGATAGTAATCATGGCTGACACTACAACAAAGCCAAAAACAAGTAGGTATTCTTAGAAAATTATTTTTAAATTAGCAGCTAGACAAGTCTTCAAAAACATAGATGTGATGGCTCCCTTAAGAAAAAGCTAGTCCAAAGTTCCTTTCTTTCAGGAAAGGCCAAATATCCACCAATCTGACAGGCTGCTGAAACTGTGTTTTCCAGGATCCCTAGAAAATGACATTTCATAGCCTCAATTCGTAACTTACTTTTCTCATAACAATATGAACATTAGGAAATGAGAACTTTTTGGGCTCAAGTGTATTCCAGACCTACCTAGGCCTTTGTAGGATAAAAACCTTACCTTAGTTAAGCACACTACAGAATGGGGGAAAGAACAAGAATAAAACAAAACAGTTTTCCAGCCCAAGATTTGAGTAGGGTAAGAGTTGTGTCTATTTTACATGCCCTGGAGCTAGGAGCGGAGCCCTCATCCCATTTTTTAAAACCTGACTTCCTAACTTCTCGTTCATTCAGCATTTATGCTGCACCTACTGTATGTGAGACCCAGTGCTGGAAACAGTCATGGAAGACACAGTTCCTGCCCTCAGGGAGCTGGCAGTGTCCTAGGTGACTTGGCCGTGCAGACAAGTATCATAATACAAGGCAACGAGTGCCCTCACAGTGCTGGACGGGGGGAGTGGAGATGCTGGACAAGGGTCCTCCACTGATCATCAAGATGGAAACACTGGAGGAAGACCAGGTTTGGCAGGAACAAGGATGAGACCAGTTTCAAATGTGAGGCCTTTGAGTTGCCTCTGAGGCATTCATGAGGCCACAGACCCTGGTGTCTGAGAGGGTCCACGCCGGACATGCCACTTTGGACTCAGCTCACAGAAACCCATGGGCAGCAGGTAGACTGAGAAGCAGGCACCGTGCCTGGTGGTTCCTGGGAAACACCAGCGCACTGTCCGTGTGTTCAGCCAAAGGAGTCGTTTTGTCACACTGGAGCCAAGTCTTACACCTTCTGTGCATTTTTCACAGTACTTACTCTGGGCTGAAAACAGAGGACGTGGTTAAATACATAAAATTGTGTTTGTGCATTATATTTACTATTCTGTGCTGTGACTATCTTGTGCTGTATCTCCACGGCTGGAACATCTCATTTGTGACTGTCCACAGTGCCCAGCACTGAGCTCAGGACACAGTGAGTTTTCCAATAGCAGCTGAGATGAATTCCTCTATATTATTCTTTTAAAATGACAGAATAGGGACATCATTCCTATTGTCTTCCAGAAAGAAGACTCCACCCCAGACTCTAGAAGATATTGTGAACAAAGGTCTGTGACTTTATAGAGATGGAACATTGTAATTCCCTTAAGAAAAGAATTCAAGTTACCAGGGAATGGTTGAGGGACACTATGGCTGAGGACACGACAGAGTTCGAGGTTAACTAACTATCCACTCCAAACGTACAAAAATAGATTCCTCCAGTCCTCCTGGACCCAACTCTCCTTTGAATATCAAAATTGGCGACTGGGGAGGAGAAAGGCTTGTACTAGCATGGTGTTTGTTTCTTCTGTCTCAGACAAGATTTTGGATACAGGGGTCAGGGGGACATTTCTGAATGTTGGAAGAAATCTCATTATTTTTCAGAGTAGTTTGGGTGATTTCCTGTGAAAAAGAAGTTATAGTACCAAATGGTGAGGCAAAGAATTTGCAAGGGGGAAATAATAGATTTGTATCCTGAAAATCGATGGTATCTGTCTGTCCACATGCCAAAGGTCAATGGGCAGAACTGCCTAGGAAGCCTTAAAAGAGGGGCAGGGAGGGCTGAAAAGATTTGAAAGCAAAAATAGACACATGTAATGCTCCCCCACTGCGCCCGACAGCTGGAGTGGTAACAAACCAGACAGAAACAGCAACTGACAACTAGCGACACGACTGTCCTTCCACCTGCAACAGCAGCCTAGGTAAAGTGGGTAAAAATGGCTTATTCTGAAAATCAGTATTACATTACCATGTCTTGTTTACTTAGAAAAGTGGCAAAGCCCATTTCTAAAAATTCCTTTCCGTAGAAACTTCTGCGTCCAGGAAGATGGACTGGGTATGCTTTTTCCCATTCCTCCTGCTAAGTACAACACACAACCCTAGACACTACATGTAAAACAAACAAAAGACTCTGAAAAGGTGGAGAGGAGGAGGAAGACCAGCAAGGAACCACAGGGCATGAGAAAACTGGGTTCTCTTTTGGCTTCATATCCAAGACTTGGAGCTGAAGACAAAAATGTCCACAGGTACAGGCCGAAAAGCCTAGAAGAGGCCTCTTCTCTGTAGCCAAAGGGGCAGGAAAGGGGCAGCCTAGCAAAATAGACAACCTTCAGACCCTTACTACTCTTCTCCAGCCAAATACTCCAGGAAAAAGTGTGCCCCCACCCCCATGCCAACAAAGACCAAGTGGGGAGCCTAGTCTACCCCCCATTAGACTGTTGTGAGGCTCTCCAATGCCCCCACTGGGTAGGGTCAGAGAAGGTCAAGGAGTCTGGACAATGGTACCAGTCAGTAATGAGGCCCCTGCCCCCCTGTAATGTCAGTGGAGACCACTTGGGAAGAGACACAGGGAGACTGGGCTTCCATCCTCCACTCAGTGAAATAAGGAGGCACGTCTCCCCCTCCTCACTGGGATAGTGTCAGAGGGGCGATTCTGTACCCCTGGAAGTGTCAGAAGAAATCATTTGGAGAATAGTAACTCCCACCCCTGACCAGCAGGCATCCACAGAGGCCAAGTAGGGATAGGCTGCCATAAAGTCCAGAGTCATATTATATAACACGTAAAATGTCCCGGTTTCATCCCCAAATCACTTATCTTACCATGTACCAGGAAGATCTCAAACTGAATGTAAAAAAACCCAAAATAAAAAAATCAACAGATGTCAAATAAAAACTACCAAAGTGCATACAACTTGAGATAATTTTAATAGCCCTATAACTTTAAGAAAACTGAATTCATATGGTTCCACTGGAGAATCCTATCAAATATTTAAGGAAGACTTACCACCAATTCTACATAATCTCTTCCAAACTACAGAAGAGAAAGGGACACTTTCTAATTCATTTATGAAGTTAGTATTATCACCATGATACCAAGCCAAACAGAAACATTACAGAAAAAGAAAACGACAGTCCAACATCTCTTATGAACATAGCTGCAAAAAACCTTAACAAATTATCAGTAAATGAAACTCAGCGATATACAGCAAGAATTGTGCAACGTCAGCAAGTGGAGTTTACTCCGGGGATGCAGGGCAGGTTCAATAATCCACCATGTTAACAGGCTAAAGAAAAGAAAATCACATGATCATATAAGTTGATGCAGATAAAGCATTTTACAAAATTCAACACCCATTAATGATTTAAAAATAAGCAAACAAATAAAAAACTTCTTAGCAAATTAGGAATAGAGGGGAACTTCCTCAAGTTGACAGAGTATCTACAAAAAAACCTACAGCTAGGGCCGAGCCCGTGGCGCACTGCTGGGAGCACAGCGACGCTCCCACTGCGGGTTCAGATCCTATATGGGAATGGCCGGTGCACTCACTGGCTGAGTGCCGGTCACGAAAAAGACAAAAAAAAAAAAAAAAAAACCTACAGCTAACACTATACTTTATGATGAAAGACAGAATGCTTTCCCCTAAAACTGGGAACAAGGGAAAGATGTCTATTCTCACCACTCTTATTCAGCACAGTGCTAGAAGTTCTAGCAAGTGCAACAAGGCAAGAAAAGGAAATAAAAGGTGAAAGGATCAGAAAGGAATAGAAGTGTGCCTATTTGCAGATGAGAAAAATCCCAAGAAATACATATACACATACACATATATATGTATGTATATATATACACACACACATAAGGGTACTTCAAAAAGTTTGTGGAAAATGGACTTAAGAGATAATCTGAATCTTTTTCCATGAACTGTTTGAAGACCCCATCTATGTATGTACATATATAAAACTCCTAGTACTGAGTGAATTCAGCAAAGTTGCATGACATAAGATCAACATACAAAAATCGATTGTATTTCTATATACTGGCAATGAATACATGGACCCTGAAATTTAAAATACAATGCAATTTGTGATTGCCCAAAAAATATATGAAATACTTCAGTATAAATCTAGCAAAAACATTTACAGGACTTGTATGCTGAGAACTACACAATGTTGATGAGAGAAATCAAAGAAGATTTAAATAAATAAAGAAACTTGCCATTTTTATAGATTGGAAGACAACATAGTAAAGATGTTAGTTCTCTCCAAATTGATATACAAATTTAAGGAAATTCTTGTCAAAATCCAAACAAGATTTTTTGGAGCTACAGACAAGATTATTCTAATAATATATATAGAAAGGCAAACAGTTTTTGGAAAACTTTTTCAATTTTGGAAAGAATCAGCTTACATGATTTCAAGACTTATGACATAGTTACAGTAATCAAGACAGTGTGGTACTGGTGGGGGAATAAACACATTGGACTAGCATAGAGAGTAATGGAATAGAATAGAATAGAGAATCCCAGAACAGACCCACGCAAACATGGCCATCTAACTTTTGATGAAGCAATTCAGTAGAAGAAAGCCTTTTCAACAAATGGTGCTGGAATGAGAAAGAAAAGTGCACTAGAGCTATCTAAGGAATGTGAGGTCTGCTAAATTTAACAGGCCCAGAGAGGTGTGAGGATGGGGCTTCACCCTGGTCTGGGATAATTTCTAAACAGCATGGTCTAGCAGCAGTTTCTAGACTAGCTGCTGCCACCAACAGGTATAGATTACCCAAATGTCATCACTAGTTGTACAATGTGACTGCTGTAGGTTGGATGCCCCCACAACCTCACTGAGGCTTAATCCCCACTGAAACTGTTGAGGGTGGGAAATACTATTACGGTAATTGAAAGGTGGGGCCTTGAAGAGGTGATTAGTTTATAGGACCATGCCATAGAGAATGGATTAATAATTGTGGTCAGGGGTGTGGTTCTGAGAGTTTAAAGAGCACATGAGAGGTTAGTCTTTCCCTGCTCCACAATTTTCTGCTATGTGAGACCCATGGGTCACTGCTGCCACCACCAAGACCCTCACCAGATGTGTTCCCTGGAATTTGGACTCCCCAGCCTCTGGAACTGTAAGCAATAAATTTTGTTTTCTTTATAAATTACTCAGTTCCAAGTATTTAGTTACAAGCAACAGAAATGGACCAATACAGTGATCCTCACTTTTTTTGTAGAAATGTTCTTGGAATTTACGATGCAAAGAGCAATGTATAGCCAATGTGTAGCTTATGCTATTTTGGCGAATCAATGTGAATTCTTGACACACAACTTTGGAACTGCCACTGCTCACCCCCACTACTTCTCCCTTTAAAAATATGTTTCTAATTGCTGCCAAGCAGAGCACATCTTCAAGGTAACATGAATTTGTGATTCCCAGTCTGCAGTCCTCAAACTTGGCCCAAATAAACTTATTATTTTATATATTTTTGCCTCAGTTTCTTCCTTAGGTCAATAGGAGCAACTATACATACATAAACAAACAAACAAAAAAGAATTGCTATCTACATCTCAGACCTTACACAAAATTAATTCAACATGGATCACAGACTTGAAAGTAAAATATAAAATGATATAAGTTTTAGGGAAAAAAATAGGAGAATATCTTTGGGATCTAGGGTTATGCAAAGAGTTCTTAGACTTGATACCAAAGGCAAAATTCATCAACAAAAATTGATAATCTCAACTTCACTAAAATTAAAAACTTTCACCTTAGAAAGATTCTACTACAAGCCTGAAAGGAGAAGCTACAAAGTAAGAAAAAATATTTGTAAACCATACATCTGACAAAGGACTAATATCTAGAATATAGAAAGAACTCTCAATACTCAACAGAAACAAAACAAAGAATTCAATTAGAAAATGGGCAAAAGACACGGAATTATGTTAAATGTCTATTTAGACAGAAAGAATATACAGATGGCAAATAAGCACATGAAAAGATGTTCAACATCATTAGCTATAGTAAAATGAAAAATTAAAACCACAATGATGTATCACTAAACACCTATCACAATAGCTAAAATTTTTTTTAAAAAGAAAAAAAGGAATGTTGGCAAATATGGCAGAATTTCATTCCTTTTTATGGCAGAGTAGTATTCCATTGATGGAGTTTGGATGTGTTGTCCCCTCCAAAACTCATGTGGAAATTTGATCTCCAATGTGGCAGTGTTAGAAACTGACTGAGTCATGGGGGCGGATCCCTCATGAATGGATTAATGCTCTCCCTGGGGGAGGAGGGGTAGTGAGTGAGTTCTCGCTCTATTAGTTCCCATGAGAGCTGATTGTTTAAAGGACCGTGGCACCTCTTCTCTCTCTCCCTCTCTCGCCATGTGAGCTGCTTGTACCCACCGGCTGCCTGCCACTTTTCCGCCATGAATAGAAGCAGCCTGAGGCCCATGCCAGATGCAGCTGTCCCAGAATCATAAGCCAAATAAACCTCTTTCCTTTATAAATTACTCAGTCTCAGGTATTTCTGTTATAGCAACACAAAATGGACTAAAACATCCATTAAGTACATATTCCACATTTTCCTCATCCAGTCATCCAACAAAGCACATTTAGGTTGGTTCCAACTCTTGGCTATTGTAAATAGAGCTGTGATTAACATGGGAGTGCAGGTATCCCTTTGACTTGATGATTTCCATTCCAGCAGGACTGCTAGATGGTATAGCAGTTCTATCTATAGCTGTTTGAGGAACCTCCATACTGTTTTCCATAATGGCTGCACTAATTTACAATACAACCAACAGTGTAAGAGGGTCCCCCTTTCTCTGCATCCTCACCAGCATTTGTTATTCTCTGTCTTTGATACTGACCAGTCTAACTTGCATGAGATGATATCTCAATGTGGTTTTGGTTTGTGTTTCCCTGACTCTTAGTGATGCTGAGCATTTTTCATCTGTCTGTTGGCCATTTCTATATCATCCTTTGAGATATACCTATTCAGCTCCTTTGTCCATATTTTAATTGCGTTCCTTGTTTTTTTACTGTCAAGTTGTTTGAATTACTTGTATATTCTGGATATTAATCCCTTGTCAGATGCATAGTTTGCAAATATTTTCTCCCATTCTATAGGTTGTCTTTTCACTCTGTTAACTGTTCTGTTTACTGTGCAGAAGCTTTTTAGTTTGATATAATCCCATTTGTTTATTTTTTCTTTTGTTGCATATACTTCTGGGGTCTTATAAAGTCCTTGCCCAGTCCTACTTACTGAAGTGTTTCCCCTAAGTTTTCTTTTAGTAGTTTTATAGTTTGGGGTCGTATATATGTCTTTAGTTCATTTTGAGCTGATTTTGGTATATGGTGAGAGGTACAGGTCTAGTTTCATTCTTCTACACACAGATGTCCAGTTTTCCCAGCACCACTTATTGAAGAAGCAGTCCTTTCCCCAATGTATGTTCCTGTAGCCCTTGTCAATTATCAGCTGGCTGTAAGTATGTGGGTTGATTTCTGCATTCTATTTTCTGTTACATTGGTCTGAGTGTCTGTTTTTATGCCAGTACCATGCAGTTTTGGTTACTACAGTTTTTTAGTGTAATTTGAAGTCAGGCAGTGTATGCCTCTGGCTTTATTTCTTTTGCTCAGGGTTGCTTTAGCTATTTGGGAGGTCTTTTGTTGTTCCATGTGAATGTTAGGATTGCTTTTCCTATTTCTGTGAAGAATGTCATTGGTATTTTGATGGGGATTGCACTGAATTTGTAGATTACTTTGGTTAGTATGGACATTTTCACAATGCTAATTCTTCCAATCCAAGAGCATGGAATATCTTCCCATCTTTTTGTGTCATCTTTAATTTCTTTCACCAGTGATTTGTAGTTCTCATTGTAGAGAATGAAAATGATTTCATGTCCTTGGTTAAAGTGATTTCTAGGTATTTTATTTTGGGGTGACTGTTGTAAATGGGCTTGATTTTTGGATTTTTTTCTGCTAATTCATTATTGGAGTATAAAAAAAGCTACTGACTTTTGCATGTTGATTTTGTGTCCTGCAGCTTTACTGAAATTGTTTATCAGAGTTTTTTTGGAAGAGTCTTTAGGTTTTTCTCTTTATAGGATCATGTCATCTGCAAACTGTGACAGTTTGACTTCGTCTTTTCCAATCTAGATGCCCTTTATTTCTTTCTCTTACCTGATTGCTCTGGCTAGTACTTCCAATACTATGTTAAACAAGAGTGGTGAGAGTGGGAATCCTTGTCTTGTTCCCATTCATTCAGGATGATATTGGTGGTGAATTTGTTGTATATGACTTTTCTTGTGTTGAGATATACTTTTTCCTCCTATACCTAGTTTGCTGAGAGCCTTTATCATGAAGGGATGTTGAATTTTATCAAATGCTTTTTCTGCATCTGTTGAGATAATTGTATGGCTTTTTGTCCTTGATTTTGTTGATCTGGTTTATCCATTTTGTTGATCTGGATGAATCCCAATTGATCATGGTATACAATTTTTTTGGTGTGTTGCTGTATTTTTAATTAATTAATTATTTATTTATTTAGTGCATAAGATCATGTTGCTGTAATCTGGTTGCAAATATTTTGTTGAGGATTTTTTTGTCTATGCTCATCCGAGATATTGGCTTGTAGGTTTGTGTTTTTGCTGAATCTTTTCCCGGGTATCAGGGAGATGCTGATCTCATAGAATGAGTTTGGGAGAATGGCCTCTGTTTCAATTTTTTGGAATAGTTTGAAGATAATTGGTATTAATTCCTTTTTAAGAGTTTGGTAGAATTCAGCAGTGAAGCCATCTGGTCCTGGGCTTTTCTTTGTTGGGAGACTGCTGATCACTGCTTCAATCTCATTGCCTGTTAGTGGTCTGTTCAGATTTTCCCTTTCTTCTTGCTTCAGTTTTGGTAGTTTGTATGTGTCCAAAAATGTATCTATTTCCTCCAGGTTTTCAAATTTGTTGGCACGCAGATGTTTTTAATAGTGTCTAAAGGTTCTTTGTATTTCTGAGGTATTGGTTTTAATGTCTCCTTTTTCATTTCTGATTCTTGTTATTTGGGTCTCCTCTCTTCTTTTTTTAGTTAGCATAGGTAATGACTTGTCTATTTTGTTAACCTTCTCAAAAAATTTTTTGTTTCATTGATCATTTATATGCTTTTTGGGGGTCTCCATTTCATTTAGTTCTGCTCTGATCTTAATTATTTCTTTCGATCTACTAATCTTGGGATTGGATTGTTCTTGTTTTTCTAGTTCTTTGAGGTATAGAGTAAGGTTTTTTATTTGAAATTTTTCTATTCTTTTGATGTAAGCATTTATTGCAATAAACTTCCCTCTTAGTACTGCTTTTGCAGTATCCCACAGGTTTTGGTATGATGTGTCTTTATTTTCGGTAGTTTCAAGAAATTTTTTGATTTTCTGTTTAATTCCTTCTTGGACCAATATGTCATTCAGGAGCATGTTAACTTCCATGTATTGGTACAGTTTCCTGAGTTTTGCTTGTTATTGATTTCTAGTTTTAATCCATTGTGGTCTGAAAAGGTACTTGAAATGATTTCAATTTTTAAAAATTTGGTGAGATTTGATTTGTGACCTAATATATGGTCTATACTGCAAAATATTCCATGGGATGATGAGAAAAAAGTATATTCTAGGTCCAGTTGGTCTAAAGTATAGTTTAAATCCTGTATTTCTCTGTTGATTTGTTGCCAAATGACCTGTCCAGTGCTGAGAGGGGGGTGTTCAGGTCTGTTGCTATTATTGTATCAGGGTCTATTTCTTTCAGGCCTACTAGTGTTTGCTTTATGTATCTGGGTACTCCAGTGTTGGGTGCAAATATATTAATGACTGTTATGTCTTCTTGCTGGATAGATCCCTTTATCATTAAATAGAGGCCTTCTTTGTCTCTTTTTATGGTTTCTGGTTGAAAGTTTATTTTATCTGATAGAAGAATAACTAGTCCTGCTTGTTTTTTGTTTCTCTTTACATGGTATGTCTTTTTCTATCCCTTCACTATTAATCTATGTGTCTTTACAGGTGAG
The DNA here is from genome assembly GCF_027409185.1 of Cynocephalus volans. NCBI lineage: Eukaryota > Metazoa > Chordata > Mammalia > Dermoptera > Cynocephalidae > Cynocephalus > Cynocephalus volans. The sequence continues at coordinate 84,506,042 of NC_084466.1, read as the reverse complement.
GTGAGTCTCTTGAAGACAGCATATAGTTGGGTCTAACTTTTTAAACCAGTCTGTGTCTTTTTAGTGGGGAGTTAAATCCATTTACATTTAGGATTGTTACTGAAAGGTACCATCATACTTCTGGCATTTTATCAATTTTCATTTGGGTGTTTTAATTATCTTTCACTCTTTTCTTCCCCTTTTATTGTTTGTCTTTGATGTTTGTAGGTTTTTTGAGGTGGTAAGGGGACTTGAACACACCTCTCAGCATTGGACGGATCTTCTAGGCAACAAATCAATAGAGTAACCATTACTCATTCAGAAGGAGAAAAGAAATCTAGGGTTATCAGAGGTGGGAGAGGTGAGGAAGAGGGGCAGGAGGAGAGATTGGACTAGGGGCATAAAGAATAAGTATAACTTGTAACAATATAAATGCAAGTAATATTGATTTGATCAACATATGTCAACATTGAACTCCAAAAATATGTATAATCAATTATGATTCAATAAAAATTTAAAATAAATAAGCAAAACAAAAGATTTAGTTTTTTTTTTTTCTTATTTACATTTTTGTTCTACTAGTGGGTTTTGTTCTTTCTTGTGTATTTGTGGTAGTGATTATCATTTCTTGGATTCCAGATGCTGGACTCCCTTGAGGATGTCTTGCAGGGCTGGTCATGTGTGTGAACTCCCACAGTTTTTGTTTTTCTGGAAAATAACTATTTCTCTCTCACTTATGAAGGACAGCCTTGATGGGTACAGTATTTTTGGCTGGCAGCTTTTTTCTTTTAGTATTTTGAATATATCATCCCATTTTCTTATGGCCTGTAGAGTTTCTGTTGAGAAGTCTGCTGTTAGTCTGATAGAGGCTCCCTTACAGGTGACTTGACACTTTTTCTCTTGCTTCTTTTTAAGATTCTTTCTTTGTCTTTGAGCTTTGCCAGTTTTGACTGTAATGTGTCTTGGAGAGGATCTTTTCGGGTTGACTCTGTTTGGGGATCTTTGAGTCTCCTGGATTTGAAGGTCAATGTCTCTTTCCCTATACCTGGGAAGTGTTCGTTTTTATTTCATTGAATAGGTTTTTCATGCCTTTTCCTTTCTCCTCCCCTTCTGGAACACATGATTCAAATGTTTGTGTGCTTAAAGTTGTCTGCTAACTCTTTTAGATTTTCTTCATTTTTAAAAATTTGTTTTTCCTTTTTCTGACTGCCTGGGTTATTTCGAAAAGACTATCAGAAATTCTTTCTTCTGCTTGTTCTGGCCTGCTGCTTAAGCTCTCGGTTGTGTTTTTTATTTTGTTGAGTGAATCTTTCAGTTCCATGAGTTCTGCTATGTTCTTTTTTTAGGTATTAATCTCTTTGTAAATTTCCTCCTTCATATCCTGGTTGTTTTTAAAAATTTTTATTATGTCATCTAATTGAGTCTTCTCATCTCATTGAGTTTCCCTAAGACTCAGAAATTTCTTTCAGTCATTCCTTTTGCTCAGAATTCCTTTTCAGTCATTTCAAGGGTTTCCTGCTCTATAGGGGCTGATATTTGAGAATTACTGGATTCTTCTGGTGGTGTCATATTTTCTTGGATTTTCAAATTTCTAGTGTCTCTACATTTATGTCTAGTCACCTGGTACAGCAGTTACTTCTTCTATTACTCTGGAGTGGGCTTTGAGAAGAGAGACTTCCTCTTCTGTTTCCAGTCTCCACTGGTTATTCTCCTTGTGTCAATGCAATTGAATAGCTGGTGTGCTGCCTGCACAGTGGCTGTGGCTGTGATGGTGAGCCACTTTTGCAGCAGTTGTGACTGCTGGGGTAGGCCACCCATGGCTCCTGCTTAGGGCCCCATGCATGCTCCTGTGCCTTCTGCTGGGCTTGGGGGCTGCCCATCGCTCCTGCCTAGGACCCTGGGCATGCTCCTGGCAATTTCTTTAAAAACCAAACATACCACAACCTTGTGAAAATATTAAAAGCCATTGATATACACACATTAAAACAGTAAAGTTTATGTGCTCGAATTATTTCTAAAAAAAAAAAAAAATCAGATAAATCTAGGCTATTGTGCAGCCCAAATAGCCAACCCACAGAATCATGAGCTAAAGAGATGGTTGTTATTATTGCCATGGCCCTCTCTCTCCACAAAGCACACTCCAGAGTAATAGAAACATCTGCTTTACAAAGTAGGGAAGGCCTTGATCACACATGTCTCACTACTGGACAGATCATCTAGGCAACAAACCAACAGAGGAACAGTTAATCTATCAGATGGAGAGAACAAATCTATGGTTATTAGAGGGGAGATGGGCAGGGAGAAGCGGGGAGGCAGAGGAAGAGGGGGAAGGGAAAAGAGGGGAGGGGGAGGAAGAGTGGGAAGGGGAGAGTTTGGATAAAAGGCATAAAGAATAAGTATGACTCATAATAATTAATATGCTAATAAAAAATTAAAAAAACTAAAAACAAAAAGCAAAATAAAAAAATACACACACAAAACCTAAATATATAACTATCATAAACCTAGCTATTGCATTCCTCGGTATTAATCTCAGGAAAATGGAGACTTACTATTCACACAAAAACTTGTACAAAAGTTTTTGTAAGAGCTTCATCTGTAATAGCCCCAAACTGGAAACCCAGTTGTCCTTCAGTGAGTGAATGGTTAAATGAAGTGTGGCACATCCAATACCATGCAATTCTATTCTGCAGTAAAGAGAAACAAACTATTGATACATGAAACAACCTGGATGAATCTCCAGAGAATTATGCCCAGTGAAAAAAGGTCACTCACTACAGGAAGGCTATACATTGTATAATTCTGTTTACATAATGGTACTTCAAACAGCTCACGGAAAAATAGAATTAAAAGATAATACGAATCTTTCCATGAACTCTTTGAAGACCCCTTGTATACTTTTTTTGAAATGACAAAACTGTAGATATAGAGCCTAGATTAACGGTTTCCAGGAGCTAAGGATGAAGTAGAAAGTAGGGGTGGCTATAAAAGCACAACATGACGAAATCCTTGTGGTGATGGAAATGTTTTGTAGGTTGACTGTATCAATGTCAATTTCCGGGCTATGATATTGTAACACAGTTTTGCAAGATGGTTACCACTGGGGGGAAAGTGGGTAAAGGGTACAGGGGATCTTTCTGTATTATTCTTTACAACTCAAGTGAAGCTGCAATTATCTCCAAATAAAATGTTTAAATTTTTAAAATCCCTGTTTTTACATTTTCCTTTCCATTTCATGTTTCTCTGCAGTTATCCCTCTCTAAGCAGTGCTGAGAAACACTATCTCATCAAGCTTCCCTTAAAGGGGTTGGGGAGCCCCTCTCCTACATCTCTTGCAGGAACGGTGCCCAAGGGGAGATCTGTCCACCCCAGGCAGAGCCATCTGACCTCATTAGCCGAGCAGGCAGAGTAGAATTTGAATGACAGCCCAGGCACATATGGAAACCATTACCTCATTCCAGGACTTGCAAGGAGGTAGTGAGGCTGGTCTCAAGTAAGGCTGAGCACCATGGTACAGAGAACCTATGAAAAGGTCAGGATGGAGTCATGGGGCTGCCAGGAACAGATAAATTAGCAGGGCACCTAGTTGACCTGCAGAGGCCCCAGGCGAAATGCTGTGTGGTGGGCTGAAAAGGCCCGAGGGCAATGGAGCGAGTGAGAAACAGTCTAGGCTCTATGCATTTACAAGTAGGGGGCACTTGGGTAAAGGACAAAATACAAGGGCTAAGTCTGAAGGACAAAAATGAAGGGCTAAGTCTGTCACAAAGGTGCAGCTTTGTAAGCAGAAAGTTCGTCTATTAAATTTCTACGTCCACAAATAGGACCATGCTCAAAATCAAACAATAAATGCAAGGATCCTGGCTTCTTCTCAGTTTCCTACTACACTTCCCCTCCCCCACTCTGTTCTGGCCCTGCGGTGTTCTTTGCGGTTCCTTGAACACTAAATATTTCCCCACCTCAGGGCCTTTGCACCTGCTCTCTCTCTGCCTGGGATGTTTTTCCCTCTGACACTGCTCCCTCCATCAGTTCACTCAGACCAGCCTCCTCCGACCCATTTACTATAGAGCTCCCCCTCCTAATCACTCTATACCCATACCCAGCTCTGCTGTTCTGTATTACACTTTGCACTACATAGTTCATGTTTATTGTCCGTGTTCCTTACTAGAATATAAGTTCTATAAGGGCAAACATTTTGCTTTTTGTTTACAGCTATATACTTGATGCTCAAAACAGTGCCAGGTACATAGCACATGCTTAAGAACTATTTGCTGGAGTGGTGAAGAAAGGAGTAAATGCAGGCTGGGCTGAGTACAAAAGCAAAGACAAAGAGGGGGACGGACGGCAAGGTCACAGGGCCCTTCCTTCATCTTCCTCCCACCAAAGGCTCCTGCAAGCACATCCTCAGAGCCATTTCCAAGATTCAGATTCTTCCCGGAAGGGAAAGGGAGGAGCTGGCCTGCTGAAAGTCCAAGATTTGGTCTAATCGAACTTCTTCTTAAAAAAGAGAATTTCCAGGGCCACAGGACTACCACATACATCCTAACTGTGCCAAAGAAAGCAGACATTCCTCAGACAGATGCACGTGCAGGGAAAATACAGGAAAATGGTCAGGGCCCCTCAGATGTTCAGAATCTTGCCAAGCACTTGACATAAACATGCACATGCACCCAGGTGTTCCTTGGTTACTGTCTAATGTAATTGCACATGTGTGCCCAGGTGTCCTGGGTTATGGACTTAAGTATAAAGGACAAGTGGCTCTGATCCACAGGGACACCCCTGCCCTTGGGGGGGGCACTACTGCTGCTGGAGGCTGTTGCTGCCATGACCCCAGGATTCCCCGAGAGGCCACCACTGCTGCTGCTACTGCTAAGGACTGAGTTCGTGTCATCTGCCAATGGCTCCTGGGATCTTTCCCAATTACTTAGCGTGGACCTGCATGGAAGCGGTCTACGACCCAGTCAGGCATGTGAAGGGTCTGGTGACCCAGTGTGTACAATGGGTTTGAAAGGTCTGAGCCCTAGCCCTGATAATACAAATGGAAACTTAGTATAACTAAAATAATGACATGTTTCGGCTTTAGTTATGAATTGCCTGACCAGACAATTAACGTAGCCATGGCCCTAACCTGACAACTGGTGTAGTCGTGTAGCTTTACACACAGGGTGGCTGAGAGTTACTGTCCTGTTCACTGGAAACCATGATTTCAGCCCACGTCAAAGTTCACCCTCATGTCAAGCATGAGAGCAACGGCCTCACTTAAGGGACAAGTACGTACGTGGAAGTGATGAAGGAGGAGAGAAGAGAACTCGGGAGGGTGGGAAGAGTGTTCATAAAAAGGTAAAGATCATCATAAAGGGTTTGATGGCTGCAGATAATAAAAAATGGCACAGGTGACAGGAAGAAGCAAAGGGAAAGTCAGACAAGCTAAGGACAGTTTTTGAATAATGGTGCCTTTGGGGCTGGAATACAGTTTCCCAAGGGTATAGCTGGTAGCTTTATTATGTAAAACACTGAAAATTAAACATGACTTCGCAAAGCACCTATTGTGTCAAGGTAAAGATGGGGGAAAGGGACTTAACAGTATTTTTTAGTGAAATTCTTTTAATGTGAACTGGCCCTTATATGAAAAATAAAACCAATTTGCTTATTGGCTCTTAAGAAGATTTGAATCAGGTTTGAAACTATTGATACCTTTCTCATGAACATTATGCTCTTTCAAAATAGTAAAACTTTCTAGGCCCATTAAGCTGCAAATTAATTGCAATACAAATAACTTTCCCTGCATGGTCTCTCCTCTTTTCCTAGCCCCTCCTTCAGTGCACACAGGGTCCAGATCTGGGCAGTATACACCTCACTTTACAAATTCAAATAAGCATCCAAACAAACAGAATAATTCAAAGCCAGCAGGAAGGACCCCTGACTTGACTGTTGAAGTAATTAAAGAAAGATGAGCTTCACCACCGATTAACCTCCTAAGCACTAATTAAAGATAATGAGGGTTCAAGGTGCTTGCTCAGCCTGACCTCCATGTCCTGCTGGAGTTCACCAACAGTCTGACAGCCTGTGCAAGACTTGCAGAGAGGAAAAGGGTAAAGTGGATGCAGGTGCCTGCTGCACGCCATCTCCCTGGGAAAGAATACAATAAACTCTCTCCATAAGAATTACACAGGACAGCTGAAGGTGTATGTGAATTGGGTTTTCAAATCAGCAACGTGAAGACAGCAAGTGGGCAGCAATTTTCCAAGCAAGGCCACACCTGGGGAAAGTTCTATGTGCAACCAGCAGGCCCCGCAACACCGCTGCCTCTTTATTTTCAGTCATGTTACTGTTGAAATTTAAGGTACATGGAAGGGTGAATTAGTGTTCAGGTATCTGCTGCTGTGTGAAGGCTGTCCAGATCAAGAACCGTGCCTGTAGTTGGGTTGCAATGGACTAAAAAACACGACCCTAACTGTAGTGGATTGAATTATGTCCTCCCAAAACTCACTGAAGCTTGAATTGTGTTCCCCAAGTTTCATGAAACTTAGCCCCCACTGTGACTGTTAAGAGCATGGGAAATCCTAATATGGTAATTGAAAGGTAGAGCTTTAAAGAGGTGATTGGATTGTAGGACCTTGCAGTAGTGAATGGATTAAAAATGGTGGGCAGGGGCGTGGTTCTGAGGGCTTTAAAAAGAAGAGAGTCTGTCTCTCTCTTGCTCTCTCTGCTTCCATCATCTTACAATGTGAGACCCCTGGGTCACGGCTGCCACCACCGGATGGACTTTGGACTTCCCAGCCTCAGAAACTGTAAGCAATAAATTTCGTTTTCTTTATAAATCACCCAGTTTCAGGTATTTTGTTACAAGCAACACAAATGGACTAATACACCAACCCTGCATGGCTAGTGGCTGCAGTGGCCTTGGCAACGTCTGGAATCCCCTCTGGGCCTCGTGTTTAACGAGGCAGCTTCAAGGTGGCAGCGCAGAGTGAGGCGATGGCACGCTGCCTGCCAGCCTCTTCTTTCACTGCTTTTAAAGCAGGGTTTACTTAAAACAGAACTGCACATGGACAGACAATGCTAAAGGGCTATTTGGAGGTCAGTGCCCTTGCCTTCCTGCAGGTAGAACAGCTGCTAAACCTGCCCAGTATTTCTGCCAAACCTCTTTTAAAATTTCAAAATAAGATGACTGTCCACATCGTTGCTTGTTCATATTTTCCAGTTGGGAGAAGAGTTCTCATTGAAAAGCATCACCTGGGCCCCACGAAGTAAGGCTGTCCCGACAGGTCTGGCTATATCACCTTACTCTTGGTACCTCCCCGTCTGTGGAAAAATTCAGGGCAACTGATGATGGGATGAGAGCCCTGGTATAAAATAACAGTACTGGCCAGTTACCTCAAATTGGTTAGAGCACAGCCTTGTAACACCAAGGTCAAGGGTTCAGATCCCCAGACTGGCCAGCTGCCAAAAGAAAAAAAAAGTGTTGGTGAAACTGTAAATTAGTGCCACCATTATGGAAAACGGTATGGAGGTTTCTCAAACAACTACAGATAGATCTACCATCCAATCCAGCAATTCCACTGCTGGGCATAAACTCAGAGGAATGGAAATCATCATGTTGAAGGGATACCTGCACTCCCATGTTAAACACACCTCTATTTGCAATAGCCAAGATATGGAACCAACCTAAATGTCCATCACTGGATGACTGGATAAGGAAAATGGTATATATACACAATGGAATACCTCTCAGCCACAAAAAAGAATGAAATTTTGCTATTCGCAGTAACATGGATGAACTTAGAGAAAATTATGTTCAGTGAAATAAGCCAGGCACAGAAAGAGAAATATAACATGTCCTCACTCATAAATGGGAGCTAAAAAATAAACAAATAAATTTAAAGAAGAATGAAAGAAACAAACAAAAAAGAAACAACCATCACAGTAATTCCTTAAACTTTCAGAAGAACAGAACTGTGGTTATTAGAAATGGGAAAGGGGGAAGAGGAGGGGGTTATCGAGAAATTGGTAAAGGGTCACAAAGAATGATTACATTTTGTAAAGATGAATATACTAATCATCCTGATTTGGTCATCATATATTGCACACAGGTACCGATACTTAACTCTGTAACATACAACTGTGCACTTCCTCTGCTTAACTGGTAAGAAATCCTAATTTGCCCTAGGCTTTCTGGGCAGTCTCCCCATCACTCTATTAAAACACTTTTCACATTGCATCCCCATTCTTTTATCTACTTGTCTGCAATTTTTACTTTACTGTTTATTTATTTCTTCACTGCCCAGCTCAATCTCTGGCTAATTGTGAGGGTTTGACATTAAATTCTTGTCTAGATTAGCATCACCATACAGGATGACAACACTGCCACCTTTACGTTAGCAACTATAAAAGAAGAAGCATGTGTGGAAAATTCCCAGCAGCTCTGCTTTTAGCCAAGTTGACCCCTAAAGGTTAGGAAGAAAACTCATCAAGATTCTGCAAGAGAAATCTACTTTTAGAGCATGATCTACAACAGGATGTGCCCACCCATAGGCATTGAAAAAAATCATGATGATATTTGCAGAGCTGGTGTTTTAATTCTTACAAAAAATTTTGTAAGAATTAGGATGTAAATGAGTAACGGACTATAAATGCAAAAATAATTAAAAGGGTATGATCTTTGCTCCTAGATGGGTAGACAGTGTTTTGGGAGAACAAGTGATAAACTTTACTACCAACTCTATGATCAGGTTTTTCCTTTTGCTGTTGTTGCTCCATTTTCTTTAGTTCTTCTTGTTAATCGTACGAAGCATATGAGAAATTCTGCTCAATGTATACGTATCAGTTGTTAAAAACGTCAAAATACCTTCTGCTGACACTAACATGAAAGCAGCATAGAAAATCAAAACGGGCAATCAGAAGGCATACCCCAGAGCCTCTACAACACTGCAAATGATGTCATAAGTTGGACACGCTCCAATAGAGCTATAGAAAAACAAAAGTCAGAAGACACAAAACCTGTGCATGGTATAAGCCTCTGTGTTCAAGAAAGAAACAAATGCAAGGGATAAAGCAGTGACAAACTGTGGAGTGAACTTGATGGGATGCTGTGGTTATGTCCTTTGAGAATATTACACAAAAAGGAAGAGGAAGAAAAGGTTGCTCCAAATGGAGCAATAAGAACTGAGGATCTAAAGTACGTAGAGGCACAGATGTCTGCTGGGCCTAAGGGAAGAATTCCCTGAAGATCCTCCAGAAATTTCTATCTGGAATCAGATGGTGCACTTTGTAGACATTCCTCACAAAGCAGTACAGGTGCAAATCAATTACACACACTGGTATCCTCAAAAACAATAATCCAGTGTATCTTCATATCCAAATACTGAAGAAACTGAAGTGAAAAACTTCGAGGAACAGCAGAAATGTCTTCAGCTGGCTGCATTTTGACTGCGTGGTTTATGGGTACAAGAAGCAGAGGCCAAAATGCAGCAGAGATGTGCGGCTGCAGCATTTCTCTGGGTTATCAAATAAAAAGTGTACTTGGATTTTATGTAGAAAAGTCATGTGTCTCACATGCTTCAGTTTACTGAACATCTTTAGATGTTTGGTTACAGAATATGACCAATCTGTGCAGTGACATGGCTGAGAGCTTGTGCACAGGCCAGCGCAGAGGGCTCTTTCTTTTGAGTGCTTTGGTGACTGTCATCGGCAGCATGTGAAAGGCGCTGTGCATGAATTGGGAACATGCAAAAGGGCTTTGTCTCCAGCTTGGACAATTCTTCAGTTTTCAACGGATTTGTGAGGATGGCGAAAAGATGATAGCATAGACAATGAGCCCAAAGTTCCACATGACAAAAGTGTTTTCAGCAAGTTCCTGTCCTCAGTTCATTTTAAAAAGCAAATGTTTTCTGAATAGGTGGGACATTACAAGAGAAGAGAAGGTTTGGGTAACAGATCAATGCTTTAATAATCAAAACAACTATCATTCTAGAAATAATGCTGAATATCTAAGATTTCTGCCATCTAAAATCTTTGACTATTTCTCATGAACTGGCAAAAATAAATATATGGGAGAATTTAAAAAACTCGATTCCACTAGTAATAAAAAGTTATACTTATCAGTAAATTCAATAAGCACATGTAAAACTCATTTAATTTACACTATTTAGTTTAAATACCAAAATTTTAAATTATTCATTTTATGTTCCTAAACTACATGTGTAAGTAATATTAAAATAATTGTCTGTGTTTTATTCTCTAAAATGTATATTCTTACCAAAGACTTCCAATTTTTGAAGAATGTATGCATCTGGATTTTTTGACTAAATCGAAATATAAAGTTTATGCTTTTAGGGTTATAGCATCATTTACTACCCTTTCAACCACTAATTTTTAAATTGCATTTTATAGACATTGAATATTTTTTAAAACATTTAACTAAAATAAGAACATATGAATGTTTCATGCAACATGTATCAAATCTTAATATGTTGAAAACCATAAATGTTTTCAAGTTAACTTCCTTCTGTAAGGATCTCAGATTAAAGGTTCTCATTTTTGATCTTACAAATAGGTGACTGATTAGAAAAGTTGCAATTACGTATTATATTTTTCGAAAAAGCATTCTTATGTGTCCATTGAGATGTAAAATCATACTGGCAATTAGCCGATTCTGCTCAAAGTGCATTACTTGATGCATGCTCTTGATTGCATGCATCAAGACATCAGTCGTGTAACAAGAGAACAATCAATTATCACGTGATGCTATTTCAGAGCATTTTAGTGCTTACACAAATTGTTGGTTGCTTCTTTATATGACTTGTATATTTATGACGAAATGAAGAAATTAAAGCAGGAGGTAGATGTAGTCAAGAACAAAAATGAGAAATAGTCTGAAGTTACCAGGCAAACTGTGAGAACACTTAAAATTAGCAACTAATCTTTATACCTCAGGTCTTTTCTCAACACAACCCAAAAGAAAACAAGTAAACTGGATACAGAGTTGACATAAGACAAACTATCCTCCATTATACTAACTTCAAATTTTTGTCATTTTGAAAAATCACCTCACTGTTACCACTAATTGACTTTCAAACAAATAAATGTCTTAATTTGAATATGCACAATAAGTTCATGCTAATAAATATTTTCTATTTTTTGTATTGGAATTTTACTTAATCTTTTAAAAACAGGATCCTATGGCTTTAAAATGGTATGGTCATCACAGATTCTAGAAAATTGGGTCATATGTGTTCCTTGCTTAAACCCTTCCCATGGTAATGTTTCCTGGTGGCTAAAATCCAGATCCCCTATCCTTGCTCACAAAGCCCCTGCTGCCACTTCTATGACTTTGCCTGTACTTTCTAGGTGCCAGTTAGAATAAGCGTGTCCCCCCAGGGCCACCAACTCTTTCTGCTGCCTGTAACACTCCTTCCCTTTATCTTTCCCTAGTTGGGATGCATGTTTTATTTAGGACTCAGTTTAAGTGTTGTCAGGGCTCAGAAAATGCTACCCCAGCGTACTTCAAAGTGAAGGAGATTGGGAGGGCCTTAGAAGCAAGAAGGTCACTATGACCTCCCCCATCTTTCCATGGAAAGCACAGTCATAAAGGAATTCTGTGACTGACCTTGCCTGAAACTAAGTCATAAGACCCTCATTCCAGAGGGTCATGCCCCACACTGGGGACAATGGAATGCTACACACAGAGGCCAAAAAGAATTGGAGCAGACAGGTCTAGCTGGGTTCCCCCCAGTTTATCATTATCAGGTCATGCCCCCTTTTTTGTCCAATCACATTTCTACATGATTATGAATTCTTTATCAAACCCAAGCACAAAAATATGCTGTTTCCCCGAGTCTTTGGGTCTTCATTTCTGAAGGCTCCCATGCCACCTAAGACTTGGATAAATTTATTATGCTTTTCTCTTACTACTCTGTTTTTTGTTATAAGGTTGTCAGCCATGACCCTTGTAACAGGTGAGAACACGTTTTTCCTCCCTACAGCGTCATCTTGAGAGGCGTCCCTGACCACTCAAGCCCAGCCCTTCCTCCCCATCACAGAGCTCGCTCCACTTACCTCCTAACAGTCAGCACTTATCCCCTCCTTGTCATTGTCACTACTCCCACTGGCATGCCAGCTCCAACACAGTGGAGCTGTGAGGCAACACCTCTCTTGTTCTAGGCCACACCCTGCTTGGCACTTCCTCAGTTTTCAATAAATGTCTGTTGCACTAATAAGTAATTCTCCCTGTATTAGGCCAGTCACTGGTTCTATTTGCTATGAAGCCAGCATGTTTATTCATTAGCGACTGTGAATTCCCGATTACCACCACCCAAGGTGCTGTGAGCCAATCCTAACTGCCAGAGAAAGAGAGCAAACACTGAATAATCATGTCATCACTGCCCTGTTAGAAAAGGAAGACTTAACTGGGACTCACTGAACAGCTAAGGATCAAGGATCCAGGATAAGCTGTCATTCCTGTGTCCTGAGCTACAAAAGGATTTACTCTTAGGTGCACTTGCATGAGACCATCCTAGGTTTCTTTTCAGACCCAAGTTTTTTTTTTTTCTGTTTCTATTAATAGAGAAATCTCTTCAAGACTCGAATAAATCTATTGCTAAATGCAGTGATTCCTGCTAAAGTGCCCATCTCCTAGTGATAACTTTTACACATCCTCCAAGTTCTTCTCCACTGACAAGGTCAATGGTGTCACATTCACCTGCGACCAAATTGGGCCTTAACTGTCTTTCCAAGTGCCAGATACAGAGACTACTGTACTTTACAACAAAGACCGTGCCTGACACCTGGCCAAACATACTCTGTATTTCTCTTTTCCTCCGACAGGTTAATATATCTCGAGAATTCAGTGATTCTCCTACATGAACTACAGAAGTCATTGCCCCACACCCTCCTCGCCCTGAACCCCAAGATGCCAGAGTCTACACTTCTTTCCTCAGCCTCCCAGGGGATTTAGAGAGAGCACACTGAGAAATGAGAGGTAGAATCTGGTTTTCCCAGATAATACCTAAACTGTCACTAAGTTTCACAATGGGTGTGCTGATTATCTGTTTTCGTTGGCTGCTGTGTTTCACAGAGATGCATCAGCTGGAGGCAGGAAGGACAGAGGCGTCAAGGAGAAAAGCAAGTGACTCATGATAACGCCATCTCCTAAGAACCTCTTGAAGAACTAATCCTTGCCTGGAATGTGCAATATCACTCTTCAAATTATATGACCTATACAATTAAAAAAATATGCATTTAAAAAATCTACCTTCAAATGTTTCTATGGCTGCTCAAGTGGGTTAAATAAAACCTTTTTTAAAAAAATAAAAGGATTAAAATATGTCATTACTACTTTAAAAGGCTGCAACGAGCCATCAGCGCTGGTTACTGGTTACGTTTGGTACTGACATTAAATCCATCAGTAAAAGTGATTCTTGAAAAGAAGTCCTGTTGGCAAATAGAGAAAGTTGACATGAAACTAACTTGAGTCATAACTCACAAAGTAAATGTACTTGAGTCAAACGGGAAATACAGTCTCCGGCTGCATTGCCAGCACACTGCTGACCAACTCAGAACCCCCTCGCACATTACCAGGAGCAGCCCCTCTTTCCTCTTGTCCTTTCCAGGTGTTTCCTAAAGATGTCGCACTTAATGGCATGGGCCGCAGCTGAGCTCCTGATCAGATTCCTAATGCAGCCGAGGCACCGTTTTAACAGTGAACAAGAAGTCCTTTCTTTGCTTCATAATAAATGCCAATTAGTATTCATTAAGTAAATTTTAAATTATTAAACATCAGTCCATAACAACAACGAAAGGCTCTTGGGATTTAACATCCATGAAATAACAGAGAATTGATTATTTTAGTTGACATAGGCAGCTTAACTAAATGGTAATGGGTGTTTTACTTGCCTGAACCTTGATTTTCCTCCTCCTCTCCTTCCTGTGCCCAGGATGCAAACAATCCCCAGAGTCTCTGAGCGGGTCATTCCGCCGCTGGCCTCTCTTCAATTTCCTGCACCACTGACTCCTTTGTTCCCTATCGCATCTCTGAGTAGTTGTCAGCCAGGCCAGAGATTTACCTGGTCTTGCCTGGGAGTGGTGTTGACTCTCCAACTGTTCTAAGTTGGATGCCCTGTTATCTAAACTTAAATGTTTGCTTGCTTTAGGCTGTGCCCAATGTTCTTCCCTCCACTAGATGAAAAGCATTTATTTAATTTCTGTCTTAGACCGTACTGGGCTCCAGGAAGGTGATTCTGGGTGAATCATCTTCAACAAGGCTTCACTGGGCTGAACCATATCAAAAGAGTGAACAGCTTTCATGTACTCCTTCACCTTTATTTGCTCTAATTTGGCAGTCCTTTGGCTTCTGCATTCCTTGAGGGAGGGTATGGCCTTTCTGCCTGCTCCATGTTCCTCCTACATGGAAGGATCTAACAGGCAACAATGTGCAGTGATCACTTCCTAGCCTCCCTGGAGTTCAGCACGCGGTGTTATAGAACCAGCAGACTTTGACCCTTTGCATCTGGCCCCACTCCCAGGTAGGCATCCCTTCTGGTCTCTCCGGGGGCTCTGTGGCTTCTTTCCCAGGTTCTCTAATAAAGATTCAATTGCAAATAGAAGCATCTGGGCAACTCTCAATATCTTGGCTTCATGGAAAGTCTGGTCTGCCTCTCTCTTTAGTTGGGTGACACTGGGCAGAGGTGACTCCACCTTTCTGAGGCTTAGTTCCCTCTTCTACACATGAGGAAACTTCCATTTGCAGCATGTGGTGATCAGTGTGTTATGATAAAAGTAAAAAAAAATAAACATTTAAAAAATGGGGTACAAAGTCTGTTAAATCCACGGCATTAAAAATAAGAAAGGAGAACTTCTTCAGTTTAGGAGAGGCTGGAGAAACACAGAAACTAAGTGTTATAAGAGGACCTTGCCTAGATCCTAACACAAACCAACCAACCCAAAAAGGGAAGGGTTGAAGTGATCCAGAAAGTCTGTTTATGGACTGGGTATTCGATTGATAGCAAGGAATTACTGTTATTAGACGTGATCATGGGCACTGGAATTACAGTATTTATAATTAATAACATGAACAAGTATAACATGTATTGTAATGGATGTTATAATGTTTAGTGTAATATTTAGAGACACATCTGAAGTAGGTAAGGGTGAACTGTTGTCATGTATAGGGTTCGGTGAAGAAAAAATCAAAGCAAAAAGGGGGTAGATGAAGCTATTGTGGCAAAATCTTGATGAATGTTCAGTCTGGGCAATGAGTACATGAGAGTTCATTGTGCTATCTCTACTATTGTGTGTATTTGGATATTTGAATAATTAAAAAAAAAAAAAACTTTAAAAGTGAATGTGTTAGGTAAGCCCAGGCTGACCTTATCACAGTGGGGGAAAGTCAGAGGCCAGTGAGTGATGGCAGAGTGTGTGTGGAGGGGGATAGTGTTTGTCCCCCAGGCTGCCAGTCCTCCAGGACAAGGGCTATCCTGCTGTCCTTGAATAGCCAGCGCTTGGCCCAGTGCCCGGGACACAGCACTGTGTACAGCAGTTGACAGAGAACACCAAAGGGCCACATCTGCCACGGAAGAGCAAAGCTTGGGGAGGGCTGGGGAGCCAGGAGGCCACGACTTGTACAAGTGAGAAGAAGGAGGAAGGGAAACGGCAGTGTGGCCTGGTCTGCACCTAGCTCAGCAGGAGGGTTTGAGAGCAGAAGGTGGCGTGGAGAGGGTTGAGCTTCAGAAACAGAGTCTTCAGCTGCATGGGAGGTGAAGTGAAGGGGGACAGGGACATCTGTGAGGGTGCCTGGGCAGGAAGGAAATGACTGGCCTCACAGACAGGACACTGGCCGAGTAGGTGGAAAGGTGGCCCATTCAGGGGACAACAGTGAGACCTGGCACCCAGGGAACGCGAAGATAAAGAGGGAAGAGCAACGACAGCGAGAGGGAGTCTCGGCACGGGAGCAACTTGTGGGGAAGGAGCAGAGGACTCTGCAGGAGCAGCTGGCTTGGAGGGGACACTGGTGAGGGCCCTGCAGACTACAGTTCACATGGACACCCAGCGCAGGTCAGCGAGAGAGCCGGGGGTGCAGGGCATGGCCCAGACCGGGCACACCCTGTTCTCTGCAAATAGGAGCTCCCTGAAGCAGTAATCCAAAGGCGGACTTGGGGACTCGCTAGGCCCCTCCATCCCCAGTCCAAAACTGGCCCTGCTGCCCACGCCACTATGATGCACCTAGGTTCAGCTTGGTTTCTGCCTTTACCCCAGACGAGGGCGTGTACCGGAGAGCTTGCTGTATGTCTCCAAGTGCGCTAGGAAAACCCCACACGTGTTAAAAATGGCCAGTGAAATCTCATTGTGGTTCAGCTTTTAAGTTAGGGGATGAGATAGGTGTCAACACTTATTGTCTACAAATGCTGTAGATTTAACATGTATTCTTTCATTTAAACCTCAAAGCAAATTTATGATGATGAACAAACTGAAGTTCAGAGATGTTAATAACCCAGCCAAGGTCACACAGCTAAGTGAGTGGCGGGCCTGGTGCCCCTCAGGTCCGTCTGTCTCCCCGGTCTGTGCTTGAGCCTCTGCTCCATGACGCAGCCATGGAAAAACGTAGCTGCAAGTGAACTAAATCCTATGCAGGTGTTGGAAACAGACATTTGCCACCTGGCCTGGGGAGGTTTCCTGAAATGATGCCATAATTTCCTACCCTTTTGGCTAATAAAAAAACTGATAGACATTTTAGGTGAAAGGTGTGGGTAGGTGGGAGGGGAACAAGGAGACAGAGACGTGCAATGTCAGTGGCCAGTACTTTGAGAAAAACTGTTTTTCCTGAAACGATGTAAAGTTGATATTAAAGGAGTAACGTGCAGTGAAGCCTTGCTTATGCTCACGTCCGACTCAGCAGTTGTACCAATTTTGACTTAGATGTGTGACAATACCAAACGGCTTTTTAAACATTATTTTAAAAATCAAAGGATTTCTGTTTAAAGATCAGAGCATAATGGGTATCTTTGAGATGAGTACTCGCTCAAAATGTATATAATTGTTTTAAATATATAATTGGTTTTAAAAGAGCACTAGGAGAGTGCTGCCTGAAGTGGAGGAAAATCTCTGGTTTGTTTGAAAGTGCTGCTGATGTGTTTCAGGCTGTGTCCCTTGTTTTTCAGCAGGATCCCCACATCCCTGCCTGCACTTGGGCCAGGCCCTGCTCTTAGAGGTGGCCTGGATGAAACGGAGGCCTGGAGAGCACAAGGCCAAGGAGTGAATCAGGTTTCCCTCCTGAACTCCCGAGTGGTCAGCGGCTGTCTAGACTACCCGTGTGTGCCGGCCGCAGCCTGGGGGTCACAGAGCCACGCATCAGTGTTCACGGAGAACACGAAACCAAAGGGAGACAGGCGATCGCTCACCAGAAGGTTCAAGACCAGTCACACGGCTACCTTTTAACCAAAGGAGCAGAGAAAGCTATACCTGAGGGAAAGCACTTCAATGAAAGAGAATCCACTGCCTTCCCGGTGAGAGCAGGGGCAGCAACCGTGCTGCCTGACCCTGAAACTGGAGAAACTTGTCCGGGCACAGCCCACCCCCCTCTCACCAACTGTGACCAACAGACAAAGACGAACTAGAAGAGAACAAGCGTCTTGTTCATTCAGACTAAGTATAACTTGAAAACTAGATATTTTCACCAAATATATTCACCTTTTTTTCTTGCTTGCCATAATACACAAAATATTACACAACATCCCCTACCTACCTTACACGAGGGAAGAAAAAAAAATTAAGGGAAAAAAAGTTTGTCATCTTACATGACATTTTAGACATTCGTTGATATTATAAAGGTAGATTTTCTTCCACCAGAAAAAAAAACAATTGTATGAGTTACACTTTAGGAATAAAGAGGGGCAAAAATAACTAACCCACTGGAAAAAGGAGCTCTTCCGTCTAGCTGCTCGTTGTCACGCGGTGGACTGTTCCACTCACCGGCTCCTGCATCCCTGCGGCAAGGATCACTGGAGAGAGTAGTCCGGGGAAAGGCATGCTGACCAACCCCGATATGAACTAGTGCCTGGTGTCTACAAGGTGTGCAAACATCAAGAAAAGCACTCCTTCAAGAAGGACAAGCAAGATCAAGATGAACACTTTTACTCATCACCTGAAGCCTTCTCTTACTTCACTGTCACTTCTGGACATCCGATTCTCTGATCGGACCCTTTCTCACAATCAGCTTTTCTTATTTAAGTCATGAAAACAGGCTTATTTTTGCATAAATTCCACAGGTTGATTTTGGAAGACAAGACTCACTAATGAGAAAGTGCAGAAGCATTTTAATAAAAATTTAACATTTATCAAAATAGTATAAAAGTTCGGGGCTTAGACAAGTTCAGTAAAATGTTAGGTTAAAGCATTACTGAATTTACTGAATGAATAAAAGGCACAGAGGGAAACTTAGAATCCCTAGCTACCATTTCAAAATTGTAATTGTAAATTTGGCACAAGACGGTATTTTAAGATTGATGCATAAAGATTTTGTGCTATTTCCTATGAGTACATTCCTAAGAAAAACTGCTAGAATATTTGCCTGTAACTTGGACCTGGGTTTTATGACTTGGCAGAATGTCCTCTAAGAGGCCCTAAGGAACGCTGTCAGAAGGGAGCCAGGCAGTCCCCCTGCAGTTAGGGATGCTGAGGACACTGGAGTGTGAAGGCTTGGCTGGCACAGAGGCAGGATGGGCAGTGGGCTGTAGGGAAGAGCAGCTCCTAGGTGATAATAAATTCCTCTCCATCTGTGAGTCTCTGTGAGCTGTTCTTAAGCGATAAGATAATGTGTCCTCTCTCCAAGGGACAAGTGACTGAAGAAGCGAGCTGAAGTCTCTACCCCCTCGCCTCCCCATAGCAGAGGTGCAGGGAACCCAAGCAGGTGCGAGGGAAGCAAACACAGGTGACAAAGAACAACTGAGGCAGGCCGAGGAGGACAGAACTGCGCACAGAGCAGCACGCCACATTATCTAGTTTGCAGATGGACCACCCAGAAAATCTGGGAGCAATGAGGAGGGAGAAAAACAAATTGGGGGAGCGCTGAGGACAGCAGTGTGCAGTCCCCAAACTAACTGCTGGCTAGAAATTCCGAAGTGAAGCAAGACAGGGGGACTAGAAGAAAAGGAAAACAGTGTAACCAAGCGGAGGTGTGCATCCCCCACCCCGCCCCAGCATCCACGTGATCTCATCAACTACAAAGTCCTGAAACTTACAAAGGGACCAGAAAACAGATTTTTAAATGCAGAGGTTAGGAAACCACATTTAAACTCAAATTATTTCAGATATCCGCCTGAACATTTATAAGTGAATTTTAAATAGGATAAGTGAATTTTTAAAATTATGTTCTTTTTGTCAACAATAAGCAAAGATGCGCTCATGCTCTTTCAAGGCTGACAACTCCCTTCAGTACCATGACTCTCCAGCCAAACTGAAGACCAGCAGCTAACATTTTGCACTCCCATGATGGGCCAGGCGATATGGTGTGTTGTACATATTATTTCATAAACCCTAACCCTCCAAAAGCATTAGCCTTCTTCTATGACCGACGAAGACAGAGATAATGTCATTATGTGGAATATCTTGCCCAAGGTCACAAAGCTAGGTGGCTAAGCCAGATCGCTGCAAAATGCACATGAGCCTCCAAACTGAGTGGAGTTTGCTCCCTGCACACAATCTGACGTGTGCCTTTGCCCCGAAATATATCTTATCATTCCTGTCTGGTCCAGTCCTTCTCATCCTCAAAGCCCTGTTGTCCATCCTATCTCCAATTCGAAGCCTTCGTGAATGCTTGGGCCAAATGGCTTCCTGGGTCATCGCCTCTTCTGAATGGCTGTTACTGACCCCTTGGTCCAGGCTTGTTTTAAGAACCTCCCAGGCCAGAAGGAGACCCTACCCCACACCAGAGCAAACATGTTAAAGTGCATTCTCATACCACATTATACATAATGCTTTCTCGTGAAATGTTTGAAAGGAGTTTTAGAATTTGGCTTTGAAATTCTCATTTTTCTTAGAAATTACTTATGCTCACTCAGCCATCACTGTGTATACTTAAGAAGTCTTGAGATATAGGACAGCCTGTAAGTTGTTTTCAAATAGGATAAAACTTATTGTGCTTATTAAGCTTAATAGTTATTAAGATTGATATTCATTTAGTAGAGTTTTAAACATTTATTAATTTCAATTTGCAGGGGTCTCCCTCACCCAGTTTTTGAAGCCTATGAATATGTTTTTTCAAGTCTCAAAGAATGTTGTAGGTCCTTGAAAACCTAAAGGGTGCTGAGCCCTGTGCCTAAATTATCTGACAGAAGAACAACCCTGCGCACACCTCAGCCACGTGTAACAGATGTGCTGCAAACCCAGCCCCCTGTCCCGACATAGTCACTATTTTAAGCTTATTGAAGACAGTGATTTTTGTCTCGTTGACTGATAATTTTTTACAATGACTAGCGTGGCTGCTTAATGAATGCTTAGTGAACTCACCTATCGAAAACTAAATCATAAATAAACATGAAAACTACAACATTGAATACATACTCCAAAATCCCTTTCCTATAGTTATGTGAAATTACTGCTACAGTTAATTGAAATTATATTCCTGAAACCTTTCACAATGTTCGGATTCTCTTTTAAAAAAATTGCTTTGTCTCTACTGCTTTAAAAGGTGATATAAAGAAACACAATATAAAACAAAACACAAAGTAGGAATCTCTAGAAGCGTTCAATTTCTAGGTAACTTTGTTTCATTAACAGTTAGCTACGTATTTCCTTATAGGAGGGTTGTGCTCAGAATTTTCTAGACATTCCATATCCCTAATATAGCAATAACTTTCTATTACACACAAACTGTTCTCAGGCCCAGGAAATTTCCTTGGTAGTACACAGATTTTAACCAAACGCACTCAGCCACATGTGATGAAACATACACTACCCCCACGCCCAATAGTTAGGTACAGGAAGTGCGGGCTGAGGCTCTGTGAGTAATCAGGAGAGTGAGCAGCAGTCTTGTGCTTTGTGCATCTTTCTCAACCCCAGCAGAAAACAGTAACTCATTAAAAACATCTGCCATCAGGTACACTGGACCGTAACAAGATTTACATGAACTAATAGCGTGCATTATTCAGCGTGCAAACCTTCACAGTAGATAATCATCCTTGGGTACAATAATTGGGCCTGAAATCCACAGGCCTGGCTTTTAAATCCTGTTTGATAATACTACTAAACCTAGATTCTTCCTTAAGATAATATTGCTACGATGTCAACTTTCTGCATGTGGGTTGCTTTGCTCACCTCCAGACCTGATAGAAACTGCAATCAGATTTTAGGTGGCCACTGAAAGAATGCAATTTAAAGCTCACTATGACAATGTTCTTGGAGAATACCCAAAATGCTTAAAACTGAGCACATTGTGCTCCCATCAAAAACAGAGATGAGAATGAGAAATTGAGGAAGGAAAAGTAGGGAAAAGTGTCGGGAGAACTTGTGTTCTTCACACGTCTGCATGGCGCTGCCCCACCTCTTTCCATTACTATCCCGCAGCATTGCTTTTCCCATCACTCTGGACTTGGTCTCCAGCTCCTGCACCTCCTCCAGCAACGTCTTTTTGCAGGTGTGCTTGGCCCTGGATCATGAAGAAAAGACAAAAAGAACATGGCATATGAACTCGCATGACACAGGCTCCATCTCCATATCTCGGGAGCACCTGAGTGCTGCAGAACAGACATGGACCACGAATGCCAGGAGCCCCTCCCCCCCACCCAGGACTGAAAGTCTGCAGATCAGGCTGAGGAGGCCCACCATGCAGACCAAAGACCACACGGAGTTCATGAAGATCCAGGGGGCTGCAGTATTTTCACTGCAGAATCTGGAAACCCTCACCCTAGTGAACATAGGTGGGTTCCATGGAACTTGCCCCTCCTACAATCAGAGAGCCCAGGGGTTGGCCATTTCCTCTCTTCCTTTTTAGTGGGAAAAGAGCCACTGCCATGTAGGGACGGGGTTTATGATGCTAGAGTTCATGTTCTGGGTTCAAAATCCTTGAACTGGAATTTGGAGTCAACACAATCATCCAAGCACAGCTTTCCCATCTTTCTCTGGAAATGACTTACCGTTTGGGTCCACATATACAGGCCTCAGTGGCATAAGATGACTTAGGAAATAACAAAAGCAAGCTGGCTTTTCTACTACAGTTGGAACCTCAGCCTGGGAGGAAGAGTTATACGCACGCTTTTTCTGCCTAAACTAAGAGGAATACCTCAAATGTTCAAATAGGCTGACCTTAGGGTCTTCCTAAAATTGAGACAAAACAAAGCTAAAATTGAACTACTGGTTGGAAACAAGATAGGTGAAGAAAAGGTAACAAGATATAGGTTAGATGTGGGAACAGAAAAACTAAAAAGAACAGGCTTATAAATTAGCAACACGCAGCAGGTTTCCTCATTATGAAACGGTTTGCAGTGGTTTCATTTCAACATAAATACATGTCAGGACCCTGCTAGGTACCAGGACTCACTGATAGAATAAGAGCAAAGATTGAGCACATCCACACCGTAATGAAAACAGTGTCATGGGAACATTCTGAAGACGAGGGCTGCTGCAGCGAAGTCACATACACCCCCCACCCTCCACCTTCAAGGGAATAAAGTCTAAGATAAAGCCCAGTCGTCTCCTAACACTCCAACTTAATCTACAATTGAGTATTAGCAATAGGACACTGTGTATGTGCCTGTCACCCTCCCCACAAAGTAAACAAGGGAAAACACACAATACCTTAACTACATCAAACAGCATCCTGAGACACTTACTACATTTATATTTATGTGGATAAAATACTGCAGTTCAAAGCACAGACTGTGATATTTTAATTTAAACAGTAAATGAGAAAACACCCAACAACATTTTGCTGGAAAGGAAACAGTTGAAAGGACGTTAAAATGTATACTGTTCAGTACTGTTGAATATGCCAGGCCCCAACTTTACCTCTTATCTCATGGGGTTACAGGGCTAGCTTGGTAATAAGCCCACTGAGCGGCTTGCCCACCCTGCTTGGAGGATGCAAATACAGTCCCAGCAGAAAGGTCCTGAAGGATAAGCAGGCTCTCTCACTCCTTCACGAAGTCCCCCCTCCACCCGCATCCTCCCTTCCTCCTCCCTCTGCCTCCACCCCTTCCCCCTGCACAGGGCCTAGAATAGCCGCACCGCTATCTTCTGGGCTGGGAGAGAAGGGAGTCACTAAGAAGGAAGCTTGGAACAGCAGGGCGCTGCAAATCTACAGCTCAGGCCAAGACCCACCACAGTGAAGCTGCCAGTTTTCACTCATTCTCAGAATGGCCTCAGAGGGCAATGGTCTGAGCGTCTTGATGCTCCCAGGCATCGGGTGAGTTCTCAGAGGATGAAACTGCATCCAAGAGTTTCTCAGCAGTTTCACAGTATTTCCCTTAGGCTAGCTCCTGTGAGCTGGCCCAGAAACGCAGCCGCTACTGAGAACACGGGATGATTAGGCTACTCTTTCTACATGTAGCACTTGAGTGGAAGGGAGCCTAGCAATTTAAAACCATTTTCTCAAGCACCTTCACCTGATAAGGCCTGAATTAGAAAAATGATTCTACAATCTCCCCTGTCAAAGTCTACATGTGAGTGGACAAAAACTTAGTACTTCTAGGTTATAAAGTCAGTCTTTACGCATTAGCCACTGACATATAATTTAGGTCTCACCATGAGCTGGGGTTTGGCATGTTCTGGGTCACAGCTTTGACAGACTAAGCCCTGCTGTCTGTGGACAGCTTATCCCCAGTGGCCCGAAGCTAGCTTCACTGAACCCCATATCAAGAGACCACAGAAGGGACAGAGCAAGGGTATCTGGCTACTGACAGATGAGTGTGAGGGTCATATGGGAGCTTTCAGATGTGCCGAAGCATATCTCCAGGTTCTTAGGGACTTTTAAAAGAAACAGATTGGTTTAGGATCTTAAACTTTTCATCTTTTTGTTTCTAAAACTTTTTTCCTGGGCTCTTTCTTCTGCATGCAAGGATAGCAAGGTAAAATAAAATGTTAAATTCTAAATGTGGATGAAAATGTAAATACAATGTGATTCAAAAGAAATCAGTTTAGTTAGAAAGTTCAAAAAAAAATGAAAGCTCATTTGTATATAGAAATTGCTTATTACCTTTTGTTTCCATTTAACCGCCTGTCTGGGACTACAGTGAGGAAATGAAGTCATTCTGGAACTGGGGAACGTATCATGTGATGACTGGTGAAGTACAGGAGATAGTCAGACAAAAGGAAACTGGTTCCTCTGTGTTCAGTGGCCTTGAGCTTTGTATTATTTCTACAAAGCAATACTAGCAAATTTCTCCTAGAACTGGTACATGGCAGCTTACCTAAGCATGCTGTCAGAGGTAAGCATTTTGGAAGAGCGTAAGCTATAGGATATTAAAACAGTTCTGGGAAATTTAAACTTCATGCTTCTAATAAAAATACTCATTAGCCAGGTATCACATATAATCAATCAATTACTTCAATAAAAAAATAGGTTGGTTTGGGGCCTCATGAAAATACTGGTTAACAGGATAAGAGTATAGGCATTTGATGGCATTCCAAATCTGACTTGAGATAGTCTAATAATGGATCTTCACCCCGAAAGTTGACAGACTTCGTGAAAAAAGTGACTGAATTACCTCATTCTGTTTCTCTTCTTACTCTCAACAGCCTAGGTCCTGAAATGGAAGCAACAGACTAGACAAAGAAAGGGGAGAAAAGCAGAAAGACAGAGAACTCACTTTCTTAAGTGCTTACAGAAACTTTATTTGAAAAGGCCTTGCGCAGGAATTTAAAAGCCCTTTCAAAAGAAGTTCAGAACGAAACAAGAAATCCTTAGGCTTGGCCCAGGGCAAGAATGAAGAGCTGCAGCACTACTTGGAAGGTCCCTGACACCACCACGTGCTGATGTCACAGAGCAAGTTCCGCGGAGGCTCTTTAATTCCTATTCACTAATTTAAAACACTTATTGGAAGTTCAAGGTGTATCACATCATATGCCTCAATAATATTTGATGACTTAAACCAAATGATGGGTAGTTGTAGACAATCAGGATTAATATTTTTGTTCAGTGTGCAGGAAGAAAAAAACAGAACATGCTTTCTAAAGCTGCAGTTCAGAAAGAGAAATCACAGTTAAGCATTGTGGCCTTATCAGAGGTAAACAGTTAATTCACAATATGCTTTCTTTTCTTGGGAGAAACATCCAAATTTACTTGCCTGACAACAAATATTTCAGGCTTGGAATATAAGATGGAATATAATATAGGTGCACAATCAGAGGGAAAATGCCCAAATAAACTCACAAAATACTTGTTTTTGTGGGGAGAG
Organism: Cynocephalus volans; assembly: GCF_027409185.1. NCBI lineage: Eukaryota > Metazoa > Chordata > Mammalia > Dermoptera > Cynocephalidae > Cynocephalus > Cynocephalus volans. The sequence goes on along the minus strand of NC_084466.1, from coordinate 84,480,684 downwards.
GTGTCTGCAGTTTAGACATTAAGTAGATATTACAAACTGAACACACACTTTGGGCAATATGCCAGGTGACATATAATATACACCATCCTCCTTGGAATTCAGCAGGGGCCTTTCTGGCTCAGTGCAGAGCTGAGACGCTGTCAGCTCCTGGGGAAAGCTGTGTCTGGGCTCGTGGTGCCAGGCAGCAGGCAGCAGCCTGCAACTGCTTCAGCAGGACGACACACATGGCCAGCCTTCCCTGCTCACCCCCACCAGCACCTCCTCTGCAGAGCTTGGTCTCTGCTCTGACCCGCTGCAAGCTCCTTGGAAAGGAAGTGACTTTTACTCTTTCCATATGGTGGAGCTGGAAGCAATGTCATTTGATTTATCCTTGTTAAAATGTAAACGGTGTTAATTTTACAGTGCCAGGGGAAAGCAAAAACAAGTCCTATTTGAGGGAATAGATAATTTGCTTCATGGTGACAGGGAGCTTTTACTTGGAACACACTGGAAAAGATCCAGAAAACAGACAAGGAAGCACAGAGGTTTTGTGATCTGCAAAAACTCTCTTTGAAATGCAAGAAAAATACCTCTGCTAAAGTCTCTTGCAAATATAGTCTCAATAAAATCTTTTTTCATGACATTAATTTAAGATAGCTGAGTTAAAAGAGTCTGAGACTAATTTATAATCATGTTACTACTTCTCAATCACTATACATTGAAAAAGCTATCGGATGTAGCCAAGACTGTGCTTTATTTACCTAAAACTAGTTTATCTCTGCAACTTTGAACAAATTCAGCAAGGGAATTATATTGGGCCACAAATAGGCCTACTGGCCAAAAGAGCAAATAATAGAACTAATATTTTCTTACAGTGCACTATTAGATTAAGAATATCTCTCTCCTGGCTATCTTCTGTTCATTTTTAAGGATTCTGATTCTACTATTTACAGAACACAGTTTTAGCAAATAAAATGGAAGTAGTGGTAAATCAAAGCATTTAAGAAATTAGAATTATTTAATTTTTTACTAACAGTTGAAAAATTTAGTAAGCAGGAGGAAAGAACCCAAAATATGTGCTATAAGATTCTCCTCGCCCCCTCCCCCCCAAAAGTATCATCCATTGTCAAGATAACACTGAAATGAAGACTTTCAAAACACATCCTAAACTGTCAGGAGAGAATAATTCTCATTGAGCGTGGGAGGAAGAGAGATAAAAATGAAATCTGATGTCTTTTCCTGGAAGGTTTGGATTAAAGTTTCAATTCTTTACCTCAGAGTCCCCAGATAATTATGCTTTTTGCCCAAAGTAAAGCCAAGCTAGATTTCTCAATTTTCAGAGAAGCTGGAAACTATTTGTAGGAGAAACTGGGCCTACCCAAAAGGAAAATCATATTATCTCATTTGGAGCAACCTCTCATTTGCTCATGGATGAAATTAAAATTTATATTATCTTGGAAGTTAGTTGTTTCTTTTACATTGTACACAGGATATTTTGAAAGCAATGTATTTTAAAATACATAAGCAAAAATTAAGTTTGAATGATTTCTTATTTAACCTACATTACCATTTCATCTTTGTGATTGATTTTCTAAAGGCCCATAAACTAACTCCCTAGAAGAATTTTATTGGAAGGATTCCTAGTGTGAATTGTTTGGAAAAATGAACACTACATCATTCTTGTAATTTGAAAAGATTTACATATACACTATTTTTGTTTAAGCATGGGATTTAAAGCCAGGCCATATCTGTGATCGCTGAGCACTGAGTTTAGGATATAAAGATACAAAAATTTTGAGTCATACATGCTAAATTTGCTGGAATGGGTCTGTACTTAGAAACTCTTCCTTATAACCACGTAGAAGGCACTGTCCCTGATGAACTTCACACAGTCTGCTCAAGACTCCTTTTTTGTCTATGTTTTCATATCAAGAGGAAGCACAAGTTTAAATTAAGAAAAAAAAAGCCTGTCACTCATAGGTGGCTGGAGACCTGTTTCTTCAGAATACCTGTAGCACTTAACATCCTGTGGCAGGGCTCCTGTGAATGACAACGGCAAGGACAGATGAGCAGGACTCAGGGTCACTACATCACTTTCAACTTACGCTCTCCATGCCACGTCTTCAATCAAACATGCAGTAGGAACCAGAAATAATCCCAACCAGAAATGTGCAGAGCTCAGGACCATAGTTGCCTGCAAGAAACAGAAGTGACATGTGTATTAATTCCTTTTCTTCCAAAAACAGTGAGATGTAATTTAATCAATGTAAACATCCCTCAGCACAAAAACAACAGACAGCATTAAATTCAATGAGGGGTAAAACATACACCTGGGGAGAAGGTCGGGGGCTAGGGGCTGGCTCCCCTCTGGCTCTCCATTGGCTCTCAGTCCCATTCTTTTAGTTTGACAAGCATCATCTATCGCTTTTATAGGGTTGCAAGCCCTCTTCTGATCATAAGCTGTCCCAACCCTTCCCAAAGAGGCATGCTGGCACCGCCAGTCTCTGTGAGGCAGCCCGGTTCTGCCAGGCTGCCTTCCCTCGCCCAGAGGCACGTCTCCTCCCGGCTCCCACGCCACTCTGCCAGCATCCACATCGTGCTGCTTGGGCAAGGCCCTGTGACTCTCCCACTCAGAAGAGGAGGAAGAACACTGCAGCTGGTAGTCCTTGCCTTCGAGGACTTAAAACCCTGTGGCATGATCTACATCCCACAGCGGAATGTAGGATGTGTCACAAAAATGTCCTGTGGGATTTCTGGGAAGACTCCTTAAAGAAGACAGAATGTGGGTGTGCCTGGAAAGAGAGACGGGATTTGAACAGAGAGGGGGCAGAGGGAGAGCGGTTCCAAGAGGAAGGGCAGTGACAGGAAGCTCAGTGACGAGTGCAGCTCTCCAGGAGACCTACTTGCTCCTGGCGCGCCCAGTCTGGGGACTTAGAAGGAGCAGATTTGCAGGGTCAAGCTGATGTTGGGTGAGGAGCTGAAGCAGCTGGGGCGAGAGCAGCAGGGGAGGAGTTTGCTGGGAACAGAAATGGGGGCTGAGGAGCACAGACTCCTTAGTTTGGTTTGGAGTGAGTGAAGGCGGGGAGCAAGGACCTGGTTGGCAGTTGGCAACCAGTCCTTCTTGTTCATTGGATCTTCTTTTCTGGAGTCCTCAAGCACTGGATCCTACTGCAAAAGACATGTTTTCCCAGAACTCGCTATATCGTGGTGTGAGGCTCACAGAGGGAGGGAGAGCAGAGCACCGAGGCACAATTAAGCTCGGGGACCCTTGCAGGGACTCAGAGGGGCTGAGAGTTGGGGGAGCCCTGGAGTAGTTCCCTTTACGCTGTACACTGAGGGTGTGCTTCATGCTGGCCCAGCCTGGCATCCAAGCGTCAGCTCAGTCCTTGATTTGCATCTTCTGCTCCAGCCACATGTGCCATGGCCCTGCAGGCTTCCCTCACTTCCCCACAGTATCCTCGTCACCCCCAACCCCCAGCACCCAGCCTGCGCATCTGGCCACGCTCACGCCTAGGCACAGCACTCTTGCTCTGAACCCCATCACAGAGCCCTGCTGGTGGCACTTGGCATTTCATGACAATGAAACAGAGAAGCACTGATGTTTGGGGTAAAAGAGACCAACTCCAACCCTGGCTTGGGAAGACTTGCTTTCCTTTTCTAAAAAGGAGAGCACTAGCTTTCAAAAGAAAAAATTTAAACCTAAAAATTATGAGTCCATTTTGCTTCATCAATTACATCTCTCAGAATTCACCCTAAGGAAGTAAGAAAATGTGTACAGAAGCAGCACAAGAATATTCACGAGAGTGCTATACTGTCAAAGGGATCAGAGATAAACATCCAAGCAGAGGACCTGCTAAATATATTGTGGCACTACATACAATGGACTTCTGTGCAGCAACGAAAGTGATATAGAATTATACTGGTTGACAGAGAGATGTCATATGATGACACTAATGTAAAATATGGATTCTAACATCTCACAGGGAACCTGTCACGAGCATTGTGGAAAAGGGATCACGATGGACCCAAGTTACAAAATTAAACTTGGGGTGTTTTCTCCAGACGCAGTACACCCATGAGTTATCATGTCTTTGTGTGAGCATTAAGCATTACACATAAGTTAATACACATCCTATATACCAAAATTTTTGTAGTCTTGTGTTGGTATTTCCTCACCTTTTAAAAAACATTCTGGGACTTCAGAATCGTGGAGTGGGTGGCCCAGGCCTTGATGGACCTTGGAGTACCTTCCCTTCATGTGTGTACATGCTGTACATTCAGGAAAAACGCACAGAACAGCAGCGTACGGAGATGAGTATGTGGGTGGCAGGATGGTGGTATGTGTTCTCAGAGCTCTCTGTCCATCTGCATTTCCTGGGTCTTCTACAGAAGACCGGCATTACTCACATGGTGGCAGAGCTCGACTCCCCTCCCCAACCAAGAAAAGCACAGGAAGGGTCCGCACTGGCTCCTTCCACCTGCCGTCTTGCCTCCCTGGTGACAGGGTCTCGGAGTTTTGCTCCTGCTGCGAATGCTCGGGGTGTGCTTGGGCCATGGAAGGCGGGCTTGTTCAAGCTGTACTTGTGGGAATTCACACTCTAGGTCTAGTTATCAAAGAACACAGTCCTTTTTCAACAATAATGTGCTATGTAAAGTAGATTACGCAACTCAGTAAGAACTTGAGTTGCTGAGGGAAAAAAGGAAAATGAAATTTGAACTCCCCTACAGAAAATATGAAGCCCTCCCAAATTAATACAGGTTAAATGGTGATTTGAAGGTTTGTTATATTGCTGGCTTTTAAAAGTAGGAGCTGTGAATATAGCACATACATAACTATTGTAACTAATTTTAAAGGTGCGTCTCAGAAAGGTTTCTACTATCTTGATTTTCACAGATTGACTGAAATCTAAAGTCCTAAAATCCTTCTAAGGCCACAGCTTTAGTTACTTAAATTTGGTTAAACTGTTCTTGTTCTAGTAGCATCACAGCAACAAAAAAGTTTATTGAGCTGGGCTAGGTGACAAATGGTACTTAATTACATTCCACCCCCTACCACCAAAGACCACCACCGAGTGGGGTTTTAAAAACATCGTTTTGATGTGCTAGCTGTCCCATTGAGAAGAGTGCACCCTTCAGTTAACAGGTCTTTAGCTAGTGATCTACTAACCACTTAGGTGCCAAACGCCTAGGGACCCACTGTGGTAAGGGAGGGGGAAGGGAGGCTCAGATGGGTGCAATTACTGGACACGTCAGGACACAAGCTGGTGAGGGCTGCACACAGGATTGGAGGCTTGTCTGACTACACAGCAGTGAGCTGTGTGGCGCCGCCCTTAGACCAGGAGTGTTAACCAGGGACACCCACAACCCAGGGGATCAGGGATTAGTGAATTCATTAGCATTAGCCATGTTACTAATCACGCACACATCCACAGTGCCCCAGGACCAGCCACCCATGAACATGGAGACAAACTAGAAAAGGTTCAGAAAAGGAGGCTGGAGGAGAAAACCCAGGTAAGGTCAGTTTGCGTTCCCCAGCATGGGGCGAATTTGAAGAGATGTCCTGTGAGGAGGAGGAAATTAAGATTTCTTTGTGCATCACCATGTGCCAGGACTTCTCATAAAGCAATCCATTTAATCCTCCCAGTTCCCACTTTGCATAAGAAAAATTAAGCCCGCAATTTCCCCGCAAGCTCCTGTGGCCAGAGTAGCATGCTCAAGAGAGGTCGGTCTGCCCACCCGGGGGCTGGGGCTGCTCTGTCGTATGGGAAGTGCGTGATTAATTTTTAAAGAAACGTCCAGAGAGGTTCCATAGTGGCTGCTTGAGCAAAGTAACTGTATGAGCGCTCCAGTTGCTCCATGTCCTCACCAGCATCTGGCACTGCCCGTCTTTTCTATTTTAGTTGCTCTAGTGGTTCATGGAGGTAACGATATTGTGCATGATGAGGAACCACTCTGACAAACACTGTCCCCATCCCATGCTATTCAAAACAGAAGCTACCTGAGAAGAGGCCCTTCTCCACCGACAGGCAGGACAGCTCAGACAAAGTTAAAAGCTCCAGAAAGGAAACTGCAAAGCAAACAAGGACTCCTCCCCCTCTAAGGCATGCAGAATGAGATGTGTTTTTGTTCCCCTGGCCAGTGAGAAGACATTTCCCAATTTCCCCAAATAGGGAGTAAAGAGGTAGAGCATTGTTGCTGTAATTCACCTGCTTATTAGAGAAAAAGCTGAGGCCCTTCAATCCCTCAAATTATTGACTTTTTTTGCTTTTATAGGTAGTGTTCATGTTAATTTTCCATTTTTCTCTTTAATACCCAATTTTAGACATCAATGGTTGGTCTAAAACCAAATAGATGCATTACATCACCCAGAATGAGCACTGCACTAGGCTTTCTAGTAACTTCCTGAGGCTGCTATTTGGAAGTGAGGGCAGGGCAACGCTTCACCACTCCGCAGAGGGCATGCTGCGGGAAAACGCAGGCAGGGAAATGGCATATTACTGCTCTGGGGATGTGTGGCTCTTCTTTCCAAGCAGAGATGAGACAGGTTTAAACTTGTGCTTTGTAGTTTAAAAGCAAGCAATTCGTACTCTCTTTTACTTTCAGGGACAGCATAAAAAGGGCAGCATTCCGTGAGGACACGTGCATGGTCTGTCTTCTACATGGCAGGGCAGCTGTCCAGCAGGAGCTGTGGGAGGGCTTCAGGGACACCCAGGTGCCGAGCCTCAGCGCCAGCTCAGACTCTCCTCTGGCAGCTTCCAGGAACTGTGCTGGGGCCTGTGTGTCTGGGGCATATCGTTTATATTGTGTGTTTATAGCAATTTTAGCGACCACTGTTTCTAGATTGCAGCACTTGTGTGGTTATGCAGAAAGCTGGAGAGGCCCTGTGCCAATGCAGCAAAGTTGTCACCTTCCCAAGGACAGAAAACAGCTGCCTGACCATCACAAAGACCCTGGTAATTTGGAATATTAGGTTTCATATAAAAGCATCATATTTAGGACAGATAGCAACACACAGATAGGGCTGATGACCAGATCACCTCATCACCGTTGAGCAGCGAGTCCTGAGAGGGAGCTGAGTGTCCCCCGCGATTGTGACCAGCTGCCTCTGCATCTGGAAGGGACTGGGATGCAGGGACTGGTAGAGGCACAGCCCAAGCTGCCCTCTTGCTCTGGAGCACGGAGGTGCCGCTTTCGTGTCACGCAGTCACTGGTAGCTGAGGTGCCTGCCCCCCCCACATCCTGAGGCTGAGGACGGAGGTGCTCAGCACAGTCCTCCTATCTCAGGGGGTGGAGGCTGCGGGCTCCCAGCGAGAGCTCGGTGGAGGCACCTCTGGGAAAGGACCAAATGAAGCCATGGGCACACGTTTGCTGAAAGGCTGAGGGGCTGTGGGAGCTTCTGTGAGGGGCTGGGTGACACAGTCTAAGAGCACTGTCCCAGTCTGCTTAGGCTGCTGTAACAGAACATTGCAGATCGGGTGGCTTGCACAACAGACACAGGCTGCTCACAGCTCCAGAGACTGAAGTCTGAATTCAGGGAACCAGCACGGTGGGGTTCTGTGAGGTCCCCGTCCTGCTTGTAGATGCCCGCATCTCTCCACGTGCTCACCTGATTTCTGGGCATGCACAGAGACAGATGCAAGGGAGCTCTCTGGTGTCCCTTCCTGCAAGAGTACTAGACCCATTATGAGGGCCCCATCCTCATGACCGCATCTAACTCAGGCCTCACCCTCAAGACCACCACACTGGAGGCTAGGGCTTCAACACACAAATCTGGAGAGGGACATGGACATTCAGTCCATAGCAAGCACGACAGACTGCCAAGGCTCGAATCCCAGCTCTGCCACTTACTCCTTACTTAACCACTGTGCCTCAGGTCTTCCTCTGTGAAATGGGAAAAAATACTACACTTACCTCATAAGGTTTACATGAATTAATAAAGGTAAATCATTATAAAAAGGGCTATGCACGTGGTAAGTGCCATACATTTTATCTACAACTAACTGATTTTTTAAGTATTATTGATCATAACCACAAAGCTTACTTAGATATCCTAGAAGTGGTCAGCAGTGATGCACTGTGATTCCTGAATAAGTTTTGATGGAGAATTGGGTCCAAAAGATTATGATCTGCTCCAACTGTCAGGAGAAGTCTTACCCACCACTGTTCTTAGGTAGAGGGCTGAGCTACGTGCTGAGGAATTCTCTAATTATGTTGCTAACAAGTTGCCTGTTGGTGACAGGCAGCAAGTGTCATCAGTGATGGTGAGTACAGGTGGAGGGCTGAAATTTATTCTTTATACTCAAGTACAAGCACCATTCACTTGTGCTTAACGCCTATATGCTGCCTTCTATTTTTATTAGCCGATTAAGGTGAACTTTCTATCTTCACACTGTGCCAACCACTGCTTCTTATCTCTCTGGAATACCACCTGGGGCACCCGCTCAGATGCTGCTCTTTGGTAATGACCGATGTTCACCAAGAACTTTGCGTCCACATAGAAAACAAAAAAGAGGTGATAACTGCTCATGAAAAACGCTGTCCACACAGCTGCTCGTCAAAGGGTGAACATGGCGCATGCCCGAGTCACAGCCTCAGGAAGAGGGAAATTCTCAGCCACGATCGTGCTCCAGAGCCTTAGCTGCTTCCACGGGCTGAGTGCTGAGTGAGGTCTTTTCCATCCCACACAGCTAAACTCCTGCAGAACAACAAGCCCAGGGCCATCTGCTTATACTGGTTGAGAATGAAAAGGGATTTCTGAGCTGGAGTCCTGGAGCCCATCTTGTCCTTCAGACTTTTCTAGGCAGAATCCTAGGTGGCAGGAACCACAAACTGAAGACATCAGTGACCGTCTCTGATGATGATAAAGACTTCTCCCACCCTGAGAGCAAGGCAAGCCGCCACCTGTGTGGCCTGGTGGGAGTGACCCTGGGAAGGACAATATCCTCAGCCTCTACTTTTGTACTTGGAATTAGAGAAGATGTAGATGATGGAAATAACATAATTAATAGGATATATACACAAACATATCCTAAATCTGAGACATTTTATCTCACTGAAAAGTACCAATCAATCACTCCTTTGGGCATTCAGAATACCCTTGAAAATGCTAATATGACCTGAAATATTCATGTCTCCTAAATTAAAGTACAGGGCCGAGCCTGTGGCGCGCTCGGGAGAGTGCGGCGCTGGGAGCGCAGCAACGCTCCCGCTGCGGGTTCGGATCCTATATAGGAATGGCTGGTGCACTCACTGGCTGAGTGCCGGTCACGAAAAAGACTAAATTAGAGTACAAATGTGCTGGTAGTTACATCAAACCACATGATAAGACACATCTTCCTGGATGTTCAATCTCAACCAAAGATTTGGAAAACAGGTAATTTCATATTAAGACTAATAACATTTTCACCACACATTTGAATGATTTCTTTTTACCTAAAACCAGAGTCTTCAAATAAATACCATTTTCGAGATGCTCTTGGACTTCCCAACCTCCAGAACCATGAGCCAAATAAACTGTTGTTCTTTATAAATTCCCCAGTCTGTGGTATTCTGTTATAGCAGCAGAAAATGGACTGAAATGGCGACCAATAGCCTGGGCAATGTGAGCAGGGGCCAGCATGCTGGGGTGCACGTGGCAAGGCCTGAACCGCCAGCCTGCACCCACATCACGGCTTCGCTCAGACCCAGGCTCTCTTGACTCTTGGTCCCTGCTGTGGATCAAGGTTGTTTACTTTCCATCTGGTTGGGTTTCCTGGGCAAAATCCATCTACACTGGCTGGCCTGGCCATCTTGATCTTGCAACTGAGATCTATGAGAAGAACTCTCAGGAGGGGGCGACGTCCCCTTGGGAACGCGGCCCCGGGCTCCTTCACCTCACTAAGTAACAGTGTACATGCACTGAGGGCCAGAGTTGTAAGACTCTCAGGGTTGCCTGAGCACAGTGGTGAAGAGAGAGGACTATGGATTCAGATGGCCCAGGATGGAATCATGCCTCTGGGATTTTGACTGCAACACTTACACAGTCTAACTGACTTCTCTGTGCCTCAGTTTCTTCCTCTGTAAAACCAAGACAGCAGTAGTACCCACCTTTCAGAACTGTCAAGCGTAGCATGCCGTTCACTACTATGTTATGCCCTCACACATTCTGTTTCATCAAAACCCCAAGAAGCCCTGGGGCTAAATATTCAAAAATAAGCATATACTTCTTTCCTCAAATTCTACCTTGCTCCCCGCAGTATCTGTACAGTGCTTCGCGCTGATCTTGCAACAGCTCTGACTGTAAAATGACTTAGCTGGAGTGAATGAGCTCAGCGGCTGGAGCGCGGTCCCCGGCGTCTAAGCCCCTGCCAGCTGGCCATCATCCATCCCTCAGCTGGGCTTCCCAGAGAAGGATCCGGGGACCCCTCGATGAGACATTTTCTCCAATGTTTTCTTTAACTCTGACAACTGCAACTGAAATTTAGCAGCAGCTTTTAGCCCCCCAGGGATGCCTTCTGCATATTTCTCTCTCCCTCTCACTCTTGCTGTTACCATTTTTACTGCTCCTCCACACCAAAGTTCATTTGTTGTTTTTTTAAAATGGAAAAATGTTCTTGGGGAGAAAAGACTTGACTTAATAAAGATTTCATGACAACCCAATGAAAACTGCAAAAATATCCCTGCCAAGTACCAAATTAAGAAATTAAAATAATGCTTTCTGCTTTTAATTTTGATTTATTTCTTTCATGAAACTAATAACTTCATAGCGACAACCAAACTGCCTTCTTTCCACCAGCAGGTTTTGAGCACTCATCCCATGCCAGCCTCTCGGTCCCCTGTGAGAGACGTAAGACGAAGGAGGCCCGCTCCCCAGGACCCTGTCCACAGGTATCTGCACACGCTGGACAGAATGTGGTGTCCAGTGCTACACCGGTTGTCTACCTGTAGACACGCACCACTGGACGCTCGTAAGGACTCACCAGCACACTCTGTAATAGCTTGCAACTACCAGCGAGGGTATCCCAGATGATACACATGCATATTTTTTCTCTAAAGCCAACGCTTCCCTCCTCTCCCACTTTCCTTACATTTCCTGTTTCATCATTGATGCCACTGGCGTCAGGCACAAGGGAGAGGCAGGCAGGTCTTGGTATCAGCTGCTATGCTCTCTTATCAAACCCCTCTTTCCTGGGTACTCCCACATATGTGATTTCTAAGCCCCACAAAATCCCCTACAAGGGAGATACCAATTGTTTCCATTTTACAGATGGGGTAACTAAGGCTCAGTGGTTGAATGGCCAATCCAAGGTCATACAGTAAGGGGCTGAGTCAGTATTTGAATCCAGGTTTCTCCAACTTTGGAGTCAGGGCCTGTCCAATGGTCTTGGAGATCCATATTCTTAACAGACAATGGCTTTACTGTCTATTTCATAATTTACTCCTTCTTGCATTATGATTTGCTAGCATTTCAATAACTTTTATTTTATTAAGTTTGTATAATCCAGCTTCCATTTTTAGCCCAGAAATCCTAGGATGACTTTGCTGCACAAAAGTTAATTCTTTTACTACATTTCTGACCCTCGTCTTTTTCTATTCTGCTTAAAATGTAACATTTTAAAGTGATGAATTTAATAACTGGACCATTTCCAGGGAATTTCGCTATTCCCTCTGGCCCCTTCCCCCCACCGTGGCTGTGCTGCCTGAGCAAGCTGCCGTGCATTACTCAAGAAAGCAAAAGCTGCTGTGTCCTGGTGCTCAGTTAATAAGCGGTGTGGTGCTTATCCATTCACAGGCAGCTGAGAATCCCAATGGGCTGTGGGATTTGACTGGATTTCAGGGCTCCTCACTTGTTCTCCTCAGTAGAACAAGTCCTATTAAGATTGGTTCCTATGCAGCAAAAATAACATTTTAGTTTCCAAATCATCCCAGAAGGCATCAACAGGTTAAAAAAATAATCATTTTTATAAAAGAAAAGTAATCTGAGTGAGAAGAGGAAGCTCCAGTTGACAGCACAGCAGTTCTCTAGGGATTTCAAGCTTGTGGACGCTTCGGCTGAACTATCTGCAGGTGTTCTTCTACTTCTGAGAATTTCCAGAGAGACAGTCCCCACATAGGGGTCATGGACCAACTCAGGTTCTCTCTAGGTTCAAACCCTGGAGGCCAAAGCTCTCTTTCTTATAATTGTGTCCAGGAGAGGCCCCTCTGTCCAGACCCTTCCCTTCAGATGCAACGTGTGAAACTCTGATTCCAGACATGAGAAACCCACTTGACTGTGTTTGAAATCTAGCAATCAAATGTGCTGGCTGTGGACAAGGGAAGAGAGCTAGTCAGTATGCGATGCTACTTATCTAGGTGGAAAACGTCAGACTAGACCCTACTTCTCACCACAGGCAGACAACACTGCCAGGTGGAGCAAAGACCTCTCAGCAAAAAATACTAAAAGTTTTTAGAAGAAAATATAGGACATCTTTACAACCTTGATTAACTTTTAGAAAATATACAAACAGCAAAAGCCACAATAGAAAAGAGATGAATTTGAGTGCATTAAAACAGAAAACTCTTACACTAAAAGACACCATAACCAAAGTTAAAGAAAAGCCAGATTGAGAGATTTCCAATACACATTCCATTCCCAGTTATGTACTCTTGGGAAACTCATCCATGTGGACAAACAGATATGCTCAGGAATGTTTGCTGTAGCATTTTTGGAAAAAAAAAAAAACCCAAAAAACAAACTTACATGTTTATCAACAGGAGAACAAATAAATATCAGAATATTTACATAACGGAACACAGCATTAAAATGAATGAATACAATGTTATCACTATGGATAAATTTCAAAAAGTTTCAAAACAAAACTACCCAGTGTTGAGGAGAAGGGTATATATACTACAATCTATATAAAGTTTCAAAACCCAGCAAAACCAACGCTGTGTATTGTTTATGTTTTCTAGTTTTATACATTCAGCATATATGCATGAAAATAGTAAACACTAAAGTAATGAGAGTATTTCTACCTCAAGGGAGTGAGACTGGGAGGGCAGCTAGGGGACTCAACAACATGGTCTACGTTTTTTTTTTCAGTAAGACATGAAGCAAATGGCCTGTTTGAATACGTTAGATATTCCATTCCCTGGCATTTGTCTCTGTGTGACACTTATCACAATTATGATAAATTCCACTCTCGGCCCCCGTGGGTAGTACTGCAGTGTGAGGCCCGGCATGAGATGCCGGCTTTAAAGGATGCGCACAGGCAGGAACTTACCATGGGAATCACACAGGGCACCACAGGGATGGTGCGTGTTCTCAAGTAGCTCCTGGTCAGTGCAGGAGGAGGGGAGAGACACTTCCAGGGCAAAGCAGAGTGACACAGGCTCTAGCAGAGATTCCTGCATGCGGTTCACTGAGCTTCTGTCTAGGTGCGGGGGATGAGGGGTGCTCTAGCCAGAAAAGGGAGAGAGCCACGAAGGGAGCTGCAGGGTATGTTCTGCAAGAGAAACATGTGCCTGGGTTTCAGACATGTGCGGGAAGGTGAGTCTGAAGAGAAGACTGCTGAACTGATGAGCTTAGATTTCACTCAGGAGACAAGGAGAAGCAATAGCAGGCATCTGAGAGAGCATGGGTCAAGCCACCAGCTACGGCAATGATCCAAGTGAGGACAGATTCCAGGAGGCCAAAAAGGAGGCCTCTGAAGAGGCCAGGATGACTCAAAAGAGAGCCTCGAGAGCTGGGAGGGGTGAAAGAAGAGGGAGACATTGGAGCCCCCACAGAAGCAGGAGCCGGCAACTGAGGAGGTGGGTGGGCCTGGAAGTTGTGAGGCTCAGTGACCCTGACTTTTGGAGGGAAGCCAGGAAGTTCTGGTGCTGGAGGGTGGCTTAGGAAGTGTGGGTGTGGAGCTGTCAATGAGGGGGCGACCTGAGGAAGGGGCACCAGGGCCTCTGCGCTTGCTGAGAATTAGCGCCTTCCTTCCTCCCAACACCCCATGAGGCAGGTGCCACCGAAACCCTCCCTTAAAGCGGAGGTAGCTCAGGCAAGAAAGGGCAAGTATGTGGCCAGTGCCCCACAGCTGAGATGTGCCAGAGCCAGGATTCAAACCAGCCATTGGACCTCAGAGCCCGAGTGCTCAGCCTCTCGCAGGAGAGGTGGGCTAGTCCTGTATCTTCACTGCACCATGCTGGAGGGCAAACCTGTGGAAACACACGAGATGACAGAGACGGGACCCACAGTGAGACAAGGGTGGGCCCTGGAGGAGGAGGTGGGAGGGGACAAGGGGTTCATTGAGCAAGCCCTCAATAAAGCCTTAGTCTCAGGGGAGGAAGACCAGGCTGAAGCTGTATTTTGAAGTCTCGTGTTCCATGCAAAGCAGCAGAGGAACCAAGAACCTTAGAAAGAGCTGCTTAGAGAATGGGAAATCAGACAGAGGAGCCCAGCTACTAGCAGGAATAGATAGATGTGCTCAGGATCCAAATCATTTGACTTTCCCCGAAAGTGCTGAGCAGCCTAAGAGCATGGAGCCAGGCAATCCAATGGTGGGAATGACAGAGTAGAGGTATCAGAACCAAAAAAGAGAAGAAAAATACATACCACTTGTAGTGGATTGAATTATGTCCCCCCAAAACTCATTGAAGCTTGAATTGTGTCCCCCAAGTTTTATGTATTAGGAACTTAGCCCCCACTGTGACTGTTAAGAGGGTGGGAAATCCTATTATGGTAATTGAAAGGTGGAACCTTGAAAAGGTGACTGGATTGTAGGACCATGCTGTAGTGAACGGATTAAAAATGGTGGTCAGGGGCGTGGTTCTGAGGGCTTTAAAAGAAGAGCAGAATCTGTCTTTCTCTCTGCTCTCTCTGCTTCCAACCATCTTGCAATGTGAGACTCGTGGGTCACTGTCGCCACCACCAGATGGACTTTGGATTTCCCAGGCTCAGCAACTATAAGCAATAAATTTTGTTTTCTTCACAAAATAACCAGTTCCATGTATTTTGTTATAGGCAACAGAAACAGATTAATACACCACTTAGGAAACTGATTTTGGAACCTAGTTGGGAAAAGGAAGATGAAGGCTGGCAGAACTGACAAGAGTGTATTCATAGATCATTTACTGGACACCAACTGTACGGCTGAGAGATTGACAATGACCATGAAGGTGAAGGTCAGGTTCAGTGGGAATGAGGGCCTCAAGGTGGTGGAAGAACAAGGGATCTTTGTGAGCTGAGGGGAATCGGATCCCATGGTCTCGCAGGGGACACGGTCTTAGTGACCAGGTTGTGGCAGGCGGCTGTAGAGAGAAATCTCACAGTATCTAAGGAGGTCAAAGGATTATGGGGACACGATCATAGAAGAGTCTTCCACACAGGTAGAAAACCCAATGATGGGGCAAAGCAAGGAAGGAGAGTAAAAAATCTATGTATTGCTATAACAAGGAAAGGTGGAAGATGCTATAAGCACTGTAGTGGATTGAATTATGTTCTCCCATAAAACTCCTTGAATTGTGATGCTTGAATCATGTTCCCCCAACTTTCATGTATCAGAAACTTAGCGCCCACTGTGATTGTTAAGAGGGTAGGAAATCCTATTATGGTAATTGAAAGGTGGAGCCTTGAAGAGGTGATTGGATTGTAGGACCATGCTGTAGTGAATGGATTAAAAATGGTGGTCAGGGGCGTAGTTCTGAGGGCTTTAAAAAAAGAGAGAAGACAATGTGTCTTTCTCTCTCTCTGCTCCCTCTGCTTCCACCATCTTGCAATGAGAGACCCCTGGGTCACTCTCACTACCACCAGATGGACTTTGGACTTCTCAGCTTCAGAAACTATAAGCAATAAATGCCATTTTTCTTTATAAATCACCCAGCTCCATGTATTTTGTTATAAGCAACTTAAATTGACTAATACAAGCACACACATGAATGGGAAAAGGAGAGCCCTGGACACAATTCAGGAAAAAGTCTGCAGACTCCCATGTCCCAGTCCTGTGTCTGAAGTGAGATGGGAGACATACCATGTAAGGTGACTGAGAAATGTTAAAAGAAGAAATCACACAGGTTAAGAAACAACTAGATCAGTAGACTGGAAGCTTTAAAAGGAAAACACTGCATTTTAGCCCCTGTCATCAGCCCACTAAAAGAAAGGGGTATATAGAGAGGAAAAACAGTATGGTAACTGGGCAAAAATAAAAGGAGCACTTGAGTGAAGTTTGGAGCATTCCACATGAGGCTAGCAGAGGCAAGGAGAAACTGGGAGTGGGGGAAGCATTTAACTCTATGTACCATCTCTGGAATGTGTTATAGACTTCCTCCCATCCCCCCATGATGCTCATGACCTCTTTACATTGGTCAGGAAATGTGCATATCTTCCCAGCTCCTCTGGTGAACAGCCTGACCTTGGATGGCTGGATTCCCTGTTCCAAGGTGCATGAGCGGCCCAGACTCCTGGGTGACCTGTTAAAGGAGCAGGCAGGCTCTCCATTCCACATCTTGTTTGTACCTTTGTTCCCATTACAACCGTGATTCAGGCGAAACACACACACGTACGCATGTTTAGGCGTGAAAGTTAACACCGCATACAGTAATATGAAATACTACATATGTGCAATGGGGTTAATTTACAGCTACTGTGGGATCCATAACTTTGTAATTTCCTGGCTTTGGTCTGCACAGTTTTTCAGACTCAACATTTTATTAACTTTTTCTTTAAACCAGCTATCTGTCTTTTAGCTAGTATTCCCCATCGGATAGCTTGCATATTTCCAAGTGAGTATCATGTTGTAAATGTCTGTCCATTTCCTCTCATCTCTCTCAGTCCATCTGTATTTTTTACATCTAACCTCCTGGGTCTGCACCTTTTCTGGCTCTGTAAATTTAATTAATGTACTTCTGACTTTCTTTACCAAGTCACTGTTGCAAATTTACATAAAACAGATCCAGTTTTTTTCATCATACCGTACTAATGGAAACACTTCAGCTATATTTCCCTTTCCAATATATTTCAATTTATCTTTTCAATACAGTTTCCTTAGTTTTAAAATTCTTATATAAGATCAAACATGAATGCTTTTGGCTGACCCTGCCATAGAGAAACTTCTATGTTTGTGGCATTCCTCTATCTTAAAATTGTGTTAAAATGTAAATTACACTTGATATCATATGCTTTTCTTAAAATCATCCAGACCTTTTTTATGCCTTTTTTTTTTAATGGATATTTCTTTTGCTTTTATAGAACTGCCTTCTTATATTTCATTAATTTTGGAGAACTGAGGATGTTTTCAGAGAAAGAGAAGCAAAATTAATTAGCACCCCTCCTCGGTTTTTCAGAAACAAAACCAATGAGGTTACTTTGAGATGCTAAAATTCAAAAATTAAAGAAAGAAAAAATAGAGAAAAAGAAAAGAGAAAAAGCCTCTCAGCTAGTCGAATGAATAAATTCTACTACTGCACTTGAGATTCTGATTTGCAGAATACCTACTGCAGGGGTGCATTTTTTTCTTCCCTCATATTTTTACTTGCTTACTCACTATGGCATTTTATGTCTCCTTGATCCCTTTTTCATTAAAAACAATTATTAATGAAGTATTGTAAGCTAACTTTTTTCTCCTTATTAACAAATTGCTTTCCCCTTAGCAGAAATATTTCTAATACCCCAGAAAAAGACATACGTATTCTATTCTTGGGGATTGGGGGAGTGGGGGCCAAAAAAATCAAACCAACTCTAAGGCACTGATGGTTGAGCACACATCTTTGCTTGTCTTCTTCCTACTGAAATCCTTAATGGGCTATAAATAATTTGCAATGGAAGACAAAAATGTGAAAAACATTTTTCGATTTATTCCTTGTCGTATTCCTATTTAAATAATAGGCCTTATTTAAAAATTTTTTTTAGATGACCATTACCAGTCAAGAAAATTCTCATCGTACCATCCCTTTCTTTGTGGCTCTGTACATAATCTGATTTTTAAACCAATAGTACTTACTGAAACGTACTAACTAGTACATTTGGACTGGTATGAGAAGTATAAAGCTTAGCTTTGTTAAGCCTTATGGAGTGCTCCCTGTAAACACTTAAGAGAACAGGAAACCACCTCTGGTTAGCTTTCTGCAGAGCTCTGCTACAGTCCCAACTGAGGATCGTAGGTGGCCCACTGAGCGGACAGTAAAACTCTGTCATAACCTACAGAGTTCTAGGCTTCAGACTCTAACTGTGGTGTCTTTGATAGTGAGCCAAGGGGTAGACAAGACCATTGGTGGAGCCGCCTAGACAAAGAAACTCCAGCACAACCAGAAATGGCCAGGGAGAAAAAGCCCTGTGTTGTACTGAGGAAAATAGAGCCCAGCCTTAGCGGAATTTTCCCAGGGAGGCAGTCGACCTTCCAGTGCTCCTTCCAAACTGTCTTTCAATGATTCACCATGGAATCAATCAGAGGATTCTACTCTGATCCTTAAGTGCTATGATCCCACTAATTAATTCATAGATCAGAACTCAAATGAAAATTTGTGGGATTGGGATTTTTTCCCTTCTTCATTCACCTTGACTCAAAGATGATGATTTACTATTTTTCTTTCAATTAAAGGGCACCAGGAAGACATTCCTTTTGAGTTCTGATATGCAGGCCCACTGAGGTTTATTTCATTGAACTTCTCACTGAGGATTCAGTAGGGCCTGTCTGCATCTCCACAATGAATTACTTCCGCAGACGCCTGGACCCACAGCGTTCCCAAGTCCTTCCCTGTAATCCCCTACATCTGTTCCACGTCCACTGCTGACCATTGTAGGAATCGGCAAGGATTGGCTGTCAGATGAGCAAACGTGCTTGCAGAGCGTCCTCTGGGCTTGTGATTTCAGCTGAACACGCCGGACGTAAGCAAGGCTCCAGTTTAAACCATTTGCGACATAGAGGAAACACCTGTTTAGAACTTATCCAAAATAATTGTGTGGGGAGAATTTTGAGGAGCTGAGGTTGACAGCAGCAGTTCAGATTACAGAACTCTGGGTACTTGGGTGCATCACATATCCCAAATTCCTAGTACTGATGCTAACATGTACTTTTCCCATTGTTTGATTAAGGATGGTCTTTTGAGTCATTTCTTTTTGGTGATATCCAAAAATTTCATGAAATCCATAGCTTTAACCTCTATTAAATGTCCGATATTACCTTATTTGGGACTCTAGTCTAACACCTACTATGGAAACTTAAAATATAGTGTGCAATTTTTAATATCATGCTTGATTTATTTTAGGAAAATGATATGACCCAAAGTAAAAATGAATCTTTATATCAGCAAATTACACTATAACACTGCGCCCCATCTCCTCTTCCACCTAATCAACTGCCCGGCCGGGGAGGGTGACCAAACTCATCCAAGTTCGATAGCAGTGGAGAGTTTATTTTGTTTACTTGCTGTGTTGCTTTGTTCCAAATGTCTCCAACATAGAGTAACAATGAGTGAATATAAAAAATGGAAATGTAAGGCAACAAAATCTAACATGAAATATCAACTGATGTCCTTATTGATATCAACAATATGTCCTTCAGGTAGGCAGCTGGTTTAACACACCACAATTTAATGGGGAGTTTAATGATTAAGTGACTTAATTTCCACAAGCCTGAGTTCACCCATCTGTAAAATGGGCTATCTTATCTTTGCAGGATGGTGGTTGGGCAGTCAATAACATATATCAATAGCTTAGTAGAGTACTTGGCACTTAATTAACAGTAGCTGCTATTTTTAGTAGATTCTCAAAAAACTTGGCAAAACCTAACTCTCTAGAGTGGTATGTGAGGCCACTCATGGTCCAGCTCCAGCACTGAGAACCTTTATCACCCTTTCCAGCCACACTGAACTGCCTCAATTTCTTCAAATCCTCAATGTTCTTTTTTTTTTCTCTCACCTTTGCCCATCTTGTTCTTTACTTAGCTGACAGTGCCCCACTCTGCCAATGTTCTGACAAGTCCTCTTCCTCCTTCAAGATGCAGCTCTGATATCACCACCTCAGCGTCTCCAGGCAGAACTGCATGCTTGCTCCCTCCCTGGGCTCCTCTGTGACGATAACAATTCTGTGCCCACCCTGCTGCACTCCTCTCTTGCCTTCCCCTCACCTACTCGCCACAGATGACCCCACAACAATAGCATTCGTCTCCATGTGACAGACGCAGACAGTTTGGTTCAGACAGGTCAGGTCATCTTCCTCAGCTCCTGCTACTGGCCAGGGGCAAATACCAACCATCCGATTAGGCTCTACAGCTCATACTGTTGTCACCGAGCCTTGTGATTCTGTGTTAGGCTCAGTGCCATGCTTATTTTATCTTCTTTATTAGACCAGCGGCCTCTGAATGGTAGGCACGTGTTGTCTACATCCTGTATTCTCAGCAGCTGGCACATCACAGCAAACGGCACGTCACAGCAGACACTTGCTAATGGATTCACTAGAGACAATGAAGGAAAACTGTTTTCTACATCGGCTATCCATATATTCCACGAATCCTATGTGGCCTGCTTTGCACGGGTAAAAACATCTGGAAAGGAAGTCAAGGCCTAGCACTTGAGTACCATCCAGGTAACACTGGTTTGTAATCTTTTAGCACCTGGCACTAAGTATTAGTTTGGATTTCTAAGGTGGCATCAGATAAACCTTTCTTCTTGGGTGGCTTTCCAGAAGTAAGGTATCAGGTTAGGCCCTGGCACAGGCGTCTGTTTTGAGCTGATGAGCTAGAAGTATACACTCTATGAGGGGCCTGCAAGGGGCTCACCTCAGGCCCACAAGGTAGAGCAGCTTGCCTTTAGGTCTCGCTGTGGCCATGATCCTGGCAATAAATGCCCCTGGAGACCTGATTTTGAATTCCACCTTCAGAGTGAGAGTCATATGATATAATGACAAACTGGCTCCAGCCGAACTTACTGCAAGAGTCCCAGTTGCTTAAAATGCCTGTTGGGTAAGCCATCACATGGACAGATACTCCACTGACCTCAGCTGTGTGTGCAATCTGTCACATGTCCTTTGAGGCCACCTTTGGCTGTGCTTGTGCACAGCATGGAAGGTGGGTCTACCCTATGCCTTCAGGAAGGCCTAGGTGCACACCCCTTTGTTTTTCCTGGCCCATCAGTTGCAGCTCACTGGGATGCGTCTCCTGTGTCCTGGGGTAACCACGACCATTGTTGCCATTTACTGAACACTAATCCTGAGCCAGGCATTGTGCTAAGCACTTTAACATGAATTTTTCTAAACTGAATTAAGAGCAAACCGTATGAGAGTGGCATAGTTCCCACCACCCTGATCTCCCTCTTGTAGGTGATATAACAAGGCATAACAAGAGGGGGTGACATGTCTAAGGCCAAGCACACGCAAAGTGGCCCAGCTGAGATCCTGTGCTGTGAACCTCCACGTATATTGCCTCTCAGGCCACTCTGTGCCTTCTTTCAGCAAAGACCATCAGTGAAAAGTAGGAAGGGAATCCAAGAACATGACCACGAAGTCAGGCAGAAAAACCGGGATGGGAAAACTGGGCTGGCCCCGCTATGAAATCCTGCATCAGCGGAAGGAGAAGGCGAGTAAATGGAAGTCAAAGTTCATGTGCAGCTCACAGCAACGCACTGGTAATGGGAGCCTAGACAAGAAGATGGAAAGTGAAATTTGGGGGGCTTTAACTATGGTTTCTTTTAGGTCTAAACCCCATGACTGCCGTCCCCAGCAGGCTCTGAGCAATCAAAACACCCAAGACAAATCCCATAAGCATACCTAATTGAATAATCCAGATTCTGTTTGCTTGGGTTTTTGAAGCATCAAAACAGTTCCTTTATGTGCTTACTTTGGCTCCCCTGCAGTTTTAATTAAGCCTCCCCAGGCTCACAACCATATTAAAATTAGGTGGAAAGAAACCTGCAGCCTTTGATGCCCATGACCACAAGGTGCAAGTCTTCTGGTTTGATCTTTTGTGAGAGCAGCAACAGCTGATGTTCAGAGCCAACCCAAAGGGAAATTCTTCTGTTTATTTTCCTTTGCAGGGAGGGGCAGTGATTACTCAAGTGATGAAAAGGTTTCTTTCTTGTGGGAAGCTGGGACAAAACAGGCACCAGGGAATCCCCAAGCAGAATGCTCCCTGGCATTTCTCCTTTGACCGATCCCAGGAGATCGGAGAAGGAGCTCTTTTCCAACAACCACACCAGAGGCCTTTTCCCTCTTTGTTCCCCTCTGAGACCCACATTCAGCGCAACGTCCGCTCAGCCAGCTGAGCCAATATACTTTTGTGCTACGTTTTTTCTACAGTAGGGGAATGAAGTCACGTGAGGCCCACCCGTGTGGGGAAGTTTCCTGCAGGCCCGGAAACCTCGACTCTTGGCTCTACCCTCTCCTGGATGCCACTCCACACTTATCGAGTATCTTCTCCTCTGCGGTTGGCTGGGAACTTCAAGATTCTTTCCCCAACTCTAGCTTTTTCTAATTTACCTCCATTCGCTTCCGGAATTTCAAACAGGTGGCTCAGTTCTCTCTGCCAGCCCCTACCCACCTGTTGGCCCAATGCTTCCGTCCAACAAGGCGGTGCTCGGCAGTGTGGGGGTCACTGAGAGCAGCACCGCACATTCTCATTCAGGAGAGAAGAAACATGCAGAAATTCTGCATAGCAGAGGACAAGAGCCATAAGGAAGATACCTGGAAGAACAAGGGAGGCAGAGAGCACTTCTGATTGTGGACAAATCCAAAATGCTCATAAAGGGACATGAATTGAACTTGCAAAGAATGGGTAGGGTTTTGCTACTAGAAAATAGCAATGGGAGGGAACTTGAGATGGAGGCATCAAAAGCGCTGTGCGGATGGCAACGATCGGCAGCTCCTTTGGCTCAATCACACTGCAAGAGCTTTGGGGCAGCGGCCCATGGTTGGGCTGAAGACAGACCCTAGGGGCCCTTGACCAGAGGCCAAGGGGCTGGGATTCTACCTGGCAGGCGGTGAGGCAGCACGGAGCCTTCATCTACTTATTCAGCTAAAAAATGCTTCGGAGTCCATGTCACGTGTAAGACACTGAGATGTCTGCTGGGCACACAATGAAGAAAGAACATGTCAGATTCCTCATCTCAAGGTGCTTACAGTCTGGCGGTAGGGAGGGGAGATGGAACGTTAAACAAACAACACAATGAACATTTTTGTTATTAATGGAAAACATTTTGGTGCTCTTAGAGAATAATGAGAGGGCCTAGGGCTTCTCCCGAGAAATAGCTGAGCCCCCCAGAAGGCACAGAAATTGCAAGGAGAGTTTGGGCAAAGGATTTGGAGTGCTGCACACAGAAGAAACAGCACGTGCAAAGGCCCTGAGTCGGAAAGACCTTAGTGAACGTGAAGAACTAGTGGACAAGCTTTACAAGGACGCTGACAAGAGGATGGCTACGTCAGCTGGGAGGCTGGGACTTGTTAGCCACGTAAAGGATTTTGGTTCTAAACATAATCGTAAATCATTAAAGGGTTTAAAAAAGAGGAGCATAATTTGATTTACATTGTTAAAAGGACATTCCAGACGCAGCATAGAAAATAGAGAGGGACAAGATTAGAAGCAGAAAACCATGTCAGGGGTGATAACACAGTGGGGGTGGTGGCTCGTGCTGCGGGGACAGGAGTGCAGAGGAGGGAGAGTGGACAGTCTGGGAAGATATTCAGGAGGAATAACAGACAGGACCTGGTGGCAGGATGGGCGTGGGAGACGGGGGGGTGCAACGATGGTGGTCTGTATGGGGATAGACTGACAGAGGAAAACCAATTAGGATATTACTACACTTGCCTGGGTGAGAAAGTAAGGGCCACCACTTAGGGGGGTGGCATTGGAAATAGAAATTGCAGAAAAGGTGTTAAAAAATTGGCTGACGGAAAAGTGACAGGATTTGATGCTTGAATATGGAGTTCAGGGAAAAGGATGTAGAAGAGTCAAGCGCGACTTGGAGTAACGATCTACAGTCTAGCAGGCAGAAGCAAAGACTGGTTTCAACACTGGACCACTGGAACAGATCTGGGAATTGTTCACACAGAAATAGCATCTGAAGTTGGGTGCAGAGTAGCTGAGATTAGCAAGGGGGAGAGTGGAGAGAGAAGGGTGACAGAACCTCAAGGAACCCTTACCTTCCAGGGGCAAAGAAAGGAAAAAAAATAGAGGCAGGCTGGAGGTCTGGAGGGGAGCCAGGAGCAAGGGGGAGCTTCAGCACGGTGGGAGATGGCGACAGAGGCGACGCTCAGAGGCCGGGGGCAAGAAAGACTGAGACCTGCAGCTCCCAGAGACCAGAAGGTGAGAGAGACAGGGTCCAGTGCAAGGAGTGAAGGCATGAGAGGCAGCAGAGGAGCAGGCGCAGGCTGCTCTTATAACAAGCTCGAGAAGGAAGCAGAGCAAGACGGCACAGCGTCATTCAAGGCAGAAAAAAGCAGGACGAAAATGTTGTTTGGGGAACACACGTTAGGGAGGCTTAACCATATTGGGTGAAAAGCCAGTGGAGACAGAGAAATTTAAAATGTACAAGAAGTCCCAGGATTAGGCAAGGTTTTTATCTGTTTTGTTCTGGGGTGGGAAGAGAAGTATCAGTTAGGTTGTTCGTCTGTGTATAACTAAAAATTCAACTAACAGTGGCTTAAACAAATAGTGGCTGATTTTTCTCCCAAATTTATTCTGGAGGTAGGTATTTGCCTCTCAGTGCTATCAAGTACCCAGGTTTTTGGGGTCCTTTAGCACCACCATGCTCAGAGTTGGCTTTCTTTCTTCTCACTGAGGCCTCACAGTCCCAGGATGGCTGCGGTAGCAGTAGGCATCACATCTGCCTTCAAAGAAGGAAGAGAGGGTGGCCCCACCCAGCTTTGGTCTCCAGCTGAAAGCCCCTGGTGACTGCCCCTAGCTCTCACTTGCCAGTTCTGGCTCACACGGCCACAGTAGCCATAGGGAGGCTGGGGATGCCAATATTTGTCTCTTCAGCATCCTTGGTGGGAAGTGGCGGGGATGAAAGAGGCTGTCAGCAGCTTCTGAGTTAGCCAGAGAGATGCAGAATGTAACCTAGGGAAGAGGTGGTTAGCCTCAGCAAATAGAGAAATTACATGGTTCCTGAGAAAGAAAGAAAAGATAGATAATACACAGAAGGTTTGAGAAAGAGAGATGTGAAACTGAAGGTGTGTGAAACGGCTCGACCATCAGCATGGGACATGCGACCATCCTTCGAGAGCAAGGCAGGAAGAGAGTTGGTGAGTACGCGAGTGTCGCCATGGGAAAGAGCGACATAAGGTCAACAAGATGGGCCATCCACGGGGTTACCGCAGCACAAGAGTCTTAGAACAATGTTCTATCATTGAAACAACACTTTTGAATATCAGTGTTATTTAGAATGATCGTTTTATTTTTCTTAAAACATTGGCTTTCAAATTTGTGTGAAGTTCTCACTCTGTGTTCCCTAAAATATTTAAGGGACTGGTGGGGCTAATTTTAGGGAGGATGAGTATCAGTACAGGTTCAATGTAAAGTAAGGAGAGAGGACTGAGAAAAATGTCAACAATGTTCATTTGAACACAGAGAAGTAAACCAAAGAAATGATTCTTCTACATTCCTCAGTGACAGAAATAATGTAACTTTGAATCAATGGAAAGGATTCTAGTGTCTATTATTCCAAAGGTAGTCTTCACATATGCATGTTCGCAGACTCTTTTTTTCCTCCAAAACAGGCCCCCTGGCCATCTGCTCTGGGAAGCCCCGAAGTGTCAAGGAGGTTGTTACTTCTGCCAAGCTGGAGCCACTTTCCAACTGACAGGGAGAAAATGAGGGTTTGTAGAACTCACCCGTTGTTTTCTCTGGGGTTTGAAACCATAACATTTCCATTTGGAGGAAATAGTCTAGGATGTTTATTTTTTCAAACTTCATGAATATTAAAAGCGCCGTAATTGAAGCCAAAACATAAGAAAAATGAACGTAGTGGTACCACATGTGGGTGTTCTGCTTTCAAGGCAGTCTCATCACTGTACAATGTTTGAAGCGAAAGAAGATAAATGGTGTAAATATGAAGCGAAATCAAACATGGCCGTGGAGAGGAAGGCACACGGGGCTCTGGGGACGTCTGTCGTGCTCCGGGAGGGCCAGCGTGCTGCACTGCACAGCACAGCACAGCACAGCACAGCACAGCACAGCAGCACAGCTCAGCACAGCAGTGAGCACAGCACAGCACAGCACAGCACAGCTCAGCACAGCACAGCACAGCACAGCAGCACAGCACAGCAGCACAGCTCAGCACAGCACAGCACAGCACAGCACAGCGGTGAGCACAGCACAGCAGCACAGCTCAGGACAGCACAGCACAGTGGTGAGGTGAGCACAGCACAGCACAGCACAGCACAGCGCACAGCACAGCACAGCACAGCACAGCACACAGCACAGCACAGCACAGCACAGCGGTGAGCACAGCACAGCACAGCACAGCACACAGCACAGCTCAGCTCAGCACCACCGCCGCTGAAACCCAGGGTGCCAGGTCTGTCCTAAAGGATCAGACTTACTCAGCCTCCATACAGGCAGACCTCTGAAGATTTACATATCTTTAACTTAATGAGAAGGACTAATAACCAGTGAGTGGCTTAGATAAGACCGTATGAATATTCAAGCCTTTTAAATCTCTGAATGAGGAGACCTCTGTCTCAAAAGGAACTCATCTAAGGACAGCACTCATCCTTTTGTTTCCTCTCCAGCTCTGCTGGTCCAAGAACAGTCCAACCGTCTGAGAAACACTAGCTGGCATTATGACAAAAAAAGTTCAGAGTGATGACTGAGACAGCTAGCAGCCTGTTTGGGGACTGGGAATGATTCAGGGCCCCCAGAAAGTCAAACCTGACTTATTTTTTAAGAGAAAAACAAAATACTGACTCACTTCAGGAATAAAGAAACCATTAATTTTGCATAATGAAGGTGATAAAATAGTCTTTTAACCTTTTTCTTAAATACTCTTTCCAGTGTGTGGAGTAGCCCAGGAGGGGTAATGTGGGCAGCAGGGTCCCCAAGCTCAGAACCTGCTGAGTGTCAGCGGCGAGGGCAGCACTGAGCTAGCATTTGTGTGCTTGTGTCGGAAGCCATCGTGAAAGAACAGAGTGGGCCCTCTGGAGGGTGAAAAGAAATACAAAGTGGGCACTGGGGGAGGGAGGGGGCTGGCGGAGGAAAGAGAAGCTCCGCAGAACCAGGGGAAGCAATTTGGCTATGGGTCCTGGGGTTTCCACGTCCTGTGGCATCAAGAGAAGTCACCACCAAGCCATTTTCAGTTTTGTTCATTCTTTCAAACATGAGACTCAACTAAATACAAACTATATTTGTTCTGTAATAATTTGAAATTTAACTTTTGTGTGACTGGTAATAAACCATTAATTTTATTTTTGTACTTTAAACTTATTTTTGAGACATAATCCACCTACTGTGTTTGTCACTCATTCATTTAACAAAACACACACTAAACACAGTACTACATACTGGAGATATAGTGGACTAGAAAGGAGACACAAGTACTGCCCTCCAGAGCTTCTGTCCATTAAAAAACAAAGATATTAAGTGAATGGTAAGTGCTGTGAAAGTCACAAGTAGACAACAGCATGCTCTGGGCTTTGACAGCAGCTGGGGAGGACTGGGAAGATCAGGAAAGAGCCCTCAGAAGCTTGCACGATGCACAGGAGTTAATCAGCTGACAGGAGGGATCATGTGCTGGGAAGGAACAGAGGACCCTGTTTCAGGCATAGCAAAGCCCCAGAGGCTGGAGAGAGCCTGGAACATTCTAGGAACTAACACGGTAGACCACGGAGCACAGGGGAGAGCTGCCAGAAAAACGCTGTGGAGGGTCTTGTTAAGAATCCTGAACTGTTTCGTAAGGTCAAGTTGAAACTATCAAAGGGTATTAAGCAGCAAAAATGACACACTCAGATTTACATTTAAGATAGATTTAATTACAGGAATTTCCTATAAAAATTGAGAACTTTAGCCCGAAATCTTCAACTCTTAAACTTTTTTTATACTTAATAAATGTACCTATAATCACACTCATATTAGTTATTTTCACTGTAATCTCCTCTTGTCTAAAGCTACTGTTTCACTCTGAACACCTGATTTCACTTCTTTCTCTCTGCTCCCTCCTCTGCCTAGCTCCCATACCTTCCAGTCCTTCAGTATGTTGCTCTCTCCTACTGAAATGCTGTCCTGCCCCTTAAATACTGGGGGAAAATCTCTATCTTCCTTTAGGCTCTTGCCCGGAGTGGGGGGTCGTGGGGGGTCACTATTCTCTCATAGTTTTTTTGTCTCCATCCCAAAGTCGGCCACGAGCTTGTGCAGTTTTTGCTCTGTGTACATTATTCAGTCATCACACAGGACATATTGACTGCATGTCTCTTCCCCTTGCTAGCTCTTTCAGGACAATGAGCAAGCATTTCATTTCTGTATTCTCAACACCCAGCTCAATGTCTGGCAGAATGGAGACCCACACAATTTTCTTTTAGCTCAATTTAATAAAAAACAGGAAGCATCTGAAAGTCCTCCTGACTTCCCAAACCTAGCTGAGAGATGATTCTTCTGTTAAATAGAAGTACTACACTATTTACCAAAAGAAAAAGCAAAATCCAGTTTTTTATCTGGTTAGCTCTTAGTGAGAATTAATACACAGTAGGAAGCCAAACACCTCAATGCAAAAAATCAATTTAAGAGATTGTTATAGGTTGAATTGTATTTCCCCCCACCCCCAAATTCAAATGTTGAAGTCCTAACACTCCAGTGTCTCTGAATATGACCTTATTTGGAAATAGGGTCATTGCAGATATAATTAGTTAAGTTAAAATGGGATTAGAGGGTGGGCCCTAATCCAATATGACTGGTATCCTTATAAAGAGGGGAAATTTGAATGAAGACATTCACACAGAAAACGTGAAGGCAAAGATCAGGGTGATGCTTCTATAAGCCAAAAAATGCCAAAGATTGCCAGCAAACCACCAGAAGCTAGGAGAGAGACCTGGAACAGACCCTCCCTCACAGCCCTCAGAGAGCACCAGCCTTGTCAACACCTTGTTCTTGGATTTCCAGAGTCCAGAACCGAGACAGTAATTTCTATTGTTAAAGCAGCCCAGTCTACGGTACTTTCTTCCAGCAGCCCTGAATATGAATTCAGATATGTACAGGGAGTTTAATGTCCATAGTTCAATTTTTCCTATCAAGGCTTCAATTACTCTGCTCTGAATAGGAGAGGCAGAGCAGACCTGTAGGCAGGAGAAGGGACTGCTTACGGGGTATACTCTGTAGGGTATTATAAACCCATTCGGCTCTTGCAGAGACAAGGGAAAGCGAGTTGAGTATTTGTCTCCCATCCATGCCAGCTATTTGGAAAAGAATTATCCTTCGCTAATGATAAAAGTCTGTCAATTTAAAAAACCAGATACTGTAACAATACTATCATTTTTTCTGTAATGTCTTATGCAGCCAGAGAACAACCTCGCGGAGAATACTAGAATTATGTAAACCTACCCATGTGGCAATCTTAGGAAAATAAAGCCAGAAAGGATTTAAACTGTTCAATCCTATGTCTACAGAAACATAAAGATCAAACTATCATAAAACACTCCTACCCTGGATGGGAGCGGCATCTTTAATGAGAAGACTGCGCAGGACTTCCCTGTCCGCTATTCTGATAACTTCTAGGTGACAGGCGGGCTTAACATCATTCCCATTTTACAGAAGAAAAATGGAGGCAAGAGGCTGAGTAAGCAGGTGGCAGAATGGGATCCGGACTTGACCACTGTTTTACAAAAACAAATGTCAGCCGGACAGACCTCAACCGTGAGAGAGTAATTTTTCTTAAACCGAGAAAGGTAGTCGCAAAAAGCGGGAAAAGATTTCGTAGCACCGAGCATGTGACGCTCTTTAGTGCCTGCATTGTGGCCATGGATCACCGCTGCTTGTCCCCAGGGCCTAGCGGAGCGCTGGCTTGTAGTGGGCAAACAGTAAATGTTCACTGAAAGTGAAATGAAAGGCTTTAATAAAACACTGTTTTAAAAAGACTTCATGAACTGGCAAATAAATCACCGCTGCTGTTGGCTGGTGGATCTGGTTATGGGAAAACTTTACTGTTACTGTTCAGCCAAATATGATAATCGCCACGCCTTCTGTGATGTGAGGAGGGGCACTAATTCTTATTCTGTGCTCCTACCAAGACATGTGTTTCTAGGTCATTCCTTTGCTTTCTACACTAAACAGGGTGGCCGAGGCTGGCTCTGTTCAGCCCTAGCTACTTTTTCCCTTCAGGTTGATAATAAAGAGTCCACCTGAGATTCTGGACCAACACAGCACAGGGTCCAAGACTGGCTTCCCATAAAGAAGGCGTTCCCTGGGCTTCCTAGCGGCTCTGGGCATGATTATGGGAATGTGGCTGCAAGGATGAGAATTAGTGCCCGTCACAGGCGGAAGGCACAGCCAGCTCACAGTCGTCTGAGTCGAGGACAGACGAGCAACAAATGTGTGTGCCCACCAGTCCTCCCCTTCTTTGGGAACCCACAGCCCTGTGCGAGATGTTTGGACACATGCAGGCATATTAGATGTGGCCTACTAATTCCAAGAAGGAATGTGAGAAAGTCGCTAGCCCTGCTGTTGAATGTCCTCTGAAGGGGCTCCAACAATTGCTTATTTATAACCTCTGAGCACTTGGTGGCCTTCCATGGAGGGAGCCAGCAGCTGCCTGCAGGAAACCAACTGCCCTGCCCACTGACTGGAACCAGATGTCTCCTTCTGTCATCTTTGCGAATAGTTGCAATTCCTTAATGTGATAGTTGTCAACTTATTTCCTTCTATTTGTGGTTCACTGAAACTTGGGGGTCTCAGGATCTCATTATCTTGTCACTAGCCACTGTTTATACCTAAAACAATGTTGTAATAATAAGGCTAATCATACTTATTCTTGTAAAATCATCCTTTTCTTCAAAATGCCTATAAATCCACCAGGGGCCCCGCTCAGGCTCACTCAGATTATCCAAATTCTGCCTGTGACTCTAGAATAAAAACTCCGAACACCATAATGAGCTGATGATTACAGAGATTTTTTAAAATTGTATGTTACTGATTAGGAAGATGAATCAACTTGTAGAATTTTAGAGTAGGGAGTACTCTTATTGACATAGTGGGACAGTTTTACCTTCTTATTTTATTTTATTAAAAACATTTTTTTTATTATGAGTTTATTATTTTTTTACATTCTAAGATGTTGCGGAGCAGTTGTGGGGAGGGGGAGAGGTAAAGGCAGAAGGAAATAGGATGGGAGAAGGGGCCTGGTTGAAGATGGTGGCATCCCCCTCATTCCTGCAGGGGAGACCAGGGGACTTCCAGCAGTGGCTTGGTCACTGTGGGCTGGATACGAATGTCAGGGGGGCATGGCCGAGGTCTGAGGCCCCTCCACCATCCAGGGTGCTTCCTGCAGACGTTCAGTGGTCATCGCTGGGCTGGGAATGGTCATCAGGGGACATGGCTGAGACCCTCAGCCCTCTCCCTTCTCTGGCTTGGAAGCCCAGAGGGCTTGCGGTCCTTCTACGTTTTATATGTGTTCTTTGGTGGTGTTAGACCTTTACTAGTTAATATCAAACTTTGTCTCTGGTCTGTGGGTATTCTGTTTTTTCTTTCAGTTCTGTGTTGGATTATTTGCTGTTCCCACCACTTAAACTCTGTACTGGAAGTAATTTGTTGCCCTTCGCTTACTTCTAAAATGGGAGAACTTCCTGTGGGGACCAGTACTTGAGATCTGTAGCTGGGCTAAACTGCTGATTTGCTGCTCATTCCCTGGCGAAGGCTTTCTGTGAAGCTCAGGTTTTAATTGTTGACCTTGTAAGCACTGCTAGGTCTCGTGAGGTCTGGTACACCTAGGTTGTGCAGAAACTCTGGTCTGGGCCTGAGTCTTCTAAGCAAACTGCACCCCCATAAGATCTACATTCCTGACCAGTCTCCACTGAGTGGTCCTGCCCTGATTGGAGGGCAGATCAGCTGTCCTTGCTGTGCCTCAATGTTCCCCTGGTGGGCCCATCTCCCCCACCACCCATGCTCCAAACACTACCCATGGATTGGG
This sequence comes from Cynocephalus volans, assembly GCF_027409185.1. NCBI lineage: Eukaryota > Metazoa > Chordata > Mammalia > Dermoptera > Cynocephalidae > Cynocephalus > Cynocephalus volans. Next base: position 84,448,665 of record NC_084466.1, on the reverse strand, counting down.
CTGTGCCCTTGTCCCTTGCAATGACTCACCAGCCTCTGAGTGGCTCCTTTTTTCATACAAAGGGCACAGCTGCGGCTTTTGCCAGATCTTGCTTCCTGTGCTCTCCAGGGCCAGACTTGAAGCAGCTGGGGCTCGAAGTGGTGGGAGTGATCCTTTCTTTCTCTCATCGCGGCTTCTCCTGCCTTCATGAGCTCTGAAGGTCTCGCCTCTTCTTTTCCCTGAGCTCTAGCAGCCCCAGCTTGGTTGTTGTTGCTTTTTAATAGTTGTAAATTGGTTGATTTATGGGAGACAGTGACACTGGGGACCATCTATTCCGCCATCTTGACCAGAAGCCTCCCTTCTTATTTTATTATATGACGATATAGGCAATCACTACGTCAGGATTTTCCTGCTCTGTTCTAAAACTCTGAAAATGTGGCCAACTCTTACTCTCCATTATTAAATGCAGTTCATTCTTACTCCCCAAACTTCACAAAACAAGGCTGTCACTGTCTTTCCATTTCAAACATCTGAGAAAAAACTATAGAAGAGAAAAATATTCACTACCTCAATAAATTATTTACTTATTTCCAGTTTAGAAATATATTTCAATATACTTTTTACTTTTGTACACATTTGATGAAATAAACACCACAAACTATACTTCAAACTATAAATATTGTCCTGCTCTACGATATATCACATAATCAATCAAAACAGCACATGCTGGCTTTTAGTCTTAAGCCTTTCATGCCATCACAAGATTTCATGGGTAATTAAATTAAGTACAGCACACAAATATGAATTTACTTTCAGTCCAGTTTTTCTAATATCTGATAACTTTTTACACAATTTAAGGAGGTAAAAGATTCGAGGGTACGTTAGTTATCCCTGATAAACTATCTTACTGCATTGTAGGAACTGTCTCTCAGCCTTGCTGTTTAATTTTACATAAATTTCATTCATGAGTCACTGCTTTTAGGGTGTGGGGAAAAGAGGACTGTGTTGCTTTTTAGGAAATAAGGAAGGAAGACACAGTTTCTGCCCTCTGAGTGTCTCTCAGATCACAAATAAGTAAACGTAAAAGAACAAAATGTTGGGAGTGTTCAGGAGAAGGAGTCTGCTGAAGGTGAGGAAGGGCATGGGAGCTCGAGAGTGCTGAGCAAACTGCAGGCTGCTGGAGGGGCCTCCAGTGGCCACCGTGGCCACAGATGGTGAGGTTCTGATGAGGCCATGCAGGGCAGCACACAGGGAGATTTGGCAGATGACCAGGGTTGCTGACTGATCAGTCTGGTGAAAGGGAGGGCTTGGGCTCTGGGCTCTGTGACCTGGTGGACAGGGGGGCCATCTACTGAAGGAGAAAGGTAGACTGGTGAGGAGGAGTGTAGGGGAACGCGAAGACATCTCTTTCCTGCAAGCCAAGCTTAGCATGTGTGAGTGTCACCGAGTTGAGAAGCCTGGAAGGCACTGTCCACTGAGTTTGGCACTTAGAGCAGCCACATAACCTTTCAGAGATTTACATTTGGAGGTCACAGCACACAGGTATTAGTGGAAGCCAGACGAGTAGATGAGACCACTCAGGAAGGATGAACCAGCGGCTAAGGTCAGAGCCTTGGTCTCCAAGGGACAGAAGCGGTAAGAGGAGGAGAATGGTTGGCTGAGCATAGAAAGACTCCCAGGAGAAGGGTTCCAAAGCAGCAAAGGGAAGAGTGAGTTTAAAATAAAACAAAGAACTACACAGAAGTCTGTAAGGAGGAGACAGAAAATCTCTGGGACTGGCGGCAGGAGCTGGCTGCAGACGTGAGTGAGACTAGTTTCAGAGGACAGTGAGCAGCAGTGGCTCTGACAGGTGATGGGCTGAGCCAGAGGTGAGGAGGAGGGCAGGGTGGCGGGGGCAGACCTCCCTCAGACTGTGACCCTGGGGCCACTCAGGACAGAGCTGGAGGAGGGGCGGGCAGCACTTCCTGCACTGGCCTCAGCATGCAAATACATCAAAACCCCCACATCCCAAACCCTTGGGTTGAGTGACTGGGATACAGTTAAAACGGAGGAGGTACACTCAGATAAGAATCACATTGATCCTAAAAGTTAAAAGTTGTTACCCCTGGTTGATGGCTTCAGTGCAACTTCTGTAATACGAGGGTACATCAAAAAGCTCATGGAAAGGGCCGAGCCCGTGGCGCACTCGGTAGAGTGCTCCGCTGGGAGCGCGGCGACGCTCCCGCCGCGGGTTCGGATCCTATATAGGAATGACCGGTGCACTCACTGGCTGAGTGCCAGTCACGAAAAAACGACAAAAGAAAAAAAAAAAAAAAAAAGTTCATGGAAAAACAGACTTAAAAGATAATATGAATCTTTTCATAAAGTTTTGGAAGACCCCTCATATGTAATACATATGTAAAATATAGCATGATATGTAATACACATATACATGTTAAAACAAGTGTACTTGAGTATTCAAATAAAAAAATGTAAAACTAAAATTCAAAATAAAGAAAAAATGTACTCAAGGTAATAGACATAACGGTAACCGAATAAGGTTTTATATTTAAAAACTAAACCCTGGTCAATTAAACCATAAGTGTGAATACTAACCAGCACGTAACACAGAGAGTACATACTCAAATGTTTGCTGAAGTACATTTTAGGACTCTTGTGATTGCGGCCAAAGCACTGAGCCCTCAAGCTAATTCAACTGTCATCCCAGCAGGCTGGAGAACAGGATGTCCTGAGGTTGCAGGAAGCCAAACTCACTGGGGGGACCACCTTTCATGAAAACCTGTAAAGTCATTAATGCTCCCAGGAGATGAACTAGCTTTTCTCTATCATTTATATATATGTGTATATATATATGAATCACATCAACTATATATATAGACACATATACACACATGTATACACACATACATATACATATGTACATAGCACAGCATTAGTCAAATATGACTTTTAAAATATCTAGCAAGAGTTAGATGTCATGATATGCTATAGTCTCAAATTCCACAGGGTACTCTTGAACAAGAGTATTCAGATGCTCACCTGAACATTTCCACCAAAAACAATACATAATTTTGGAAGAGAATAAAGTGTGAGTGGCTACATATCTGGAAAAAAATCATTCCCTTAATTGTGAATTTCATTTACTTTCCAGGCAGTACTTATTCAGGTTAAAAAAGAAAATTCATTACCTGTGATCTTGGTCAGCTCTGTCCTCCAATTCTTTAACTGTTTAAGGTCCCATGCAATGCAGGTGGCTCATATCGATTTTAAGGGATCACATGCATTAGATTAGCATCCCTGCCTAAGATGAACAGTATTTTAAACCTCTTTCTCCTTCTCCAGTCAAATACCAACTCCAGCTAGCCAGTTGCTTTCTTTAATAATTTTTGTACGAGGAATACATGAGAAGTTGCTTAATATAATCCCAGTAACAAATACAGCAATCCCCTAACATCACGTTACTAATGCAGTCCCAAACAAAAGGAAATGACCAGGGATAGGCTGCAGGGAGGGATGGGAGACAAGTGCCAATCATATGAACCCCAAGTCATGGTATCCTTAGTTTCACTGCATCCCAATTTTCTATGTATCGATTCATGGATTTTTGGGGGGAGGGGAGACTAAAACTTTCACAAATTAGAGCAAATTTTCCTTAAAACAAACTATTATAATATCTCATCACATAAACTTCTGCTTATTCCCTTCCCAATTAAGAGCCGTTTTGGGTTGAGGGTTCCCTTTGGTGTCACAGGTCACAGATGCTGGTTTTCACAAGGCAGCATGTTCCATATATACCGCATTGGTCTTTTTCTCATGTTTAACTGTGGATCTGGCTCTCTGTGCAACAATGTAGCCACCAGCAAAAAGGAACCTTGTAATTGGAATAGCACATAGTTGAAAGCATATGCAGTCCAATCAACAACTACAACATTCTGGCTTCCTCATTTCCTGTGAACAAATTTCCCTCCCTCCTATTTTAGTAATTGATGTTCCCCCCAAGAAAACCTCCTATCTCTCACCCGTGCACCTCCAGCATCTTGAAGTATTTTATTTTTATCGGAATGCTTTGGGAAGCTTATCCTGCAGGCTGCACCAGCCCTTTTATATCTAAAACGCTCCGTATCTGGCAGTCCGTTAAAGTCCATTTATGTGGTTTGGCCAGGATTTCCACTTCTTAAAAGATGAATTCAATGAATCTAAAAACATATGTCGCTCTACAGATAATTATTCTCGTAAAACATCCGCCTTCTCTTACTTTCTCTCATCCTCTTTCTTCATGGCCAACAATCTTCTGGGGCTGCTTCTATTATTCAAAGAATAAGAATGTATTTTCTGGTATTTACGAGACTTTAGAATTAAATAAGATTTCTTATTCTATTACAGTCCATGGCTATGACATGTCTAATAACATTTTAAAATAATACATCAAATTATGAAGAAATTATTTTTATATTTACTGGGAAAAAATAAAGACATATCTTTTAAAAAATATTTATCAGCACAGTGAAAGCCATGCTATTTTTAACTTTCAGCAAGATATAATCTAGTAAATTATTTGAGTCAACATTAATAAGTGATTGTTCCTAAAATTATAGTTATTTATAGAAATTCTAATTGGCACAGCCACCAGGTGATTACATGCATCCTGACACAGCACAGCGAGCAGTACACGAGAGTGAGCAGGCCTGACCCCAGTCAGCCTCACGACTGAATCCTAGCTCTGCAGTTTAATAGCTCTGTGACACCGGGCTAGTTACTCAATATCTCTTTCTTAATTTCTTCATAAAATGCAGACAATAAAAACTGGCATTTCAGGGTTACTGAGGGAAATGGATACAACTGATGTAAAACAGCTAGCACAGTATTTGGCTTGAATTAGGCACCCAGTAACCTGACCTGCAGAAGTAAGTTAAAATTGGTTCTCTGCAGATTTAGAAAGACTTTAAATGGGGAAAACAAGAAAGAAGGAAGAGAAGGAAAGAAAAGAGAAGGAAGAAAACTAGGATAATGTCATTATGCTTAAGACTGGAGGTCAACTTTGGTACCGCATCCATGCAGAAGCTGCTGCCAGGTATGGGTGGCTAGATTCAGTCCTTTTGAGTTGGGTACAATCTGTCCATGTGCTAAGGAGTTAAAATAAGTGTGAAATTTAAGGACTGCAGAGTGAGAGCAATTGGACTGATGGGAAAGACCTAGGTGCCGGAAAACCCTAAGAAATATAGACCCTGGATATTGTCTAGAACTGAACAAGTGCCCAATATGTGATTTTTGAATTCAAGCCTAAAATATGTTAATAGAAGAGGTACATACAAAAAATAAGTACAGATAAATTAGAGCTAAGAGGAGACAAACAGAGGAAAAGCAAACTAATTCATCAATATGAACAATAACAGCATGGCCATACCCTGTTCAAAGTTAAGGTTTAAAACAACTTCTGGAACTGGTGAGGCAAACTATGAATGAATATAAAACGAATATGAGCTGGGAGAACACGGGTTGGGTTCTAGGCCGGGTGTGTTGCTGTGGAGTAAGCCACGTCGTCACTTTTCTCTGGGCTTCAGTTTCCTTACGTGGAAACAAGGACTTGGGATGTTCTCTGAGATTCCCTCCAACTTTGCTGGGCCATGTGTGGCTCTCATGGCACATTCAGTTAGAACCTTATGTCTGACTAATGCCATCTATAGGATTTTGCAGTGGTGACATCAGAGTAAGACTGAAAGCTGACTCAGAAGCAAGAGATGACCTGAGAACATGCACACAGCTGCATGCCAGCGCCACATGTGCCTGCTGTGGTGACAGCCTTTCCTCTTCGGAATGTTCCCTCTAAAGAAAAGCAAGATGACTTATAAAGGAAGGCTGCCTCTGCCTGGGTCCCAGAGCGCTCTGCCCATGACCAGGCCAGCTGCACGCCTGGTGGCTGCTCCAGGGACACAGGGCAGCCTGGCCACAGACCAGGGAAGGCGCCTGTTCAAAGGCAGAGTTAGGATGAGTTATGTGAAAATTGCCCACAACATCACTTTTTTCCTTTTCTCTCACATTGTTAGCATTTATTAAATCAATGTCTTCATTTCCCTTCCTGTATTTAATCTGATGCACAGTTGGTGGAAAATGTTTTCAAAACCAACCCAGAGCTGATAAATAGCACTGGCTTAATGTTAATAAAGGAACAAAGTTGAGACTGAACTAAAGCATGGGTTTAAGTAAATAATTACACAAAGTCTATGATTCTTAAAAAGAAAAATCTCATGGAAATGTTTCATGTTTTTGTTTCAAAATTGTAATAAATGGAGGCAATGCACTGGCAGAGGACAACATAATTTCAGTCTTGGAAGGAAACCTTAGAGTTCATTTCAATTCACTAAATATTTATTAAACCTTACTCGGTGATAGGTGCTGTGGTTGCAAAAGCAAATAAGATGAGGTTCTTGTTTTTAAGCAGCTCAGAATACATTAGGGGACAGATACGGCCTGCGTGTGTGCTTGGGCTCCTTTGCACTGGAGTCCGTTCTGCACCTTCCCCACAAGGGCCAGCTCTTGCAGGCTGCATTGTCTGGTGGCTTCCAACTGGGCTCTGCCAGTGGGAGATTCTGGCAAGAGATTAGAGGGTGGGAAGATGGGAGAAGCCAGCATTTCTCCCCCTCTGCCTGGAGGTTTCCAGAAGTGGCCATGATTCATCTATAGCTCCTGTCCCCTGCTCGACAGGCCCACCCTGGCTCCCGCTCCAACCCAGCTGCTGGGCTCTGATAATACTGCCCCTGCCTGTGTCCTTCCAGCCTAGGGCGGTGGTGACTTTCTGTTGTTTTTCACCTCTGGGTTCTCCCTCAGCCACCTCTGTCACTTCTTTTTTTTTTTTTTTTTTTTTTTTTGTCTTTTTGTGACTGGCCGTACCGCACTCAGCCAGTGAGTGCACCGGCCATCGGCCATCCTTATAGAGGATCCCAACCCGCGGCGGGAGCACTGCTGCGCTCCCAGCACTGCACTCTCCCGAGTGCGCCATGGGGTCAGCCCCACTTCTGTCACTTCTGCAACCAATTCCTTGAATTAAAGTACACTATTTAACAATAATTAGCTTGGTTTCTTAGATCCTGACTGATGCAGAACCCATCAATGATAGTATAGTATGATAGATGCTCATCTAGCAGTTTGAACAAAAATATTTAAGAGCTATGGGTGGGCACGGAGAGAAAGATGAGTTTTTCTGGAAGTTTGGAGAAGATTCCACATAGGTAGTAACACCTTTCATGGCAGAACCTTGACACATGGTGAGGGTTTGGTGCTTGAAAGATGAGCCGAATCTTAACAGGTAAGGAAGGAGGCAGAAGGGCATTCATTCCACGTTCCACACAGGGACAGCACATTTTGGCAACAGCGCAGTGCCAGCACAGGGTGGAGTAAGGTAGGGGGGTGGGTGAGCGCGTAGAGAGGGCTCCATCGTGGAGCACTGGGAAGCCCTCCTGAGGAGACTGGGATTTGCTCTGTAGGGAGCTGTGACTTTTACCAAGTGTTTGAGCAGGGACAGGGGTGTACTATAAGGTAATGCATAGAGGGAAGGAGATTGTGGCACAGAGCTCACTCAGAGTAATGGCTGTAGTTGAGCAGTAGGGGATAGGGCCACAACCAGCATGGGAGCATCGAGAATGTGGAGAGGGGTGGACTTGTAGGGCAGACTGGTGAAGGAAAGGGGGGAACTGGAAACGGATGGATGGGTAGGTTAGGCAGTAGTAAGACTATGAGGAAACTTCCACATCCCATGCTTCAGCACTGAGACTCAGAAGTACACAGGGTGCAGACAACGAGTGATTTCTGAGCATGCTGAATTTTAGGTATCCATGTGAACACATAGGTGGAAAATGAAAGGTTCTCAGAGATCTAAGTCTGGTACTCAAGAAAGAGGGAAGGGCTAGAGATTTATATTTGCTACACATGTATCCATTGTGAATAGTCAAAGCATGGGACTAGAAGAGGTGGCCACAGGAAGGAGTAAGAGACCCATCCATGAAGGACTGACCTCTAAGGAGCAACATGGCAGACAGGGAAGGAAGAAATCAGCAAATGAGATGAAAAGAGGCAGACAGGAGGAGAGTGGGCAAGAAATCAACCAGATGACTACAGAGAAGAGCTTCAAGAGGTAGAAAGTAGCTGTGGGCACCGAATGGCGCAAACATCAAGTGACACGATCATGGAGTGTCTTTTGGTCTGAAATTGAGAAGTCACATGACATCCTCTGGTTCTATTCCCTCGTGTTACAGTTAAGGGAACAGATCCTGGAGTGATGGACTAAGCCTCCCAAGGGCTGAGAGGGGCTGAATAACGGAGCTGCACTAGAGGCCTGGCTTCTGATGGTCAGCCCCAATGCGCCCCACTGAGGAGCCCACGCTCCGTGAGACCCACTTCTCACAGGGACGCTCAGGAAGACCTGGTCCTCAACGTCCACTCCCTAACTCAGGTCACTTCAAAAAACGCTTTTTTTAAAAGTCATTTTTTTTTATATTTATTCACATTAACCTAAGAGATCTTAATTCTTAAAGGCTAAACTTACTCACTACATGAAGTATGCAAACACACACAAACGGACTTCTGAGTGAGACACTGGAAGCCAAACTGATCTTTTACACCACGTTCAGGCATTAGTGTGTACCCCTGCATTCTGTTTATAAATTGTACCTTTTCCTTTGTGGGAAACAGATAACTAGCTTGAGAATTAACAACCAATATCTTGCTTACATGCTCTCCTTTCCCTGATAGAAACTTGCTAGAAATAAATAAATCCTAGTTCTATGAGAGGAAAATAATTTTCTGGAAAGAATGGTATTTATGAGTTTTGTTATATTTGACATTTTTTCTCAACTGTTGTTTTAAAAGATGAAAATAAGCATTAATACTTTATTTTTCAGCATTTTGATTTTATTTTCCCTAAAATTCTAGGGATGAATTACCATTGCAGAATCCTGGAAAAGCACAGGCTTTCCAGTCAAACAGTGGGCAGTATAAACTGCAGGAATAATCTCTGTTATTTCCTGGCTGTGCAATCTTGGGAAAATAAGTACGGCGGATAATATTTCATGTGCTGGTATATGCCTGGCACCGTGTTAAATAAAATATTGGATTAGTTCATTTAATTTATCTCTGCAATTATGTTATAAAGTTGCCATTTTTAGCCTCTCATCCCCTTTTTAAAGTGGAAACTTAAGCTTAGGCATTTAAGTAACTTGCTTAATTTAAGGTCACACAGGTAGCTAAGCTGGGGAGGAGATCCAACTCTGTCTGACCTCAAAGGCTAAGCTGTAACTGAGGCACGACAGCGTTTTGGTGGTTTCACAGATAATCTCTTACTTAGACTAGGTTGTTATAGCCGCTAAATAAATGCTCCACTCGAAATGCTAAGCACTGTTTAGTGCACAATTGTTATTGGAATTGGGGTGGTGGGGGAGGGGAGAAGCTAGTTTTAAATAATAACCTCGATTATACTTAGAACCTAAACCTCAAAGTAAGATTTTAGTGTACAGTGCATGCCATACTATACCATACTTACATAGTTAATATAAAAACATTTTTTTAAACTGTAAATTGACAAATGATAATTGCATTTATGGGGTACACAATGATGTTATGATTTATGAATGGAATGTGGGATTATTAAATCAAGCTAATTAACATATTCGTCACCTCAAATATTTATCATTATTTGTGGTGAGAACATCTGAAATTTACTCTCTTAGGGATTTTGAAATGCACAATTCATTATTATTTACTATATTCACCATCCTATGCAAAACATCTCAAAGAAAAAAAAACCCTACTCCTCTTGAGGCTTTGTACCCTTTGACCTTCATCTGCCCATCTCCCCCTTCCCCTAGCCTCTGGTGACCACCACTCTACTTCCTGCTTCTCTGAGTTCGCCTGTTTTTGATTCCATGTATAAGTGAGAACATGCAGTATTTGTCTTGCTGTGCCTGGTAATGTCCTCCAATTCCACCCATGTAGTTGCAAATGACAAATTTTCTCTCTTTTTTAAGGCTGAATAGTATTTCATTGTGTATATACTCCTATGCCAAATTTTCTTTATCCATTCATTTGTTGATGGACACTTAGGTTGATTCCATATCTTGGCTACGGTGAATAGTGCTACAATGTACACAGGAATACAGACATCTTTTCCACATGCTGATTTCAAATCTTTTGGGTAAATACCCAGAAGAGGGGTTGCTGGATCATATGGCAATCCTACTTTTAGTTTTTTGAGGAACCTGCATACAGTTTTCCATAATGGCTATACTAATTTACATTCCCACCTACAGTATACAAGGGTTCCCTTTTCTCCATAGTTAATTTTTTAAAACAAACTCTCCCAGAGCCTCAATACCATACAAAATTACTTGTAAGTTATCTAATGATTTGTGATAATAAAGAGTGAGATGAGACTAGGTTTGGGGACTTTACTTAACATCTGAAATAGAATTGCCCCTTTTAAATGATGGGCAGCTGAGGTATAGGCTGGATAGGAACCTTGTGTTTTCACATGTGGAAGCAAACACTTGGAATGTTTCCACCTGTGCTAGAGCTGTTGGTCCCATGCTCTACCACTGACCAAATGAATCCTAAGCTGTCCAGCTACTGACTCATTTCTTTCAAAATCCTAACTCATTACTTTATGCAACTCCTTTATAATTCTGAGGACAGTGGTTCTCAGCACATTTCCTCCCAGTTAAGCTCAAATTAGTCCCCTCTCTTGGACTCCCACTGGGCTGCCTTGGTACATCACAGAATGCTGCTGAGAAAATCTCTTTTTAGTCCCTGCAAATCGCCCTAGTAACCTGGTACTCTACTATGCCTGTGCCATTATTTATTATGGAATAAGCGCTAGCTCTTGAGGGTCAATTATTCCATTGACCAGGCATTACAATAATTCCTGGTAATTAAAAGAGGTACTTATGTGAATCTGGATGCATATTGAAAGAAACATTAGTTCTTTTGTCAACTTGGCAAGTCTATTGTTCTGAGCCAGGCCCAACCAATTAACATCTTTTGCCAATCCCTGTCAGCAGGGGCTTGAAAAGAGGAGAGAGCGGGTCAGTCAGATGCTAATTTAGATACAATTGTGTCAGGGCTGTTGGAGGGGCTGGCTCTAAAGAAGCCACCAGGGTTTAATGAAGCAAACAGCTTGGGTCCCACTGACCCTGCAAGGGTAATTTTTAAAAGACCCCTCTGTGTTCCTGTGCCAAATAGCAGAGGGCATCACAAGAAGCCCTGCCTTTAAAAAAAATTGAGAGAGGGATAATCATCCGTTTAATCTGCTCATTAAACAAATCTCTCAGGCGGACTTGACATGAATTAGCGCTTCTCTAAAAAGGTAAGATGTGACATACAGCAGACAGTTCAGATCATTTGAAAGGTCACAATTCGTTATTACAGGATCAATTGTTATTAATGTATTAATATTTGATGATATTGAGCAAAGACCACCGCCTTCATTCAACCTCATGAGCAAAACAGTCTGTTTTCCTAAACGGAAAACAAAAACAAAAACACTTTCATCAGGTGCCAATACAGGTCTAAGCACAACCTAATACAGTAGACACCCTTTGTTCCGTGTTTTTCAAACATTGGAATTAAGCGGAAAAAATTGGATCTGTTGCCTCCCTCTCCTGCATTCCACCTGACACCCGCTCCACGGGCCACACATGGAAAAGTGACAGCCAGGCCTCCACGAGACCACAGTTCCGCACAGAACTGCCCAAGCCTAGTGCACGCGTTCTGTGGCATTTGGTCGAGAGCACCAGTGCCTGGACTCTGCCTCAGTGGCTGAGGCACAGGAGGAGTCCTGACCAACAGGGCTCTGGAAGGCAAACTTCCTGAAAAATGTGGAATCTCGTGTTCACTTGCAAAACATCACAGGGACAGGCACATCTCTCTCACAAATCTCCCAGCCTCATCTAAAGGGGTATGATTAGTCATCTTCTTACATTTACTTAATCATTTATAGGTGATGAGTTACCACAGGGCTTGTTACTATGTTAAGATGGTGTTTATGATGAGGCATGGAGATTCACACAATTCTCTTATAGTCAACCTAGAGCTTCAAATAGGAGGCTTATACCCATTAAAACATTGTTTCATTTGAAAACAGTAAAAGGCCAATCCTGCACCACTTTTAGAAGAATATTTAATATTTCTTGTCAAAAAGTATAAACTATCAGAAAAAGACAGAGTGAGGCACATATCAAAATAATTCAACACTAAAACAGAAACTTGTCCACCAATGTTCACAGCAGTGCTATGCACAATAGCCAAAAGATGGAGACAGCCCAAATGCCCAGCAAAGATGAGTGGATCAACAAAATGTGGTATGCATATATGATGAATGTTAAAAAGAATGAAATTCTGACACATGCTACTACAACATGGATGGACCTAGAAAACATTACGCTAAGTGAAATAAACCAGACACAGAGGAAAATACTGTAAGTCCATTTATATGCAGTACATATAATAGGCAAATTCACAGAGACAGGAAATATGAGGTTACAATGGCTGGGGTGTGGGAGATGGGTAGTTATCATTAATGGGTTCAGATATTCTATTTGGGATGATGAAAAAGTTCTGGAGATGGACAGTGGTGATGGTTGTACAACATTATGAAGATACCTAAGGCCAAAAATGCTTTCATCATGACTAAAAAATTAATATAAAATAAAATGACATCATTTTACCAGCTACATTATCCTGGGAACTTATCTCATTAAGTGTCTTAAACTATTACCCTGGAATAATTTAATTATTATTATAGTAATTTAAATGTGTACTCAGGATTTCCCTTCCAAGGAAGTAAATAATTGTAAGAAATAATAACACCAAGGTCAAGAGTTCAGATCCCCTTACTGGCCAGCCACCAAAAAAAGAAAAAAAAATTTAAGAAAAATCAATCAATCAACAATTCCAACTATATTTGCAGTGCTTTGATGCTCAGCTAAAATACAGTTTAAATAAAAATTTAATATGTGGATATTACTGGTAAATAAGAGTCCTCAAAGCTCAATGTACATGTTACAAAATATAAAAATTTAATACCATGATTCAATTTAAAGCCACACATTATTTAGTTTTTTATACTTCTTAATGTTGTTGGTTCTTCTTATTTCCCAAATAATATTTTCTAATTTATTGGCTTGTTATTTAAAAGTTAAGTATCACATGCCAAATTTATTCAAAATCATTGGTCAACTGTCCCCTTACAAAGGGGCTAGGAAACAAAGATGCTTTTGAGGAAAAAGAACCAGGATCTTGACTGCATGAAAGAGTCTCTCCTATGAAGTCAGTTTCTTTTAAAGAAAGCAGCAGTCGCTTGGTATTTGAAATGTTTTCTCTATTTGGAACTTGTTGCCTGAACAGTAAGTCATGTCAGCTTGGCTCAGTCCCCTTGAGGCCTGAAGTCACCGTTCAGCAACTGCAGCAGCCACGGAGCCTGCGGAATTCATTGAATGCACTGAGCCTTAAAACGGAAGAGCTGTTGTGGAATGCATTACAAGACACCCACAGGGACTTGGTGCCTCGTGAACACCCTTGTTTGTTCTCAACCGGGGGATGATCGCTGCTTCATTACTGCCTTGCAAGACAAGAAGTTGCAAAGATGAAAGTATCCAAGATCAGTCTAAGGACTGACTGATTAGGAAATTCTCAGTTCCTCTGTAATCTCAGCTGGACAAGTGACCAGATGAATGAAACTATGTCCAACACACCTAAGTCACTGTTGCCACAGATCTGCAGTGCTCAGAACAGTCGCACACAATGATTGCAGAAACTATGGAAACCTGCTGTAATAGATGTGGGAGCAAAGAAATGGGTCTCAACAGAAAACTGTCAGGCACCAAAAGGCTGCATTTCAGTGAGGTTTCTAAGGGTTATCATAAGTGATGATGTTTATATTCATTGTTTCATTCTGATTGCCTGGTAGAGGAAATGCCAGACTATAGAGATCATTTATCGTCACTGAACCTTTACCTGAAAAAACTCTGGCAAGGACATGGAAATAAGTCAGTCTAAAAATGAAAAGCAATGCAGTAGGACAGTGCTAACTCCTGAAAAGAACCTTCAAGATCCTACTTCTGCGTAGAGCTGGCTCTGTCATTTCATGCTTTGTGCCATTACAGAACGCTAGGAAAATATCTTTCTACTCTATATTCCACTGTGTTTATTTAAGACTGCAGAATCGTGCTTGACAATTGAAAGCACAGGGGCCTAGCATCAAAGGAGACAAAGTTAGGACAAAAATAAAAGGAGGGGCATGAAAAAAGCCTGCAATCGCAAAAAAAAATCCCCAACAGTCCTGCTAATTGAGTAAGGCTTTTGATTGCTTTTCTTCAGAAAATGTCATTGCTATTTTACAGTCAAAATGCCCCTTAAAGATCACTATGTCCCCATCACAGATACTCATGAAATGGTTGGGGAGTGGCCAAGTCACTGCATAAATAAGAAAAGCTAGAGATTCAGAGAGGTCTATGGCCTCAGTTACTCAGAAACCAACCAAAGGGGCCAAGATCCCTAACGACTGTTAGTAAATGGTTATCAAACTGGGAGTTCGATTGTAATTTAGCCCCCTTTCAAAGTTATCATTTGTTAGAATGCAACAATATACCAGTTTCTTGAATGTGTCCTGCCCAGTTTTTTCTGCTCATCAACAAAACATACTTATGACGGCCGTCTGCTCTGAGCAGCGAGTTAATCACCAGGGAGAAACAGACTCAGACCCATGACCGGGTCAGAGGCTCTGTCACAGTGCTTTCGGCTGACTTCAATGAAGTGTTTTAGCTGAAGTAACGTCAGAAACCAGGATTTCCTATCCAGAGGCTCTCATTTTGTCGTCTCCATAATTAAGCAAGTGTGCTCACGGAGGAACAAGAACAGGAAGAAAGGGGAGAGACGGCAAGAGGAGGAGAAGGGAAAAGGGGGAGGCGCATTTTATACAAGGAGGACATAAGCATTTAGCAGAGCGCAGAGGATAGAGGAAAGCCCACTGCTGGGCAGGGCCGTGGGGCACACCGTGAGGCAACCTGGAAGAGTGTGGGCAGGGTTCTGTCATCCTGGAAGAGAAATAAGGGAACCCCTGCAGATTCTGAGCAGACTGACGACATGAAGACAAACTTTTAGAAAGGTCAAGGATGTAGCTATGTCACAAAAAGAGAGACAGGAAGAAGGGAAGCAATACAGGGTATGAAGAAGCAAGAAGAAAAAGTCAACAGGCTGCAAAGACTGATCAGCTGCAAAGGGCAAACAGAGGGAGCAGCAGAGAGATGATCAGAGGCTTGGGACGCTAGGGTCAGAAGATGAATGACAGGGAGAGAGAAATTTGGAAAGACTTATTTTAAAAGGGGTGAGAAAGAGGAAAGATGAGTTTTAGACGTGTAAAGTTCAGGGTAAAGGCAGAGCACATTAGGTGCATAGTAGGTAAATACAGACTGGTGCTAGAATAAAAAATGCAGCGAGCTGGGATAACTGCGACCTTCTGAGAGAAAGGTTTTCTTGAGGAGCATCAACAAAGAACAAAGAGGAAATGACCAAGACTCGGGAAGGAGACACAAGAGTGTGGTGACTGCTTATGCGGCACAGGCTTCAGGGTAAGTGCAGATGAAGTGCACAGGATGAAGCTGCAAGGCAATGAAGGGCTGGAAGAGGGGAGACCATCCAAGGGGCAGGAAGAGGGCCCAGGAGAGTCCAAAGTCACAGGGCTTACCTGGTTTCTTTCAGGGAATCCAAAGGTGAGAGGCTGATGCTGTTTGTCAGCAGGCAGAGGAAAGCACAGATAGAGATGGGCACTAGGGCTGGAGTCTACATGGCACCAGTGACCTCTGCATCTCTAGAGAAGCCAGATGGCAGGGACTCATGGAGAGAATGGTGAGAGATGGGAGGCTATGGGCAGAAACTCAATACTCGTGATGGCTGACTGTGAGGCAGTGCAGCAGAAAGCAGCAGAGAAAGCTCAGTACTGGGGGCAGGCAAGCTCCTCATCTCTTGAGAAATGAGTGTATAAGAGATGCCACTTAGAAAGCCTTTCCGTAAACATTTTTTAAAAAGTAACATACCTAAAAAGGTCATCTGCTGAAAGACAGAGTAGTAGAAATTAAATACAGGGCTTCAGGAAGGTGGAGAAGATGGGTGATGTCTCCAGGTGAAGAAAAGATGACTAAATTGACAAGAACACAAAACTAGGTAACATGTGATCTCTTTGCTGGACTGAGGGAACAGGACTGGACACACGTACACCCCTAAGGAGTGCATGCATGTGTGTGTGCTTACATGCATGTGTGTGCAGGTGTCTAGCTATTGCATACTCAGGATAGCCCAGTAAAAGATATCTCATTAAGATAATTTCTGTTTTAGTCTACTAAAGAACTATAGCTAATAATTTGCTAGATGTTGGGGATAAAACGGTGGAATGTCCTCATTATCCTTTAAGAGATTAGAGTCTAATGAGCAGCAGACATGGAAATAGTGAGTTATAATGGAATATGATATGGATAGGACATAAAATGTGCTAGAAAAGCAACCGTTAATTATGGGTGGGTATGGAGAAAAAGAAGGCATAAAGGAAAACTATACTTAAACATCAACATTTTAATCAAAACTTTATCTTGAGCAATATACCCAACAGAGTGGGAAGAAAGCATTTCAGGCACAGACGGCACGTGCATGAGCAGGGGAGGGCAGGAAGCAACATAATACCATAGTGGGGACACGAATGCTTCTACAGGCTGGCAAGGAGGGGCAGGAGGCTGAGGGCCAGGCCACGAGGCTGGAAAGTCCTGCAGGCATCCAGTCGGTGCGAGGTTTGGGTAAGACTCCATCAGAAAATGGACAGGTGCTGAAGAGTTCTAAGCCGGGACGACATCTTCGGTTTAAGAACTCTCCCTGGCAGCAATGGCTCTTAACCTCTGCTGGGCACCTTGTAAAAAAATATCAGCTCCTGGACCCCACACCCTGAGGTTCGGATTCAGGAGGTCCGAGGTGGAATTTACACAATATTGTGTTTTACATGCTTCCTAGATGATTCTCAGTCATTTATTTCAAAACTACTTAATGTCTATTATTGTAAGATGAAAAGTCTACAGTAAAACAGAGAAAAATTACAAAAACTGTATCCTCCTGTGAATGTGTGTGGGAAAACAAACTGAAGAAATAAGTAAACTATGTGGTATATGAGCAGGTGGGAAACACCCTGCAGGCAGGACGAGGTGTGTGTATGGGGGGAGCCCTGCCACGTGGAGCAGGGCAGCGCTGAGGGGCTCATCGGTGGGTTGGGCACGGATTTCTGAGGAGCAGGGCTGACAGACAGGGAAGGACAGAGTCTACCTCAGTGCTGGTGGCTGAGTAAGGAGACGGGGTGCAGCAGAAGGTGTGAGGAGAGCGGGCACAGAGGTGTGGACCACTGCATGGATGCTGATCCTCTGAATGAGGCCGGAAGTCCCCTCAGGTTTCTGCTCTGGGAAATGAGTGACAGGATGACAGGAGAGATCTGGGTTCCAAAAGTATCACTCTGGTTGAGAACAGACTTAAACAGGGCCAGAGTCGGGGGAGGGAGACCACGTGGGCTGGTGAGAAGCGGTGGAGAGTCTGGAAACACTGCGGGAGGGTTGTGGTGAAGGGAAGGGAGATGGCAGCAGCCACAGCAGTCGGGAGGCTGCTGCGTGGCGAGGGCACGTGAGGACGCATAGCAGGGTCTTTGCGGCCACGCAGGGGACCAAGTGTGCATGAGCGGTGGGAGAGGGCCAAGTCAAGGATGAGGCTGCTACTGGACGAGGCTCGTTTTAACAACCAACGCTGCTAGGATGTCTCCAAGCACTTCAAATGAGTGGATATAACTGAGTACAAACACTCATGGCCCAAAGTGCAAACATCAGACAGATCATATTTATCCTCTATTCTCTGTCCACCATATACCGGGCTTCCTGTGGAGAAAAGCTATAGATATCCTAGCTCAAAAACACCAGTCATTTGGACAAATAACCTAATTTGCTTGTGTAGAGAAACATGCAATGTCCCCCACGGCTGTGGTAAGGACAGTAAGGAGATATAACTGAAGCTGCATTGTGAGTTAATACACACACGCGCATGCACACACACACACACACACACACACACACACACACACACACACACACACACACACACACACACACAAGTTAGCATGTCAGTCCGCAGTCAGATAACGTCTTCTGACGGGAATTGCATTTGCTTTTTGAAATGCAGAGATGATGGTGGAGAAATGGTTTCCTGCAGGTCTGTTCAGCAATCTTCCATTCCTTTCCTGCTCAGTGAACTTTCTCACTGTCCTTTTTACACCCCACACTCGTTTTCCGTTCGATTGCCAAAATTTTGTGTTGTTGCTATCCTTTTCCATAACTATGAGGCTAGTTACTTATTAGATTCCAAATCTAGGTTAATATAACTAAATTATTGTGAGTTATCTTTACTTAGGCATCACCAAATTGGGGAGGTCAGCTAGTATTTGTATACTGTACATATGATATTTTCATTCAAATCATCTCCATATGCATGTTTAATAGGAGATGTTCCCTTGAGCGTCCAGTGATGATCTAATGTCAGAATGTGCAATGACCATTTACAAATAATCACTATACCCTGTTTGGAGACAGTTTCCCAGCAATAGGCTAGAAGAATCCTCTTTGGCTTTATCAGCTTTGATAACTCATAAGCTCTAGAGTGAAATCTAATCTAATTTTGAAACCTCAGCCATCCACAGCAGTTTGTTATCAAAGCCAATTTAAAGCATGCCTGTTCACTCTTCTCAGAAATTGATCTCTGAAACTACTTTGTTTTTGCTTAAGATTTGTATACAGAAATGAAAAAAAAGATAATTAAAATTTTTTGTCCTTTCTAGTTTATTTCATTTCTTTTTAAAAATCATAATTTAAGTAATGTGTATAAATATAGCTCTGAATTTATATTCACAGCTATATATTATACTAAAATATATATCTACCAAATAAAAAATTTAATTCCTCTACATGCATATAAAACTTCCCAATTCCAAGCACCATGTGTGATTTTTTTTTCTTTTACAAGAACATAAATGCTACTGGAGCTCCATACTCAAGAAAAGTTCGCCAATCCTACGAAACTCCCAAGGCCCTTTTCAGTTTATTTTCTTTTTCCTCCTCTTCAAACCACCTCTGTTTCCCTTACTCCCAAATTCAACTTACAAAACCCAGCATTATGCATCAGCCCCTTCCAGTACTGGCCAGGATTCCAGCAGAAGCCTCCAGCAGTGTTTCTTCTCCCAGGCGTGGCATTTTCAGCAGCCTGGTTTAGCCCCCCTTGAGCCGGGTGCTCTGCAATCCCTGCATCATTTCCACCACCCTGTCTCCTGCTGGTCTCTGCTCCTCCCTCCCCACTAGACCAACAGGGAGTCATTCCCTGGCCCCCCTCCTAACTCTGATTATACTACCCACTGGATGCTGAGATGGGTCATGCCTTAGACCCTGTCTTCTATCAAATGGGGAGTTAGTCTTTTCTCCCACCTAGATCCACAGAAGACATGCACTGGTCTTCGAGCTGCTTCTGTGTATTTCCTGCATTAGCAATTGGCACAGCTAGAACAGAGGTGCTGATTTCCCCACACACCCCTTCTCTCCCAGGGTTTTCCATTTTGGCAAACAGCTCTCCTATCTCCCAACTCCCTTTGCTCAGGCCAACACCATGGAAGGCGTCCTGGATTTTTCTCTCTGGAGGCTTCTAATCCTCTCCCTGTGCAAGCTCGGTGCTTCCCAAACATGATCACTTCCCTCCCCTCCGCCCATCTCTCCACCTCAAGCCCCCTTACCTAACCCGCCCTCCCCGCCTCCACTCCTGCCCTGTGCCATCTGTTCCCCACATAGTAAAGCAGGGTGACCCTTAAAAATCTACATCAGATCAAGTCATTCTCCTGTTTAAAACTCTCCAAAGACTCTCCATCCCATTTAGAGTTAAATCCAAGTTTCTTCTTCCATCCTTTACAAAGACCTGTGTGGTCCAGTCACTGTGTACCCCTCTGCTCTCTGCCTGCCACCTTCCCTGCTCCTGTCCGGTCCTCACAATGTGCTATGCCCCGTATCCGCGGCTGGCTTTGCTCTTCATTCAAACATCAGCCTCCATTTCCACATGATCTGGAGGAAGCACCCAGTTACCTGCTGTCATGGTTTCCTGCATAACAGTGACATATTTTTTGTTCGTTCTCTTTACATATTATTCATTTGCTTCTACCTGATTTTACAAGCAGAGATGCTCCATGAGAACAGGAGCCTTAGTCTTCACCCAGCTGTATCCCCACGTCCTAGAATGGTGCCTGGTATGTCGCAGGCATGCATTAATTTGTGTTGTATGACTGCATACAGAATTTTTGACAAACAATGCTCCCATCTATTTCTGACAGGTTGATAGCATGAAGTGAGGAGAATCCTGTTAAGTGCCATTTACTAAGCGGCTATCAGGAGAGTAAACTAGACACCTTCACATGTTATCTGACAAAAGCCTTCATCACCTGGGCCCTATACCCCGACCTGTCAGGCTCAGGAGGTTGAATGAGCTGTGGGTCACAGATAACGGGCAGAAGTGGCAGTC
Organism: Cynocephalus volans; assembly: GCF_027409185.1. Taxonomy (NCBI): domain Eukaryota; kingdom Metazoa; phylum Chordata; class Mammalia; order Dermoptera; family Cynocephalidae; genus Cynocephalus; species Cynocephalus volans. The sequence goes on along the minus strand of NC_084466.1, from coordinate 84,428,076 downwards.
CCTCCTCATGCAGGAGCACGAGGGTGCAGGGGCAGACCGTCCCCAGCACACATGCACACTCTCCAGCCATAAGCCTGGACTCCTACTAAGACCACATGCTACTCACATGGCCAACATGTTTGACAGAAACAGTCCAAAGCCTGGGACTATCTAATATTATCCATTGCTTAACACTTTGTGCTAACTTTTAATGCTTTCAGCCCTGGGTATTTTTTGAAGAATATTTTCTATCCAGAGTCATCAAATCATTTGGTCCCCATGTTCCTGCAAAAATCACTCAAACGCACAAAGCAAAGCCTCTCTACTTCACACAAAGGTAATCTAGCCTGTGGCCCCACACAAGTCATCTGTGCTGATATAACCTACTGATCAAAATGAGAAAAAGACTTTGAAGGTCACACACCTCCATTTTTTAAAAAAGACTATGAAGTCTTAAAAATTATGCAAACAACAAATACCACCAGTACAATTAATGTGCTTAACATGCTACCTTGGAATTTTTTTTTAAATGTGGCAGACAAATGAAAGCCTTCTGTCTTCCTGCTTTTTGTCCTTTTTTTCAGAGAGGGACACTTTGCCCTTCCCTGGTGAAACTCTCACACATTTAAGTACAGAGGCAGAAACAGCAGCAGGTCCCAGCCAACGTTAGTCAAAACCCACCTCGCAGAGTCCCCTAATATGTGTATATATATATTAAATTCACAGGGATGAAGGCAGGAATTGAATAATTCAGATCTAAGAAGCAACCAGATTTCTACCTCATTTTGAATACTGTGTATTTATTTATTTATTTATTTTAACTTCCCAATATACATTGTAGTTGACTTTCACGTCCCTTTACAGGTTCCTCCTCCCCCCTCTACCCTCTCCCCCCTCCCCCTGCAACATCATATCTGTTCATTTGTCGTAACAAGTTTAAGGAATTGTTGTGATTGTTCTGTCTTCTTCCCTCCCCTACCCTGTTTTGTTTTTATACTTATTTATTTTTAGCTCCCACAAGTAAGTGAAAACATGTGGTATTTCTCTTTCTGTGCCTGACATGTTTCATTTAATACAATTCTCTCTAGGTCCATCCATGTTGTTGTGAATGGTAGTATTTCATTCTTTTTTATAGCAGAGTAGTATTCCATCGCGTAGATATACTATGGTTTCCTTATATACTCATCTGATGATGGGCATTTGGGCTGGTTCGAACTCTTGGCTATTGTAAATAGTGCTGCAATAAACATGGGAGTACAGGTATCTCTTGGGCATGATGATTTCCATTCCTCTGGGTATATTCCCAGCAGTGGAATAGCTGGGACATATGGTAGATCTATTTGTAAATTGTTTGAGAAAACTCCATACCATTTTCCATAAAGGCTGCACCATTTTGCAGTCACACCAACAGCATATGAGAGTTCCTTTTTCTCTGCAACCTTGCTAGCATATATCATTCTCAGTCTTTTGGATATTAGCCATCTAACTGGAGTGAGATAGTATCTGAAAGTAGTTTTGATTTGCATTTCCTGAATGCTGAGTGATGTGTCTGTTGGCCATTCGTATACCTTCCTTTGAGAATTGCCTATTCAGCTCCTTTGCCATTTTTTGATTGGGTTATTTGGTTTTTTGCTGTTAAGTTGTTTGAGTTCCTTGTATATTATGGATATTAATCCTTTGTCACATGTGTATTCTGCAAATATTTTCTCCCGCTCTGTTGGTTGTCTTTTCACTTAGTTGATTGTTTCTTTTGCTGTGCAAAAGCTTTTTAGTTTGATATAATCCCATTTGTTTATTTTTCCTTTGGTTGCCTGTGCTTTTGGGGTCATATTCATGAAGTCTGAATAAACTTAATCGAGGATGTGAAAAATCTCTACAAAGAGAACTACAAACCACTGTTGAGAGAAATTAAAGAAGACACAAGAAGATGGAAAGATATTCCATGCTCTAGGATCAGAAGAATTAACATTGTGAAAATGTCCATATTACCCAAAGTGATCTACAGATTAAATACAATCCCCATCAAAATTCCAATGACATTTTTTTCTCAGAAATGGAAAAAGCTACCCAGACATTTATATGGAATAACAAAAGACCACACATAGCCAAAGCAATCCTGAACAAAAAAAATAAAGCTGGAGGAATAACACTACCTGACTTTAAACTATGCTACAAAGCCATAATAACCAAAACAGCACGGTACTGGCTTAAAAACAGACACACAGGATCAATGGAATAGAATAGAGAACCCAGAAATCAATCCACACACCTACAGCCATCTTATCTTTGACAAAGGCACCAAGTCTACACACCTGAGAAGAGACTACCTCTTCAGCAAATGGTTCTGGGAAAACTGGATATTCATATGTCAGAGAATGAAATTAAACCCGTACCTCTTGCCATATACCAAAATCAACTCAAAATGTATTAAAGAATTAAATATACATCCCGAAACAATAAAACTCCTTAAAGAAAACAAAGGGGAAACACTCCAGGAAGTAGGAGTGGGTCCAGAGTTCAGGAATACTGTGTACTTTTAACATGATCACTTTAGAGTGGCAGAACTTTGCCCTAATGAAATATCAAATACACACTGAAGAAAACCACAGATCACTCTAAAACAGAGAGTAATGTATAATACTATTAAAACACCTTTTCATGAATCAAAAGTAAATCTCAAGGGCAGTGTAGCTTGCATTTTCAACTTTACTTTGGCTTTACTAAGTCAGCTCAGGAAGAGAAGCAGGGTACTTCTAAGGTGACCCGAGGTCCATTCATTTCCCAGTCCACTGCCAGACAGAGTGCTCGTGGCCCCTCACAACATGAGCACTCTTTATCACTGCAGCCCCTCAATTTCAGAGCTCTGCTGAGTTGTAAAACTGTGTTCCAGGTTGTAACTTGGCAAACATGACTTAACCTGAGAGTAATGCTTTAAAACAAATTTCATAACATCTGCCATGTCATTTTTAAGCAACACCTTCTGTTTCCATAGAACTTATTAAACACAGCTTTGTTTTTAAAAGCTAAATTTCTTAGGACTTTCTTCAGCTCTAAGGGATATTCTCTTCTGGCAATAAAAAGCTCCCACTAGGGAAAAAAGTTTCCCAAATGTTTTAGGATTTCTTCTTTATGAACTTGTGCTGAAAATCAGTTTGTCCCACAAGAATAGAGAAAAAAAAATTCTTCAAAGTGTCTTCTTAGTCCCCCAATGCACTTCTGTGAGAAGTCTGATAGAGAGTGTAATTTAAAAGGACCAATTGTGAGGGTGGCTTTTTGTCATCCTGACAGAAGTACAAGTGTGCACCAGGAAAAGAAAATGTCTACCCTCACTCTTCCAGGACATCACTAGAGGGTTTTTCATTAGAATAAAATCCTAAAATTGAATATAGAAATTATTAAGAAACTTAAACCTACATGAGCATGTTTTTCATTCATATTTATTATGTATATTTATTACATACCAGGTATTCTGTTCGGCATTTATAGAGATAAAAGAGGTGAAAAGATCCACTTCTCCTTTCAAAGTAAATCAAGTTGTAGGCAACTATGAAGCGTTGTGCTAAAGATATATATATATGTGTGTGTATATATATGTATGGAAGTTGTTAGTTTTTAGCTAGAACTGAAGCCTTTGCTCTATATGATGTAACCTAGGGAAAAAGCAAAAGTTAAAAAAAAAATAAAATGAAAAGGTGGCTGACGAAAGAATCCTTCAGACCAATTAGTTACAAGATAGGCCAGGAAGTGGAGTGAACTGATGAAAAAGTGGTCAAGTAACAGCCAAGGGAGACAGGAAAGAATTATGTTTTTGATGCAAAAGACAGAGAATTTCTAGGAGTGGAGGGTCAGGAGTGTAAATGCTGCCAGGAGATCAACCACCACGAAGGTTAGAAGAGGTCACTGCATTTGAGAGGGAGGATGTAGAAATGACATTGATAACACCCAACAGGAAAAGAGCTAAGTTTTGCATAAAAACCCATATCTAGCCTAAACTAATAGTCCTTCTTAAAGAATACTTAATCTAAATTTACTGTTGGGACTCAAGCAAGTGGGAATGTGGTTATTATAACCAGGCCACACATCAAAGTGCTTCTTGAGAGCAGTGAAATTATTTCTTAAAGAGTCCTCTAACCAAGAAATAGAGAAAAATAAAGTGAGTTAAACAAAACTTATTCATACAATCCTTCACCTAGAGGAATTTCAATTTCCTAATATCATGAAATCTTTTACTATTATTTTTTTAAATTATGTACATATGACTAATTATGATAAAACAAATTTAATAGACATTGGTCCCTGTTAGGAAATGGGGGGAAAGATTGGGATTAAAGCAACAACAAAACTGGTTTTAAAACAAATTATTGTTCAATGATAGTATACAGACTAACATTTAATTCTTCCTTTGCAGAGAATGTAAAAAAGAGGACTCTCTCATATGGTAGAACTTACACTGTTTTCTTCCTGGAATATTCCCTGACAGGTCATGGGGGGCGGGGGGGGGGAAGCCCTATTAAATAGGTGAAGAAAATAAGAAATCTTCAGAAATAGTATTTTCACATAAACTAAAAAAAGTACCTATTCCAATAAAATTTCTATCTATACAAAATGAGCCCCGAACCCTGCAAACTCTGCATACCACCTGCAAAACACTTGAACTCAGCGTATATTTGAAGTCACACTGACTCTTGCAATTAGTTACTGCATACAATGCCTGTATTTGGTGGCGTCCTCTTTAGTTTTAGCTTTTTCTGAACTTGATACAGAAAAAAAAAGAGGAAATTCTCTTTAGCCAGTTTCAGAAACTTTATACAAAATATTTATAGGTGTCTTTTAAATAAAGTTCTTTAATGAGGAAAACTGTGATGCTACTAAATTTTCAGTCAGGGTATTGTTTTGGTCCTAACCTAAAATTTCAGACAGGGAATTTCACAACAGCTCAAAGTATTTCACTTTCATAAAGAGAAAACAAGATCAAATTATTCAACCAACCTTTTCAGAGCCCTCAGTGTACTAAGTCTATCTAACTTGTGCTGCCTGTGGTAAGCAGAAGGCCATTTATACACCCTGTAAATGCCAGCATTCCCTGGGGGCTCTGGGATCTGTTTCTTTCCTGTCTGTTTGCCCACTCTCCACGGACAGTGCCATCTACTTCCATGACCATAAATATCACCCAAAGGGTGGTCATTTCCAAGTAAGTATTGTTGTAATTAATTTTTAGATTATTCATTGCATAAACAGCCAACTGAAGCATTTATTCAAAGGTAATCCAGTGGGATTTGAAAACATATTGATATGCTTATTATTGGTTTATTTAAAAAAAAAAAATCAAAGTACAAATCCATCCTGGGAAACCTCAGTAGAGCAACCAAAACTTAGTAATAAGAGCCATTAAAAGCTCAACAGCTCAAGGGCAGGTGTGAAGACAGCTCCTCCCTCAGGGCGCTGCATATGCGAGACACATACTTAGATTTGTTGCCTTCCTATTCCTCCTCTTGTCTGAATTTATGATTGATAAAAGTTGGACTGAGGAAAGAAGTTTGTCCTTATGTTCCTTCATGATATTTTTCAATGTAAACTTTTTATCAAACTATAATACATATATATAAAGTGCACAGATCACATGTGTACATCTCAAATAACTTTTCATTTTCATAAAATGAATACCTTCAGATCTAGTACTCAGATCAAAAGACCCAGAAACTTAGCAGATGCCTCTTCTTGTCCTTTACCTTTCTTATTCATCCTCCCTCCACACCAGTGTAACCACTATCCTGACCTCTAACACTGTAAATTACTTTTGCAAGTTTTGGAACTTTATACAAATGAGTCACACACAGTGTGGACATGTGACTATGTATCATTGACTAGCATATGGAAAAGCATTGTGTCTGCTAGTTGATCAGCTGTGTCAATGTGCCTGAGTTGACAATGCTCTTCTCTGCAAATGTGATTCTGTCATGAATAACCAGCAATATCATGTAAAGCGCCTGTGGAGCGTGTAAGGTCAGGCTCAATGGCAGCTGTACTTCATGCCCCAAGTCTGGATTTAGTGACCTGTTTACAAAATGCAGACTGCACTTGCAGATGTGACAAAAAAATAGGGAAGCCAATGGGGAGGGCAACTACAGCAGGCATTATACATGAAGCAGATGCTCACACACAGAACATACATAGTCAAACCCAGTGAGAGCTAAGAGTCACCATTCCCATGTTGAGAATCTTCCAGAACAAGAGCTAATGCATATTTATGACCTAATCCCAGCAACATATACTTTATTCCACCATTGCCACCCCACATTCCAACTTTTCTTTTGGGGGCTGGGGGGAAAGGTGCCATATTAGGCAATTTGGAAAACTTAATGTCATTATTAATTAGTTCCAGATATATAAAAACATATACTTTATCTAAAAACTGGCATAACACTGACAATTTCAGAACTAGGTACTGTAATATTCTTGGAGGAAAAACCTTCCTTCATACCATATGCCACCTGGAAACAGTGGCGCCTGAGCCACGGGAGCTAGCAGCACGCCCCTCTGGACACCACTGTCCATCCAGTTACTTTCCTACATCCTCTTTGGGAGGGTTTTACTGAATTTCTCTCTAGAATTTTGAACCCACAATTCCCTTTGCTTTTCTTTGAAAAATCCCTTCTTCCAGCAGGAATCCTGGTTATTACTAGTTAATACTGGATTACCCAGAGCAAGAAAAAATTGTGCCTCTAGGTAAATAAACACATCATTAAGGAACAAGGCATAAAAACAAGCCCTGCGGCTGCATAAAAGGCCAATTTTAAAAAAGGAAAATGCCCTGGCCCCATAAATGCCTTGCTCTGATCGAACTCCCCTCATATCAGGTTATGACTGTTTAATTTGAAGAGAAACAAGCTACAGAATCAATAGGAAGAAAACAGCATAATGAGAAAGACTGGACACACATTTCTCTGGTTCAGGGCTCATCTATTCTGGCCGCTGGTGACTCTAACCCTACCCTCTCTACTGTTACTGAGCTGGGGAGGGGAAGTGACACTCCTCAGACAACCCCAGACTAGACATCCAGCCTTTACAGTCACCTCCTTGCGGGGCATGCCAGCCACCCCGATGGAAGGATGAGAGGAGACAAGCACGGGTCAGGAAAAGACATGAAAGGGGACCGACCCCTGGCTTGGGGTGACAGGCCAGTCCTGGTAAAGCAGGAAGCGGAAGGAAGGGCAGGTCGGCGTGGTCTGCCCCGTGTCCCTGCTGCAAAGTGATGTCCCGAGAAGGCCACCGGGCGAGGCCACGTACCTTGTCCTTTCATCTCCACAGAGGGTTATCTGGTTCCGTGCAGAGTCACCGTCAGCAGAGGCAGGGACAAGGCGACTTCCGAGGTGGTGAAGGCCCCGCGCTGAGGCCCGCGGGGGAGAAGCAGCAGCAGGAAGGAGATCAAGTCCTGTTCACCCAGGCGCTCTGATTCAAATATTCTACTTCGAAGAGTGCTGGGACATGCTCAGGCCGAGGCGGCGCAACCACAGAGGTGCTACAAGCAGCCGGCCGGCCCGCGCCGCGGGGGACACGGACGGGAGCGCGCGGCCGCCCCAGGTGAGCCGGCCGCCTGGGCACCCCCGTGCTCCCCGGGGCGCCGAGGGCAACGCGCCGGCCCAAGCAGTCGCCGCCTCGCAGCACGGGCGCCCGCGGAGGAGAGCGACCCGCGGGTCTGGGCACACGGGGCGCCGGCGGTGAGTGACGCAGAGAAACCCTGACGACGTCCTTCCTCCAGCAGGGCACAGCGCCTGCGCACTGGCGTGGACTGGCGGCACCGCCACAACCGCCCTTCCCCGCAGAGGGCCGCCCGGGCGGAGGGAGCGCGGGGCGCACTGTCCTTCCAGCCACCCAAAACTCCTTGTCCTGCTTCCTGTCATATTCAGCCAGACAGGCTAAAAGCAGCCTGTCCAACAGAAAGGTCAAGGCTTCAGGGACTTGCTGGATTTTTCAGCGTGTTCCCGTGACTTACACATGCAGGCCACATCAACCCGCATAGGAGTTCCAGACAGTGCGGCCCACAGGGAGGAGGTGACACTGTCGCCAGTTGCACCCGCAGTGGCCTGCAGAGGAGGGCTTTCTCCAGCCCTGAAAAGAAGCTGGGAAGGCCAAGAGACAAGGTCCTCCACTCCCCAGAGCTCCACTCCATGGTAGTGAAGCAGATCACCCCTCTGGTCCTCCCCCAGGACCAGTGCCAGGCACAGCAGTGGACGCTGGCCTGTCAGTAGCGGAATGAAGTACTGTTCGTTGAGGGCCTATTCTATGCCAGTCCCTTTTCTAAGATTCCTGACAATCCAGTGCATAAGAGACCTGCACACACATTAGTCTGAAATAATAATAAAAATTTTTATAGTAAAATTATGCATCAGGCTCTCAGAGCACAGAGAAGACATGTTGCACGCTGGGGAGGTGTGGAATATACTAAAAAGCATATGTACTTCATAGGGCCTGGTTTTCCAAAGCCTTGTAGTTTCAGATATTGACCTTGCGGAAGACTGGAAACTTCCCTCAGGCTATAGGTCTCTGTTGCAAGATAAGGATTGTGGCACAGCAGGTTGCTGGCTCCAAGAGAGACTAGTTACTGATTGTTATGTAAAGATAGTGAGAAATTGCTATAGGAAGGAATGTTTGCTAAGATGAAACTGTTGTTGATAGGACCACTTAATTGCCTTACTGGAATGTCATCTGGCTTGTTTCACTGAAAGTTACCAACCTATACTGTTAAACTATAACCCCACCTATGTCTCTTCCTGTAACTTCCTGATCTGGAAAATAAATGCAGGAAGAGAACCCCAATTCAGTGTTAATTTTCCCGAGGAAGGGTTGGCTCTCACTTGAGTGTCCCCAGGGAAAGTTAACCACTTCAGGGCTTCTCACTGCTCAGAAGAGATGGGCTTTGAGTAATCCTTTGCATCTGTCACCCAGGGGAAGTGGGGTGACAAATCTGTGGGGGGCGAAGCAATGCAAAGCAACAGAGAGGGAGTGGCAGGAGTGATTTCAAGAGAAGGTACTGCTGGGCACGGAGGGTGAACGGCTGCTGTCAGAGGCCCTGGAGACAGCCTGAGGTCGGATCCCAGCTCCCCTCCTGGCTGTGTGTGCCCAGGAGCAGGTTCGCTGGCTTTGCTAGGACTCGGTGTCTCGTATAGACTAGGAATCACAGTGTGGACTAAATATACAAATCACTCACAGTGTCCAGCACTTGCTTAGCTGTGCCCACCCTTACCACCATTCCGGGCACAGAGGCATTAAGAAAAAGATGTCCAGATAAAATTAAAGAAGAATAGACCTTCTCATTTACAGCCATTCCATCAGGGACAAGGGACTTGTGGCTAATTTTTAAGCTGGGAAACAGACATCTCTTTAATATAAATAATACTCAACAAGCTTCTAAAAATAACTAATAATGAGAACCATCTTCTAATGGTTAAGCAAGTGTCTTTGCCCTGCATGCCACATGGGGTTTAATAAATATTAACTGGTGATGATTGCTCAGCCCCCCCAAACAGTTAATGAACACGAAGTGCCAAAAATGTTTAACCTATAAACATTTTAAAGGTTTATGTAATAGAGTTGTTCTTAACCTTTAGAATTCAATGTGCTCATCCCTGTTTTTCCTCCACTTGGTTTTGTAAGGGGAAAAGTGGATGTGAACATGTTATACTGGAAATGCTGGCACACTGGGTACGACCATGGCACGTCCTCCTCATTTTAACCTCCGGCAAATACGATCTGTATTGATTTCTTTAAAAAGAGGAGGGAGCAGTCAAGTAAGCTTAATCTCTTCAAATAATGAAGATTTTATCTACGCTAACACAGCCTCTCCAGTTCCACTTGGTTTGGCACTTAACTCTGCATTGAAAACCTCCCTAATACGATAATGATAATACCATCTCATCATTATCTCGTGGCTGCAGAGCTATCTGCTCAATGCTGCTAAGGCAGGTTTTACGTCCATTGGCCCCTGCATTCCTGCCTAAGCCCTGCAGGAAACAGAGCCGCTTCAGCTGTCAGCATTTATTTACACACATTCCTGCCTCAAATTGAATTAATGAGCATAATTTAACTCAGGCGATGTTCTTTCTCCCAGCCCTTTTTCCTCTTTGCCCCAGTGGCCGGCCTGTGGCTTTCTACCTCACCACCCCCGCACCCCACCCCGCCCCGCCATAGCATCCTTACTGGAAGGGACCCAGGCACTCTGGGAGCATGGCATGTGACTCAGGGCCTCTCCACCGTTCATGCTCCGTGAGTCACCTGGGGCTCTGGTTAAGATGCAGGTACCAGTCCAGCAGTTCTGCATTGGGGCCTAAGATTCAGCATTTCTAACAAGCCCTCTGATGATGCCCCTGCTGCCTGTCCAGGGACCACTCTTTGAGTAGCAGGGGTTACTGAAGAACTTCCTGCAGTGTATAAATAAGCAACATCCTTAATGAGTAACCTAAAGGCAAATGGTAACTTCTCATCTTTTTGATCAATCCGATGTAATGTAAGGTGTATCAAAAGCATATATACATATACATAAATACACATACACACATTTATTTCTTTACAGGAGATGTGATTACTTTGTCTACCTTTTCTGTATGCATAAAGAACACAGTAAAGTCAAACCACAAGTCCTATTAACCCCTAAACACTGTCCTACACAAATTCCAAAGCCCAGGAGCTAAAGAAAGTGTGGAATAGGAATGCTGGGACCCTTAACTTTTTACACAAAAAGCAAAAGAAACCTCACATGAGAAACTTCAGCATGGATGTGGTTAGATGCAGGAGGTCTGTTTATTGCATTGGGCAGACCAATGAGGAATTTCCTGCATGCTATGCCAAAGTCAGAGTGCAGGCAACTTTCTCTGAAGTCTGTGCAATGAAACCAGCCGATCTCCTCTGTATTAACACATTGTATACTTTTGCTAGTTATCCCTGGCAAAAATCCTTCCACATTCTACCAGGTGTGGAAAAGAATTAAAAAGACAGCAGGGAGATAAAAAATACCCTCTAAAACAAAAGAAAGTAAATTAATATATTGAAAATCAGTGTCAGCATATTGGATCTTGTTCTTCCTGGATACGAATCCATGTAGTGCCTCCAGCAATAAATATCCCTAACCTTGGACCTGAAACTGTTTGCCTAGGTCCACACAAACTCAGTCTTTGGCTGCTTCAATAGAGAAAGGCTTTCATGTTGAATTTTGCACAGAAAAGTAGATTTGGAGAATTTTTTTTGAAGAAAGATTGAATTTATCATGAAACATATTTCATCGAGAAACTAGTAAAATGAACCACCTTTTTACCCAAACCACAAAGACTGCAAATTCCTTTGCCAGAAAAGTTGGCTGCTTCTATTGACAAGATGAACTTATGCTGAATAGTTTTGAGGCCAGGAAGGGATAGAAGAGGTTGCCTTTTCCATTTAGAGGTACATAACTTGTAGCAATAAATAGTAGCTCCTGAGAATGAAAAAATGGTAGCTCATCAATACCATTTCGTGACTGTAAAGTTTCTTCCAGCAGATTTACATGAATTCACCTAAATATGTTCTAAGAAGATCCTCACAATGCCTAAATTCTGCTGCAAAATCAAATTTCATCTCAAACCTTTCATTACCCCTGAAGGTAAGTAAATCCTCACTGTAAGGATTGTGGTTGGGGAGCAACTTCCCTTGGTTTTAGTAACTCATTCACTCGAGTTGAAACTACAATGGTGTTTTCATTAATACAATGAAATTATACTCATCACATTTTTTCCCTCTTCTCTTTTTTTGGTTGCTCCTGACTTGACAGCATCCTGAGAAAACAAATTATGCTTGTTAATCTGATGGGACTTTTGGCTGCTTCACAAAAAGCAAGTGTGCCAAGAGGAAGCCCACTGCGGATTAGCTGCTGGATTTTCTTGAAGCACAAGTAAAAAGAAAATTGTTATTCAAATTGCTTTAAGACATTGACAAATTATGAATGATTATATGTAGTTAATTTCTGAGTTTAGGGTTATCAGATATCTGACTATCCATCACTGTTGCTCTACCCAAAACAAGCCACCCCATGGGCAGGCCAGCCCCATGGACAGGGCATTCCATAGACGGCATTCCATGGACAGGCCCGTGTCCCGGTGGCTTTCTTTCAGGATGACACCTCCTCTTAAGCATCTACTTTTTTTAAGTGTACCAAGCTCAAGTCTGCTTTTCTACCAGATCCAGTCCTTTTCAAGTTTTCTTATATGGATGACTCTTGCTTTGTCTATGCGCATTACAGAATTTTCTTTTTTCTTTTTTTTTACTGTATTTCTTGAACTTCAATTATCTGTTGAGTTAGTCAAATCTGTCTTCTCATTGGAAGAAGTTATTCAAGCAAAGTTCTAAGATGAAATTTTCTCCTAATTCCTTCCCACTATGGAAGCCAAATGGAAAAGACATTTTCCCTCCTCTTATTTGCTGGAGAAAGCAGGCACTGCTAGGATCTTTCTAAAACACATTTGGGTCAGTTCACATAAGTCTGCTAGAGAACCATGGCAGAAAGGAGGCAGCTGGGCACGGCAGGAGACCCAGGCTTGTGCACCAGAGGCTCCTGCCTGCACAGGGTATCGCAAAGACGTTCTCAGTGGTGAGTCCAGAATTTACCACTAGCAGAGGTGTGAATCCCATGGCAGCGGTGCTGGGTTGGGTGTTGCCCAGGTGGTCCATGTTAGCCTCCTTGGGTCCTACCAGCTTTCTGAGCCTGGTTCTTCAGCCTTTTCATACATTCTGTAGGTTGCCTAATAACCTAGGTATTCTTTTTCTGCTTATTAAGTTGAAGACAGTTTTTTGGATCCTGACTGGCATAGTTAATAAAATTCAGCATATTTAGGTTATAGCACCAAACATGTGAGGTTAAGGCCAGTGGTCAACAGAGTATCCTCAGTGCCTTCATTCACTGCACCACTGGAGATACTGTCCTAGGTGCCTGATAAAAGAATTTTTCAAAAAGAGACACCAGCCTTACAAGAGTTTAAGTTTTAAGATATCCTTTCACCCCAATAAGCCACAACAAAAGACAATATCAGAGTCTTGGAGTCTTTGATTCTTGTCCTCAATGCCAAATGCTCTCTCCTTCCCTGCCATTTCAACATGCCCTATATACCAAGTATGTGTGCAGACTGTGCCATCTGGGGGCACACAGCACAAACATCTGACAGAAGACTGGTGGTATACAGCTGTAAACGCTGAAGCACATGCACAAGCAACACAGCTGCAGAAGTGAAGACTAACAATGCCGGTCGCGCTGTGGATGTGCGCAGTGAGGAAGAGGGGGGACGCAGCTCAAGGTTTTAAGCCAGTGCGACTGGGGAGGTGGTTACGGACGGTGCTGAGCAGAGAGGGAGCATGAGAGCAGGACAGGAGGTGTGCTTCACAGCGTCAGAGTCTGCGGTGTCAGGAGGCTACTCATGCAGATGACATGGCGTTAGTCCAAGTTACTTAGATCCACCCTAGAGTTGCCATCCATAACATTAATCATTAGTTTTGATACAAATTATACAAGTCACAAGTAACCTACCTCATCTGCGGGAGCCTGACTGGTAATGACTGGGGGTGGGCTCATTTGGCCGTCCCCCCCCTTACACATTCTACATGTGACAGAGTATGCTGTCCTCAAGAAGTTTCCCATGCAAAGGGCACAACTGAAACCCCATTTTTCTCCAACGCTCAGTGGAAGTGGGTGGTTAAACTGTTAACCGTCTGTTTATAATCCATTTAGCAAATCAGTTATTTTCTTGCGCAATCTTCTAAGATTGACACGTACATTTCAGGTCTTCGAGGGTTCTCTTTCTGTATACAATAGAGGCTGTGTTAGGAAGTCACTGGAAAAGGAGCACTGTACTTTTGTCAGCAATGGAACGTAGAAAGTAATGTCCTTAATGAGTCTTAATGAACAGAGCCACTTCCAAGTCATGCATGGAGGGTTTGGGGGCTTATAAAATGGCTTTAGAATTCATGGTGGTAGTGATTTGGGTAGTCAACAGGTTGAGAGGAGCCTCTTGGCAAAACTGGGAACTTAGAAAGGCACTTGCTTTGAGGAACACGGAAGGAGATCCTTTGAGTAAGTACAACTGAACGGGGACAAGATTGGAGGGAGAAGTGGGGGCTCCAAGGACAGAAGACCTCAAAAGGAAGGATGATCGAGAACTTTAAAGAAGGCAAAATACATATAAAAATGAACAAATACAAACAAGTCTCGAAACTGGAAGTAAAATGACATGAAGAACTCACACGTGATACAGCGTCAAACACGCTGCTTTATTAGTCGGAAGTCTGATGTTTAGAGTTTTGGAAGCTCCTTTCTCATAGTCCCTCTACGTCCTTTGTTTCTAAGAATTACTTTTCTCACATTAATCATAAAAAGGCAAAACTCGGACATACCATGTTATGGGACCTTTCTTCATGGTCACTCATCTTTCTTGATGCCATACGTGGGCAGGTTTCTCAGCGAGCCTGTCATTTCCTGCAGGGAAACGTGTACAGCCGCCGCTTCCCAGCTTCGTCACTGCACCTGCCCTTCTCAGCCCCGGTAAGGCCCCCCATCCTCCTGCTGTCGATCACTGTTTCCTCCCTTTCTCTTTTTCCCACTCCTGCCGCTTTTGGTTTTACTGTACACACAACCACTGTACTTACTGCTATTCTTTCCTTTCATTAAGATGATGTGTTGGGGACAGATTTTCCTAATCTTAAGCTTTTTCTTCTCTTGTGATATCACTTTGCTTGACATTAAAATCCTGTGCCCAAGTCAGCTCTGGGGGCCAGACTCGTCCGTCCCATTAAGCCTCTTCTAAGACAACCCACGAGTTTGGAACGCCTCACCACCTGATCTACGAAGGAACAGTCCCTTAAAGAAGTTCCATTTCTTGCATGAAATCATCTCAGATGTACCAGAGGCCAGCTGCTAACTAAACGCTATCTATGCCTAACATTTTCTTGATCAAAACCCCTCTCCAACTATGTGCTTATATTTATGACTTCAAAAATGCCAATCCCCAGGAAGCATGGGCCTGCCTGGCTCAAAGAATTGCTTTGTAGCAATCTGCTCATTTTTATGACGTAAGTGTGATTTGCTTTCTTAGAAAGTAATCGTCTGTCACATCAAATTAATTTTGATAATTTGCTTTTTGTTGGCTTTATAGTTTTGTTTTACTTAATGTGTAAATTACATTTGGTTTTATGTCTCCTCCCCCTAAAAAAGAAAATGCCAATCCCTTCTTGAACATTGTGATGAAAGGCTGCCAGTGATGTGTTGGTTAACAGTATGCACACCTCTGCTAGCACCACCTGGGACCCACTGTCTTCCTCACATTGGAAAACGATTAGCGTAGTACCTTCTGGAATTAGGTACTCAAAAATCTATCTTGATTCAATTTTTATCTTTTCTTCATCAGCTCCAAAACAAACATTTTCCATGAAATAATTAAAAGGGACTATTAACTCTTTTCAAATACAAATATCAATGAATATTACACTATAGATATTACCTAGGTAGCTAAAATGATTTGGCTAAATTTTTAACTGGAAATGTTCTATCATTCTTTGGGTGGAAAAATGCATAGTTTGTGTACTGGC